>NC_047658.1:41986575-42586575 GCF_011762505.2 Arvicanthis niloticus | reverse complement strand
GAGGCCCATGGCTTTGATTGGAGGAGCAGTCTACCGGAGAGGGCACAGGCTAGGATTCAGGAGCTGCCTGAGATATCTGTATGTGCTGTCCTCTATGTGTTATTTGTAAAACAATACTTTATTAAGGGATTTAAGTGTATTGAAAACAACAACAACAACAAACCATTTTTCTTAAGTCTCTTGAGAATTCTTTAAAGTCCACATTCAAGGTTAGAAAGTTTGTCCTTAGTGTGTATGACTGGAGGAGAGAGATGTGCTGGGGATGGGGTTGGTAACCAAGGCCAAAGGAGCTCAGAGATAGAACTCTATAAGACTCTATCTTTTGGAAAGAGGTTGTATTTTCTCCAAGTCCTATTGTATCCCACAATGGTATCCAGAATGCATTATTTTAAGCTATCAATAGCTGCTGCGTCAGTACCTCTGGAGTTTTAATCTTAATTATATTATTAAGTGAAGTACCATTCTGTCAGGGCACTGAACATGATTTATGACGTCTGCCTATTAAAGGATCGATTGTGAATATCGCTACTATCATCTATCAATATTCTCAAGCCTGGGGTATTTCTCACATTGGGTTATTTGTGGTAGCAGAATGATAGACTGCAGGAAAAGACTATTTCTTCTTCTCAGAGCTGGCTTTCCAGGTGCACCAGAGAGAGAGAGAGAGAGAGAGAGAGAGAGAGAGAGAGAGAGAGAGAGAGAGAGAGAGGTGTGGAGCGCCAGCAGCTCTCCTGAATTCTTACAGCATCTTATACCTAGAGAGGATGTAAAGATTTTTTCCCCACTCCTTAATGCTAAAGCCAGTGAATTCTCCCTAGGGGCTAGTAGAGAAAGAGAAGACAAGAGCTGTTTTTAGGGAAGAAGTAACGCCTGCAGGTCGATACCAGGGGCGAGCATTTCCTAGCTGCCAGGTGATTTTCTGTGAGACATGTAGGAGGAAAAAACCAGCAACGAGCAGCCTTTACAGGAGGATGGATGGCTGGGTGCCGGGGGCAGATTTTATTTTTCTGGAACAGATGCCTGGCCCTGCCTTTGCCCGCGGACTCGGAGGTGTTCAATTTAGGGAATCAATAAAAGTTCTCTGCTCCTTAGCGCCCCTGCCTCCACCTGCTCCTGCTGCCTCTGCAAAGGTGGAGGCGGGTGCGAAAGACGCAGTGTCTGGGCCTGCTGGAGCCAGCCAGCTCAGGTCTTTTGTCTCCAGACAGCGCAGCGCCTGGTGTTTTCCACACTCAGGGGGCATGCCACCGGCACAGGGTTACCATCTAGTCTCTGGCCCTCAGCTTTAGGAGAATGGGGGGGGGGGCGGGGAGGGGACTTTCCCTGTGGGGAGAAGCTGGAGAAGCCCAGCGGGGTGATGCCTGGAAAGACCTGAGTGTGGCAAGTGGCAGCCAGGACAGTGCCTTGTGTTTTGTCTCAGTCCCTTTTCCCTGGGCCCTTGCTTGGGCATGCACCCAGAGGCCAACACTGGAGACCCCTCTCTGGCTGGTCATGCACTGGAGTCAGTCAAGCGCCCCCTGGCACTCAAGAGAAGCTCATCTAGCGTGGAGCAAAGGTAGTATCAGACACCTAAGCAGTTGGAAGCCCAAGATGTGGACCTGGCCTCTGGGTGACTAGCAATTGGCACCTACCAACACCCGGACACCGCAGGCCCACACCAGATTTCTTTTCAGGATTCCAGCAAGAAGAAGAAATGGGAATACGGTGTGGCCTTTCTGTCTCCCTAGGCTTGGAGCCGCAGGAGCCACAGTTGTCAGGAAGGAATTGGGATTGCTGATGGGCATGCCTTGGGTTTGGAACCTCTTCGATTTCCCACAGCACCCTGCTGCCCTGTACTGGGCAGTATGTCCAGCATAGAAACTATGATCTAGGCCTAGCTGTTGCAACCTCATTTATCTGGTTGCCTGCTTCCCCAGCCTGGCTGCCTTGCTTCAAGACCCACCCTTCTTTAGGGGAGAACCATTTGTTGTCAGGTCTGGAAACTACCCCAGATAAAGGTCAATGATGGACACATTGAGACAGTAGTCTCAATAAATGTAGCTGGTTTTCATGCCAAATAAGCAACCTCTCCTCCTCCTCTTCCTCCTCCTCCTCCTCTTCCTCCTCCTCTTCCTCCTCCTCCTCCTCCTCTTCTTCCTCCTCCTCTTCCTCCTCCTCCTCTTCCTCCTCCTCCTCCTTCTTTCTCTCTCTCTCTCTCTCTCTCTCTCTCTCTCTCTCTCTCTCTCTCTCACACATACACACACACACACACATTTCAGACCAGCCACCATGCAGGCAGGTCCTCAGACCAATCTTTACTTTGTCTTGGTGTGACTGGGTTATTGGCTGCCTCTGGTCCTTCTTCAGTCCTAGACTCAACCTCCAACTTAGACATTTTGGAAAGAAGGAAGGAAGGCTGAGGCTTTTAGTCTCTCTCTCTCTCTCTCTCTCTCTCTCTCTCTCTCTCTCTCTCTCTTTCTGTTGGTATAGACCTGGGCTGCCACAGGAGCCCGAAGCAAGTATCAGCAGGTCCCCAATGTGTCCCCCTTGGGTCAGCACCAAGAAAGGAGGGTTTTAGTTAAACAAGAACTTTCTGAGAATGGGGCAATGCAGTTTCTGTTCCAAAGAGAGTGGGGGAGGGGATGCTACTCTTGGTGAAGAAGAAGCAGAACTTGGCTTCTGGTCTAGCCCCAACCATCCAAAGGATTCCAGTGGCTAAGTATATGAGGGAGAAGGATGAGGACATCAAGGAGTAATAGATATTGGGACCTTAACCACATTGAAATGAAGCCATTTTCTTCTAGATTCCTTGGGTAAGCTTTCAGTGTGGCCCCTTCTAGAGAATGAACTATGAGAAGTAGAAACTATAGGTACAATGGCCATGTTACCGTATTTTAATTGTAGTTCAACTTAAGAAATACTGTTCTGTCTTACTGTTCTTTTTATTGGCACATATATCATGCTATTAGTATTTCAAACGACCTTTTAGCACCCCGTGGCTCTTTGGGTCAGTTACAGGAGTCACATCCAGGATGACAGCACTGTAGTTCAAATTTAACCAGATTCATTTCATACGTTCCTCTTCTCTCTCTCTCTCTCTCTCTCTCTCTCTCTCTCTCTCTCTCTCTGCCCAGCTAATAAATAATTTGGGGATCTAGGTTCCTTTAAAAATAAAAAATTTTGTTAAGATAGACAACCTTTGTCCTATTGATCCTCAACCATTTTGTGGTGCGAAGACCCAGGAGCCATCCTAACAGCGCACTTCACAGTCTGCATTGTACTTAAATCGGCAAAACCTTGGCCCAATTTTCAGGCAATAGACCTGGAGTCAGGAGTCAGGAGTCAGGAAGAAACCAGTGGCCAAAGGAATTAGATGGAGGCTTTAGATGGGTCAAAAATCAGCGGGTTGGAAGGACGATGAAGTTTGTATTCTGTCCTTCTACTCTCACATGACCTTGAATCTCCGGTCTTGATCTTTAAGGATGCAGACCTTAGCTCTCTGCAGCCCGTCTCTGTGTTTGGTTCTCTTTCGCAGTCTCTTCGGACTAGTGCATGCCTGGGCTGTCCTATGAACTAATGCGCTCTATACACCAAGCTTTCCCAAGCCCCCGGGAGGAGGCGCTGGTGGCCGGGTCGCGCGTCTCCTTCCTCTCAGCCAGAGATCTGGAGTCCCCATTCACAAAGCCCCGCTTGCAAAGAGGACACACACACACACACACACACACACACACACACACACACACTCACGCCCCACACGCACTGCTTGGAGGGCAGTTTGATCTTGTCTCATTGGCGTCTCCGGCCTGAAAAGAAAATCATTTGGGTAAACAGCCAAGCTTCCAGGCTTAACGCCCCGCTCCCGCCTCCGCCCCTCTGTCCCTCCCGCCTCCCCCACTCCCCTTCAACCCCACCCGCCACCCACACTCCGCTCCGCTGCCGGGCCTCCAGCGAGCTCCGCGCGTCCGAGAGGGAGCTAAGGGCTCCCTGGTTCAAAGGGCCGCAGCCCCGAGGGGATGCCCTCGTGTGCCCCGGGGTGCAGAAGCAGACTGCAGGGCAGTGGGACCAGCCTGGGCCACGGTAGGAATCTCGAAACCTCATGCACCCCTAAATAGCTGGTCCCAAGGGAGGGCACAGGGGAGTTCCGAGCCCGGAGGGACATTTTGCCAACATCTAGTGCAGGCCGGGCAGGCGACCGCTGGCTGCTGCACCTGCCGGCTGCTCCAGAGCCGGAATGGGTCCTCCTGGGTCTCCCCAATACTTAACAGGCGTTTGTCCGTTCGTGTGCCCTAATAGAGGAGGGAGCCTTGAGTTTCTTTGGCCTCCCTGCCTTGCATATAGGCCCTTGGGTAATTGATGACTAGGCCCCCACAGCCTTCAAAGGGCCTGAGTCCTAGAGTAGCTTAGAATCTAGTACTAAGCAATTTCTAATGTTTGATCCCTCCCAAAGGAGAGTGTTTCATATAACTGTAAACATAAGTGTTATTAATATGCCCCCCAAAAGTGGTGGTTAAAAGGTTCCTGAATTCTCTCTAGCTCACACATTTAAGCAGAGAGAAGCTTGAAATCTGATATACTGATGAGACTATTAAACATGATTAAATGGTGATTCGCCCCCACCCCGGTCCTCTAGTAAAAATCGCCCCTCTCCTCGGTAGCTCTTCCTCCTCTCTTCTCTCCTCCGTCTCCCAGGCGCAGGCTCACTCTAATTCCCGAGTCATTAGTAACCCCGTCTGCATGTATGGCTTGCGTGGGGGAAACACTGGCATAGCTGTAACACTAACTCTTGCACCGCATCTTGCGGTGGGAAGTGTAATAGCAAGAAAATCATTTTTTAATCCCTAGGCTTTATTGTGTGTGTGTGTATGCCTGTATGTGGGGGTGGGGTGGGAGTGGGGGTGGCTGATTTCAGAAAAATATGATTTGAGAAGAGGCGCATGGAAGAGAAAGAAATGGAGAAAACGGGAAAGAGGGAAAGAGGGAAAGAGAGAAGTAAAAGTTTCTGATTTAAGATTCAGAACCTCCTTCAAATAAGAGCCTTGTGGCTTGAAGTTCTTGTGAACTTTTTTCCTTCTGTTTTAGTCACTGCACCTTATTGCCTATCTCAGTGGATGCTAGGGCCCTCTCAGGAATTGCCACTTAGCTCCCAGAATCCGTCAGCAACCATCTTTTCCACAAAACTAGCATTCTTGCCCCAAAGCCTAGGAACTCCCAAGAACCTGGCCACCCCTCTGCAGCTGGCCCCTGGAAAGATGCTAGAAAAGTCTTGCTAGGAATCTGAGATCTCTCTCTAGCATGATCTCTCAGTAACCTGTTTTAACTTAGTGGAAAAGGGACAAGCCAGCCAGAAAACTAAACTGGCTATTTTCCTGGTGCAGCCCTATAATTTCTGAGCGGGAGCCCTGAGAACCTTCTAATCTGCTGCGCATGGAGCACGGCTTGTAGAGAAGCAGAGCACACACTCCATCTCCTGCCCAGGGATCACCCTACCAACTCCAAGAAGCACAAAAGGCTAAGTTTGGCTTGCTCAGGTAGAAAATAGAGGGGCTTAGCTACCACCAACTTGTCTCTCCCTCCACCAACAGTTCTCAGGCTGACCATTGTTTTTACCTGTGGAACCTATTGAACACCCCCCCAACACACACACACACACACACACACACACACACACACACAGAGAGAGAGAGAGAGAGAGAGAGAGAGAGAGAGAGAGAGAGAGAGAGATCAAACACATAAGTCAAAACTATATTAGATGGAAGTTTCATGTCACTTTCAAAACAAATAAACCACACAGCTCTTCACTGGTCCAAAAGCAAGATGCTCCACATTCAAAATTTATTTTCAGTGTGGAAAGAGTGTTGTTTCTTATTACACTTGGCTCTGGGGTGAAAAGAAAATGAAACAAAGGCTCACCATAGCATATCAGTGAGTTAATTTTCTTTATAGTTTATAGTCTAGTCCAGTGGATGCATTTAAGCGTAGATAAACATCTTAACTGACAAACTGGTTGAAACAAGGGCAAATAGCCAGTTGCACATTGGACGACAATAATGTTGTGTAATTCATAATTCCTGGCCATTGCTATTTTCATTGGTCGAAAGGCAGACGTGCAGAGGACTGCTTTTGCTGATTATATCTCAGCAAGGCTGAAAATGGAGAGGAACCAGGCTCCAATAAGCCAGCCACCGTCCTGGCAAAGCCTCTGTGATACCCCAGGGGTCAGAAGGAATGGATTTCTGTAGAAATCGTAACTGGGAGGTTATAACTCCATAGGCCTCTGCTTCATGGAAGACATTTGCATCCGCCTTAGCAGAATGACTTAAAACACACAGCAGCCTGAACTGGTGGCCACCTGACTACGTGTCTCATTCATTTTGTCTTTTCTCTGAATGCAGCTTAGGTGATTACTGTTGATTAGTGAAAGTATGCTTCTGTATTTTTCTTCCATTGCACATATACTTTGAGATTTGCGTGTCACAGATGATGAGGGTTTTGTTGTTTTTTTTGTTTTGTTTTGTTTTTCACCAGTGGGGAAAGAGGACTGTGCGTTTTGGCTTCTTTGGAGATTTTAATAAAGGAAAAGAACGAGTTAGGCTTCAGGAGAGTGGAAGGCTTGGTCACGTTATTCCAGTTTCCGAAGCGAGGTGGCGCTCCAGGGCACTGCACTGTGCCCGGGTTTCCGCAGCCGAACACCGGCTTCTTAGAGTTTGCTCTGGAAGGCAGCGATGTAATCGCAGAGTTCCTAAACGTTCCGCGCAGAGTCTAGGGGTACTCAGACTCTTTCAGGCCTAGTGGCGACGAGTAAGAGAAGACCTGAAGCCACTTCTGGGGGAAGGGGGTGGCTGCAGGGAGGGCAGTCCCGCCAAGGCCCTGGCAGGCTCTGTGTTGGATCTGTAAAGTTCCAACTCTTGGTGAGACTGGAGCCGGATCTAGCATACTGCAGAGGACCTCCGGCCTCCTCCCTATCCCTATTAGGTGGACTAGCTAAAAATCATGGAGATTACTTCCTTATCCACCCAGCTCTATCGACTCAGCCTCCCACTCTTCCACCCCCACATACACCCCATCTAAAAAAAAAAAAAGAAGAAGAAAAAACAAGAAAGAAGAGAAGAATGAGAAATAAGGGGGGGGGGTGCATTTGATGGTCTTTGTTTTGTTTCCCAAACTGGATCTTTTTTTCTAATTTTTCTTTTTTCTCTTTTTTTCTTTTCTGCCATTTTCTCTTCTGTTTTCTCTTTTCTGTACATATATTTTCTTTCCTTCCTTTATTTCGTTATCTTTTGCACCCCATTGCTGAGGAGGGAGGGAGGGACGGAGGGAGAGAGAGAGAGAGAGAGGGAAAAAGAGAGAGAGAGAGAGAGAAACACCGAATAAATGGCAGCAAAAGTGAAGAAACGATTTCGATTTATTGCGTGGATTTCAATCCATCGGTTTCAGTTCCACCTTGCTTCTACATTTCCCCGGGTCTCAGGCTCAAACACGCTAAGTTAAAGACACAAGAGAGGAAATGTCCCTTAGACCCTTTGGAAACCATTGTAGAGGCAATAGTGGTGGTATTCCCTCTGAGCAGCACGCCTGTTTAATGGGGATGTCACCTTGGTTTTGCAGTGGGGCTCAGAGGACCAATAATCATGGGATATTTTGTGCTCATGCTCTGAGGGACTCCTTTCAGCTTCTGCTTCTACAGGGTCCCCCGACTCTTGCTAGGCCCCTTCCCCAGGCCTGTACCTTCAGGCTGCAGGGAAACTTTTTTTTTTCTCCTCACCCCGTTGTAAACTTGCAGCTTAGCTGTGTCTCTTTTAGCCCCCACTTCACCCACTTTCCTCGAAGTTTTAAAGCAGAAATGGCAGGATTGAAACCCAACATAGGAAGCTACAGAAACTCAGAGGGCCAGGTCATTAGGAACGTTAACGGCCGACCAAGAATTATAAACGTGATCTGAAAGTCTCTTCCAATTCATTTCTTTTAAGTATTTATTTGTGCTAAGTGATGAAAGGTGACGGTTGAGAAATAGACGGCTTTTAAAAATAATGATGTCAGAGGAGCCTTTAACCTGTCGATCGCTATAAATCAGCATTGAGAAAGACAAACGGGGAATGTTATGTGGGCACCGAACCTCCTGCATTCGCTGGATTGCAGTTGGCCTGTCCGCAACCTGAGTTGCGGTGAGGCTTTGGTCTGGAGAATGGCAATGGGATGGGAACAAGGGGAAGATCAAGCCCCACAAAGAGCCAAAGGGGGACTCGCTGGTGAGCCTGTGGTACGTGCATACCAGCGGTAGATTTGGGTTACCAGTAATGTGTCCAGGCCAGGCAGATGACAGTCCTTAGGACAGTGGGGAATTTAGAGAGGCCATAGTCACTCAAGGATCTGAATGTCACATTATAGAGGGAGTGCAGGCTCTGTTTCTCAGTTTGTTAGGGGATTGGAAGACTCCATGAATGTTACCCATTGAAAATGTTTCTCCCCCTGCTCGCTCTCTCTCTCTCTCTCTCTCTCTCTCTCTCTCTCTCTCTCTCTCTCTCTCTCTCTCTGCTGTGTGTGTGTGTGTGTGTGTGTGTGTGTGTTTGACTAAATTTTCTCCACCTGAGAGGAAGCTTAGCGTTCTCTATGACACAGACCGGTCTCCACAAGGAGATGGGAACTGAGGGTCTATAGGTAGATGGCAGGTTCTGCAGGTTTGAGGGGAAGGTTGCTGATTTTACTCTTGTACTCGCCAGGAGATCAAAAATGACTTCTGAAAAGGGCAGAGCCCATGTGGTGTTTTTATGTTTCCATGTGCTTTTAGAGATAATCAGTTCTCTACCACTGCCATTTCAGTCACAGAAAGGCCTGGGGTGTTGGGATGGGGTTTGAGAGAGAAAGGAACGGACAATCTTGCCAGGGACTTTTGCCCTGTCCTCGCTTCCCACCTGTGCTGACCAGGTTCTAGTTCAACCCTGAGCCAGAGAGGCTGCCTACTCCTCTGGCCTCTGGGTCTGCCTGTTTTGTCCCTTCCAAATGCTTCTAGCCTGCGTAGATGCTCTCAGGGTCGCGTCCCTCTGGTGTATCTTGGAGAAACACCGGCAACAGTGCCTTTCTGAAGAGCAGAAGGGCTGAGCGCCAGCAACAGGTCCATGCTGGATTCCTCGGTCCTTTACCGCTCCCTTTCCCTCCACCCTCACTATTGGGGTCCACGGGGGAAAAGAGATCTACCTCCCCCTTCCTCCTGGGTCACCCACAACAACCCAGGAAGGCAAACGTCAGATTTTGCACTGTTTCTCTGGGTAAACGCTTGGCTAAATGCTTCTAGTAATGAATGGCGTTTCGCTGGACACTCGCTTGGACCGAAGAGGGAATCTCATTGGAGGAAAACACCAAAAAGAAACAACTAGAAAGTGAAAAGGACCACGGCCCACGGCCCACGGCCTCTAGGATCCAAACAAAGACATCTGAGTCTGTCCCTTCTCCGATGCCCATCTCTCCTTCCTGCCTGGAGATCTGATTTGGTCCTTCGGCGTCGCCCTATGAGCTTTCAGATCCGATGTCCCTTCACTGGGGACCTTGGACTGAGATTCAACTCAGGGCTGGAAGATTCCGATTCTAGCTGAATCTCTAGTCAGCCGGAGCTGGAACCTGATGGTCTCAACACTTGCAGGGAGCTGCTGCTGGGCCACAGTCCCCGCCTTGTCCACCGGAACCTAAACAGGCTAAGGTGGTTAGGGCGAGGGGTAGGCTCCAGGACCAGCCAGGTCGAAGCAATGAAACAGCAACTTTTTTTTTTTTTTTCCCGGCAGGGAGGAGGGAAATTCGTCGGAGGAGGTCGGTGGAGACTCCTCCTTCGCTCCGCCCGGAGGCAGCCGGAGCTCAGCTAGCGGTGCGTCTCCGCCCGCCCGAGCGTTTCCATAAATCAGGCCGCTGGCAGGCTGCTAATTAGCTCCGGCCGAAAAGAATGAGAGTTCTGTAGCACACGGTGGGTTGGGAGTGGGGGCCCAGTAGGTGGGAGATCAGAATTCCCCAGGATTAACCGGGGGACTCCTTGGGGGCATCTCAGCGCTCCCTGCCTGAGCCACCTCCGATCACCTCCTGCCAGCAAAGGCCTTCAAGTTCGGGCCTCCAGATCCCGCGCCTCCTGTACTGCGCGCACCTCTGCTTTCGACCTGGCCCGCCCACCCACGCCGAGGCCCCCTCTCCCACTCGCTGAGCAAGCCTGGCGTTAATTAACTCCCCCTTCACCCGGTGCAGTATCGGAAGACTTTCAAAACTCGTCCCCCAAGTGTTTCCTTCTCAAGCCTGAAGGCAGCGTTTGGAACAACCCGCAGAAAAGGGGGGCGGGGTGTGGATCTGGGGGAAGGGTCGGTTGCAACGGGATTTGAGATAACAAGACTTCCCCAGCGATTGTGTGGGTTGAGGGATGGGCTGCTGTGACCCCATCCCCTTTCCCCCAGTGAAAAGGCAAGACGGTCAGGGAAGATTAAAAATAACATTAAAGTTGGATTATTGATTTCCATGTAAATTGCCAGCCGAGAGAGCTACTTCTGTTTATTTCTTCTTTTCCTCCCCCACGCTTCTCTAAGCCCTCTGGGCTCTGAGCCCTCGGAGCCATTCCCACCCTCCTTAGGGACGAGACTCCGAGATGACATCACCAAGGAGAACGGCGGCCTCCCCGCCCCTGGCCCCAAGACCCCTGAGCAGAGATTGACAGGTGTCTCTAGCAAAGACAATGCCTTCCAGGTGTCATTATTCCAGTCCTACCCCTCCCAATCTCTTTGCTCCTCTCCCTCAACAACTCTCCTACCCACCCACTCTTCTTTCCAGGAGGCTTGCTCGTACCCCACCTCCCAACTCCTTGCTCTTTGCATCTAGGCACTAACTAGGCTTCGGGTCCCGAGGCTTAGGCAGGGAGCGGACGCTTAGGAGGGACCCGGGTGGCGCTGGTGTTGTTTGTGCCTGAGGCGAGGCCAATCCGAGATGCCAAAGGCTCCGGTGAGGGTCCAGGAGGTGGCAGGGCCCAAAACGGTAAAGGGAAAACGAATGAGAATTTTAAAAGAGCCAACTCAGTCTCTAGATTTCTGTCTTGACTCTCTAGTCTCTACTTTGCACCCGCGATCTCTCTCTCTCTCTCTCTCTCTCTCTCTCTCTCTCTCTCTCTCTCTCACACACACACACACACACACACACACACACACACACACACACAAACAGACGCGAAGATAATCCCACCATCTGGCAAATCCCAAATTTGGCGGCCAAGCTAGGAAAGCAACAGCGACATCTCATCCCTAGAGTGGGTATCTGGTCCTGCCCCACTCCCCGGAACTGGAAAAAGGGCGCTTGGCTTTGCCCTCACTAGTCCCCCATCTCAGCAACATCCTTGCCCTGGCCTGGCAATCTTGGGTGCTTTCTCCTCCCTCATCTGAGCAACTACTTAGAGATTCAGAGGAGAGGTGATGCGGTTAGGGTTCTTCCGCCCTAGTACCGCAGCAATGAACTGAAACCCAAATTCGGCTTTATTATGTATAACCGAATGTAATTCATAGCTAGGCGGCCTGTCGGCGGCGATTTAAATCGTCTGGTGATAAGGATCGCACTTATTAGATTTCTTCAAAGACGCTGGGGGTTTCTATCTCTCTCTCTCTTTTTAAAGGAGGGCATTTGTGCTAAATTGCCCAGTGCTGGTGTGATAACTGTCAAAAGTTTGACATCAAAGGGGCTAATATTATTCAGTTACCAGAGAAGCTGTCTGTCTAAATAAGAATATCTTAATTACAGCATCACAAAGGTAGAAAAGGGGTCGAAACTGAAAGGGGAGAGGTCTTCAGCCTCCTCTTTTGATGCGCTATCTATATTACACGGATGCGTGTTCTTAATCAGGCCTAGTCCGATTCCTTCGCTCTCCCCTTCGGCTCTCTGAACTTTATAACTATATGTAAACACGGCGTCACTGAGGACATAATCTTCTTGGGTTCTTATTAGAAGAAATTTCCATCCTCTCCCGTTCTAGATTAGGCAGCGGAGTCCGCTCCATCAATGAAGGGACGAAGGTTTCGCGGACAATAATGTGGCAATTGTTGATGGTTTGTGACCCATAAAATGTGGAGGTGACTATTCTGGCTTTGGTATGTAATTATGCAAAACACTTTCCATAAAGACTTGCCATTCGATCTAATGGCAGTTCCTCTGGTCTATTTCAAAAAGGGAGGGCCCATGTACTCAGAGAGGAAAGTAACATTTGTTTTAACACAGGTTTTATGGGTGTGTGGTGTGTGTGTGGGTGGGTGGGGGGGGGAGATAAATACAAACATGTCCTATCTCTGTCCAAAGTATTTTTCCAGTCAAATTAAAATAATTACCAGGGGGTTTAATAAGTTAATCATAGCAACACGGCATCCAAACACATAGAGGGGGTGTCAGCCCACCTTCTCTGGACCCGGGACTGTTTCATATTGGTGATTCATCCCCAGGGTCCGCTTGGGTGCAGTTTTGTCGCTGTCTAAACTCATTCAACAGGGCGACCTGTTGGGCTCGAAAACTCCTGTCAGAGGCTGAAACCAGGACAAGGGCCTCCAGTGTCTCCACCCCAGTGCCTTGTAGGTAGAATATTTATTTGACAGAGAGCATTTAAATTCAGCAGTTCTATCTCAGGAAATATGCCTATCTCCCCCCATCTCCCCCTCATACCCTCTATCCCCATTGCAGCACGGCAGAAATGAATGAATGCCTAGGGTAGACGTCACTGATTTGAACAGAATATTTAAACTTCATAAGCACTCAGGAATGCACCGGCCCCGAACTGGGAATGTTTAAAACATGGAAGGTTTTCCCGGCACTTTCTGAAATTTTGTTTTGTTTTCAATAAAAATAAATCTAAAAGGCCAGGAGGAAAATAAAGTGGAATCAAATGAAGGGTCATTATTGGTTCATAGCCAGCACTGACTGCTGGTTAAAAAACAAGCCCAGTGTGTGTGTGTGTGTGTGTGTGTGTGTGTGTGTGTGTGTGTGTGTGTGAGAGAGAGAGAGAGAGAGAGAGAGAGAGAGAGAGAGAGAGAGAGAGAGAGAGAGAGACTAAATGCCCATCTTGCTTGGAGAAGTGTCCCATGTCCCAGTTCCTGGGCTAGATGTCAGGCAGTGAGCCCTGACTGACTACAGCACTGTGATGTTGTATGAGCACTTGCAGACACTGGAGATAGATTTTTTTCAAGGGGAAAATGATGATTAAAAAAGGAGAATCATCTAAATATCAAAGTGACACATGGGGAGACCTGGAAAAATATTTAAGCTAATGAAAAGCAAATAAAGAAGCTGGCACTTAGGCTGAGAAATTAAATATTATGTTTAAGATGGTGCTTTTGTACGGGCTTGGAGATTTCCGATTCATGTTCACATAATAAACACTCAGGTTTGTCATCTGGAGGTGCAAATCTGAAAGATATTCCAACAAATGAAGTGCTGGCAGCCGGAGGAATAAAGAGATCGGTGCCTGTCAGGGGTCAGGCAGCTTGAGATTGCTTCTAGAGATCTTTTGAAAATTTCACAGGATTGAAAGCTTAGGGGCTTCACTGCGCTCGCATTTCAAACTCAGATCAGTGGGATCACAATAAAAAATAGAGGTCTGGAAAATTTTGATGCAAAGATAGCCATGGCTGTAGGGCTTCTCTCCCTAGGTTTTTCCTCTGTTTGTCTCTCCCACTCACCCCCACCCCCCCCCGTGTGTGTGTGTGTGTGTGTGTGTGTGTGTGTGTGTGTGTGTGTGTCTGTCTGTCTGTCTGTCTGTCTGTCTGTCTCTGTCTCTCTCCAGATACTCTGGCATGCCTGTGATCCTGTGGATGACAAAGTTGTAAGAAAAGAAAGAGAAAACTACATCCTAGTCCTAAAACTTCCATTTAGTCAACAAGAATTTGGGTTCTTATTTCCAATAAAAGACAGAAACAACACACAAACAAAACCAAAACCAACAAAAGTAAACAACAACAACAACACCCTGAAGGGTTCCTTTCTAGCAAGCATAGGATGTTCAAAAGAGTTTTGGATTTCATAATTAATGACTGACTACTACATGCTTAGATTTTTACTTCTTGTTTTCCCTCACTGAGATAATATTTCATTTAGTTTACACCCTAAGATGAACATCCACTTTGATATTAGACAGTTTGTCAACATTGTCAACTCTATACATATCAGCATCTACGGGCATTATTGCATGAATATACACTTAGATCCAAGCACACACCCTCCCTTCAATCCTTAAAAGATTGACCTGGCTGTCTCTTTTAAAAAACAAAAACGAACGAATAAACAAACAAACAAACAAAAACCTGCTCCCTCTCCCCAAGATATCAGCACTTCCTGGAACAAATAAATCAATTGTCCCAATGATTGGCCCACCAGGAGGAAAACAATAGAGAATCCCGATGAGATGACTTATAGGTGAATAGAACAATCTAAGAAACTCTAAAAGAAAAAGCAAGGGGCTGGGTAGACAGCCAGGGGGAGCAGCCAGACACCACCCTGGGAACAACAACAACATCTGTGAAGAAACAAAACAAAAAACAAAAAACAAAAAAAAAAACAACAACAACAACAACAAAAAAAAAACCGAGAACCAGAAAAACAATTATTCTATATGATTGGGCAAACTTTAGGAACAGACAAGAGAGCTGATTTAACATTGCTTTGACTGTTTTAACTTTGACTGTTGGAAACACATAGGGTATTTGTAAAGAAATACTGTGAATTAGAATTGAATCTTCTTGAGCCTCCAAACCATGACCATGAGACGGGAGATTTCTGTGTGTGTCCCTGAAGTGCACATATTACTCAGTTGTGAAGTGTGGAAGAGATTGGCGGGGGAGGGGGGTGGGGTGGGGGGATGTTGGTAGGGCGATGGGGGTAGGGCTGGGGGGGGGTAGAGCGGGGTGTAAAGGTCTCTTGCTTTTTCAACACAATAATGTCCGTAGGTGGGCAAAAGAGAAACGTGCAGACATTGTTCTGATAGGTTTCCTAAATTCAAATCTTTGAAGATTTTAATCTTGTCCCAGTCAAGGGGAACACTCTAGGGTTGGGGTGCAGACGCTAAACTATACAGGCTGACTGACAGGCTGGCCAGGTCCCATGTGCAAAACCAGAAGAAAATTTGGCCCGGGTCGCAATCCAGAGCCCACCAAAGGCACTAAAGTTGTATATCCGAGCCAGGGAACTTCCGCATTCTGGAAGTTTAGAAGACTGGTCGGATATCTGTGGTAGCTGCTGCTCCTCTCAGGTCATCGAATCCACGGTAGAGGGATAAAAAGACACTCTAAGCATACGGTAAAACACTTGAACAGAGATGCAAATTGGGGGGCAGCATATAGTGTGTTCAGAGAGGCTCCCAGGCTCCCTGTTTCCCTCTGGGAAGAATGGAGGTACTCAATTTGGCTTTGAAAGAAAGATTTTGCATCCTGAATTATCAGGGGTTCCTCCTGGAGTTCTGGATGGGTGCTTGCTTTAGAAAATGGGCAGGAAGCAAAAATTTAAGGGAATGAGAAGAGCTGGAAAGGGGCTCTTGACCTGCCCTGGACAGCGAGGCTAGAGAAGGAACCGAGTTTCTAGCGGGGATACGGGTAGAGTAGTGCAGTATCAGGCTGGCCTAGAGCCCCAGAGTTCTTCCCAAACAGGCCAGTAGAGATTCCACGCAGAATGAGAGAGGTCTTGGACATATGTCCTGCAGTGTTTAGAGCTGCCCCGACTCTCTTTAAAAACAACAACAACAACAAAACCACTTCAGTATATCGACCTGGTAGGCAACCCACTTTGTTCATAAAACAGGAATGTTCTCATCCTGGGTGGAAACGAGACCCACACAACCGGGACCTTGCCAAGGACTGGCACGGGGTGTCCCTTTGGCAACTTCTTAACCAAGCTCTCCAGGGGCAAGAACCCTGGAGGGCAGCAAACCCAGATCACAGTCAACCAGAGACTCTGATGATAGTTAACATTTTTTTTTTTTTTTAAACCACCGCCAGCTTAGGATATTTTTTTCTCCACTCTTCCATTCTCTCTTTAAAAAATAAAATAAAATAAACACACACACACACACACACACACACACACACACACACACACACACACACACACAAGAACTTAGAAAAGGATCGTAGACAGGAGGTCAGAGGCTTCTCTGAGCTTGGGATGAAATACTGCATCTACATTTTAAAGCAAACAAAGCCGAAAGCAGCACAAACGCTTGCGGTAAAGCGTGCAGACCTGGGTTCCCTTGTTGCCTTTGGGGCAGAACGAAGGCGGGGCACATTAGGAATCCAAACTCTCAGGCTTGGCCTTGGCATTGCTCTGCCCAGTGGCTCCGGAATCAAGAGACCCTGAGCACAAACTGCTCACCCTCTCAATAAGCTTGCAGCCAGAAAAGGGCGCAGCCCACAGCAGGACGGAGCCGGCTCAAGTGGAGAACTCAGTAAGGGGCACCTGAGGCTAGGCAGCCATTGCGTGGTCTCACCGCAAAGGGTGCCCTCCCGAAAGACAAACAGCGAAAGCCTTGGTGGGCGGTAGCCGCGAGTTGGGTGAGAAGAAGAGTATCTCCAAACCACTTGAAGCGTTATCACACCTTTCACAGCAAAGCTTCTGCCACCTCAGGCCCCATATTGTCCTGCTGAGTTGGGGACAACATGCTAGGACCCCTGAATGATCTTCTGGGCATTCTGAGAATGTTTTGTTTATTTATTATTTAAAGTATGAACAACCCTAGACTCCTGGAAAAGCCTTTCTTCTTGTTATTCTCTCTCTCTCTCTCTCTCTCTCTCTCTCTCTCTCTCTCTCTCTCTCTCTCTCTCTCTCTCTCTCTCCCCTCCCTTCTTTCTGGTGGATGGCACCTAGTAAATAAAGTCCTGTTTTGAACTATCTTCACTTCAACTTCAAAGGAAGGAACAATAATTTTATCTTTTACTTAAAAGCTTGCAGTGGCTGACTAGAGCAGGTCTCTTCCTTCTCCAGCTCCTCTCACCTTGCTTCACTTCTGTTGATACTCATCTCATGGAGGGAGGCACGAGCCTTGACTCTTCCAAGTGTCCATGATGTCTGTGATCTGCAGAGAATCTAGACCTAAAAACAGCAGGAACAAACTGGGCCCTTCCTCAGGGGCCTGCAGACCTTGCTGGCTGGGGTTCATTGGGGACCATTTTCAAAAGATAGAAAATTCTACCATTTATTGCACAAATTGGGATGTGAGTGAGTTCAGGGCGGCTTCGGGGATCACCCTGTCGCCACAGACTACTGACTTTCTTCTTCCACTCCAGAGCCAAGGAAGAAAGTGGGGGAAACTTCAGGAGATCTTTCTGATTCCACGTCCAGTTTGTAGGACTAAATTTTTGTTTGTTTGTTTTTGGTCCAGATAAATTAATCGATTTGAGGTTAATCCTAAGGGTGGGGGTAAAGGAAAAAAAAAGATGACTTGTGTCTAGCCAGATTCAGTCGCAGTTAGTTACCTACTTCCCAGCTGTGCGAACCGTGCGCGCCATTTACTATAATTGAATTGCTGTTATAACACCTTTCAGGGGACAGTAATGCCTTAAAAAAAAAAAAAAAAAAAAAAAAAAAAAAAAAAAAAAAAAAAAAAAAAAGTTGTGTTTGCGGCCCGAGGCTGCCTGTGCCCCTGCTGGAGCAGCAGACCACACTCCAGACAGAGCTTTCTTAAGGGGAATGGGGCGCTGCTTGGCAGACCCTGCATGAAAGTCCAGAAGCCGATCCCAGGAGAATTCACGCTGAGCCACGAGTGTCTCCGTTCTTTCTAATAGTCTAGGAACTCCTGGGAAGGTAGACGTCCCTCTCGAACTGGGATCCAAAGCTGAACTACAGAAGTGACCGACGTGACACGTGGAAAGGCAAACAGCGAGGGGGAAAAATCATTATTTTGGTAGGAGTTCCACATAGCCTAGGCTTTTGCCTTTCTGTCTCCTTTTAATTTGAACTTCGGAGCTATTTGCTGCCACAGGAATTGGAAAGCGTCACACTTAGTTTCTGATAAGGTTGGATCAATTCGTTGGGGGCCAGAGATAGCTACCCCCACCTCCCAAGCGCTGAATCATTTGCTTCATACGGTGCCCTCCACTGCCTGAATCCACCTCCCAAACTCCACTTCCCTCATGTTTTGCTAGAGAGTGACCACCTTGATCTCTCAACTCAGGTACACTCCCACTCTGCCTGGTCTTTACTCACCTTTCACACTCTTCCTCAAACCTGCCCTCTCCTCTGCTGCCTATCTTCCCATGGGCAGACAAACCCTTTTCTCTGCCACCTCTCACTCTTCAGGACTCCCCCCACCACCACCACCACCCTTGTAGTGTAGAGTTTTCTTGGTACAAAGCAAACATTGGAGTTTTCCCTCTATCAGGACAACCAGGATCCTCCCAGCCTTCAGTGTAGCCTTTGGCTCACTGGCCTCATAGCCTCAGGTACTAAGGTGCATAGGATGCCGCTTGTTTACCTTACAACCTCAGGGTTCTCATGGCCAGCCCCGTTTTGATAGACTCCATGGAAAAAAAGCTGCAAGTGGACCCTGGGAGGCTTCCTGGGAGAGGGACTGAAGCATGGTTGAGGACAGCCAAAGGAGCTGGGAGATACAAACTGGCTTAATCATCTTCAGTCTTACCCTTACACAAACATTTCCAACCCACAATGGACCTCATTACCTGATTTTGTGTTGGGCAAGGGCCTCTGTCTTGGAAGGGATCAAGATTGGGGAGAAGCCCCTTCCACAGGCCAGTGTGTGGGTCTTCATTTGACCTCTCTTTTTGGGAACCCTTCAGTTGTCCTTTCCAGAGACCACATGTCCACTGCTCTTGAAAGCATTCTATAAAGTGAGTATGTACCTCTTAGTTCGGAGAGAATGGATGTGCTACACAATTAAGCCCTCAACTCCACCCCACCACCAAGGGACACACATCTACCTTTCTTTGAAACAGAATTTTGAGTTTTCCTGTGTGTCCTGGAGGTGGAACGGGTGAGTTGTCACTCCCACACCAGACTTCAGAGGAGGAGAAATGGTTGAGATGGAGTTGAAAATGACTGGAGTGCTTGCAAGACTGGAGTGGAGCTCTGGGTCTGAGCTGCCCTCAGAGCTGTGGTCAGGATGAGTTGTGTAAGAAACCACCAGGAAACAAACAGGTCCTACCTTCAGCAGGGAGTCCAAGAATGTTTGATTTGCATTTCTTTAGCATCCAAAAGACCTGGCAGGTCTGTGCCTGACTCTCCAGTTTTCCCAGCAAGTGCAGGGAGGTATTCAAGGAAGAAAGGCCTCCAGAGCACCTTAAGGGTCCAGAGAAAATCCTCTTGTGTGAGGTAGTAGTCAGGCAGTTCTAAGACACTCTGAGAAAGGAGCAGCAACCAAGCAAAGGAACTCTTGTCATCTGCTCTGGCTTCACTGCACTGGTCTATTCTGGCCCCTGCCACCTGACCTGAGAGACCCCATATTCTTGCAGTCTACACATGCCCATCTCTAGACTTGGCTGCAACTATTTCCACTGTATTATTCACAGTTTAACCTTTTTAATAAAAACCATTGTCCTGAACCGCCAAGACTCTTTTGAAAAGATATTCAAGAAAACAGAAAGGAGAGGAGCCCAGTGGAGTTCTGAGCCCTGTGCAACTAAGCCCCTTACCCACCCCCAAACCCCTCATTCTTTTCTTCTTCTCCTCCCCTTGCTCCACTTACTACCCCTTTTCTTTTTGTGTGACATAGGGTATCATGTAGCCCAGGCTGGTTTCAAACTTATAACTGATGCTAACCTTGAACTTCTGATCCTGTTCACCTCCACCTCTTGAGTGGTAGGAGTATAAGCATTTATCCCCAGGCCTGATTGTACATGGTGTATTAGCATAGAGGGAAACCAAACTCAAGGATTGTTAGGAAAGCATTCTGTTGCCTGAGCTACACTCCCCATCCCCAGTAGGAACTGAACTCGGGGCTGCATGCATGCAAAACAAGCACTCTACAGCAAGCTGCATCTCCAGTCTCTACCTGCTATTTTCTCACAGCCCTACAACATCCACAAATTCTAAGTCCACCCCTCCCCCTCTCTCATTATTATTGTTAGGAAAACTTGCATAGGAAGGTAAACAACTCAATATCAAGCTGAACCAGCTAGGAAAAAAATTTTTACCCCAAAATACAGCCATGCTCACCCTGCCAGGAGCCAACTTCATTCTCAAAGGGGTTCAGGAGAGAATTCAGTTCTCTTAGATGCTAAGGGGAGAGCTCTGTCTCACTGGGAACAGAACAGTACCCATATCAAGAAATCTGTGCTAGGCTGCAGGAAGCCTAGAAAGATCTTTGGCATCTCAACTGCTCAGTTGTAAAGCAGATGGGTGAGGATTGTTCTCAGGGCTGGGCCACTGTGAACATATTTTCATATTTTAGTGATGAACTGGTAGATGTGACTTTTTTTTCAAGAAGTATAGGATAACTATTCCTCTGTGAGAGCACATTATTAGATGAGCCTTACATCTGTAAGCGAAAGGGAAAGAAAGAAGAAAATCTGTGATATGAGCACCATCCAGTACTCATAAAAAGCTAAATAGTCAATACCTTGTCACTGGAGAGTCAACCTCAAGCTGATTCTACATTCTGAGGTGCCCAGCAAAATTTCAAACCTTGGCTCACCAATTTGGGAGAGCTCCAGCCTCCGTTAGTTAACCTGCTTGTCTGACCAGTGGTAGTACTGGAAAAGAACAGATTGGACATGTTCAACCAAACATAAGGGATAACCCAGACAAAGAAGATTAGTGATTCAGAGTCAAATTTGTTTCCTATACAACAGCAGCATAACACATCCTTGAAGCTTTTATTTATAAAGCTATCATGAAAGAAAACTCAGTATATCTAGTTATTGATTTGTTGATTAAAGATAGCAAAAATGAGATAGTATTCATAACTTCAAGCTGTAGGAAGAACCCATCCCTTCTTGTATTACTTATTCATCCACTGAAGTCAAGGTCAGGATATCTCAGGGAAATATTAAAAGTCAAGATAAAATTTATACTTCAAGGCTATCCCGAATTTGGACATCTGGAGAGTGGGACTGTGACTAGGGGTGAAGGGGTAAAAATCTGGTAGCAGAGAAAGAATAATTACTCCTTTTCAGGAGAACACACTCACTTAGATTTATGTACTTATTGGATAGGTAAGAGATGTCCATCATGATGCAATAAAGAGAGGCAAGAAAACATAGCATTATAATGTACCTTTATAGCTAATGTCAAGAACTTTAGAAACTTGGAAGAGAAGTTCCTTCTGACACAGACAACCACACGGAGAGAAGTTACATGGTAGAGGTGGTTTTGACTTGGGATTCAGAAGTTGTGGGTGGTAGGGACCGACCCAAGACAAGGATGTCAGACCGACAAGTATGAGGATTCTGCTACTGGGAAGCACAGGGCAAGGCAGGGGCCAGCCATGTCCTATTTCCTCTCAGGGAGGGGGAAATAGTCAGGGAGGGGAATTTTGTGTAAAGAAACTGCAAAATTCTACACTGTTGTGTGTCACAGTGTGTCTTCTCTCTGTCAATTCTTAGTGGGTAAGAGTTAAAATGGCAGCCTAGAATTTGAAGTTTTTTTTTTTTTTTTTTTTTGAATCAAACTTAGATAGAATCAATTCAGTTCTTTGTGTCCTGGATATTGATATGTGAGATTAAGGCACAGAGAACACATCAAAGTAGACACAGTGTAGATGCCACGAGGAGATTAGTTCGGAAGGACCAGTGTCCAAAAACAATCTCTCCAGAATGTATTATTAACTTTGTACAGGTGCCAAAAAATCCAGGTACCTCTGGATTCCTCTTCAGAGCTTGTGCCTCCACCAGAACAGACGAACACTGTTTTGGTTAGTTCTCAATGGGTCTCTCCCTCAGGGCTGTAAGCTCCTTGGAGGCTAGGAGGCTGGCTGACTTTACTTATGTTCCCAGCTCGTGGCATTGTGCCAGGCTCATAATTAAAGCTCAGAATATTCTGAATGAATGAATACATGAATGAATGATACGAGTTGAAGAATATAGGTTTTTTTAATTTGTGAAATTATGGTGTGAGCATCTGAATGTCTCTGTATACTTGTCGTTTGAGATTTGTAGTCATGATTGTGTAAAAATAATCACCGTCAACTGGTTATTATTTGTGGTGAGACTAGCATGGTGGAATGGAAGAGTCTGAGTATAGACATTGAACTGTACACTTGACCTCACCTTGGACATTCACTTTCAAGAAACTCAACTGAAAAAAAAAAAAAACAAAAAACAAAAAACAAAAAAACAAAACAAAACACTATTCAAGAGGCTTCCAATCAATGTTTTCTGATCTGTGGCTGGAGTCAGGTCTTACCTTGTTGTTAGTAGAGCCCAACCATGGTTTTCACAGTGGTATCTCTACAACTCAGAGCCATGGTAAAACCTCGTAGGACACAACCTGATCTTGCATATCTCTATCACTTTATGTATAGCTTCGGCAACTGTGAAGATACTTTCTTAGTTGAGCTAAAAAGTTAGTGGAAGAAGACAGTTTTTTTTCTTTCCCATATAGCTTCCTTATGACTTTGAATAGCCTAGAAAATGCCAATAACCTGGATTCTTAAGAGCTAATGTCTTATGGCCAGTGTCATGGGCAGAGGGCAAGATCCATGCAGGGGAAGATCCATGTACCTAAAATGCTTTAACGCATTTCTTATATAACACTGCCCTGTGTTAACATTTTCCAACGTAGGCATCAATTAGAGCTCAGAAACAAGCATGGAGAAAAGCATTAAATTAAATCAAAACACGATCAGCTTCCTCTGAATTCTACCTTATGTTTAGCTACTCTGCTAGCTGGCTGATTTGGAGTAATTTCAAATTCCCACTGGCTCAGTGGCAAGAGATCTTCTTATTCTTTTATAGACACACTCCTCCTTTAAAAACTCCCCACACCGCCCCATCTCTCATGTGAATTGTATTTTAAGAACTCAAATTGCAAAGGACTTCAGGAGTGAAGCAGAATACATTTTTTTGGGGGGGGAGCAGTGTGCCTTCTGGTGTTCACAGCTCTAGGGAACAGTTGAAATTTTCAATAAAGAAGTTTCTGGGTTTTGTTTGCTTTGAGTTGAAAAGGCTGTGTAGCCTTAATAATCGTCACCCAGATACTTGCCTACGTCTTGGTAGCTGGTCAATTGAGAAAATGTATGAATATCTGCCACTCACACCTGACTCAAAGTCAGGCAAAATTGTGACTTATGAGCTCTCACAGGACAGAATCAAACTTTGGCTGTCAACACTACACTATAGTTCTATGTAGCCTATTCTAAGGATTCAGGTAGAAGTAGCTGACACAGATATGACACAGATCCAGTAGATCATTTTTTCCCAGCTCTCTTGTCTGTACAGGCTATGCAACATGGACTGACTTTACTTTTATGGTTCTGATATGAACTTCCTGTAGTTGTATCTCAAGGACCCTCCAAAGCCCCTCCCCCCCAACACAATACATCCTGTTGTTAAAGTAAAACCTTTAAGAGAATGGATTTAGTAGAAAGTCTTAAGTCACTGGGGCATACACCTAAAGGGGATGCTGGCCTCCGTCTCCTTTCTGGCTATTTTCCTTCTTGGACTTGAGATATGTTCTGCCAATAGGCTCCCTCAAGGGGCTAAGCCTTACTAAGGGCCCCGAAGCAAATGCAATCTTTGATAGACTAGAAACTTCAAAATTGTGAACCCAGTTAACTTTTTTTTCTCTTTATAGGCTGATTATTTCAGGTATTTTTTTTAAAAGATTTATTTTATGTATGTGAGTACACTGTAGCTGTCTTCAGACACACCAGAAGCGGGCATCACAACCATTACAGAGGGTTGTGAGCCACCATGTGGTTGCTGGGAATTGAACTCAGGACCTCTAGAAGAGCAGTCAGTGCTCTTAACCACGGAGCCATCTCTCCAGCCCCCCAGGTATTTGTTCTAGTCATACAAAGCTGGTACAAAGCCAGTAGAGGGTTTTGGTTGTTGTTGTTGTTTTTTCCAGGTTGGAGAAATCTGCTCCCACAGAAATGCCTACTACAAGAGAATCCAAATGATTATTTCAACAAATTTGTCAGTTTGATATTATCAATGCAAAGAGTCCTACTAGACAACAAACAAAAAAGAAAAATATATGACTTTGTTATTTAATAATTGCAAATAATATTCTTTGACCCTTGGTTATATTTTCTGGATGCAAAATACCGGGAGGGAAATTTAAAAATGCATTAATCATAGCATATAAACTATAAATATCTACATGTTCGAAATTTCCTGTTTAAATAATGGAACCAAGTCCTACTCTGCAAGCATAGGTTTGACCTTGTACACATAGATCCAATCTGTTTTTCATCTAAAGACAAAACAACGAAATAGCTGGTACTAATTCTATCTCTTGCTGAGAAAGGCAAAGCTGAGAGCAAATAGTTAATATTTACCTGTCAGAAAGCAAGCATTGCAGGGCACTGAGCTATTATCTTGGTATAAATCTGAAATTGAAAAAAAATACAGAAATAGAGTGAGTTATAGAGAGAAGATTTTCTTGTATTTATTCTGTCTGGGGAAGATGAAGTGCATCCCTGAACTCGACTATGTAGAAAAGGGTTATGTATGATCGGACAATTGTTTTTTTAAAAAAAATGACATTATCAATTTATAAATTCTAAAGTTAAAAAACTATTTTCATTTAAAACCTAAGATGCCGGGCAATTTCCTTATGTGAATAGTATGGCTGTTTCAAGCAGGCTTTACTTGTGCAAGACCGCCTTTCGTAATCTTCCGTGGTAGTCAATAAAAAAAATTCTTCCTATGTTGCCAATTTAGTGAGCATAAATTACTGGGAACCTTATATGGAATAGATTATGTTCTTAAGCCTCCTCAGATGTGTAGCCAGTAGAGATTTTAAAGAAAAAAAAAATAACCTAAAATGCAAAATTTAGCTGGAAGGGGCCTTGGTGGCATTTGGAGTCCTTTCTGGGTTTGTTTCCTCTCTACCCCTGTGAGAGGATTACAGGGCTGCATTCCAACTCCAGGCTTTCTTAGCCACACGCAGCTCTTCAGAAACCTGCATGTGGTTTCCTTCTTAGATTTAGACAGAGTAACGAGGAATATTACAGTGTTGGTGTGGCAGTGGCAGCATGGTGGTAAGAATGAAGAGGAAGCCTGAGTCACAGAGAAGACGGTGCCACTGACTCCAAATAAACCATGACTTGACCCCTTTCCCATTGCTGAGAACCATGAACCACCACCCCTTTGTGGAAAGCCACTGTAGGTGCAATTCTCAAGTTCTTCTGGATGCAAGGGGAGTTTAACTGATTTGCAGCATTCCACATTGCTGATGATGAAGTGGTACTTTGGCTGTTGAACTTGATTTCAATTCGGAGATGAGATGCTACATCCTCTAAACTGACAGATGGGAATTTCTGCTTCAGAATTCATCACAGGAGGTGAAGGACAATGGTGAAAATGTGAGTCTACCAGACAGTTCAGCAGATCAAAATCTAGTTAGGCCACTAAAAGTTAAAGAAATTGGGGAATTAAAATTCATTGGAAAGTATATTTTTAATGGAAGTTTCTAGGTTCTCCAGTGATGAAACTTAAAATGAAACTTTAATGAACATTTCTCCGGGCTGGTGTGATGGTTCAGTGGGTAAGGTATTTACCGTCAAGCTCGATGGTTGAGTTCAATCCTGGGACCACAGAGTGGAATGAAAGAACCAATTCATATGAATTGTCTTCTGATTTACATGGTTACTGTGCCACGCACTTACTGTCCCCCATAAGGAAACAAAATGGGAAACTAAGATTCTGTGACCTTTTAATTTTTCTTAACATATTTGAGCCACTGATGTATCCATCCCTACTAGAATTCTGCACATATGCAGTGTGCTGACACGTGACTAGAAAAGAGCAGCTCTCTTGGAAAGATCATCAACGTCTTCATGAGGCACCGATGCTTTCTGGTTTCTTCTAGAAGGGCCATGAGAGGTCAGATTTATCCTTGGTCTACGTCTAACTAGTTCTTATCCTATTTCAAACATACAACAATATATATTGTCTATTGACAAAAAAAAATCAAGTTCTAAAACAACACATGCTGATTATTATTATCAAAAATATAGAATATGAATGAAGAATATGTTAACATTTTTGTGTCTTTCTATCCAGCCCCCCCTCCCCCCCGTAGTTTTAAAGTTGTTTCCACTGATTCTCTGATAGTCTACCCTTTAAGAAGTGTTATCTAATTTTGGAAGGTAGTATTACATATTCAGCTACCGTGGCACCTAGCTAGGACTCCGTCTGTGTGTCTCTGTCTCTGTCTCTCTTGCATCACTGGCTTGGGGAAGACTTAAGTAGAGAGCAACTTGAACATCATCTGTGGTGAGTAAGGAACGGATGGCCCACCAACTGAGAGAGTGAACTTTAAAGCAGATTCTACATCTTCATTAAGTCTTAAAATCGTGCCAACTCTACACAACAGCTTGCTGACAGCCTCACAAGAGACTTTAAAAAGAGACCACTCAGGAACATTGACTTTACATTTTTGACCTTTAAAAATTATGGGGGAATAAAATGCCCGTTGTTTGAACTTAACTACGTTTTTGGTTAATTTGTGGCAGGAACAGATAACTAGTAATCCCCTAGGAAGGAACTAACTCGGTACCTGGCATTGATTACAAAAGGCACTTACTGAACATTTGTTGATGTATGAATTAAGATGCACAAGTGCAAGGGTTGAGTTATATCCTCCCATAATTTTCTCTATTTTCATAGCCTCCTTTCAAGAGGCTTCACAAAAGAGTTTTCTGAGGCAGGATGTCTTTAATTATTAAAAGTTAAGTAAGTCGACACATATTTATTGTTGCCTCTATTTGTCAGTGAATCAGTCTCTTCAGCTATGAAATACTTGTGAGTCTAATTGAGCATCTGCCATGCTTTTGTGATGGGATATTTATGAGTCTCTCAGTTTAAGCCTTTCTGCCGATAAAGGTTAAAACCCAGATGTTGAGTTTGGTAAATATAGCTAACCAAAGAAAGTGAAGGGAATGTTACTTTTATAGCTGACATGCTCAAGACATTCCTAGAAATGAAATATTAAAATATCCATGGCTTATCACAGCATTGGGTTGTTCTCACTCACAACACATTTTAACTTTGTTTTTTTTTTTTAAGTTGGACATTTTATTTATTCACATTTCAGATTTCATCCACTTTCCCCATTTCCCCTCCCTAGAACACCCATCCCTCTCCTCCTTTTTGCTTTTATACCATTTTAATTATATGCAAGTATTCAGGTCAGTTCTAGGTTGAGGGACTAGCAATACAATAGATGCAAATAGTCAAGGGACAAGCAAGACAGTAAACACAAATAGTCAAAGAACAAGCAAGGCAATAAACAAAATTCTGTGACCACTCCCTTGATCACTGTTTCTAAGGGCTTATCAGGATGACCTTATCTTTGGGTTTGGTGGGTGATTCTGATCTACAGACCCTCAGGTGCTGAAGGAAAGGAGGCTCAGCCTGAATAATTTCGTATTAGCAATGTCCTCTAGGTCCTAGGAAGGGAAGAAACAGTAGAGGATCTCTCTTTGGTGATGACATATGAGCACCTCCTGTTGACTCAGACTGCTGCCTGGTCAATCATAAACGTAAAGGGCCTGAGAAAGAGAGTCAGTCGTTTGTCTAGAAAGGTAGGAGAACTACATGTTTATGAGCATCAGAGGTGGCCACTATATTCCACATCACACGATGTGATCAGCATTGGGTAGATAAGAAGGCCTAAGCCTTTGGTCCCAGCACTTGGGAGGCAGAGGCAGGCAGATTTCTGAGTTCGAGGCCAGCCTGGTCTACAGAGTGAGTTCCAGGACAGCCAGGGTTATACATGATTATACAGAGAAACCCTGTCTCCAAACCAAAACAACAACAACAAAAACAAAACAGCAAAAAAAAAAAAAAAAAAAAAAAAAAAAAAAAAAAAAAAAAAAAAAAAAGAAGGCCTAAAATAAACTGGAATACAGGGTATGAAATAAATTGAGGTAGAACCAGATGTAGAATCTGGGTCTCCTGCTATAAAGTATTACTTCATTGTTTGACAGGCATTATTATATTGTTTCTTCACGGGGATGGATAGCACAAAAATATTGCAAACTGTATAATAAATGGGGCAAAGCATTAAGCATAAATAAAAGAATCACAACCTCACTGTGACTTCTGGGTCATATCCTCCAATGCTATGAAGAGAGAAGTTTCTTACACACAGGCAAATGTGAATGTTTGGCATTACTGCTAATGGGTAGTCATAGTAACAATATCTTGCAGATACCTAGAGCCTCAAATTTCTAAAGCACTTTCGAATGTTTTTCCTGAGTTCTATGCATAATTTATCTGAGCGACACACAATTAGTATCATTGTCTTAATTTTACAGATACATAGGGAAATGATGTGACTGGCATGTCAAGCTAACAAAGGATGACACTAGAATCAGGTTAAGGATGACACTAGAATCAGAACCTGAGGCTTAGGTTTTTAAGACCAATGCTAGAGCATAAACTAATCATGTTCTTTTTTCCGGAGACCATAGATTTCCAATGGGAGGGGAGTAATTAGCACTTTTCTGAGTGTAGAGGTGAGTATGACTATCGACTCCTTTTTGTTGTTGACGTTCATTTGAGTTGAGGGATCTCATTATGTGGCACAGGCTACCTTCTAGACTGGCTGGCCAACAAGCCCTCAGCATCTTCCTGTCTCTGCCCGGAAGCTTGATGCCAAGCTCAGTTTGTACATGGATGGCAACCTAAAGTGAGGTCCTCAAGTTTCTGTAGCAAGCCCAGCCTCATTGTATTTTAACATTGATAAGAATAAAATCCTTGGTATTATCTCAAAGGTGCTAAGTGAGGCTCAACTAATCCCTTCAGTGCTTGAGCTCTCTTGGAAAGTGTAGTAAAGGCTTTGATCTCCTTTGTTGGTGAGATAGAGCTAACGATTGTACCAAAAACTAGTTATTGCAAAAAAAGTTTTCGCCATACCCTGTGTGCTCTATGGTGACTTCTGTCAGTAATTTTCAATATTTTGGAATGACCAAGTGGAGACGGAAAAGGGAGCAATTCTTAAGATTTTACTATTTCTGTTTTTTGAACCCAGGGAATCACTGAGGTCCCAACAGATGATGCACACACTATATGAAACATTTCTGTAGCTGGAAAACTTCTTTGAATGAGCAGGGCTAATTTTCAGTTGCAAGAAATGAAAACCTCAGTAGGGATTGATATAATAAAAAGGAGAACAGGTTAGTTACGTGGTACAAAGGACCAGAGGAAGAACTGAATGGGCTGACCATGATACTGGGAAACACTCCCTCTTCACCTGTTTCTTCTGGGCTGACTTATTGCCAAGGAGATGCTCTTCGTCTGTCAGTGGAGACATCTATCAGCAACTCAGACATTCTGCCTTCCTTGTTTAAGATCTTTCTCAATAGTTGCCTCAGACAGTCCACTGTTTGCATCTGTAGAATTTGATTGCATTACATACCCGGACTTGAAGAACAAACAAGCAACAATCATTTTTGACTAATTTAGCTTAAGTCACTTGCCAACAGTTGGAGACAGTAGAGTCTTTTAAATTTTAAGGATTGAGGATGGGAAAAAGGTGGTGGTGGCATTTAAGAACAAATTAAGGTGATATCACAAATAACAACTACAATCATATAATGCCACCAAGAGGCTGTGCTTCTAAATAAATCTTATTAGCTGATATTTATGTAGCACGTTCCTATTTCCTAACTTCTCTCATGCAAGCTATCTCACTTGATTATCTTGGAGGCTTTGGTAGGGCAGATAATATTATCTTCTCATATGATAGGATAGATGGCAGAACAGAGATTTGGAGAAATGAGATGACTTATTCAAGCTGGTAAGAGCAATGACTAAAGTTGGTCTCTAGATTCAGATCTCCAATTTTCCTTGAAGTTCATCAGTATCTTATTTTGCGTGAGGCCAATATGGTTAACTTGGAGCAAACAGAAAAACTTTGCAATCAAATGATCGAGGAAGGGCTTGAAGCCAGGTACTGTTGATTGTTAGCTATGCAACCTTGGCCAGATTTCTTAATCAGCTAACCTCAAATTACTGCTCTAGACTGTTGGAGCTGTGCATAGCTCGTAAGAGTCTACCATGGTTAAATGAAAGAATGCTGAACTAGTCCTCATCAGGGTTCTAAACACTGTTCTTGCTTTACATGGGCCAGTTATTGTTATTGTTATTATCATGTATCTGGAAATGTAGACCTAACTTGTACTACCAAAGAGAAATAAAGAGTCGACTCACTAGTATGGATTGTATTATGCTTCTGTTTCTGCTAATAGCATCTTTCAAGCATGGGTGCCATGGGAGGATTGACCGCCTCAAGGTGCTGTTTACCTCACCCCTTACCTACTAATTGTGTTTTACTACATTTTGACCATCTACCTTAGATTCAAGTATGTACTCCATGCACTCTCCTGATTAGAGGGTCAAGGCTATTTTGCTCTTTTAGAAGACAAATAGAAACTCTGAAGCTTGATTAATTATATTTAAACATGTCCACAAAGGTCTATAGAAGCTAAGAGTCTTTTGGTGCTGGGATGCCTTCTAGCGTTTTCTACACAGTACTGTGCCAAATATAAAGACTGTCATAGTAGATTAAGAGATCTGACATTATTAGGGTCAGAGAAATGGTTCAGGGAGTAAACTGTTTGCTGTTCAGCATGGAGACCTACACGAGTTTATTGAAATCTATCTTTATATACTAAACAGACTCTATGAAAATTATTTCTCTTGCTTTTGCCTCACTTTGAACTTTTTCTAACTTATGCTATAAGAGAGAGAGAGAGAGAGAGAGAGAGAGAGAGAGAGAGAGAGAGAGAGAGAGAGAGATCAGTTATTTCTATACATCTCCAATTTTGGTGCTTTTTGTAATGCTGGCTTTGAATGTAATGGTCAAGGCATTAATTAGTTCCATTGGATCAGACTCTGGTCAGCAAGAGGTCTTGTATAATAATAGCAGATGATGAGGAAATGAATGTTCCTAAGAGGCAAAGTCTCTCCTGGTGACTTTCATTCATGCAGGACTACTGAACATCACAGAAATAAAGCACAGTTCAAGAATAAGGCCAGCTTCTAGACATGGCAGCTAATAGTCTAGTGGCAGATGCAGAAAAGAGAACTGAAGATGGCAGATGAAAGTAAGGCCTCTGTTAGTGAAAGCAGAGGAAGTGCCTAGCCAAGATTTGGGGAGTTCTCCTTGAAGATGTGGACTACTAAGCAGAGGGATGACTCTATAAAGTTCAGGACCTGGTGGCGAAAGGGAAGAGGCAATTACCTCAGGCCTAAAGAGGATTCTAGAACAAATAGAGGGAATGAAGTTATCTGGGTTATGGAATGGAGTCTTCAGGGGCAAAAGAGTCAGGCAGCAGATGTGAGAAGTGGTTGGAGTCAGATTAAGGGTCAATCAAACACTGACAACCTCTGACTCTCATGCTCAAGTCCATAACATCTGGTGTCCCTTTACTGTCATTTTCCCTCTTGAACAATCAGGCTTTCTGGAGACTGAATACAAATTAACAAGAATGAGAACTTAGTATGTGTCAGGCACAGTGACAGCTGTTTTCCAGTCATTTAAACTTACCATGGGCCTGGCAGTGGTGGCGCATGCCTTTAATCCCAGACCTTGGGAGGCAGAGGCAGGCAGATTTCTGAGTTCGAGGCCAGCCTGGTTTACAGAGTGAGTTCCAGGACAGCCAGGGCTATACAAAGAAACTCTGTCTCCAACAACAAAAACAAACAAACAAAAAAAAAATGTGGCCCTGCTCATGTTAAAGATGAATTTGTGGATGTTTGATGAATAAAATGACCACTGTCCTTCCCTCCCAACTCTCTAGGGAAACCAAGCTAATGGGAGGTGGACTAGAACCTAATCATGGCACTCTGTCTCCAGATTGCCCTCTCCACAAAGGTCCGTAGAAGCTAGGAGTCTTTTGGTGCTGGGATGCCCTTCTAGCACTTTCTACAAAGTATTGTGCCAAATGTAAATACTGTCATAGTAGCATTAAGAGATCTGACATTATTAGGGTCAGGGAGATGGTTCAGGGAGTAAACTGTTTGCTGTATGAGCATGGAGACTTTGGTTTGGATCTCTAGCACCCACATAAAAGTTGGGGGTGTGGTGTTGTATGTCTGTAAACCCAGTGCCTGGGAGGTTGGATAGATAGATCTTAGGGGATTGCTAACAAAGCAGTCAAGCTGAAATGGTGGACTCCAGATTCAGTGACAGAACCAAAATAAAGCAGAGAAATAACCAGGAAAGGTGCCTAATACTGATCTTTGGCTTGAGGACATACTTGCCAGAAGAAACCAAATAGCACGCAGAAGTACACCACATATGCACACACCACACACACAAACAAATACATACACATACATATATGCCCTCCCCACACATCTATCAGTATACATTTCATTTTAATGGAGATAATCTAGACAATGTTTAAATAAGGCTATAAAACAAGAATTTTTTTTTGGGGGGGGGGGTGAGACAGAATCTTACTTTGTAGCCCTGGCTGGTCTGGTAGCTGGTAATGTAGCACAGGCTGGCTTCACACTTGTGGTAATCCTACCTCACCCTCTTAAGAAAAATTATAAGTATGGGCTGTATACCCAGAGAAAGATAATCTTAAGCTCTAAATTATGACCATCATGGGTCCACAGAGTTTGCTTTGAGATGCTTCCAGACTCCTTCTATCTCTACTTTGACTTTTTTTTTTCCCATGAGAAAACTGGACATGCCATTGTCCCTTAGAGTCAGAAACACTTACTGGTTTTCAAAGGCTGATACCTTTGCCTTTTCAGAACAATTATGCTTTTTAGATTTTATTCCAAGTCTAGATTTTACCATGACTTGTTAGGGATTTTATTGTAGTGTATTAGTAGAGCAAAGTTTCTCTTCTGTGTATACTATATACAGTATTTTACCACACACAGAAATGCAGACTTTGCTTGCTCTCTCAGAAGTTCACTGAGAGCATGCCTAAGATACGATACTGCTTCTGACCCATCTGTAATAGTGGCATTGAAGCCCTCCAAGCTGCATCCCTTTTTCCAGAAAGGGAAAAGAAAGAAGGATCTAAACAAGTAAGGGAAGACAAAAGCCTTTTTTAAAAAAAGGACTGAATCCAGCTGAGTGTTGTAGTGTATACCTTTAATCCCTGCACTCAGAGGCAGAGGCGGGTGGGGTGGATGTTTATGAGTGTGAGGCCAGCCTGGTCTACAGAGCAAGTTCCAGGACAACTGAGGCTACACAGAGAAACCCTGTCTCCGAAAACCAAACCAAATAAACCAACTCCCCCCCCCAAAAAAGGCTGAATCTTAACCTTGATAAGTTTATGGAAGGGCTTTTTTTTTACTGACATTCAATATGACAACCTCGAAATTAATGTTGGCTTCCAAATAACATCTGTATTGCACTTGCAGCTTTTCAGCCAGACTCTATTCTCCCTCAGGAGAAAGATGTCATACTTATTAACTGTTCATATTCGTCGGGTGTACTTCAACAACGATGGCCAGAGAGTCAGACTGAAGAAATGCAAATCAGGGCTTGGGATGTGGCTCAGCGGGTGAGGGCTTGTCATGTATGCACAAGACCCTGGGATCAATCCTGAGGCAAAACACAAAACATAACAAAATATCACATCTTATCTATATTACCAGAAGATGTTTATACTGCAAAACAAGTATTTTAGGAAAATTATTAATTCTTGGAATTGAACTTTTGGTATTCTTTAACTTTTTTTTTTTGTCGTTGTTCTTGTCAAGTAATTTTTGCCATCTCAGAGGCAGTCATTTGGGTTTCATATCCTATGCTCACTGTTCTTTTAGGAGTTGTAAGCTTGGATAAACAGTCTTGTATTATCCCGATCAAGTATGGGAGTCATCCCTTTGCTGACCTACTTATAATCAACTGTGATCTCCTAGAGGCGAACGAATTGATTGACTCTCCCCCCCCAATTAGCCACAGGAGTGGATCATACATCATCCTGCCCCGTCTGAAAAATCTAACTCAGTGATTGATTTTACAGCTGCCCGTGACTGCAAATTCCTCAGCACGAATTCCAGCAGGTGAAGAGGTATTTCCTATAACTTGCTTTACATTTCCTTGTCATCGATGTCTCAGAAGAGCCTGGTCTCTCACAGAAGGAGAGGCAGTAGAATAAGGATTTATCAGTTTTACTGCCTAGTACATATCTTTAACGCCTAAGTAAATCTCTCATACTGCCTAGTCTGGACTTAGTCATTCTAACTTTGGAAAACTCCCATCATGATCCTATCTCTGTGGCATTCATGTCCTTGCCCTGTTTTGAAATCAGCCACTCTCAAATTACATGGGCCTTTTATCTTTAAATTAACTTACTGTTATTACCGTGTATGCACCTGTAAATTTGGGTCAGGGGAGAGTTTTATGGAGTAAGTTTTCTCCTTCTACACTGGGTTCTAGAGACTGCGGGTCAGTCATTCTGTTTGCATAGCAAACATCTTTGCCCACAGAACTCTCTCTTTGGCCCATCCTGAACAACACCGATTGAGCGAAGGATGAAGACAACAATCTAAGTGAGCAAGCATTGTTTCCCCAAGAGTGCTGTTGGATTCAGCTCTTTCTTGTTTACATCCTTTTCATGGAAAATATCTTTTTATAAAAATGAGAAAATTTATTAAATGCAAAGGAAATTTTCTTTTAAAGTTTTTTTTTTTTTTTTTTTTTTTTTTTCAACTTCATTATTAGCCAGTTGAGGTGGAGCATGCCTTAAAGCCCAGCACTTGGGAGGTAGCAGCAGGTGGATCTCTGGGTTTGATACCAGCCTGGTCTAAAGAGAGAGTTCCAGAAAAGGCAGATCTACACAGAGAAACCTTGTTTTGCAAAACAAAACAAAAAGTCTACTTCATCCTCATATGCAGTGGGATATGGCTCATTATATCATTACACATCTTACAATTTGTATGTGTGTGGTGTGAACGGAAGAAGCCACAAACGGAGCCGAGCCAGGCACTCTAACGCTGGACTGGATTCAAAGCATCTTTCAGGAAGTGGGTTTGGGAAATATACCCAGGGATCTTGGGATTATCTTGGTTTTAATTTTTACATTTCGTGAGGAGAGTAATAAACCTTCTTTTTAATTAAATAGAATGTTTTTCTATCTTATGAAATAGATGCCTCAGGCATTGCTACTAATGAAGCAAAATATAAACAAAACATGTAGTCATCCAAAGACTACATTTTCAACAGAATTTCCCTCAAATAAGTCTCTTCTCTTTTTTGCCCTCAAATGATATCATTCATGTTATCATTCTTTCATTTGTTTAACAATGTCAGTATCAAGATGAACCCTTTGTTTACCCGAAAAAACTTTTGTAATATTTTAAACCTTTAATAAAAATTGTGTTTTGATAAAACCTATTTCATCATTATTTGAGATATCTATGCTAGAATTCTGGTTCTTTCTGTCTGTTGAGACAATAGAGCTTGGAAATACATGTTACTTTGCAGAGTCAGGGTGTAGAATAACAGAAACAAAATGTATACATTCTCATACAACAAACAAAAGCAGAAATGTGGATCAAACTGAGGGTATATGTTGAGGCAGGGTTAGGTTTTAGCTTGTTTTGTTTTGTTTTGTTGAGACAGGGTTTCTGGGTTTCTCTGTGTAGCCCTGGCTGTCCTGGAACTCGATCTGTAGAGCAGGCTGGCCTCAAACTCAGAAATCCACCTGTCTCTGCCTTCCAAGTGCTGGGATTAAAGGCATGCATCACCACTGTCTGGCTTAGCTTTTTTTTTTTTTAATTGTTATTAATTTGTTAATTGTGGAGACAAGGGGCTGAAGGGATGGCTCAGGGATTAGGAACATTGACTGCTCTTCCAGAAGTCCTGAGTTCAATTCCCAGCCACCACAGGGTGGCTTGCAACCATTTGTAATGGGATCCGATGCCCTCTTCTGGTGTGTATGAAGAAAGTGACAGGGTACACACATACATAAAATAAATAAACACATCCTTTAAAAAAAATGTGGAGACAATGAGAAAGAGGAGAGCAGGAAGACGCAGTGTTTAGGAGAGAAGATAGCTAGAGAGTGGGTCTATAGCATTGTTTCCTCTTTTCCCTCTTTGTTTCTCCTCATTTTTTCTTTCCTTCATCCCGGTCTACCTCCTACTTCTAGGAAAGATGGCACAGTAGATACTACGTTTACATATTAGGCTAGGCGGAAGGACTCGCAGATAAGGAAAAGATGTAGGACCAGGCAAACAAAAAGCGAATGAGCTTAGTGTCAGTCAAGGAAAAAGAAAAAAAAAAAAAAAAAAAAAAAAAAAAGAAGGGAGGAACACAGACTGTTTCCTGGGAAGCAAGTCCAGGAAGCCTGGAGGGCAAATCTGAAGGTGGAAAGTTCTCCAGTAAGGCTGGTAAATCTTGGAGAATCAGTGTGTGCTTCAAGGAAAGAAAAGACAATGCCCCACCCCAACTCAGAAAGCAGTGAAGAGCTGTCCTAGTAGAATATTTGCCCTACTTGTAAGAGGCTCTAGGATTGATCTCCAGCACAGGAAGTGAGGAGGATGGAACAGAGAGAGTGTCCTTACTCCTAAATCCAATGATTAGTTAGAGTGGAAATCATTAAACAAAATTCTTTTGATGTAGTTTTAGAATAGAACCTCAAAGAGCACTTTTAAGATTCCGGAACTAACCTGGGGAGGCAGTTCATTTGCTAAAGCTCTCCTGCAGGCTGCAAGGCACCCTGGGCTCCATCCCCAGGGCTCCCGCAAATAGTCAAGGGAGTACATACCTCTAAAGCCTTGGGAGGTGGAAGCTGAGGTTAGGGAGTGGAAGGTCATTCTTTATTACAGAATGAGTTTGAGGGAAGCTTAGGCTGCGTGTGATCTCGTCTCAATAAGGCATCAATGAATTTAGGATTACTTGAACGATCTGATCTGTTTCCTCCTTCCTCACCAAGGACCTAAAGCCCATAAGGCAGTCAAGGAAGGCTGGCTGCTGTGCCTGTGAACTGGCAAAGCTGACCCCACAGGTGCGCATTTCACCAAGGTGCCTGCAAGTTTTCATCATGGATGCGCATACCTTCGAGATGCCACAGAAAACACTTCCCAGATACATAAGGCTTTTGTTTTCAGTACTGGGAGTTCAGTGCACACAAGGCAAGAGTTTTACCATAAAGGTTACATTTCTAGTCCTTGGTCTTAGGCTGTAGCATGGGCTGGGCTTGAATTGGCACCTCGCCCCGACACACCCCAAGGTTGTGCTTGTGATACCACTCCTGGCTCAGACACTTAACACTTTTAATACCAGCTCTCAAAAAAAAAAAAAAAAAAAAAAAAAAAAAAAAAAAAAAAAATCTTTCTTCCCTTTTTGTCCCCACCCACACCCTTTTAGGTGTGTTTTGTTTTATTTATTTATTTTATTTTGGGGTAGTCAAACACATACAAATAAAATCATATGCAATTTGAGATTCCCACACCCCATTGAGTCATTCTTTTCACAATAAGAGGGACTTAGAGGTTGTGCTCATATTTCTTCTGCCTATTGTCTTATTGGTTCAGAAAATTAATATCAAGCTCCTATTGTACTAGAGGTAAAAGCCCCACTCCTGTGGTTTCCAGTAGGAAACTTCTGTTGGAAAAAACATCAGGCTGAGATGTGCCCGGCTGAGGTCTGACTCACTGTCTGCAAAGAATGCAGCGTGAGCCACACCCTCCTCCTTAAGCATTCTAAATCCTGCAGGATCAACTCAACTGTTCACCTTCACACTTTCATAGGCTTATGAAATGGGATGGGATGATCCATTTTGGTTGAAACTTTGGTACTTTTTCTTTTTGGTTTGGCCTAACAAAGAGGTATTGAAAGGTACATGTTGTCTTTTTTTTTTTTTTTGAATGAAGGAATATATTCTCTTACTCTGGACAGCAGATTCAAGGCTTGCCTGGAATAAACAGCAAGACCCTGGTGAGGGGCGGAGATGGGTGGATCCTTGGAGCTCATTGGCCAGATACCCTAGCCAGCTCTAGGGTTTAGTGAGAGACCTTGTCTCAAAAAAATGTGGAGAACAATTAAAGAAGTCATCCTGCACTGATCCTCAACTTTCATACATGTGAACACGTGCACACACCACATAAACATGTATATAAAAACATACATGTTTTTTAAAGTGGAGAGAAAGAATGGAAAAAAAAGCATATAATCTAAAACTTGGTAGGGGGAATCATTATAAGGTCCTGGGTTCTTATGCAGACTTTAGTTTCAATTTTTTAATATATATTTTAATTTAACGTATTGATTTTTAATGGCCTGCAGCTAGTCAACATCTTTTTATTAGCCCAGCAATTCAATTCAAAGCTCAGGAAACAGATGACTTGTGTCAAGTTATGAAGTAGTTATAGTTCAGTCACATCCATACAGCAGTAAATACGTACCCTGGATGCAAAGTGCTATTCAGATATCCCCTCATGCAAGTGAAATAGAAGGCCTGAACTTTTGGATCAATGTTTTATTCAAGGGAGATTATAATGCTTAGACATTTCAAAGAAGTTTCAGAAAAGAATTTAAAAATATTTTAAACTGATATTATTTTTTATTGGATATTTTATTTATTTACATTTCAGATGTCATCCCCTTTCCCCACCCCACCCCCCCATAAACCCCCTATCCCATCCCTCCTCCTCCTTTTTGCTTTCATACCATTTTAATTACATGCAAGCATTAAGGTCAGTTCTAGGCTGAGGGTCTAGCAAGACAATAGATGCAAATAGTCAAGGAACAAGCAAGACAGCAAACACAAATTGTCAAAGAACAAGCAAGGCATTAAACAAAGTCCCGTGATCCCTCCCATGATCAATATTTCTAAGGGCTTATATTTTTATTAAACTACAATACTCTATATTTTAGTGAGCTTTGGATAACATGGACATTCTTTCATGTTTGAAGAAGTTCATCTTGGCTGGTGAGATGGGTCATTGGGTAAAGGCATGTGCCAAGCTTGATTACTTGAGTTTGAACCTCAGATTTCACAAGGCCTAAGCGCAGCGTCACAGGAGTACCTCAGCTCTCACTGTATCCCCACCAACAGATAAATGTTCAAAGGAGAAGGAGCTCTCTCTCTCTCTCTCTCTCTCTCTCTCTCTCTCTCTCTTCTGGCTGGCCTGAAACTCCCTTTATAGACCAGGCTGGCCTCGAACTCACAGAGATCCACCTGCCTCTGCCTCGCCAGTGTTGGGATTGAAGGAGTACACCACCACTGCCCTGCTGAAAGCTAATCTTCTCTGCTGAGGGGGTTATATAATTGTTTATATTGTTTGTAAGGGCATTTTACAGGACAGCAAATTTGACTGTACATCTAACCTTCAGGACTTTCCATGTGTAGGTCATGTGATTGCTGGGCAGGGACATCCTGTTTTCCCAAATATTGACATTCTCCAGAACTTCTCATGGAGTCTCCTATGAAGAGTTCCTCAACACAGAACTGAATGGATGCTCCAGCATAGTTAGTGACATCAAAGAATACTGATATACTCAGTTCCAGCGTCTGTGCCTGAACCTGGCTATTGACCTCTTTTCTGCCATTTCCTGTTTTATGATAGAGGAATATTCCATAAAGGGGCGAGTCAACTTAGAATAACAGCAAATACAAGAAACTGCAATGCCAAAGCAGACTGAGCATTTGCTGTAGGTAAGAGATTGTGTTAAGCACTGTTATCTTAGGCAATCAATACAGCAGACATGGGAGGCATATTTCTCCTAGACCTTCTATTTTACATAAGAAAATTGTAGCTCAGAGGAGCAGTGCTGGGGAGGGGCAGAGCTCAATTCAGGGGTCTGATTCTGGGTTCTGTGCTCTGGGGTTCATCAGGCTGGACCAGGCAGTATGAAATATTTTAAGAAACCAGTAATGTTTCTCTAGTCCCTTGTGCATCTAATGCAAATTTACAATAAGAAATTTGCTCATCTTTCCGTTCTTTCCTTCATCCTTCATTTCCTTTTTCCTTTCCTCCTGTCTTTCTTTCTTTCTCTCTCTCTCTCTCTCTCTCTCTCTCTCTCTCTCTCTCTCTCTCTTTCTTTCTTTCCTTTCTCTCATTAGGGGGTCTCACTTCATAGCTTAGGCTGCCCTGGAACCCACTGTTATTCACATTGACCTTGAACTTGCAAGAATCCTCCTGATTCAGTCTCTTAAGTGTTGGGATTGCAGGCATACATTAACCATGCCCAGCCTCATAACGTTACAAATTATATACCAGGAACTATTATGGATATACCCTTGGGTGGAGGGAGATGCACAAGAAAAACTCAGTTCATTTAGTCAGGATGTTCCTCTGCCCCCTGTTCCTCTCAGAGGGCATGGGCTAAACAGCTTTAGAACCCAGCTGTTGCTGCCTCAACGTCTGTGGTTCAGCTTTCAAAACCAGTTTGTCTATGATTCTGAGTGAAGATACTGAGCTCCGCTGACAGATTTTAGTCTTATAGTTCCCCCCCCCAAAAAAAAAATTTGATCTAAATATGGCCTTGGTCTTGTGTTTTAGTGATGTGATGAGGATTCCTACAGTGACTGCTCGCCTTGTGGCCATTTACCCCACCTAAGCTATTAGATTTCATTGTTGACTCTTAGTTAAACAGTTTCCATATGTCCTGATCTCATGACACTTAAACTCTGCTGGTACAACTAAAACAAGAAGACTAGTTATTTGATATCACAATGGCAAATCAGCTGGTACACACTGGAATAGCTCCGGTCCCTCTGGTGCATTAGCACTGGCGAGAGAGCCATAGATTATTAATTAGGAACACACGGGAGAGAATTTGCCTTTCGCTTGTTAATTTCCAATAAAAATCTAATCACCAGAAGCTACAGTTGCTGTGTATTCATTTTTTTTTCATCATCAGCACCATTTGTTATATCATCCTGTAAGAACTGCTCAAAGGAATAAAAAGCAAAACTGCCACGTGGATGGCTTAATATGCATCTCCTCCCACCTGCCTGCACAGGTGCCTGAGAGAGAAAAGGCATTGGTGTTACTCAGGCCCTGAGGGCGAGGAGTCTACTCACATGTGGGAATGCCAGTAAACCTGGGTGTTTGCAGAGCAGGCTTTGGCAGGCCACCAGAGACATGGTATTTCATAATTCAGGCTTTGCCCCAGAGGATTCTGAGCCAAGCAGACACAAGTAAGGCTCAGAGTACAGGAAGAAAGTTTATTTCATGAACCAAAACCTCGAAGGAGGAAGCAATCTTCCTTGACTTATTCCCACTTTCTGTTTTTTTTTTCTTTTTCTTTCTTTCTTTCCTTTTTTTTTTTAAACCTGCCTTCCACTTTGGTTTTCCTCATCAGACTTTGCCAGCCTATTTAATTATTCTGTTTTTGGTGTTTCTGAATGCGCTGCCATGTAAATGTGTCCCTAAGAGATGTGCTGACTGTTTGATGTGAGAAGATTATTAGGTAATAAGACACTAAAGTGACTAATGTTTATTGAGCACTTACTTACACCAAGTGTTGTGCTAAGATCTGTCTGGGACTTCTTAGGTGACTCTTGGGATCCTAGTATTTGGGTGCTATTATCAGGCCTAATTACAGCTGAGAAAGCCTAACACAGGAAGCTTTATAATTCTCCAGAGGTCACAGGGTTAGGTCTCAAAGCTAAGGGAGAATTCCTGTAGGCGATCAAGTCACTCACTCCTTTAAGTGATCCCTTATTTCTGCAAATGCAAACAGCTCTTGTCTCAATGTTCCAGGAGGCATTGCCAAGGTCTGGTTCACCACCTTCAGGAAGTACCTGCAGTGTTATTACATTTTTTTTAAGCCAAAGGGCACAAGATCAGAAGACAATCCATTGCATACATACATGAGCATACTAGGAACACATGATCTATCAGTCATATCCTTGGATACCTGGAAAACTTACACTTCCAGGAAAACTTTGTGCTTATGTGGTTTATGGTAACTGTCATGGTTTAAATTTGAAGTGTATCCAATGTGCTCCTGTTACAAATGCTTGTACCCAGCTAATGGTACAATCTGAGGCTGGGGTTGGGGGGTGCTGGTAGAAGTTACCTTTACAGGATGGTGCCTAACTAGTGGAAGTAGGTCACTAAAGGGTGAACTTTGAAAGTTTTACTTACCCTCAACTCCCACACTTCTGCTTCCTGATCCACCTCAGTGGAAACAGCCTCCAACACAAGGGCTCGTGGACTGAACTGACCTCCCTCACCTTTTGAACTTTCCTCCCTCACCACAATGGGCTAACACTCTGAAACCCCAAACTAGAATAAATCCTGCTTCCAAGTAGTTTCTGTCATGTATTTTGCCACAGTGACTGGAAAAGTAGCCAATACCATAATGTTGTTTCTAGTTGCTAAGACAGGGGTGCAACTAAAATGTGTGTCACAGGTGAGTGGACCAACTGTGCCAACTCACACAGAGGGATGAATAAATAAAGAGATGAGCCATTAAGCCATCAGCAGACACCCAGGAAATTTAAAGACACAGCGCCAAGTGAAAGAAGCTTACTGGAAAAGGGAGCATAATGTAAGACTTCCATGCAAAAAGACAAAAGTACAGGGACAGGAGAAACATCAGTTATTTCCATGGGTTGATGGGGAGAGACAGGGAAACAGGCAGAGAACACAGGATACTGTGAAGGATGGAACAACTCTGTACGTTTCAGTAATGGCAGATACATGTCTTTGCAGCCTTGTGAACATCTACAGACCATATCACACTGTCAGTGAATCCAAATGGAAATTTCTCTCTGGAGGTAGTCACACACTCCTTTAAGCACTGGGAAGGCAGAGGCAATAGGATCTCTGTGAGTTTGAGGCCAGCCTGGTCTACAAAGCAAAATCTCAACGACAATAGGCTATCATGTTTGTCTTAGGTAGGGAGGGTTTCTATTACTATGAAGAAACACCATGGCCATGGCAAATCTTACAAAGGAAAACATTTCATTGGGGCTGGCTTATAGTTTCAGAGGTTTAGTCCATTATCATCATGGCAGGAAGCATGGCAGTGTCGGGCAGACATGGTGCTAGAGAAGGAGCTGAGAGTTCAACAGCTTGATCTGCAGGTAACAGGAAAAGAACTGTGTGCCACTGATTCAAGACTTAAGCATCTGAGACCTCAAAGCCCACCCTGACAGTGACACACTTCCTCTAACAAATCTACTCCAAGAAGACCACATTTCCTAATAGTGCCACTCCCGATGGGCCAAGCATTCAAACACCTGAGTCTATGGGGGCCATTCCTATTTAAGCCACTACAATGCCACACAAAAAAATATTTAAAATTTCATGTGATACATACTTTCTAACATGTTAGGACTAAATTAAAATAATTTGTGAATTGTGATGCTTACAGCACACATTGTTTATGTATTGAAAAAGGAATTTAAATGCAAAAAAATATTTATACCGAATTACGGCCATGTATATTTTTGCTATAACCAGTTCGAAATAGTATTTAAGTTTTGTAACAGGAACACACTCACACACACATATGATATAGCTACTTTACAAATGCGTTGTACCAAAGTAAATTATACATATTAAGAGCAGCTGGTAGGAAAAAAATGTGACCTCTGTATCCTTCTCATTCACTCTTTCTATCTACTTAAAACTGTACACACACACACACACACACACACACACACACACACACACACACAGAGTGAAGTGAAGCCTAAAGTTCCAAGTTGTCACACATGCTCAGCACATACATTCAGTCTTCATTAACTTTTTGAAATAGAACATTGGCAAGCAGAGGCGGAAGCGAAGAGGAAGGACCAGCAGAATATTTCCTCTCCTTTCTACCTTTTCCATGTTTTTATTGCCTATTCAAAACAAATCAACTTTGGGAGAGTAAGCATCTCTATTACATATTCATAGCACGCTACAAATATTAAAGCCATGTGGCTGGGGGTGTGGTTTGGTGGTAAAATACATGCTTAGCATGTGTAAGGTCCTGAGTTCAATATCCAGAACCCAAACAAGACAAAGCAAATCACTACAGAAGAAAGAGGCCCCAACTTGGGGGATGCCCTGAGGCTATGCTCTCATGTGGGACCCATTTTTAATGGTGAACGCTCTGGGTCCCATGTTCCTTTTACATTAGGAACACCTTGCTTAGGAATGGCCCACTTGGGTAGGAAGTAGTGGGTGTGCTCAAATAGGTCAGGGATTTCTCTAGCCTCCATGTCCCCTCCCCTCGATAGCATCACACATTTTCCTTTGTTTCTCATGCTAAAGGGCTGGCTCGGGATGTCTAGTTAGCATTCAGAGACCATTGAATGGAGTCTGTGTTTGAGAAGAGGGTCATACATGAAGGACACATCATCTCACAAAGCAAGGAAGAAAGGAAAGCAGAAAGGAAGAAAGGAAGAGGGAGAGAGGGAATGGGAAAGGGAGAGGGAGATGAGAGAGAGAGAGAGAGAGAGAGAGAGAGAGAGAGAGAGAGAACCATTATGATGGGTCAGGGGTGGTCTTGGTAACTAGGTCTTGAAAATGAAAGGTTGCCATCAAATTTTCCAGCAAAGGACAGAGCTGGAAATTTGCCTGATTCTTCTCCACGTCAACTTGGAAGAAGCACCGCACAAAGAGACTAGTTCATATCTGCCACCATTTTCAGCATCCCCTCTACTGGGCCTAGTAGACGCATTAATCATTCAGGGTGTCCATCTGTGTTGCTGTCATCTGGGCTGCTCCCTATGGTCAGAAAAGCAGCTGACAGGCAAATGCCAGACACTTGGCTGTTTGGGCCTTGAGTGGTGACTGAAAGATGAGTTACTTTTCTTTGCCTACATTTTAATGTTCCCTGAGTCCAGTTTACTCTCACAGAATTAGACATTCATGCTTAGGGAGAATGGAGAACAGTCAGTTCCTTTTGGCTTTTTTGAACTAATGTAGCTAAGTTATATTACTGGGCAATGTTGACACAGACACACACACACACACACACAAAATTCAATCAGTAGTTATTCGAACAACTCAGTTTTCACCTGATTGGTTAATGGATGTTTAGTTTTAAACACAGAACTGCAGGGTCAGCCTGACCTGACTTCCTCCCACTGGGGTCAAACACCTCCAACTTCACAACAAGCTGCCACCAAAACTTCAACACAAGGATCTTCGAAAGGCACATATCCAAACCACCGCAGAGTACAACCATGAGCTTTGACATACCAGGAAGTTTACTAAGCTAGGGGGTATTATTAAAATGAAACTTTTTTAGAATATATGGAGCCTCCTGGAAAGTTCCCCATAAAATTGAATTATTAGTTCAATGTGAAGTTCTCTAATAACCAAACGTGCTGTGGTCTTTTCAGATGATGTAAACCTTAGCAGGTGCTAGAGGCTTCTGGCTTCAGCATTCCTTCAGCACAGAGTCTCTATATGATCCTCCACTTTATTTTTCAAAGTGCACTTTGAAAGTTTTAGTCCTGCCTCTAGAAGGGAATCAGCAAACAGCAGGGAGTAAATAATACATCCCAACTCCCTGCAATCTTCTTCAGATTCTAAGACACATTTTTTTTGGGGGGGGGTGTTGACAGAGCATGTGAAGTTTGTGTGTTCCCGTGTGTGTGGTGCATGAGTGTGGTGTGTGTTCCCCTCATGTGGAGGCTAGTGGAAAGTCTTGGGTGTTCTCTGTCACCTCCCTCCTTATTGTTTTGACACAGCATCGCTCACTGAATCTGGAGCTAGGCCAGCAAGTCCCAGTGTCTTCACTATGCTGGATGCTTTATATACCTTATCTAACTTCTTTGTTCTTAACAACACATTGGGTATCATTACTCCCATTTCACAGAGGAGGAGAATGACGTTAGGGAGGTACCACCTTCATCGTCTTTGCTGTAACTGTCATGAACGGCAGCAATAACTGTACTCACCTCTGAGAAGATTCTCTTCGTCTGCAAAACATGACTTCAAGAATCCTTGAATAAATTTATAAATTAGAAACTATCGATACTCCTGTACTAGAGAGTTAGGTTGTGTACTCAAGACACTACAGGACATTTTATGAAGTAAAATTTAGTTCCATCAAAGTCTTCAGATAAAGGAGAAGACCTAGACTCTACTTGTGATCAAAAGACCAATGTTTTAGATTTTCGAATATCTATACTTTTTTGAGTCTCTCTCTCTCTCTCTCTCTCTCTCTCTCTCTCTCTCTCTCTCTCTGTGTGTGTGTGTGTGTGTGTGTGTGTGTGTGTAGCAGCCCTAGCTGTCAGCACTGAGATTAAAGGCATGCACCACCACCACCTAGCCTATGCTTCTGTTTTTTGCTACAAGATCTCACTGTGTAGTTCTGGCTGGTCTGGAACTCACTGTATAGACCAGGCTGACCTAGAGCTCTTAGAAGCCCCTATGCCTGTGCCTCCCAAGTGCTAGAATTAAACATGTGTGCTAAAGTGCCCAACCAGACATTCTTAATAACCAGAGATAGATGCTGGAAAGATGGCTCTGGTGACCATGTCGAATAACCTGTTTGATCTCTAGAAATGTACATGCTGTAAGGAAAGAGAACCAACTTCCACAAGTTGTCCTCTGACATACACATTCACACAAAAAATAAATGTAATTAAAAACCTGGAGGCACCCCCCAAAAGTGTCTGCAATTATATGCAGATTGTGTTTGTGTATGTGTGTGTTGTGAACACATGGCTGCTTCCATTCTTTAGTCAGATCAAAGGAGTTTCCAATATTGTTAACAACATTTTTCAAGTTAAAACAATCGTACTTCATGTGGTAGCAAAAAAAAAAAAAATGTGAAAATAAGAGTGTATTAGGGGGCTGGAGAGATGGCTCAGCAGTGAGCTCTTGCAGAGGACCTGGGTTTGGTTCACACCACCCATATGAAAGCTCACAGCCATCTGTAACTCTAGTTCCTGGGGAATCTGATGCCCTCTTCTGGCCTCTATGGACACCTGCACACATGTAGTACACACATGTACCTGCTACACTCAGCAATAAAACTGTCCATATGCATACTTTCAATCTTAGTACTCAGCCTGTGGAGGCAGGAAGACCAGATGCAGTTGCACAGTGACTTTGAAACTAGCAAGGGTTACACAGAGCAAACAAAGCAAAGCAAAACAAAACAAAACCAAAACGAACAATAAGACATTGGATCCTGAGGTATTATAGTATTATTTGCCTTACTGTACAACCATCTTACTGTAAGATACTGTATAACTTCTGGGTGTTACCCAGAAAGCAAAATTCAGCACAGATAAGTGTATTGCAAGAATTGTCAGTACAAATGATAGGAGAAATGGATACCTCCATAAATTCAGTGGTCATCCTAAGTAGTATGTGATAACCTATGATGGTATCTAATGATGACAAAGGGAATCTTCCTATTGGAATTCGTTATTCCCAGGTGTGTTCCTCAGTATCCATGTTCTCATTGTCAATATTTAAACACATCCAGTTCCTTCAAGGGAATTAAAAATAAGGACACTTTCTTTGAGAAAGAAAGGATGTGTGGAAATGTGGCTCATTTAACAATGTCTGCACAAACCCTTGACTCGATTAATTTTATTTGTTGAGATTAATATGAGCATCTTATGGAAGGTGAAGTGACTTTCATCTGTGCATTAAGAGCGCAATAAGCTCCAGGAGAAGTGCCACTGCATATGGCGCCACTTGGAGCCAAAAGGCTGCAGCCCCTTTATGCTTCATGGACCTGTATCAATCTTTCTGCCCCAGTATCTCCATATCTCCTCCCTACCTACCACCCGTACTCACATATGCACTGTCATCATGGGAGAGATGGAAGTTTATTCTGCATAAACAATTTGTCCGTTGGCCGTTTTCTGAGTCTGCCAACCAGGTTGCCAATTCTGATGTCGACACCTGTCCATTTGGAACAGGAATGAAAACAGCCACTCATTTCCTAGAAACCATCAAACACCCTGTCTGTGAACAACAGCTCTCTCTCGTAACTGCAATATGGGCAAGACATGAATGGGTCACACAGACAGATAACTGCTGATCAGATCCTCCAAGTCTCTCAGTGTCCTCGAAATTGAAACTTTCATATCCCTTCAGTACAGTGCAGTTTGGGAAGAGTCAATGTCTTAGGACTGTGTTATAAGCTGCTGAGACTTCATCTTGGTTATGGAATTGGATTTCATTATCAAGACTTGCTACTGAGGGGATAAAGTCAATGGGTATTTTCAGGTGGTTTTCAAAATGACATTCTCCTTGTGGAGATAACAAAAAATTATGTCCAAACACATTACAGTTAGATTCTGGAAAATACACATACCTTCCCATGGAATCAAGGATATCTCTTACCACCGCCCCCCATCACTGTGTATACATGCATGCATGCGTGCGTGCATGCCTCTGTGTGTGTGTGTGTGTGTGTGTGTGTGTGTGTGTGTGCTTGAGAATTTGAGTACTGGAGGCCCTTTTGACACTTTACCTTATGCTTTCTCCTTTGTCTTATGATAGAACGCTGTCCTCGTCTTTGTGAAGAAACATCCTCCTGAATATTACGTGGCAAATATTTTAGTTACTGCTGCCAATGACTTGCAGATGACATGTCACCACTAAAGTGAACTTTCAGAGCAGCCTGGGCCCTGCCTTTGGGAGCTTCCTGCCTGGCAGAGGCTGGAGACTAATGTGGGTTTAATGTTGTTATGAGCCAGGCAGCTGAGCCGGGCAACAATACGAGTCTGTTGGACATGTCTTCTGGGTTGTCACGTTCAATTTGCACATGACCTCCTGGCCAAAAAATGGGAAAGAAGTGGTAGAATGTGGGACTGAAAGCTCATATTATTGCTTTGACAGCTTCACTCATCTAGAAGTAATGCAAAATGCAATTTATATTTATACACTCTGACCTCCTGCACAGAAAGGGAAAGTATCTAATGATGGGCCGAGGTAGTGGAGGAAGAAACAGATCTCAATACAGCGGAATTTGTCTACGTTTCTGCTCTTCAACCATTCAATTACAGTCAAGAGACAAATGAAGCAGGGACAGTGTGCTGGTGATGTAGAGACACAATTATTTTATAGTGACTGGCTTCTGGCTTTGAGTCTTGGCAAGGGAGGCCACCACACGCCTTATTTCACTGGAGACAGATAATCTGCTTGCTCCCACCGGACAAAGGCCCTCTGCTTGTAGGTGCGTCATTATGCCCATCAGAGAGGAGAAAAGACACCAGCCAGTCAGTGACACTCTGGGTATGCACTTGGAAGTTCTTGAGAGAGGCTGACACGTTAATCCTATTAACCAAGATAAATCAAGTCAGGCCTGGTGGTAACTGGGGCATTATTCACTTTTGAGTGGAAATAGGCAGAAGGCAGAAAGCATCATCTTCTTTTGTGGATCAGGAAATTTGCTGGCTTTCATGTGTTCCTGAACAGCTTCATTTTGAATAGAATCCACCAGCTAACTGAGAGAATGAGGACATCATTGTCTGAATTGTCAGATACGACCTGAGTATTCTGACTAGTGTTTTAAATGAAACACTAGTGGTTTCTGTAAAAGTCAGCTGCCTGGGGGCAGGGGAGAAAATTCTGGGCTTCTCCTAAGTATGGAAAGGGACAGAAGCAGCCACCTTCAGAAAGCTGGTGGCCTGGCTGAAAACTGCCAAGCTATCACTTTTGGTTTGCATGAAGAGTCTTGCTAGAAACCCACAGATCAAACTTGAGAAATGAACAGATAGAAGTAGGGACTGGGACCATGGCTGACAAAGCAGGAGAGTGTTATAAAGTGTTTTCCCATGTTGCTATTAATTCATTTTTTTTCTTCTTTAGGGGAAAAGGGAAACCTCTCCTGCTTAAGTTTTTCTAGATAGCAAACTTTTCTCCACTGTTTCTCCCCATTACATCTCACCGCGGACTTCTTATGTAGAATGCTCAAATATTTTTTTTTTTTTTTCAAGTTGAGCACAATGGACTCTCTGTGGAGAAATAGTGTATGAACCCCATTCTCAGAGAAGCGGTTCAGGTTCTCTGTTTTATCAGTTTAGGGCACAAAGTTTTCCATCCTCCTAGAAGGAGATCCTCCCAGAGTTCACCTGGTCAATTTCTCAGGTTTCCCTCATTTTGACAGTACTGATTTCAAATCTTAGTAGCTTCTCAGTGCCAGTGGAGGGTAGTGTGTGAAGTGGGAGAGGCACACAGGAATCAGATGTGGGGCGTGGTGTTTGTCTCTTGGAGACACCCATGAGAGATGTACTTAAGTATATCTTATGTACACTGTATGCAAGAGATGTACTTATGTACACTAGATAAGGTATAAGGGCTAGCCAGAAAGCCAGGGGAGGGCGGGCTGTTGTCTTGGATGAAGACAGTCTCACATCTACCCTCCTCTCTTTGGAAACACAGAAAAGGAGTTCTAGGATTGCAGTGAAGATGTATAAATGGGGAAGAGCCGATGATAGATGATATGTAACACTTGTCACATGGTCCCCCTAATATGGCCAGGATCTCCTTTGTCCTGAGACAAAATAGTTTCACCTAAACTATTTGTCTCAGGACTATTTGTCCTGAGACAAAATAGTTTCACCTAAAAAGACAAAATAGTTTCACCTAAGCTCACCAAGTGTTGAAGACACGGGCACAATGTCTGGGAGACTCTGGCACCACCAACACCCTTACTTAGACTATTCTATAGTGACTTCTGGAAGGGTTGGCCAGGTAAGAAGTGGCAAGGGTTCCCAAATACAGCAAATTAGTTATGGTCAGAAGTCTGTGAAGCCAGAATACAGCTCCAGAATTACACTAAGTATCTTGTGGAACACACTGTCAGCTGGGAATGCAAGCTCAGAGGCTGGGCACTTCCCAAGCAGGTGAGATTTAGAGCGCTGTTCACCCTTACTGTTTAGATGTACAGTGGTGGGGGGGGGGGAGAGAAAACTATGCATAATTCTTCCTACTTTTTATCCCAGGGTTATGGAAATACTTATAGGGATAGTTTGGCTGAGGAAAAAGATGAAGCATTTGATAACTAAACCGGGCGAAAGCTCCTGGGATGTTGACCATAGAGTAATCCTAAAACCCTTCTTCCCTTCCTTCCCTGCCCCACAAAGTATTTCTCTTCCTCAAGCCCACTTAATCCAAAGAGTAAAGTGTAAACAGGGTCCTTTATTTGAGGACTGCTTCTCAACAGAGTGTAGTATGTAGCCTTACAGATCCAGAACTTTCTCACCACCACGCTCCTTTGATGAGGGTTGGCCACAGATGCAGGCATGAGGTGCAGGCATGAGATGCAGGCATGAAGTGTCTATGGATGAAACCCCTACCTGAGGCCTCCTAGAGTGCTAGGGGTTTTGGAGATGCTAGTTCTTTGCCTCCGGCCCTGCAGGAGTTAAAGCCCCAGACAGACAAAAGCTCCTTTTCTCGGCTGTCAGCTGCAAATAGAACCGCTGCCCTCTGGACTTTAACTCCCGACAGAAAGGGCATTTTATTACAGGCTATGACAAGTTGGAGGGAGACCGCGGAGAACTCAGTAAGAAGTAGCGGCGAGTGGAATCAAAAAACGTTCGGAATGTTTGGAAGACTGAGCGAAGATGGCTCCAAATGATAGGTGTGAGCGAGACTCAGGGTCGCGGCTGCGGGCTGGGCGGGGGTGGGAGCGGCGCGGAGACAGTGCCCGCTACGGAAAATCAGAACGCATCTTCGGCCTTCGATGGCCTTGCAACCGATACCCAGAGCCCATGGCCTACAGCAACCCCTCTGTAGCCGCGGCTGCAGCTGATTATCCCACAAAAAGCTGGTCCTATACCCTCCCCAAATTTGCAACTTTGTTGTGTTTTTCATTCGTAGAAGGGAAATGGAGGCTTCGCTCTCCCAGGCTGTTTTTTTTCCTAGTCCTCTAAGGGAAATTATCTTTCTACAGTCCACATCTAGCCGTTTGAAAACTTCTATTAGACTTTATTCGAGTTATTCCCCCCACCCCTTCTGAGTTTTCCTTTTCTTCTGAAGTGAGAGAGAGAGAGAGAGAGAGAGAGAGAGAGAGAGAGAGAGAGAGAGATTCCAGAGCAGACAAGTTTTTTCTTCTGGGCTTGCTGCTTAGTAAAGAGACCGCAGTCTTAGCTGTCTAGGGTCTTTCGAGGTACTGGGGAGTGTGTCCTTCCCCCTGTCCTCCCCCTCTCCAAGTAGTTCTGTAAATGCTTTAAATCATCTGTATCCAGTAAAATACTGTCCGGACCTGTAAAACTTAATCTGCTTAAAGGGCACCCTGGAGTAGGAGCCCACCCCCGCCCCCCAGAACATAAGCACCCCAGCTGGATGTGGATCTTGTAGGATTCAGGTTGGTGAGGGGATGGCAGCTCAGTTGGAGAAGGCTGGAGAAGGCTCAAGGGACTTCTGAGGAACTCTGTAATACAAAAGGTGAAATGTGCTTATCCTAACTACAGCCCCAGAATCCCCTCCAAGAGAGTCAGAGTTGGTGGTTGCCAAAGCTAGCTCCCACACCAAGCTCGTTTGCTTGAAGGGTCCAGCTCAACTCAAGCCCCAAATTAGAAAGATTTTTTTTTTTGACAGTCTAACTCAGGGCACTGTGCAAAAATGGTTAAAAAGAACCTGCAGTTCCCCTTTCCACTTCCTTTCCCAAAACCTATGCAAGTGAAGTGTGAGCAATCTTGTCTAATTCCGTAACCAAGGCAGAGAGAGTAGATACATTATAAATTCATAGCTTATGGCACACATGTTTCCCCGCTTCCTGTGTCCTGCCTGGTAAAACAAAACAAAACAAAATAAAGCAAAACATAGCTGGAAGCTTTTGGGTTCTTGTTTAATTGGAGAAACGGTAAAAACAACAACAACAAAAATCCAATGTTTTAAAAAATTGTGGCTCCACACAGACAAGATCGGGGACCCATTTTGCCAGGTTCCCTCTACTACACAACAGAGCAGCGACAAAGCAGCGCTTCCTAAGTCTGTTTTCACACTTTTATGTCCCCCTTTCTTTCTTTTGAGAACCATCTCTTCTTTTTCTGTCAGAGTGTGTCTGATTTTGGTAAATATTAATTATTCGTTCTCTCTGGAACCCTGTTACATCCCCTAACCACCTGCACCAGAGCATAAGCAGACCCCCATCTCCAGTGTCTAACAAAAGTCAAAGAAAGTTCATGTGGTTAGAACTGAGTCTGAAACAATGCTCTGGGTCTCCATTGTGTGCTGAATCACAGCTGCAAAAAATGGATTTCAAAATTAAATAGCCTCAAAACTAAGAGCATGGAGGGGAGGGGGCTTCACAAGACAGAGGATTTTTTTTCCAACAATGAAGTTGTAAGAGAAATGTATTGAGAGCTACTGCTTCTGCTATGATGAACCACTAGCAATAATTGGACCATGAAGAGAAAACTCTGCTTCTCTCCTTTTGCGTTATTTTGTTAGAAATCTTTTAGAACTAAACAAACGCAGAAAAGTTGTTCTCCAAAAAGCTATCTGCTTACTATGGATGGGGAGAGTGTTGTGAATTGATGTGGTTCTTCTCATTTGAAAAGTAGCCCATGAAATAATTTTTTAAAACCTGTCAAAAAAGTTCCTTCACTATTTTGATTTTGAAACCGTTGGGAGAGAGACTTTGTAAACGAAATTACTTCCTTGGCATGGTCTATGTAAATGTGTATCCTTAAATATCTGAGAGGATAATAGGGGCCTTGGAGGAATATGAGACAGCTTGGGGATTGTACTCTCTGACCCTGTGTGCATCTAGGAAAAGTAAAAGCAAAACTTAACATTCATTCCTGTGGTTTTTCTCTCTCTCCTTCAATCTGGAATCTTGTTCTAATTTATACTCCAGAATATAACTTCAGTCCTTGATCTTTCATTTTCTTATCTGTGTCTATGCACCATGTCCTTCTCTTCTCCTGGAAAGGGCAAATTGTTAAAAGAAAGAGGCACACTTCTTGAATTTCCCCCCAGATCCTTCTTGAAAGAAAATGAACGGGGAGGGGAGGATTTGAGGCAAAGGCAGTGGAAGCTACAGTTCTGAAAAACAGTCGTACTGCAGAGAAAGGTCACTTACAGACAGTCGAAGGAAGAAATGTCATAGTAAGTGAAATTACTCTGGCTTAGGTGGTCTTATTGTAGGAAGAAGATGGGCAGGAATAGCTTTTGGGAATTGCCTGATGGAGGCATAAAGTAGGAGCAAACTTGTAAGGATCAATGAGGATGGGATCCCAGGATACCTCTTCCAGTCCCAACTTTTGTAAACATTTCTAGTATCTTGCTGAAGTTCTGGAAAATGGCTAGCAAGAGAACACCATTCACTCTAGGAACGCCTTAGGCTGTTTAACCTCCATTGGTAAAAGAGTTGGGGGGCATTTGTTGTTTGTAGGTTTCCTCTCTTCTGAGGCTCCCGAATAACAAACCCATGTGGTTGCCCTCACCCTTGTCTATCTTCCTTAGCAAACTTAACATCGTGGAAGAAACACGACATGTGGATTACTAAAGAGCAGCTGGCTGACTTTTAACCCTGGGTGCATTGCTCAGACCCTATTACCTGTGCATTTATACCGGGAATATAATATACAAGAATTACAGGGTACATAAGCCACAAAAAGGAGATGAGAAAGCAGAGGTAAGAGGTTGTAAAAATATCAGGGAAAGCAGGCTGTATTATATCTTACCATTTTCAACACTCAAATGGATGAGTAATAAATTTAATAAAAAAAAAAAAAAAAAAAAAACCTGCTCCTTTAAGAAGAAGGTCAGTTTCTAAGTCCAAAGAGAAAGAGATTTGAAGAAATTTGAAGAAAGTGCAGCATTTTCACTCTGACTCTCAGACACTCAGAACTTCTAAGGGTTAAAAAAAAACCCATCTGTTTACTTAAACAAATTCTTGGCTTTAGAAACAAAAGCCATATCAAAGTTTTTTTTCTATATTCTTCCCTCTTGGATACAACTTCTACCTTTACTCAGTTGCAAGCACTTCTCAAATGGTGAGAAACTTTGTTGCCATGGGACCCCACAGATGTTTTCTAAGTCAGAACTTTTTTTTTGTAAAACCATAGAGAACTCAGAGAGTATTTAATTTGCGCTTTTAATAAAATGATAAAAATAATCAGTGGAAATCATTCAGGAATTCAGGCAAAAGTGTGTGTGTGTGTGTGTGTGTGTGTGTGTGTGTGTGTGTGCCCGCACACACAGGCGTGCTTGGGTGCATGTGTGTTGTACACCAATCAAGCCATTATTATCCTGTGGGTTTGTATTTCTGGGCAGCTATTGATGTAATAAAATAGGGAAGGATTCATCAAATATCCAGGATGTTCTTTCAAAATTAACAAGAAAGGGATGTAGAGTAAGCTAATAACAAGAACTGCTAATAAGAACTGTTACTGTTACTCTTTAGTCCTTTGAGTACTAATTTGTAAATCCTGTTGCCAAGGCAAAGGTAATTATTGAATCTATCCTAAATCTGAGTGATGGAGTAGTCAGAAATGACTCCATCTGACAGAAGAGCCAGGAGGCAAGTGATGGATACTATTGTCCAGACGTGACCCTCCATTAACACTACCTATCAGCATCTGGATCCTGTCACTGGTCCCCATCCCAGAGCCAAGAGGACTGCCTGACATAGTCCAAGCACTTCCAAGGTTTCTAAGCTCTCTCAACCTTTCCCCAGATGAATAGGTGAGGAGACTAACCTAAACCCCGTTTGCTCCATCTCCACCTGCCTTACTGCTCCTCTCCAGACCCATTGTTTGGCAGGTGCTGGCAATTTACTCCTTATCTTGCCTGTTTATGAGGGATTTTCAAAATTATTAACAAAGGGAGAAGTGGTATTAATATTAATTAACACCATAAAATGAAACAGTTTTGGGATCTCACCCAGTGAATCCTCACAGTCTTTAATTGGAGCTTTGGAGAAAGGGGAGGAGGAGGAGAGGGGAAAAGGAGGGAGGGAAAATGTGTGTGTGGGGGAGATACAGATGACCTACTGGGTGACAGGCACAGGTTGGAAGGGTGACATTTTATTGTAAGCCTCCCAATGAAAGGAAGAAAAGGAAGGGACCAGTCAATTTAATGCAGGGACCAAGAGTGCAGGAGTGTTGCTAAGAGACAGAGATGCTGGAGAAGTTCTATCACAAGCCCTACTCTGACCTTATGCAAATAGAGGCGGCCAACTCTTTGTGGAACGGCTGAAAATTCCACCCCCTATGTCACCAATACCTGGCATCGAGCCTTTCATTCAAATGTTCTCTAAAAACACACACAGAGGATGTGACAAAGTGCGACACATTTAGGGGTTTTTAACACAAACACACAAACCTCACAAGGATATGAGGGATAGTAATAGCACTAATAATTTTTAAATGGGAGGGGGCAGTCAATGGCAGATCTTCCTGAGGAATTGTCACCCACCCTTACCTTCTGTCACCATTCTCTTCCTTTAGCTATAAAGTAATTTGAAGAGTCAGAAATTGCCCTATCCTTGCAGAAATAGAAGCCTATTAAGATACCGAAGTAGTGCTAAGAGTATTGTCATAATTCACACCCGGAGGAGTGTGAGGAGGGAAGGTGTGAGGGTGGGTGGATAGGCTGAGGGAGCTTGGTGCAGAGCAATCACAGTTCATCTCGAACCCGCCAACCGAGAGAGAGAGAGAGAGAGAGAGAGAGAGAGAGAGAGAGAGAGAGAGAGAGAGAGAGAGACTTTCCATTCACCATTCATCTGCCCACTCTGTAGGAAAAAAACTTGGGGGAATAAGTCTCTTAGGGAGTTGACTATTCTAAGAGTTAACAGGGAAGGACACATCCAGTGAGCTAGCGATTCTGGGAACTAGCTGTAGGGAGATGGGGGGAGGGCGGAGAGGTAGGTAGGTACCTTTGAGGACTTACCGGTTCGCCTTTGTTCAAAGTCCTCAAGCTGAGGGGCATGCTCTGCCACCTGGCCCTGGGTGCCAGAAGGTGAACTATGAATTGGAGCTGGATGCTGTAACAGGCCTGACTCTCCATGGAGCAGCCCTTTGAGAGTCAGAGGAGAGAATCCGGACTTGGGGCTGCAGGGTCTGGATTCCCCACTTTCTGCCGCACTTTCTTTCTTGTGTAGCCTCACTTCCACGGGTGTCCCCACTCTCTTTCACCCCGAGTTAACTATTGGTCTTCCCCTGGGTTGGAGTATAGGAAACCATACACCAGCCCAAAGGCAGCTCCTGAAGAGAACTGCCCTAGGGTACCAATCCAGAGAGGTTGCACATCACACAGAGAAACAGGTTATTTTCACAGTTCTTAGCCACCTTGGGAGCTATAGGCACGACTGCAGTTTTGGGGAATTTGAGGACCTTGGGGCTGGCTGGCAAGAAGAGACTTGGTAAGGCTTTCCTCAGCAGCTGCCCACTTGCCTTTCCACAGCCCCAGGGACTACCGGGGAGGACTGATGACGGCTAGAACCCGACCCAAACTGGAAAGCGTCTTGCTCGGTCCCCACTCATTTCCTACAAAGCAGGAAAACAGAATCATTTCCTCCAAGTAAGGTCAAAGCTCAGCGAACACAACTTAGAAAACTCAATTTAGTCAGCCTGCTTTTTACACCCCACCTCCTCCCTCTCTTTTGATTTCAATATTGATAACAAGCCCACTGCTGCGCGCATCTTTATGATAATAGTTGCAAATGAGTACAGGGCTCCTCCACCCCCACCCCTTCGACTTGGGAGTGTTTCAAGCAGTCAGTGGCAAGTAACTTCTCAGGATAACTTCTCCCTGAGATCCTCCCCCTCCCCTTTTAATGGTGGGACTTTTCATAATGTGCACAATACTATTAAAATTTCATATTAGCACTGTGTATGGTGAACTTTGTAATGGGAAATTCAATAGCTGCTGTAAATATTAATGGAATATGAAATGAAGCCACAGCCTCGACCAGCCCTGACAGTAAAACGGAGTGAGCATGTGGCGGCCCCGGGGCGAGAGAGGCCTTTCCTCTTGTCGCTCTCGCTTTATTACATTAGCGCTGGCCTCCCCACGCCGGCGTGGGCTCAGAAGCCGAGGCGCAAGGGTCACCCATGACAAATGTCCCCGTGTCTCGCCAACAGGCCCCGCCTGGCCCTGCCACTCCATCTGCTCAACAGGCCCCTGGAGAGTGCTTGCGGGTGTCAGTTTCGGTCACAGAGCTCTTTAGAGTGCCAGGTTTCCAAAAAGATTGCAGCGGTTCGGGTGCTTCCTCAAGTCACCGCTCCCTGGACCTGGGGAGGGGAAAACTCCAAGCGCGTGTTAACGAACTCCAAGTGGTATTCTGGGGTTGAAAGAGGTACTCAGAAAAGTCAGCCTCCGACTCTCATCTAGACCCCATAACCCAGCTTCCCCAAGCCCTACCCCAACCCCAGCCCTAGCCTGCAGGACCCGGCTCAGAACCCGCCTTAGGCTCTTTTTGCTGCCAGCTGCCAGCACCTCCAGGGTTTTGGAGCAGTACCGGGGTCGTAAACTAACCCACGAGTGCCGAGTGCCGGTTCACACCGCTCCCAGCCTAAACCATCCCGGCAGTAAATTTGGAGCACTGTGCGAACTATCAGAGTTTAGGCCCTGGAGCCGCCAGCGAAGCCTTTTCTCAGTCTGGAATCTTCCAGAAACCACTGGGGAATGCGCTGCGTACACTGCGGGAGTCCCATCAGTTCTTCCAGCAGCGGAGGAGCAGATCCAGCCTTTTGGAAATCGGGGGTCCCTGGTGGGGAGGACTGCGCGCAGGCAAACGTGGCCATCAACACCTTGTGCTGCGAGTTATTTCTACCGGCTGGGAACGATCCAGAATTGAGTGGCAGGCGACTCAAAAAAAAATATTTATTTTGTATCGACAGCACTTAGGAGACCTTAGTTTTTAGATGGGACATTAATCTCCACTTGTTAGGAGATCGGCTGTCACTATTGAGCAAGGGCCTTCCCACTTCTGAAGGCTGATGGTCTCCCGAGCTCCGCCACCAGCTACCTGGACGGAAGGGACATGCAAGGCGATATGCAACACGCAGTAGCAAAGCGGGGACACGGCGGGCCTTGCTGTCTTTCAAGAGACGCGTGGAGGGAGAGGGAGGTTAAAAGAGCTCAGGACCATAGGGAAGGGTTCCTCTTTCATTTTTGCCTCTTAGAGAGGGCGAAAAGGATGCTTTCTTATTGTAAAGAAGGTTTTTAAGGCTTGACGCTGGGCTCCCAGGCGCAGCGTGCTTGCTGCCAAGACGCGAGTCTTCCCATTTCACCGCCACTGACTGAAGAGTCAGTTGCTACCTCCTTGCTCTTACCACCGGCCTAGCTAGCGTTTCTACTCCAACTACCCCCTCCCTCTTTAAATTGTTTTCTGCCCAGTTTCTCTTCGCTCCGGAATCCATCCAAAGCAGCGCTGTTGCTATTCTCTCTTTTGGTCTCCGGGCATCCAAACATGAGGACCCAAAGGAAGGAAAAAAAAAAAAAAAAAAAAAAAAAAAAAAAAAAAAAAAAAAGGGATTGAAACGCCCCAGGGGTTCCCAGGCAGAGATTGCTTCAGCAAGCTAACCCTGTATTCCAGACCCCCCCGCCCCCCCCCCCGGCATTGTTTCAGGTGTGGTTTGCTGGTCATGAACCTTTGGCCAGTCTGTCCCTCCTCCTCAGCGAGCTGAGCCTTAGCACGTCCTTGGCACCACTAAATGCACGCTCCCCACCCCCCCCCACCCCTGCCAGGATCTTGCAACTTTTTCGCCTTGCCCCTATAAAAGAGTTACACTTTCGAAGAAGACTTAAAAAAAGAAGACAAGAAATGGATATAGGTTTTGTAACCGTTAAATAACTTTCCCAGCGTGTATTAAAGGAAGATTGTATTTTATCAACAGCTGATTGATGCCCGTGTGATCCTGTCGGTTTGTCTATAGTATCATATTTATTTAACCTGCTGGGGACCGTGTTCAGGGGCAGCCTGTTCACGCTGACAAGAGCGTGCACATTACACACTACCCCAGGTATTTTGATTGATTGTTCCCACCCCAAAGCCTTTGGTTCATAATTTAGCACAGCGGGTTCTGCATCACAGACTAGGCAAAAAAAAAAAAAAAAAAAAAAAAAAAAAATCCTGTAAGAGATTTCACTGAACAATTACTGGCAGCAAACCTTTCTCTACCTGAAACCCCCAAATATTTTAAATACCTTAACAATCACAGAACATCCAACTCCTTTTTACCCCATTTCCCCCGAAGTGGTATCAGAGAATGAATGCATTTTGAGTCTGTGGCCAGACCAGTCAGTATTTCTTGAACTAGGGGTGAAGTGGTGAGGACCTAGCTTTTTTCCCTCTTTCTCTTTCTTTTCCAATAGCAGGCTTGGGGTGCTGAGGGAGCAGGGAGAAAAGAATGGACCTTTCCCACAGATGCTTCTCTTGTGTGGCTTTGGAGTGTAGTTCATAAGGTCTTTTGCTGGAATTACTACCATTGTTTAACTCCAAGAGCAAGGAAAAGTTCTTCTCCCCCCCCCCCCCAGAAGACAAACTCTTTAGTGCACCTAAGAAACATTCAAAAAATATTCGAGTACTTTAAAAAAGTAAACCACCTCAGCTGTCTAGCAAAAATGTAACCTGAAATTAGTAATATCTATCTACTGCAGAACCCAACAAATAATCTCTCTTCTCTTAAGGGATTTCTAAGAAGGCAGCTTGTTGGGGAAACTTATTTTTGTGAGCCTCAGCAAAAGCACATTTTAACTCATTTAAACAATTGTTTTGACTGTGATGAAAATGGCACACATATTTCTGTATTACTGTTGTTCTGGCTAGTAATGTGTTTTTTTGTTTGTTTGTTTGTTTTTGGATAAGAAAACAAGTTTTAAATGTGTGTTGTGTTCAGTGACCTAATGATACTTCTTGTGCCTGGTGGTTTTGCATTTGTCTTTTAGAGAGTCTTGAAGCCTGAAAGGTCATCTTGGCAGTATCGTGTATCTAACCAACCTCCCTCCCCAGAGTTTATTCTGGTATTCTAGTTTGGATGGCATGGTCACTATCAAAATGGTCAATGGCATGAGGTTCCAGGGTGTAGCTATGTAGACACTAAAGAAAGACATCAAGGGAATAATTGTCTTCCCATAAGTCAATATAGCTAATACAGTTCTTTCCTTCACTTCTTAGATTATTATTGGGGAAAAACAAATTTAAAAAATCTATCTAGTGATAGTAGATACTGGTGATAGCAGTAAAACTTCCTTCTTCAGTTTCGAATATTATCACAGAAGCTATCTTTGGGCTTGATGTATGCCTTTAAATAAGGATAAAGACATTAACCAAGTTTATATCCTCCTCATGTTTCTAATTAACATTTCCTTTATTAAATGTCCCTTATTTTTAATGTTGTCACTAGAGCCTTTCTTCTATCATCTCATGTTTGAGAGATCTCAATGGTATCCTTTCTTTGCCAGTAATACCATGTTCAGCCACTCTTTTTATCTCTAGATGTTGCTATTTATCTTTATATTCAATGAAATAGAAAAACTGAGAATATTTGAAAACTCCAGGAAAGGCATCTCTCTGCTGAGAAAACAGCCATGATTAAATGTAAGTGCAGACACAGTATTCAGAGAGAAAGACAGGGCAGGCTGGCCAAGAAAATATTTACCCATGCCTCCAAGGCAGCCAGGGGCACTAGGGAAGACCCAGTATGGTGAAGGAAAAAAACAGTAGTTTGTACTAAACAAATTCTATGCAATTTAATCACACATACTAAGAAAGTATTGAGATAAAGTATGAATCCATTTGTGGTCAGTTTTTTCAAAGCCTTAAGAAATCACTGGTTTACATTGAGAATGATCTCCCTTCCTTCCTTCCTCCCCCTGCTCACGTTCCCTCCCTCTTTCTTTTGCTTATACCTCACCTCTCTCTCTCTCTCTCTCTGTCTCTGGGTCTGTCTCTCTCTCTCTCTCTCTCTCTATCTGAAACAGGGTTTCATGTAGCCCTGGCTGGCCTCTAATATAGTTCAGAAGATGACCTCAAGGTTCTGGAACCTGACCCTTCCTCCTGGGATGACAGACATGTGTTATCTTGCCTGGTTTATGTGGTGCTGGGATTGTACTCAGGGTCTGGTGTATACTCAGAAAGTGCTCTAAAAACTGAGCCATATCTTGGCTCTGTGGATAAACTTTTTGAAAAATAAAAACCTACTACCAGTTTTCTTTAATAATGAATGAAAACCATCTCATATGTTGTTTCCTGGGAAATATTTTGATTACTTTAAATATATGCGGATACATACACATACAAATTAACCTCTTTGAAGTTTGGCTTACTTCTTAATTGTATAGCTCTGGGCAGGTTACTCCATTTCTCTGTCCCTGAGTTCTTTTATGTAGAGAAATACTAATCATACCTGTTATCAGGGATTGTCAAAAGGGTTGTGTGAACTAATTCCCAAGAAGCTCTTAAAACAGAACTGGCAGGCATAACTCCTAGCCATCCAGTGGCTGTTGCTATAGGCCATGGTGTACATTGATGATGTTTTAATATCATTATTGAAAATATGTTTTTTTTTTCTGGTCACCTGTAATATTGTAGGACCAGATGCTAATACTGAAACTAAGGATGAATTGCTTAAGAAAAAATTGCTTAAGCTTCTAGAAAAAAAAAGTACGGTTGCTCCTGTCTAAAGGAAATACAGGGACAAAGAGTGGAGCAGAGACTGAAGGAAAGGCTGTCCAGAGACTGCCTCACCTGGGGATCCATCCCACATGCAGACACCAAACCCAGACACTATTGGGTATACCAAGAAGTGCTTGCTGACAGGAGCCTGATACAGCTGTTTCCTGAGAGGCTCTGCCAGATCCTGACCAATACAAATGTGGATGCTTGCAGCCAACCATCAGACTGAGCACAAGAACCCCAATGGAGGAGTTAGGGGAAAGACTGAAGGAACTGAAGAAGCCTTATCTGGCATCCATGGGAGGGTAGGTCCTTGGTCCTGTGAAGGTTTGATGTCCCAGTGTAGAGGAATGCTAGGGTGGTAAGGCTGGAGAGGGTAGAGGGTGGGGGAGAAGCAGTGTAAGAGGGGGATGGGATAGGAGGTTTGCAGAGGGGAAACTGGAAAAGGGAATAACATTTGAAATGTAAATAAATAAAATATATAATTTTTTTTTTTTTTAAAAAGTACTGTATATACTCAAGTATCAGCAGAACAAAACTGCCCCCAAGGAGCAAAGCAACCTTTGTCTGTCTTGTATCTTAGGTTTAAGACACACTAAATGACCTTATATGTAAAGTCCAAGAACAAACTTCAGCTCCAGAAAGTGGTGAGAATGGCACCAAAATGCTTGCACACCAAATGCACACTGAGTCAGAGAGACTTGGCTGGAAACTTCCTGAAGAGCCAAATAGCTCTGTCCCCTCTAGCCCCGTTCCCTGTTATTCCAGAAGGACACCAGCATTTCCTTTCTCATGCTTGCAGTGTGCACCTACATCCTCCATGGCATACTTGGAGTCTCTCTGTTAATATTTAACATGGCTAAGGTGTTTCAGCTTTGTTAAAAGCATCCTTTTGTAATATGCGTTTTAGATACGCACTACTAAGTTACACAAGGCCAAATTTATTCCTAGGAGAAAGTGACATGTTCTGGCAACCCATTAGATCTGTCCACTAAAAACTAGAACGCCAATGTTAAAAAATATAGGTTTAAATAATACAAAAAAAAAAAAAAAAAGTTTAGGTTCTGCTTGTTTCCTGATCCACATATTGAGTTTGGGGTTATAACAATACCAGCTTCAACTGGAAACTGTGGTAACATTACCTGACTGTGCTGTCTCTTTGTTTGTGAGCTAGTCTGTTGCCACTTCCAGCAGCAGTAACTTGAGAGCTCAAACTGAAAGTGGAGTTCCTGGGAGGTGGTGGAAAGAGCCCTCTCCTTCCCTGCCAGGTCACCTTTGGTGGCTACAGAACAAGACTTTCTGTTGTTACAGTCAGATCCGAGGACTTCAGGGATGAATAGTTTTCATCTTTTGTCCTTCCCCCAAGGAACACCTGGATCAAGCTGAGCCAGGAGCTGGTGTCCTCAGGCTCATCAATATTAACATGGTACCTGGAGCCACACCCTTCTTCTCTTTCAGTCCGTGTTCCGTGTCCTATTCAGTTCCTTTATTCACAATGCCTTGACCATCATAAGGAAGCCTGTTTCTATTCTGTATGTATACCAGAAACACAGGAAGTCCTGGAACTCTGGACTTTGTGGAAAGTTAACTTGATCCAAACGGGGATGGACTTTGTACATCAGATAAATTGTTTGTTCCAGATGTCATTTGTTGTTGCTTGCTTTGATCTGACAATGAAGTTCAGGTGTTTGACTTAGTTTCAGTGGTGGGCATTTCCCACTTTTCCCTAATTATCTTTAAAAAAAAAAAGAATTATTTACTTATTTTATGTATATAAGTACACTGTAGCTGTCTTTAGACACACCAGAAGAGGGCATCAGATCTCATTACAGATGGTCATGAGCCACCTTGTGATTGCTGGGAATTGAACCCAGGACCCCTGGAAGAGCAGTCAGTGCTCTTAACCACCGAGCCATCTCTCCAGCCTCTCCCTAGTTATCTTTAAGATGAGGGTGAAGGTGACATCACTGAACTATATAACCCTTTTTCTTACATTTCCCATTATTGCTCCACAAGCCTGAAATGAAATTTTGACTTTCTCATATTCAGGCAAACAGCAGCGTCAAAGCTGCCTTTAAAACACCAAACAGATATCCCCAAGATCTGTTGTTTTCTGTGCACAGAATGTGAGGTTGAAGGAAGTACTAGAGGTCTTCTCTAACTCGTAAATAAATTTCTTTTTAAATATCGCTCCTTTTGAGATTTGGCAAATAGTTAAACTAGTTTACATATTTCTTTTCTCCCCACTTCCTTTTAAGCGAAGCTCATAAGTAAGCAGACACCTTAACAGGCTTTCATCATAGACAGCTTGCTTTTTATTACCTTTTTCATAGCAGAGCTATCAAAAATAAGATAATGCCCAAAGATCTAGAGCCTAGTCACCTTTCATGCTGAGTTTAAGGAGTCCCGAGGCTCTTTAAGTTAGCCCTGGTTATGCACCAGGGTGGCTGTGGTGTTTGCTCTGCCCCATTTTGATGGAGAGGGTAATGTGTTTGCCAGATAAGGGGAAAGGGACCCGCCACAAACACAGGGCTCTGGTTGATAAACCCTGACATGGTTAGCCATTTTTCACACACATGAAAGGAAACTTTCAGACCTGAAGGAAAATAGAGGTGTCCGTTCGATCTTACTCGTATTTATCAAGACAAAGAAGGTAAATAAAGAAAGTTGGCATCCTGTAGTCTATTTAATTAATTAGCTCCAGAGCTTATCATAAGACTGAAAAGTTGGACAATGTAGAAGTTTGTTTGTTTTAGTTGTGATTTAGTGAGAGAGGTTCTTCAGGTTCATAGACATGGAAAAGGGAGTTATTTTTCTGGCCCTGTGTTGCCCCATGGCAAGGTCTAGGGTTCATAAGAAGGAATCCTTGAGCTGAACTTAAGCCTTTATAGGGCTTCTCTGTGTTCTTGGAGTAGAACACTATTTGATTAAAATACATAATCAATGACATACTTTGTAAAGAGGCCTGTAGCCTGAACTTAGTAATTTGAGGTTGGTCTTCTCTAGAACTCTAGGTAATGTATATGCATAATAAAGGCATTTTAAAAGAAATAACTGGCTATAGGGTTGCAGCCAAGTTGGTAGGGAAATGCCTAGCATAAATGAGGCTGTGGGTTCAGTTTTTAGCACTGTATGAATTAGGCATGCTGGTACACCTGTAACCTTAGCCCTCAGAGGGCAGAGGCTGGGGTGACCCAAAGCTCAAGGCCATTTTCAGTTTCATAGTGAGTTGGCATCAGCCTAAGGTATGTGACACCACTAAGTCTCAACAAACCAAATAAAAACAACAAGAAATCACTTTATCATTGACAGTGATTTTTTTAACATGTTGGGGATTGGGACTGGAGAGATAACTCAGGAAGCTAAGAGGACCTGAGTTCAGTTCCCAGCACCCACACTGTGGGGCTCACAACCACCTGTAACTCCAGGGGACCCAATGCCCCCTTTTTGTCTCTGAGGGTATCCACACACATTAAAAACATATACAACTATAAACACATCTTTGCTTAAGAAATAAAATGTTTAAACTTTGGGAATGAACTATGTTTTGCTTTATGAAAAATTTTCTTTTCAAGAAAAACAGAAGGAAAATTAGATATGTCACATAATAGAGCCATTTCTTGAAATAAAAAACCCAGCTATTTTTATTATTACCACTGCACTTTGGGGCTCAATTTTAATAGTTTAATGACTCATGGTTAATTTATAAGGAAATAGCAACTCTAACGTAATATCCTAGTCATTTTTTTTCTGATTTTCTTATTAGAAATTCTACTTCTCTGGTTTCTTCTAAATTAAAAGTGTTTAATAAACTAAGGAAATGACCTTCAATGATTAGTTTATCTATAGAATACGTAAGAATGAGATCACGTAAATTTCTAGGCCTGTGTTCTTTCCATATATGAATCAATTTACACATTTTTTGTGCTTTGTTATTAATAATCTATATGAAAGTAGAGTTTTAGATGAATTTAATGTCAACTAGGGATTAATGTGCATTAATTAAATTGACAGTGTATTCTTTAATGAGAAAAAAGGATTTAGTTCTAATACTGATGATCTTAATAAGGCTTTCCTTGACTTGTCTGTATTTTCTCAACATTAGGAATTATTTTTATTAGAAGGTGAAGTAATTTAGTGTTGGCTGGGCGGCAAAACTCAGATAAATCAAGTGATTGCAAACTGTTTTTGTTTTTGTTATTGGGGTTGAATAACGAAGCCATGTAACTTTCAATTAAAAAGGAATCAATTTGTGTCAGCCATTTAAAAATAAAAACAGAAATTGAACTCCACATTTAATATTCTTTTGAGTATTATGTAAGATTGCTAAACATTTGAAGGGATTAGACCCAGGCTGTATCTACCACGTAATGTTCAAAATGTTTGTTTGAATCTTCTTACATAGCGAAAAGGCTGCATTTACCCAGATGCTTTCTGAGTACAATCCTTGTCACAGAAGGGGCCATATTTCGTAATAAAATCTTTCTCCAGACTTGTGAAGACTCTGGAATTATTATATCAACACTTTGAGAAAGGGCCATACTGCCCTAACACATGTGGGAATGTAAAACTGCCCTGATATGCTGCCTTCCAGAAAGCTGTGCACATAAAAGACTACGTGCCTCAGTTACATACACCAGACCCCTTGAGGCTCTGATACCACTCCTCCATCTTGTCTTTTTTGTTGTTCTTAAGATATGGTCTTGTGAAGTTCAGACCAGACTGGCCTCAAACTCACAATCCTTCAGTATCTTTATGTCTCCAAGTACCATCACACTGGCGCAATAGCTTTCTAACTTACAACTTCATTATTATTTTGAAGGGGAAAATTGAGGCAAGAATGCAGCGAGAGGAGGAACTGCTAAAGATAAAATTCTATTTATGATATGCATTTATTTTACTCCATAATGAACAATTATGTGCCATTATGTGCACACACATGGACACACACACACACACACACACACACACACACACACTTAAAACAAGGCAATGTGGTGCATGCTTTAATCCCAGCAGAGAGATCTCTGAGTTAGAGGCCTGGTCTACAGAGTGAAATCCAGGATAGCTAGGACTACACAGAGAAACTCTGTCTAGAAAAACCCAAACCCTAACCAGTCCAAAACAACTCCCCCCAAAAACCCAACAACAACAACAACAACAACAACAACAACAACCCAAACAAAAACCTCAAGGTTCTCACTATGTATCCCTGGCTGACCTGAAACTTGAGACTTAGACCAAGCTGACCTTGAACTCACAGAGATCCACCTGCCTCAGCTTTCTAAGTGCTGGGATAAAAGACATGCACCACCCCACCATGCTCAGCAAACAATATACATACATACATACATACATACATACATACATACATATATTCATACATACATACACACGGTCTAGAATGCTTCTGTCTCCACACACCACACTTCTGGGAATGCACCCAATGGGATGAGGTCGAGTCTAAGGCAAATGAAGGAAAGATTTATTCATTAATTTTGAGCCTGGAAACAGAGTGATCTAGAGGGAGGGATTTTACTTTTGAATGGACATGCTTATATTTAACTACCCAATGTGCTTGCCTAGCAGAGCTTTTTAAAAGTTTAACTTAATTTTATTATTTTATGTGTATGAATGTTTTGTCTGCATGTATGTCTACGAACTATATGTGTGCCTGGTCCTCTTAGAGGTCTGAAGAGTGCTTCAGATTTCTTGGAACTGGAGTTATGTACGGTTGTGAACTGCTAAGTGGGTCCTTTGAATTGAACCCAGATTTGCTGGGAGAATATGGCTGCTGTTAACTGTTAGGCAATCTGTCCAGCCCACATAGCTTTTATTAAAAAAAAAAAAAAAAAAAAAAAAAAAAAAAAAAAAAAAAAAAAAAAAAAAAAAAACTACTTTGATTCTTGATCTTTGTCAGTTTTCTTTTCTTTTCTTTTTCTTGTTTTTGTAGACAGGGTTTCTCTGTATAGCGCTGGCTGTCCTGAAACTCACACTGTAGACCAATTGATCTTTGTCAGTTAAAGAGTCAAATCCACTTCTCTTACCAAGAAGGGGCCCAAAGTTTCAGTCTCTATATTTTGTACAGAATACAGTTTATTAAAAAAAAAAAAAAAAAAACCAACCAACCAACTAACCAACCAACCAAACCAATACCAACCCCCTTAACACTATCTTCTGACTATGGAGAGCACAGTGCATCAGTTGAGTTGAATGGGGATCAGCTTAATTCCAGGGGGATTTCCTTCTCATTTGTTTTTAGACAGGGTCTCACTATGTTGTCTTGATTGGCCTGCAACTTGCTTCGTAGACCAGGCTGACTTTGAGCTCACAGGGGTCTGGTAGCCTCTGCCTAAGTGCTGAGACTAAAGGTCTGCACTACCTGGCAAGGAGGACATCTTTATAATTCATTCCAGTGACGCACTGAGCAAGACCATACTGCTGTTTGTCAAGGGTGGCAGGGAAAGGGCACGTAGATTGTACTAAAGCCACTCAAATCATTGTTTTCCAACAGGGATTGCACAAATGCAAGCACCTGGGAAACTTTTTAAAATATCTGCGTCACAATTATCCAAGAAATGCCTTCCTTTGCAGACACACACATGCCATTTACAACTCTAATTTCTTCTCTTTCTTAGAAATGAGACACCGTAGCCATGTTATTCTGAGATGAGAGTGGTCACTGGGAGAGCAGAATTGCTTGCTGTTTCATTGTCTCCTTTGAAACTCAGCAAACCACAATATCACGTCTTTAAGTAACATTCTAACATGTGAAGATAAAAATGAGCACTGGGAACAGTAGTGGTGCAGAAAATAGTCCAAAACTCACTCACATGTCTAAATTATTTTCCTTTTTTAATAAATGGTATTTATTATGTCAGGTAATATTTATATAGCAGATTATCAATTTCTTACTTGCTTATTGAATTTACTTAAATTCTTTCTTCTGTGGTGTGTGTGTGTGTGTGTGTGTACATACTATGGTGATGCACATGTGTAGGTCAGAGGACACTTGAAGCCTATGCCATAGGGATCCACACATCAAGTTTGGGGCCAAGTGCCTTTACCACAAAGCCATCTTGCCAGCTCATCTTTATATTTTGATATTTTGAAATTACAAGGTATTCAAAATGTTAAAGCAGCTATTTAGAAACTATTTTGTTATACAGATTGATAAATATGAGAAGTTGGTTCTGTTCGTAGTTTTAGTCATATGTCGGGATGATGACAATGGAAGATGCCTTCTAGGATTATAGTTTCTAGCAGTCACCAGGTGATTGCTGGGGACATGGCTCAGTAGCAAAGCTCTTACCAAGCGCCCCCCCCCCCCCAAATTACCTGGAGAGCTCATAGACCCAAGAGTCACTCTAGAATATTCCTATTTGCATTTTGTACATTTCCCATTTGATCTGAGTCTGAGTGGCTAGTAACCATGAGGGTAGGCAGCCAGCCACTATGTTGCTCCAGCTTGTCAATCACAGGTACCCATTTGAGGATTCAAGAGGGAAGAGATTCCCTCTGTGGACAAGTACCATTCAGGGTTAATGATTAGGGTGCTCATATTTGCACTGGGGAATAGTGGGGAGAATCATATTGTTGTTCCTTGATTGGATGAAATATCTTCCATCTTTTTGGCAAGATGTACTCATCCCTAAATACTTTGAAGATGACCTGCTTCATGAGTTACTATAGCTAATGACACAGCGCAGGTGTCATTCTTTCCTTATTCCTAACTCACAGATGAAGAAACCAAATGTCTTACAGCCAAAACAGCTCACAATGGGCTTCCAAGGGAGTAATTGGCAGAAGAGAGAACTGAAGCAGCATGGAAAGCAAGGTGTGGTGGCTTACATCTGCAAGTGTAGCACTCAGGAGGCAGCGTCTGGAACATCAGCACAAATTCAAGGCTATCGCAGTGAGTTCGATGCCAGGTAGGGATGCATAGCAAGATTCTGTCACTAACTAACTAACTAACTAACTAACCAACTATTGAACAAACTAAAACAGGACTAAATCGGATGTAGTGGTGCATGCATCAGTTGATTGAGGTAGAAGGATCTCAAATTTAAGGTTAGCCCGTATACCTTGGAACACTCTTTTCTCAAAACCTTAAGAGAAAGTAAAGCATGATGATGATGATATGATTCCAATGATTTCATTCTCTTTCTGCAACACACATACCACACAAACACATACCCCATAATCATTGACAAAACAGATGTCATATATTGCTCTATAAAAGATTCAACATGATCAACGAAAATTCAAATTACATTGGCAAATACAGTAAATACGAAGCAAACGAGATATGACAATAAGGAAAAGAACACTGGGTACAAATTGTATCCTCAAAGCTTTATTATCTTGTCAGTTGTAATGAACTTGACTCTAAACTTCTGAAGGGGAGGCAGGCTTTAAGGGCTGCATGTGACATCCTTATTGACAAGTCTAGCACATGCAAAGAAGATGCAACCATTTGCATTCCCATAATAGAGTTATGGTAGAAACCCTAAGATCCTTGTCTTGATTTCCAGTTCTACAGTGTCCTCTTGTGACTATTGAGGATGGCTATGGTGGTGCTCAAGGACGTACTTGCATCTGTGAGACGGGGAAAGCAGGATGCCAGCCAGTAACACTCTGTTGATCCAAGGCAACGTACCGGAGTTGTAAATCTGGAGTCAGGTTCTCTATCATTTAATCCCTTCTGATGCTAAGGAATTAAATGCTTGTCACAATACCAAATTGCTTGTCACAATACCAGAGACAGATAAGTTTGTCATTAAAACCATAACACCAGGCTGATCATAATACTTCAGATACATTTTTTTTTATTAGATATTTTATTTACACTTCAGATGCCATCCCCTTTCCCCATTCCCCCCCACCCCCCTTAGAAAACCCCTATCACATGCCCCCTTTTCCTTTTTGCATTTATACATTTTTTTTAAATAATGTTAATCATAAGCGTTATAAGTTTGGAATTGTTCAATCAGAGGTGTAACCCACTGACCGACCTAGATATAACAACTATCTTTGACTGGTGGAGATACATGAATATCTGCCTCCCTGTCTCCCCCCTCTTTCTCTCTTTCATCACCTAGCTTCTCCTATCCTTCTTCTCCTCCTCTTCTTACTCCTTTTCTTGCTCTCAGTACTCCACCTACCTTAGCTCCTCCTACACATCACCCTTCCTGTTAAAATGAAACTTTTCTCTCAAAATACAATTAGAGCATAATTATGCCAATTTGTACCAGTGAGGTACAAGATAGTCCTAATACCCAGTCCATCATTTTGTTGACTAACCAGAACCTCTGTCATCTATCCTAACTAAAACATTTAGTTCTGAACCTGGCTTTAGGATGAATGTCAGCTGACTACCATCCACTCAAATCTTTTCTCTTACGGTAAATAGCTATAAGTTTTCAACCCCGTCAGAAATCCAGAATGACTGAGTTAACTATAATTGTGGGAAGCACAAAGCATAGCTTCTAAAACTTAGCCAATTTATAGAGACCTCTGAACACCTGAAAAGCCCCTATACTACCGAACGTTGGAGCATCAAATCTTCAGCCTTCTGGCCCAGAATCATCTGACAGACCTTGGTGATGCAGGATTATTAAGGACTGATTACTCTGTCTAGGCAGATATAATCAGTCGACTATTCTGCATGTGTGTCCTTTTCTGGACAGTAATTTGTCTGTAGATGGAGAGAGGCAATTCTTGCCTAGTGGCTGTTACCACACAACTGGAGTAACTCCAAGGATGCTCAATTTCTTCTTAGAATCCACGACAGGAAGCTGTCAGGAGCAGACAGGTCTCTAATCAATATGAACATTAATATATAAATATTTGTAGCATCAGTTCTATGGACTTCTGATGTTTTGAAAACCAACTATCTATGTAAGGTAACCTGGACTGTTTTCTGTTAACTCCTCTCGGCTATTTCTAAGTAAAATATGGAAAGCACCCTAACAATAAACTCAAAAATATGAATTTGCTATAGTCCCTTAACTCATAGGTTAACCATCCCAAATCAGTTAAAAAAGTTAAAAAAGGGCTGGGTCTAGGTATTGTATTCCTAAATGTGTTATACAGGCACAATGCCCATGAGTGTATCAATATTCATCTCATTTTTATATTAATAAGAGGCTCGTACCAATGAAAACCTTAAATTTGAGATCAAAGTAAATTTTGTACCATTTAAGAATTTATAACTTCATCTTGATAATAAGTATATAGATTTCTACCAGTAGGTTATGGCTATGCAGTAAGTCCTAGCTAATCCCCCCTGTTCCAACAAAACCACTACTTGTCCCTAGAAAGACAGACCATTATTAACCACATTAGTCCCCAAGCTCAGGGAATAGGGGCGCTGACTCTTCTTTAACTTCTTCAAGCTGATTAAGGGCGTTGAGATTTTAGAAGAGGGGTGGGGGGGAGAGTAAGTTGATAAGCCTCTGATGCTGTGTCTTCACTGAATCCAGATGGAATTCCAGGACATCAGAGGTTTGGGCAGGTCTGCTCAGTTTGCTTGATGAGTAGATACACCAAGGCTGTGTATTCTGCAATATACAATTCTCAGAACAAGTTTTAGTATCAAGAAAAAAGAAAAAAAAAAATTTTCCACCCCCAGGGGGCTGACATTTTTTTTTAAAGATGTTGGTTCTGAAGACTTTTTTTTTTCCCGCTTCTTAAAATTGGTTGTAGTATTTACGTTTCAGATTTTATCCCCTTAGCCTACTTCCTCCCACCACCCAGAAACCTATCCCATCCCCCTCCTCATGCTTCTATGAGGCAGTGACCACACCTACCCCCCTCACTATCCCCTCCCCGCCCTCACATCCCCCCCCCACTGTGTGTTCATTCATTCATTTTTCATTCATTTTTTTTATGGGACCAAGAAACTCCTCTCCCACCTATGTCTGACAGGGCCATTCTCCCCTACATATACCTCTGGAGTCTTGGGTCCCTCTCTATGTGTTCCCAGGCTGGTGGTTTAGACCCTTGGGGGCTCTGGTTGTTTGGTATTGTTGCTTTCCACCTGGGGTCAATAACTCTTTCTGCTCCTTCAGTCCTCTCACTAAGTTCTCCATTGGGAAACCCCTGATCATATCAGTGGTTAATTGTGAACATTGTCCTCTGAGTGTTTTAGTCTTTGGCTGACCTCTAAGGAGACAGCTATATCATGTTCCTCACATTATGCACTTCCAGCCATCCACAACAGTGTTTAGATTAGGTGACTGTACATGGGGTGAATACCCAGGTGGAAAGGTCTCCTGATGGCCCCTCCTTCAGTTTCTGTTCCATGTTTTGTTTCCCTATTTGCTCCCTTGAGCATTTTTATTTATCGTTCTAAGTAGAACTGAGGCATCCCCTCTTGGTCTTCCTTCTTCATGAGCTTCATGTGGTCTGTGGGTTGAGTCTTCACTAATCCAAGCTTTTGGGCTAACATCCGTGGAGATATGTTTGTGTAACTCTCTTCTTTTGGGGTTTTTGGTAGATTACTTTCTTGCTTTTTCTAGGTTGTAGTTTCCCTCCTTGTGTTGGAGTTTTCCACCAATTATTCTTTGAAGTGCTGGATTTGTGTTGAGATACTGTGTAAATTTGGATTTGTCATGGAATATTTTGGTTTCTCCATCAATAATGATTGAGAGTTTTGCTGGGTATAGTAGTCTGGGCTGGCATTTGTGTTCTCTTAGGGTCTGTATGATATCGGTCCAGGATCTTCTGGCTTTTATGGTCTCTGGTGAGAAGTCTGTTATAATTCTTATAGGTCTGCCTTTATATGTTACTTTGCCTTTTTCCCTTACTGCTTTTAGTATTTTTTCTTTGTTTTGTACATTTGATGTTTTGACTATTATATGGCGGGAAGTATTTCTTTTCTGGTCTAAACTATTTGGAGTTTTGTAAGCTTCTTGTATATTTATGGACATCTCTTTCTTTAGGTTAGGGAAGTTTTCCTCTATAATTTTGTTGAGGATATTTACTGGTCCTTTTAGTTGGGAGTCTTCCCCCTCATCTATACCTATTATCCTTAGGTTTGGCCTTCTCACTGTGTCTTGGATTTCTTGTATATTTTGGGTTAGTAGCTTTTTGTATTTTGCATTTTCTTTGACAGTTGTGTCAATGTTTTCCATGGTATCTTCTGCACATGAGATTCTCTCTTCCATCTCTTGTATTCTGTTGGTGATACTTGTGTCTATGACTCCTGATCGTTTTTTTTAGGTTTTCTATCTCCAGGGTATTGTCCCTTTGTGATTTCTTTATTGTTTCTACTTCCATTTTTAGATCCTGCATGGTTCTGTTTAATTCCTTTTCCCGTTTGGTTGCATTTTCTTGCAATTCCTTAAGGGATTTTTGTGTTTCCTCTTTAAGGGTTTCTATCTGTCTACCAGTGCTCTCCTTAAGTTCTTTGAGAGTGTTATTTATGTCTTTCTTAAAGCCCTCTATCATCATCATGAGAAGTGATTTTAATTCTGATTCCTGCTTTTCTGGTGTGATGGGGTGTTCAGGGCTTGCTCTGATGGGGGAGCTGGGTTCTGATGATGCCATGTAACTTTGGTTTCTGTTGCTTACATTCTTGCTCTTGCCTTTTGCCATCTGGTTAACTCTAGTGCTGCCTGTACTTGCTGTCTCTGACTGAAGCCTGTCTTTCTAGTTATCTAGCTTGTGTCTGATCTCCTAGGGGTCCAGATGTCTCTGTGATCTTTTCCAGCTGCACTGATTATAGTGGTACCTCTAGGATGCCTCAGGATATGGTGCCTCCAAGGTAGTAGTCCAGCTACTACAGTCTGCTGTTCTGGGTGCAGTGTCTCCTCTAGAATATCTCAGGATACGTTGTCTGAAGCTCTGAGTTCATTTGTTCCTCTGTGGATCTGGATTGAGTGGAACTTCCAGTATGTCTCAGGTGGAATCCGGGGTCCACACAACAGCAGACCTGGCAGAGGTCTGATCTAGGCCTCAGATCTGAGAACTAGTTTCTAAGACACTGTCCAAGTTAGAGCCCCTGGGATCCCTGCTTCCTCTGGGTTCTTGGATGTTGGGGGCAGAGCTGCCACCCAAGATCTGCTCAGTGTTCTGGATCAGACCGGAAGGAACCAGTGTTCCGTGCCGGGAGTGATTTCCTGGGTCCTTTTGGTTCCCAGTTACTCCCTGTTTAGGGCGGGCCCTGCTGTCTGCTTACCTAAGATACTGCCTTAGTTCGAGCACCTGGAATCCCTGCTTCCTCTGGGTTCTTGGAAGTTGGGGGCAGAGCTGCCACCCACGATCTGCTCAGTGCTCTGGCCCAGACCGGAAGGCCAGATACATTTTTTTAAACCAAATGTAAGATAGAGTCTATTATACCCCTCAACACTTCAAGTCTTTTTTCAATTTTCAAATTTTGCTTAGAGGGTCAGTGCATATGGTTGGTTCAAACAGGACATGGGCGTTAGAACAGATGTTTTCAGAAGAAAAAAAAACAACAGTCTTGGAGGAACTATGGGGGAGTTGGGAGATAGAATTTAGATAGAATTTAGTTAGGAGATAGAACTTAGCCTGAGAGGGTCATCAGCTACACCCTCAGCAAGTAAGAGGAAATAAAAAAAAATCATGGAGACAAGACAATCACAAAAGAAGTATTTTTGCTAAAGGGCAAAGAAATGTCTTTCACTTATTTATTTATTTTTTTCTAGAACACCAGGAACACAAGTTTTCTTATCTGAAAATGAGTGGGTCGATGCTCTACCAATCTCGAACATCTTTCTGTTTTGAATGCTTGCAAAAGCATCAGCCAGTCAGCATTTTGATGGATTCAGAGATGGGGAAAGAAGGAACAGGGGTAATCCTCAAAGGACTGAAGCCAAGCTTCCATCTGAGAAGCAGCCAAGCAGCTTCTGAAGCAGCCCTGTGACTCACGGGATGGAGCCACGGCCACGTGCTGTGAAAATCAGCTATCCAGCTCCAAGCAGAGGCTCAGCCCAGGCTGGAAGGCACTTCCAAGGAATTCAGATCTTCTGCCAACAGGATCACTTGAGTCATCTTTCAACATCACATTCCAACCCCAGTGTTCATGCTGAGTCCTCGGGTGTTCATGGGGAAACTGGCCTGGCTTTGGCTGTCTGCAGATTCATAAGCATCAGAATGTTACCCAGACTTCCAGAAAATGTTAGCTACTTCTCACCTACCAGCAACTGCTTTTCAGGTTCTTTTAAAAACTATTCCCAGTATGGAAACATTTTCTTTTTTTCTTTCTGCTTAACCATGTTGCTTGACTAGTGTAAAAAAATAAATAAATAAACCACCCACCACCAATAAAAGCCAACAAAGCAAACCAATGCTCTATGCAAGAGTTTCTATTTTCCATCAGACCAAGTGCCACGCATGTGTCATTTTTGTGTTTTGCAAATGTTACTTTTGCAAGTGCCACCGCCTGGAGTCTGTACCCAACTGCACAGAGAGTAGCAATACAATGTGTAAATGTGTCTGACTAATTCTAGGGCTGTGTGCATGAGAGGTAACTATGTGTTGGCTTCTAGATCTATTATCACCTACTGCTCTTGTCCACACCCCCTACCTCTCCTTTCTCTCTACATCCCCCTGCCACATATATATGCATGTCCATGGATGTGCCCGTGTGTGAACATATGTGTGTGTGGAGGCCAAGGGTCAGTGTTGCTCTCCAATTGTGTTTTTATGGAAAGGTCTCTCAGCATAGTTACTGCAATCTGTTCTTGTGGCTCTGGGGAAGCTACCTCCTCATACCCAGCTGGCCACAGTAGTTGTTCCACGGTTTACAAACAGCACATAAGTACTCACTAGTATCAGTGCTAGGCCTTGGTATGGTGTTCACTAAGGGACTCAAAATCAGAAGTGAATTAAAAAGGTATATATTTAATTTGTTCCTCAGAGGAGAGTTCAGCTGTGGACTGTTTAGGGCTTACATAGTAAGTATGCCCCTGATATTTTACTTCAAAAAAATTGGTGTGCTGATTATAAAATATATTTTCTTTTTGGTTGTATTACATTTTTATTATACTATTTTGTTTTTTTTTTTTTTTTTTTCTAGATGTGGCCTCTCTCTGTGTAGACCAGGCTGGCCTGGGACTCAGAAATCCACCTGCCTCTGCCTCATGAGTATTGGGATTAAAGGCATGCACCACCACCACCTGGCATGAAATGTATTTTAAAATGTAAAGAGTGAAACAGAAAAATTAGGCATTTACCATGCTAGACAAATAAACCATTAATACCAATAGATTATAGAAACAGTCCTACCTATGCATGGCTAATTAATTTCCAACAAGGACAAAGAATAATTTTATGACAAAAAGAAAAAAAATTCTCCATAAATGTTCTATAACAAGTATGTATCCAACAGAAAACTGTAGATTATTCTATATCCAGACAATAATTACATATTGACCATGGAAAATGGTGTATTTCCAGAAATAAAGAATGAATGATAGGCAGATTTCCTAAGACAGAAATAATTAAATATAAAACAACATAAGTTAGACAGTGTGAAGAAAATGAATATGGCTTGATTTTCTCCACTTCCAGGAAAATTGGGATCATTTGGAATCTAATATTCGCAAAATGTATCCATTTTTAACCTTTCTTGAGAAGATATGGCTTAATTTATGCTCACTAAAATGGCCTCAGCTTCCTTTTCCCACTAATCTAACATTGCTCAGGGACTTTTGCATCTCAATCCCCAGATCTGTTGACTTCAGTTTCCTTGGAATATTATCTGTCTTTCTACATGCACAAAGACTTTGAGCCAATTCATTCTGTCTGAGCAATTACCTCTCCGTCTCTAAAAATCTCTACTGGGATTTCCTTGGAAATATTTCAGTGATAGCTTCATTTCGTAGACAAAGGAAGCAGAGTGAATAAAACATTTCCTGGGAATTTGACAGTCTTGGCGTTGAAAAGTTAAGCACTGAAACCATAACAGATGCAAACAAGGGAGTCTTCCTAACACCAAAGTCAGAACGTTCCCAGATCCCTGCTTGATGAGTGCTTCAGTGACAAGCTTCGTTAGAACCCATTTCCCATGCTTGGACTCTGTCTCTGTATCACCTGAACACTGCCAATTAGCTCTGGAAGGAAGCTACACTGTGAAGAGTTTTATAACGTTGGATGTGTGTGGATCTTTTCTTGCTATGATTAAAACATGACACTGTCAAGGGGAAGTAGGTTGGCAGGGAGAGGAACACTGGATGGCGGATGTCTTATCTACAATTAATTTTCTGCAAATGTGTCTACATGTCTAACAGCCATCGACAGACGATTCTCCTGCTTTATACTCACATGGTGTGATATAACTTACTAATGATGCCATTTCATTGGTATTATATTCTTTTATCCTAAAATGTGCCACAGTTTTTAAAGTTTGTAAAGTCAGAGCTTATATTGACGTTTCTCCAGCAAATGATATTATTTATGCTTCGAGAAGCTCTGTGGCATGTTAGCTTCCCATCACTGTAACAGAGAGCTGAGGTAATCAATTCACAGTTGGCTCACAGTATTGGAAGCTCCAGTCTATGCTTGGTGCATCACTGCAGAAAACACAACAAAGCCATTCCCCTTCATGCCCTGAAAGTTAAAATGAAAACAAAGCAATACTCAAGAGTCCCACAACCCACCTGGAAATACCCCAAGTACACAAGGAGTTCTCATGATGCCCTACCTCTTAAAGTTTCTACCAGTATAGACATTAACTGGGAACCAAAATGTTAACAAGGGAGCTTGTATATCTAGCACACTGATTCTTCGTGTATTCGAAGGCTGAAACCCCGTGTTCTGAGTTTGTTCTCAGAGTCCATTCCCACACTTCAAAGCACTCACCCACGCAGGTTCTGGGGTTGAAGAGCTGTTCAGTGGAATGGTTATTTCTTTGTTCCACTTCTGGGTAAGAATGGACATATGTCCCCACTTTACAACCCCTTAGGGGAAAAGCTAAGATTTTATATGGAGGGTGTTTCTGATTAGCTCACTTTTGCTGTAGAGTGGTCCACATGAACCCCAGACTGCCCCAGAGAGCCACATATGCTTTGGCCTATTTCTTCCAAGTCTGATATGCCTGTGTTTGGCAGACAGGTTTCTGCCAGCAGATTTTTGATTGTTTTCACTTTACTTTCTTTTTCCACTTTACTTCTGCTAACATAATCTCTCTCTCTCTGTCTCTCTGTCTCTCTCTGTCTCTCTGTCTCTGTCTCTCTGTCTCTGTCTCTGTCTCTGTCTCTCTCTCTCTCTCTCTCTCTCTCTCTCTCTCTCTCTCTCTCTCTCTCGTCTCCTTCCTTTCTTCATTTTCAGGCTACACACCCTGACAAGGGATCATGTGCATGGTCTCTTGTTTGGAGTATGGGCCCATGGTTCGCAGAACTTCTTTGCTGAAGTAAGTTGTAAGACTGACAGAAACTTTCAGCAATGACGTTCTGACCCATAAGAGCAGAAAGAGGTAGCAAGTTACAAGAGGGATTTCCACAGGACTTTTAGCTAAGAGAACTCTCCTGTCCTTGATGTTCCCACACCCAACTCCCACTCTAGTCAGGGATGAACTGGGTCAGTTGTGTAAAGGATAACACAGACTCTGATTTAACATGGAATTATCCATTTCCCAAACTGGTTAGCTAATGACTGTGAACAGGCCTTTTGGGCGTCAAGGGTTAGAGTGAGTGCTAGCCACTCATTATCTTATTTAAATCTGACAACAAGCTTGGATAAAGCTCCGAGAGGTTAAGCTGCCCACCACAGCTGATAAATGGCAGAACCACTGTTCAAACTGAGGGAGGGACCCACGCCTACTGTTCCATAGTAATGTAATAATTATGCATTTCACCATAAAACATGCTTTCTGATTACACAGGTTATAGTGATAGATAATTTTTATTCCTAATGTTTATTCTTAGCTGCAACCACATATTTAATTAATAGATTTCATATTTGTTTCAGTTGTTTATAAAATATGCTCTCCTTTTATGATTAAATGGCTAAGTGTCAGGGACTATAACTTACTTAATTACATATTTCTTAATTATTCCTGTATTAGTTAATTATATGAAATTAATTTTAAAAATTAAGTAATTATATTTCCTATAACGTGACTATTCTAATGTCAATCACATTTCCCTGTTAATTTTGAAAATATGACTCAGGAATGATTAAACGTATATTTAATTTTAACATAACTTAAACTAAAATTCATATAAGCTTTTATTAAGACTTTTTCTTATAAAGACTTCATGCATATTATATACATATATGTACATAGCACAGACAGCTCAAGCCCTCTAAAATCATGTTTTACAATACATGTAAAATTGATACATTTTATTATTAATTAATAACAAATCAATATTAAGGAAAACATGCAAGAAAATTCTGAAACTGAGCCTCAGTTCTGAGACAGCTTGGAAATGCTGTTCTGGAAACTGAGAATTCCCTGTCTTTATACTTTGTCTGTCCTATTATTTTACGCTGGAACCATTCTGTGTTGAAAACCTACTGTGAGAAAACGACTTAACTATGCTGTCAGCTTCTTGGGGACAGGGTCATTGTTTTATATTCTGCACATGAAATAGCTTCTGGCACAGTAAGTGTTTGTTGAATTTAAAATTTGAATTTAAGTGAAATGATGCTGAAAATTTTACATTAGCTACAGTCATCCATCTGAATTTAAGCCAGCGGTTGCTATCTTGTAGAGGGGAATCATTAATAATGCGATTTCTATGGAGGTTATTTTGGTGACAGAACAAGATGAAAACATTTTTTTTTTTCTCCTTTGAGTTTTCTGTTCCAATCATGCATGAGATCTTCAGACTAGTATTTTTGACTCAAGTGAAAATTATGAGATACATTATCATTAAAGTTTCTGATATCTTGTGGCAAAAGAACTTAATACATTTAACTCCATCTATTTTTTATAAAGAAAAAAAAAACAAAAAAATGAAGAGGGGCTCAATGATTGGTCAGTGTCACACAGGTGTGAGCTGACAGCGAGTGTGCTGTTTCTGCATCTCCATGCAGTATTCCTTCTGTTGTGGTTATTAAATAAACTTGTATTAGATATTAATTATTAGACTGTATTATTGAGCTAAATAGTTTTTTCATTCATTTATTCCTTTTAGACCCTTGCTTGATGTTTGATGTAATGGACACAAAAACTCTGTACAATATTATTTTGATTATAATTTCCTGTTTTGAAATCTTCCTTCTTCCCTCTCTCCCTCCCTCCTTTTCCTTCTTCTCCTCCCTTTCTTTGTTCCTTTTCCTCTCTTCTTAAGTTTGAGAATGGACCTTTCCTGGCTTGAACTCTCTACCCTTCTAAGTACTGGGATTAAAGACATGCTCCATCATCATAGTATTTAAAACAGTTGGGACCAGGAGAATGTAGTTTTCTTGTATACTGCAGTGACATTTCTGGACTACGCTACCACTTTAATAAGCTCTTCTATCCTTTCTGCCATAGTAGACACACACACACACACACACACACACACACACACACTCACTCACATTGTAAAGAATTGTATAAGACATTAGATTAACTTCTTATTTTTTAGAGGTAATTTTTGCTATATTGCAATTGTAAATATTTTGCCATCTGAAGTTAAAAAGTGTATTGAAGTAATTTTTCTTAAGGAAATTGTAAACTATTTCTGAGTGTAAGCTTTTTTTGGTCATGTTCTTTTTTCCCACTTCCTGCTTTAGAGAAAAGAGCTCAGGTTTGGCATCAATGAAGTCAGATCCTTCTAGCTCTGGAGAGTTCTTTTTTGTATGTATGACCCATCTGAACACATTGCTCCATTTGTACCTACCGTCTCTCTTAGGACCTCGGTTTGTGAACGTGCAAGCCTCATTGATTCAGATGGATGTCCTGAATTATGGATCTAAGTAAAAGGAGGACTGGCAATACCATGATGAGAAATACAGCCTTAGCAGTAACACTGACTTCTTTACTTAGATTATAAACTGCAGAGTCACCAATGCTTCCTCTTTCTTCATCAATCTACTTACAACGTTCCTCTTTTCAAAGACAACCCAGCATACTATAGGCTCATGAATTGAGGAGGTTTCCTAATATCTGGACTGACCATCTTGGTGAAAAATGCATTTTTGGTTCCAAAAGTTCCAGGGTAGGAGAAGCTAAAATGGAAAACATTCAACTAAGCTGCCCTGTTGGGGTACTATATAGTACTTCAATGCCAGGGCAGGGATGGGTGGAGATTGTGGACTATTGCAGACTCCTCTCTGAGAGAAGTCAAATGGAGGCTGTCTTTGGGAATCTTAAGGTCTCACCTGCCAGGTGGCCATTCTTTGCTGTTGTTGTTCTTATTCTTTATTCTTTATTCTTATTCTTATTATTTGGATACCACCTTAACCTTCCATGCAAAAGATAAGAATACAAATTGTTACTTCTTTATGGATTGCATATGATTTAATCAATTTTTAAGCAATTACCAAAGAGCTCTGTCTACATTGAATACTTACTCAAAGAGTTAGAGCAAATAAAAAATGCCAAACTCAGTACCTGGTTGCGAACACAACTTTGTCAGGAGAGAACATTTGTGCTAAAAATCTTAAAGCTCTTAGGTGCTTTCTTGTGAGTCTACTGCATGAGTTTCTTCCTCTTTTCAAAGTGTAGTGCATCACAGAGAAAATACCACTCACCAAAATTGATATGAAGCAGTTGACTGAAGAAGAGGTCAGGATCCCTGACCTTCTCTCAGAAAACACAAGTGTAACAGGCAGCATGGTGGAAGAGGCCTGCTGTCAAAGCGCAGTGGGCAAAGGTCTGTCTTCACCAAGAAACGGTAGGTCCACAATAACTAAGAGAGTGTACAAGCCAGCACTGTAGCAACCTTGAACAAGACAAAATTTATGAACAGATGTAGTAAACCCACTCCTCCCCCCAAAATCACATAAGAACTAGAAACCAGGTTGCTCTGTATTAGAAAAATAAGCATGGTTAAAAATGGAGGTCAAAAGTCAATCAGAAGGATAATTGTATGTGATCAAACTGAATCGTAAAGCAAAAACTATTATATTGTTAATAGAAAGGAAAATTTGACCAGTGTGATAAGTCTTTGTTGTATTACATTCAATTGCTTGAAAACAATGTCAGATAAATGTAAATTAGAAATGATTGTTTTTTGATATTTTAATTTTCCCTTTCTTTTTGTGGTACCAGATGTTGAACCTAGAGCCTCCACCATTTAAGGCAAGTGTTTTGCATCTGAGCTACATTTTTATTTGTTATTTTGAGACACTCACAAGTAAACTTACAGCCTTCCTGTCTCAGCTTCTCGAGTAGCTGGAATTATCTGTAACACCAGACCTGGCTATCTGATATTTATAAAAAACATAAATGTTCTGAATAATGAATGATACTATTTGAAAGTTAACCTGTTACGTCTATCTGAATGTGAGCCAGTCATACCCATATATTTATAAGCAGGAAAAATAGACTTTAATCTTGATGTAGAAGGAGATTTCTAAATAATACTAAAAATGTGGAGAGGTAATCATATATATATATATATATATATATATATATGATTTATATATATTATATATATATAAAATAAAAGTAGTTATAATATGATTTAAATTTCATCAATAATCTGGATAGATAAGCTTAGAGCAAAAGTTGAATTTCTGCTGGCCAAAAGGGTCCCGTAGACTTCTCCCAAAACTCTAAACTTATTGCTAATGCTATTGGTTACTGCCTACAACCTGATGGCAAAACCCTGTTACTAAAAATACCACATGCATATGGCAAAGAAAATGAAGCAATCTAGCTGGTGCCCAACTGGAAGCTTTATCCCGTCTGACTAGCATTCATAGCACTGGAAGATGAATGTGTTATCAGAGGAAAAAAGTAACCCTCAATCCCACCCAGCTATGAACTCTGAAAGCAAGAATAATGACCTGCCTACACTGGTGCAACAATAAAGTAGTACAATAATGAACACCAGGGTGATAATGGCATGGATGTCAGGTAGGTAACCAACTACTTCTTAAAATTGGATTTAAGGCCCACTGAGATGGAACCCTTACCTGACAACCCATACTTGACTCAGGTCAAGCACCTGAGACTAGGTAAGTCATAGAAAAACCTATTACCATTGTTCTGCTAGATAAACATGAAGTTAGGTGGGTCACAATGGGTGGAGGATCTAGGAGGGGTTGGAAGACAGGAAAGGATATGATAACAATGTATCATATGAAATCTTCTAAGAATAAAAATAAGTTGGCTTTATACTGCAAAATATCAACTATGACTTTATTTTGTTGTTTATTACTATTTTTCTTGTGTGTGTGCTGTGTGTGTGTTGTGTGTGTCTGTATGCGTCTGTGTGTATGGTGTGTATACATGTATGTATGCTTTTGCATGTATGTGAGTGCATTTGTATATGAGTACAAGAAATTGAGTACAAGTATCTCCCTAAGTTGCTCTCCACTGAGGCAAAGGTTCTCAGCAGTATCTCTCCATGAATTCAAATCTTGCCAATTCAACTTCTCTAGTTCGTCAGCTCACCCCAGAGATACCCTGCCCCTGTCTCAGGGATTACCAGCGGTCCTATCAGGCAGGCCTGGCTCTTATGTGGGATCTGAGAATCTAAACTCTGCTCATCACTCTTTTGCAGCAAGTGCTTTCTTCTGCTAAGCCATCTCCCTAACAGGCTTCTGTGTATTTAAAAATAATTATTTTAGATTTGTAAGAAAATTTGAAAAAAATAATTATGAATATATATCATATATATCATTATGAATATTTATATATTCACAATTATATATTCAATAATTCAATAGTTATATAGCCAATAATTATGAATATATATATATATATATATATATATATATATATATATATATATAATATATGAGTCAATGTGTCTTATTCTGTTTTTGTCCCAATAACTACAGCCTGGGTAGTTTATACCTAGCAAATGTTGTTTCTGAGAGTTCATAAGCCTGGGAAGTTTAAAGTCAACATAGAGGCAAAGTCAGTGACTGGTGTGGCTCACTTCCTATTTTCAAGATGGTGCCTGGTTGCTGGATTCCCTAGTGGCTTTACATGTGTTCATGTGGCAGTAGAAGAAAAGGGCCATGCAGAGCTTTGAAGCCTCTTTGATAAGGATATAAATCCCTTTATAAGGGCAGAACCCAGATGACTTAGTCTCTTTCCCAAAGGATGTACCTATTAATTTTGCTGTTTTGAGGATTAATTTTCAGCATGAATTTAGGAGTGATACCAACATATAAATCACAAAAATCTTAAAAACCCTGTTCACTTAAAATAAGCTTCCGAGTTAAAAAAAAAAATCAAGTTAGAGATGAATATTTTCATTTTGTATGTGTGTGTATGCATGTGTGCATGCATGCATGCGTGTGTCCATGTGTGTCTGTGTGTGTCTACATACACATGTGTACTCAGGTCAGAAGAGGATGCTGCTGTGTGTTTTGCGCTATAATAAAATTTCTTTGTAACAGAGTCTAGCACTGAAACTGGAGCTAGGCCAGTGGCTAGCAAGATCCAGAGAACCTCCTGTCCCAACTCCCCACAGTGCTGTGGATACAGTAATGAGAAAGGTCATTCTGGGCTTTTATGTACTTTTAAATGTGCTTGCTATGATTCAAGCTCACATCCTCAAACTTATACAGGAAGCACTCTTATCTTCCCATCCATCTTTCCAGAAAGGAACAATTTCAAAAAGTCACTAAGGTTTTCTCCTAACTGTAGACGCTCTCCCTGTTGACAGCTGAGGATTAACTTATTCTTGATTAAGCCCAAACCAGCACAGGAGCACCTTAGTGGACTAGAAGTCATTCTTTCTTCCTTCTTTTGGTGACACCCAGAATCTGTGTTTATGCTAAGCCCCTAGGCTCATGTCTCCAAAGGAGCCAAGAGAAGATCAAAGCTTGAATGATTATAAAGCTCAAGAAAACTTATGCGAGAAGCCAGCCGAGGACTCACAATCAGGTATTGGTCAACCCAGCTGAGATAGCTTATCAGCCATTATTCTCATTGAAATAACATGTCTCCACTATCCCATGAAAGGCTTTCTACATGATTCCAAATCACTTGCTCTGTTTCTGCAGCCACAAAAGTTATGCCTTGGCTTGATTTGCTTGTCTTATGAGGCTTCAGATCAATAAGGGCTGACTTTTTAAAGGTTAAAAAAAAGAGGGAAATTATTTTTCCTAAGCAACCTTTTCCTCACATAAAATGTAAATTATACAAGCAACCTCCACACCCCCAGCTTAAAAACGTAAGCTTTGACCACACATGTCTCACTGAAGAAGGTCTTAGTTTTCATCAGCTGGAGTATGAAACTTCAAAGACAGTATTGGCTGTTTCTGAGATGAGTTCCTTAGTAGATTACATGGGCTTTAGTACTTGTTAAAAACTGACTTCTCTGAAAATCATTCTGATTATTCTTAGCTTCAGATGTTTGAACTGAGGCCCAGCTCGCCACACAATGCCGATATGAACTTGTTCAAATTGTTTAACTTCCCTGGATGTCCAGTGATAAGGTGCTAAATGATCGACAGACATTTCATTAAAAATTGCTTAATATATCCATGTGTCATTTAATGACAGCTTGGTTGAGCGATGGGGAATGAGTGGCTGGTAGATAGCAGGAAGACATTCTGGTGTGCTATTGTGCAGCAGGTTGGTCATAGACGTGGAATGAGCATTGGCTATCTCAAAAGGCTAGAAGAAAGGATTGTTCATATTTTTATGATAAAGCAGTAAGTGTTTGAGCAACAACCTGTTTTCCCACAATACGTGTATATCAAACCATCCCATGGTATCTTGTGATTCTATTAAATATTTGTGTTTACATGGGTCAGTTCAAAACACATTCAATTCAAAAATTCATTGTTTCTAACTAGAGCTCCCAATTGTTCTAATTAACGCCACTTAGGTGATGTGTTTCCAAAGTGACATACTCCCAGTCATTTTCGCTTGTCCGCACACAACCTGGTATGCACATAAACACCCTGACTCTAGGTGACAGAAGTTGCCATAAGAGGAAAGGGAAGGGGAATCAGGATTGGAAGGATAAGTGTTCCCAGGAGTAAGATGGAAACACACTTGGAAAAGCACAGAAACTATAGATGAGAAATGGCTGGCTTGGACTGAAGAATGAAGAATGAACCATGAATATCTATGTCGGGTACAAGAAGCGCTGCTCATGTCAGTGGCACCCTGCTTTCTTTGCAGCTGTGTAGATGACATCATGGTGACCTCTGAGGACCAACAGTGCCAGAAAGAATGGGATTGAGAATGAGAAACTCTGTCTGCTGCTTGGTCTTTGTAGGTCCATGTCTGGGAGTGTGTGTGTGTGTGTGTGTGTGTGTGTGTGTGTGTATGTATGTGTGTGTACCAGTCTCTTTATTTGTAAAAGGGAGTCATCTGGATTGGTGGTAGTTTGAAAAATTGTCTCTAATTCAGCAGGAACAAAGTAGTGACTCATCAAGAAAAAACTAAACTTAAAAAAAAGTGTGTGTGTGTGTGTGTGTGTGTGTGTACATTATGGCAGCATGTAGAGTTCATCTTCTACCATGTGAGTACCTGGGATTGAATTCAGATGGTAAGAATTGGCAGCAAGTGACTTTCCCCACTGAACCGTTTTACCATCCTAAAGAACTGAATGTTTGGTAGGTAATTTGTAGTGAGAGTTTAGATTAGACAAACTTTTCATAATTTTGGAAGTTTCCAAATAACTGATGGTCTACTGTCCCTAGCTGGCCTTGGCTCAGTCATAATGGCTGCTTTAGTGACCCTGGGCACTCCTCTGAATCAGTCAACTTCTTTTGCTGTGTTTATTTGCTTAATCATAAACTAACTGGTACTAATTGTTGCAACAGTGGACTATTGGGTATTAAAGATAGTCTCATATCTAAGCCCGCTGGGAATGACTCAAATGCAGATGCCATTAAGTCTCTACAGTCTTTGACTGTCTTGAGTTGCATTTGGAGGAGATTCTTTCTTCCCTATGGGCCTACTGCCGTTTTTTTTTTTTTCCCTATCCCTTGGTCCTGTTACTCTCTGTCTCTAATCAGTATAGAGGGACCAGATACATTTTACATAGGAAATTGGCAAAATTAGGTCAAATGGAGTCAGACTGAGGTGGCCCTCAATTCTTCTTCTCATACAGTCCATATTAAGAGGGAAGGGAAGGGTTAACTTTAAACCAGACTACCTTGAACTCCCACACTCTCTTTATCTAGCACACCATAATAAAAGATCAAGAGTTCCTGCTTATTATCTTATTTTTCCTGCCTGCTCCACCAGGCTAAGGCCCAGTCTGGTTATGGATTAACACGGTGATCAATAGCAAGCCTGCTGTCTCTCTCTCGGCAGGGGAAAATGAACTCAAAATGCAGTCAAACTCTTATTGATCAAGGATATAGGTCTCACTTTCATTACCTCTGTCTCCTGATAACCCACAAATAATGTGATGAGTTGCTAATCTCTCTGATTTTCAATGGACCCTTCACCCCTCCTGTCTGCTCCTCGCCGCTCTTATTTTCATCTAGATACGCAGGCCGTGTAATTCTTGTAGCATGAACTCTCACTCTCTTACCGTCAGACCTGGTCAATCAGAACTAATAATATGGCTCTTCACTGGGAGTGGAGGCTCCCACAAGCCCAGCATACAGCGTCTGCAAACATGGCAAGGAGGTATAAGGCATCTAGCACGAGGGTGGAGCGTCTTTCTGGTGATGTAGTTCTCAAATGGGCGGCAGTGTTCCACAGGGTCATCCATCATACCTTGACTCACTTCTTCCAAAGCAATCACCAACTGTACTAACTTAACCCACTGAGGAATCTGCAGGGCGATTCATACCAGGGGACTGGCAGGGACACAAACGCTGGATGTTTTTTCTCTGGCCTGAGTGGTTCCCTTGACTTTGGTGCCTAAGTCACCTTAGAAAGTTTCTAGTAAGTAATACAAAGTAGCATGGAATAAGCCCCAAATATCAAGTGTCTTTTGAAGTATGGTTTTTGTGCAGATTAAAAAAAAAACATTAATAGTTTTGTTGTTTGACAGAGCACAATTTGTAGGTCTAAAGCCTTACTTTGATCTCTCTCTCTCTCTCTCTCTCTCTTTTTCTCTCTCTCTCTCTCTGTGCATGTGTGTGTATGAGTGATTTTTAAAAAATTCTTGCATGTTTGGATGTATATGCATGTGGAAGCCAGAGAAAAACTTTAGATATCATTCCTCAGGAACTGTCTTTTTTTAATTCTTAAAAGGGAACATCTCTCACTGGCCTCGGTCTCGCTAAGTCAGCTAGGCTGGCTGTTCAGCAAGCCCTGGGGTAAGCTTATTTTTGCCTTCCCAGTGTGGCAATGGATCTCAGGTTCTTGTACTTCAGTGCCAAGCACATATTTAACCATTCCTCCAGGCCTAGAATTATCTGCGCAGTCAGGCAGGAAACAGGATGTTGTACTTAAACAAAGGGACTTCGTTTTTGTCCAGAAAACTTTCTCTGCTTTAATTCGTAATATAAAAATGGTTCAAAACAAAAGTTAAAAAGATGTTATGCACAGCTTTCCCCTTTTATTCTTTTATTGAAAATTGATTCTTTTCTTGTACAATATATCCTTATTATAGTTTTCTCTCCCTTCACTCCTCCCCTTCCCTCCCCTTCATATCTACTCAGTTTCTGTATTTCATTAGAAAAAAAGAAAACCTAGGCTCTAAGAGTTAAAAAACAAACATGACAAAATAAAATATAACAAGATGAAATAAACATTATCCTATTGAAGTTGGCCATGGCAACCCAACAGGAGGAGAAGACCCCCAGGAGCAGGCAAAAGTGTCAGACCCACTCCTCACTGTCAGGAGTCCCATAAAAATACTAAGCTAACAGCTTTAATATATGCACAGAGGACCTGGTGCAGACTAGTGTAGGCCCTGTGCTTGCTGCTTCAGTCTCTGTGAGCTCATGCATGCCTTGCTTAGTTGATTTAGAGGGCGTATTCTCTTGGAGTCTTCCATCCCCTTGGCTCTTACACTTTTTGTCTCCATTTCAATGGAGTCCCCTGAGCTCTTGGGAGTGATGATGATGAAGGCCTCCAGCTTAGACTCTCTCTAACAGACGCAGAGTGTATTGTCACAGGTCTCTATATCCATTGCTATCAGGAGCATCACTTTAAAACATTCTTTAATGACTTTATTGCCTATTGGGAGGTTCTAAAATTTAACAAAATTTAAAAACAAAACAAAACAAAATCCAACTTCTATATGTGTGGTGTTAGTTCACACTTAAGCACCTGTCGTAGAAGTGAGCTTTAAATACGCTGACTTTGAATATCAGCTTAGGTTTGAGACATAAATGAGCATGTATCAATTGCTTTAGACCTCTGAAACAAAGTCACATTTTGTTACTTGGATTCCTTTTGTGAGTTCAAGGCTTGCCTAGAACTTGCTATCGTCACTGTGGCTGGCCTCAAACTCATAGCGATCCACCTGCCTCTGCCTCCCAAGTGTTGACAGTCAACAAAGTCAACACTGACAGTACGCCTATAGGAAAGGAGGACACTTTTCCAAACGCAAATTGGGGCAGTTGAGGAACATGAAGAATTAATGATGTCTGTGCCCCAGAAGAGGTCTTGGCGTTTTAGAGATGAGGTCTGTCCTTAATACTCAGTTGTCCATTGTTTCAACAGAGAGCACCAGTCAGTCTATGGTGAAGTAAATTAAAAGAGCAGAAAAGATGACTGGAGTTCTGTTGTGGTGGCTCAGAGGGGTCTGTGGGTTTTAATAAAGCATCCTTTATTGCTGATCAAAGTAATTCCTCTCCCCCCACCTCTCTCTTTCTGTGAGTGTGTGCAGTATGTGTGTGTATGTGTGTATGAGGTATGCGCCATTGTTTGTGTGTCTGTGTGTGTTTGTGTATGTGTGCACATGTATTCCTATAGAGACAAGAAGTCAAGGTCAGATACCTTCTCTAGTCAATTTGTACATCATCATCATCACTAACATCATCATAACCATCATCACAACCATCATCATCACTATCACCACCACCACCACCACCACCACCACCATCATCGTTGTCATTGTCATCATCATCATTTTGTAAGACAGGGTCTGTTAGTGAACCTGGCACTTGTCTGTGTGGCTAGGTTGGCTGGCCAGAAAGCTTCCTTACAGGCCTGCGCTTACAGACTTGTGCCTTGGTGCTCAGACTTTTATGTGGGTGCTAGGGTTAAGAGATCAGGTCCTCACCTTTGTGCAGCAAGCACTTTACCTACTGAGCTGTCTCCCCTGCTCCTTATTTCCTTTTCTTAAAGAAAGCACCAGACAGTCAACAGCGACTAAGCAGCTAAATGCTCTGCTTCTGTTCAGCCCAGAGGGCCTGAATGCTGTTTTCAGTTCTAGTCCAAACAATTTGTACACCTGTTGAAGAGAAAACAAAATATGACAGCCGTACAAAGTCCAGGGGATTTAAGCGATTTACGCTGAGGCCTTAAATCTGAGGTAATTGCATGTCTCGTTTTCTTCTTTTGTTCTGTAGAGCTCCGTATGAAATTTGACAACAAAGATCTAATTCCCAACCCCCACGCCACTTATTTATTTATTTATTTATTTATTTATTTATTTATATTTTATGCAAAGGATTAGGTAAAAAAAAAATAAAATAAAGCTTATCAGGTTTTCCCTGGAGGGTGCTTGGAAATAATCTGGCTTTTGGGGGAGGCGTGGAGGGTGGTGGGAAAGGCTCCACACTAAAAGATAAGGAGAAGACGGATCCAGGATCCAGGATCCAGGGTATCCCTTTTTGTTTGTCCAAATTTAGAATGACTATTATAGACTCGCTCTTAACTCCTTGAAAAATCTTGAATTCAGCAAGCAGTGGGAAGAGGCAAGGGTGGGGCGTGATTTCGGCGAGAACACAGGCTTTCTTGTGAGCGGAAAAGGCCAGGGTACTTAGCCAGTTCCTTTCAGGGCTCTGTGTTCTCATGGCGAGCGAGCGTACAGAGACATTTAGGCTCTGACCGGTATTCTTCGCGGGCTGAACATACACTCTAGAATACTTTTGATGTTGCCATAATTGTGTGTGTGATCCTTAATCACAGATGTCATCCAATTTTATTAAATCTAATGCAGATAAAACTGAGATGTTATCGATTTGTTGTGCTGTGAGAAGCGCAGAGGCTTCGGCTTCGAGTGTTTTTCTTCCGTAGAAGCTGTGTTTATCCTCTCTGTCAGAGGAGCGCCCTTGGAGCCACCACAGCTTCCCAGTTTTCGTTTGAAACCTACATCAATCATATAATTAAGACGTCTTCATACGGCTCCAGCATAGGACTGGGAGCCATGGTCTCTCCTTTGCGGTTGTAGTTTAAATTCATGTCCGGATACGGCCATAGTTACTGTCGTGCAACTGTACAGGGTTCTTTATGGCATATTTGCTGTTGATCCGGACTGAACCAGAGGTACCCTATTCAGAATTTCCCTTCCTGATCAATATGACTAATTGGATTCTGACAATTAAGTCACTGTCTTCCCTCTTCTTTGGTTGTTTGTTGTCGTATCCTCCATGAGTAAAGATGTTTGATATTCATAAGAAATCTTAAAAATTCATACAGTCTTCCAACTATCCTATGTGACCAGACGTTCAGTGTCATGAGCAAAGCAAAGTGCTCAGATTGCTGACTTTCTTAGAATCAGTTTCCACTTGGTCTTAGATAAACGCAGGCAGTTTCCAACCTTATACCCTTCCGTACTGTCCACTCTTTCTTCTACATTACAATCGAATCTTGTTGTCTCTGGTTTCTTTCTCTTCCTCTTCTGTATTTATGTTGCAGGTCTAATCCTAACCTCTAACAGGGGATGGCAGGCTGGGAGGCAGGTGAGGGCTTTATACGGGACACAAACTCCAAAATGACACTTCTGCAGGTGGCAGCCCTGGCTGGATTGCTTAGTGAGTTGTGCTTCTACAACTGGAGAGCCACAGATTTCAGTCTCAACCTGGCGTCTGCATGGGAAAGAACGGGACTCAGGTTCAAATGAAAATATTCCATTTCTTCAAACTGTTGTCTGTTTACTGTTGTTGTTTTGCTGAGATGGGGGTAAATTCAGTTCTTCCTGAATTTAAGAGGAAACCCTTCAATTTGCTCTTAAAAACTCATTCACACAGATTAATATCCTCTCCTCGTTCGTGTCTACTGATTAAAGCATATGCTTCTCTGCTTAAATAAGATTTCGAGCACTCTTTACTCTAGGTTCTTATTCAAGAGTTATTTCATGAGTTCTTGGCAATTCAGCATCTGCTAGAGGTTTGCTCAAACATCTCATATACATCTAGAATGTTTCATTGCTTCAGAAACAGCATTCCTGGGGTAATGCCTTCCTCTGTGTATCGGCACAGTTACAAAGTATTAAAAGAAAAAAGAAAAAAAAATGTGTGCAGATTAAAAGAGAAGTGTGGCTGACATTAACAACCTTTCTCTAAAGCCCTTATGCAAAGATGGCATCCCACTCTCTGTCTTGAATTTATTTCCTAGAAGTTCCTTTGGCAGTAAAGGGGAACTATTCGGTGTGCCTGATTGGCCTCAAGTGGCTGGAAACACTCTTCACTATCCACTGATGCTCAGCACCTCTGGGACATGAGAGCTTGTGTTCTCTTTGCTGCAGCTGGGAAAGTGGTTTATAATCCCAATTTCACACTAGCCACTGAAAACAAAACAAAACAAGACAAAAAACAAAGTATTTTTTAAATGTATTATGAAGTCTGCTGTCAACTTTCAGAAATTCTGATTGAATTCTTTCTTATAGCTTCTTTGGTGAGCCGTTTTAGAACTGGTGCAGTAGATATACACAATAAGCAAGCCGTGCATCCATTAAGTCAGGTCTTCTGTAAGTACATGAAAGATAACAATAAGCAAGCAAAGCTATTAGAAGTAGGGCCGGGACAAGCCACTTTACCTGTCAGGCTTGGCTTCCTCACTGCAGTCATCAAGTCCTGTCTCCTGTAGGCCAGCCCTGTGATCTGGGGTTCCCTGCCTGCCTTCTTCAGTCCTTGGCCTCTCCTCTCTCCAATTGGCCCAATCTTCTGCAGCTCGGATAATCTCTCATGCCTGCTGTTTCCATTCTCCTGTTCTCAAGACCCTCAAATGACTTCCCATTAGCTCCCGGGTCATATTCAAATTGTTACCTATTGGTTTCAAGACCTTTAGTCAGGCAATCCCTTTTTATGTCACCTTTAATCTCTCTTCTTCCAGCTCCCTTAGTGGCTGTCAGAATCATCTTCACCAAGCAACCCTCCCTCTTCTGAGCCCGGCTACCTTTCACCTATCAGATAATATGTTCTTGATTGTGCCCACCTGACTCCAGCCTCCCATCGACTGGGTGTTTAAAGCTCCAACGATCCTCAGTCACTTCCAGCTACACATAGCTCTAGAACCATAGTTTGTTATCTGACAAAGCCAAAGTCTCCAGGCAAGTGCTTGAGGGACAGTTTTCACACAAACCATATTAACATGACCGAAGAGGAAGAGTCTTTAAAAACAACCAAGGATGTCATTTGTATTCTTTGCACACAACCAGGGTCGCTTAGTGACTTTCCCAAATCATTAATCAATAAATCAATTATCTTCTCCTTTTTCCTCCACGTGTTCCTTAGTATTACTAAGTAAGCACTTAAAATGGAAATCAATTCCAATACACGGGGTGTGAGAGCTAATGTGATTAATTTCTTTTTGCGAAATATGTCAGGAAGGAACGAAAGAGCCAAACTGTTATTTTCCACGAATCCAGATCTCCTGAGATGGGTGCTTCTAGCTACCACATACAATTTACAATGGGTCACCAAGTCCCCTGTTTGGAGTTCATTTTCCAATTGTCCCTAGATAAAAGTGAAAGAAAAATTAATTTTCCATCTCTTGGAGCTTCCAGAGTTTCCAGATACTTTCCATTATAAATACTAAATGTTTATAATAGATGTATTTTGGATAAGGAAAACAATTCTTTTTGCCCGTCCCTTCTAATTTCACACCGAGAGGCCTATATGTAACGCATACACACTCTGACTCTCTCTTCTGAGTGTGTGCATGTGCTGTGTGTGTATGTGTGTGTGTATGGAAGGAGTTGCATGTTAAAATTCAGGTTATTCGGAGCAGCTTTATTAAAATTTACCAAGTTTCTAGAGGATTTTCAGATAAAGTAGTTTGAGAAGCATTGCCGTCCGAATTGGAAACCTTCTCTTCTGAATTGTATCCAATGTTCAGGATCCAGCTGCTCTGGTAACTAAGTTCCTGATCAAGAGATAAGATGTCATCTTCCCCACCCCGTGCCTTGCTCCTCATTCCTAGACCTCGATCCCCGCTGACCCTGACACAAACATTTCCTCCACCTACCCTACTTTCCTATCTTGCACCGTCTCTAAGGCTGGAGGGAATCAACTTCCTGCCTAAATATTATTCAGTTTCAATCATTCATCAAATTACAGAAATCCAATCAAAGTTGGTTTGAGCCCTCCAGCTTGTGAATAAACATGTTTTTTTTTTTAGATACCTTTCTTTTAGTTCCGAGACTCTGTCCTTGACCATCAAATGAAAGACAGAAAACAGCTTCTTCGCCATCAAATATTTTAGCCTTCTCTATCTCATGAGGGTTTATATATTTAAACACTGATATTTCTAAATGCCAATAGGTTCAAATTCACACTGATTCAAAACAACCATTCACAACTACAACGCAATATGAATTAATGTAAGGTAAATACAGATAGAGAATTTCTATGTCCTAATAAAGTCTTTCTGTGCCACCCAATGGGATACAATGATGCCAGTTTAGCACTGTTCGTAGTGTGGGGTACCACTGTGTTTTGGTTCTTTAGCCTGAGTTGGGCTGTTTAGGACCATGCATAGGATGGAGATGACCTCACTGGAGGGAGCACAAGAAATAAAAGGGAGCCATGTTCACAACTGTCTATGTAACACTGTACCTGTATCTTCACTAAGGCTTGGCACATTTGAGCTCCCTCTTCTAACAACCACCTTTTGTGGGAGCTAATACTTCTGCTGGGAATTTACATGGCATTTCTACCACCGAACTAGGAAGTCAACAGCCAGTCACTGGTTTCTCAATAATGCTGAAGACCACAAGAAAAGAAAAGAAATAAAAAAAGAACCAGTGTTTTAGAGTGAGTGCTTCAGAAGTATATTTGCCAAATTATTATCTCATTGAATAAGAGACAGATATACTTATTTTCATTTTCCTCCCTCCTTCTCTCTTTCTTTTCTCTTTCTCTCCTCTCTCTCTGCCTTCCCCCCTCTCCCTCCCCTACCTATTCACCCATCCATAGGATCATCTCAGCAAGGCTAAGTAAGTGGTGGGGTTATTGGGAAGATTGTTGAAAGGGATGTCTTGCAAAGAGCTTGTAGATTTGAATATTGCCAGTGCCAATACTCCCCAAGACCACTTAATGTTACTTCTACCTGTAGCAATATCTTCAAGTACAATATATATACGCTATATGGGTATGATTAGAAAATCGAGTATTTGGAAACTTGAATCCTTGGACTCAAATGCTGTCATTTCAGAGTAAGGTCCAGCCATCAATGGCTTTTCTATAAGTGTAGGTGGAAGAAGAGATTTCACAATGTGGTCAGAGGGACATATCTGGCTGGTTCAACCTGACAAAGGTGAGACTGAGTTTGGAGAGAGTTCTTCTAACTCAAGACACAGGACCGCTGAAGAAGGACCTTAGAATTCCAGTGGATCCTTTATCATCTTCTCTTAGTTTTTCTTTCAAGGAGTTGCTTTTATTTTTGTCAAGGAACAAACCGTGTCTTTTACCATCTTGTGAAAACTCTTGTTCAAGGTCTGTATCAGCGTTCCTGCAAATCAGGTTAATTGGTGATCAGCAGAGCTTTTCTGCCTTTAATGAGGCCAAGTAGCCCAAGGCAAAGCCCACCTCTCGATAAGGGACTGTCTTTCTTCTTATTTTAAAACTCTTTGATCACTTAAAAAAGAAAGAAAGGAAGAAAAAAAAAACAACAAAAAACCAAAACAAACCCAACAAGCTAGGAGGAACAACCAGTGGGAATGTCATTGTTTTTTAATTGCTTGATTACTAAACAGTTGCAGATAAAAGATAGATGTTCTCAATTAATAACATTTGCATAGATTACCATCACTAACAAGCCTCATTAGTAGTTGCTGGGTTTTGTTTAGACCATGCCCTGAGTCATTTCCTCTTTCTCTGGTTGTACAAACCAATGCACCTCTGATACTACGAAGCATCGCCTTCTAATCTATTTCCATTAATCAAATGAAAAAGCACTCTACACACACAGAAAATTTTAGTCCATTAAAGTTCATATCATCTAGTATATGTATAAGGAAAGGTTTCATGTATTTATAACATTTCAGAAACTGGTTTTTCAATTTTGGATTTTTAAAATAATTACTATTATTACTTTTTTATTAAATTTGTTCTTTGACAGTTTTACACTTGTGCACAATGCATTTAACGACACCAAGAGTTGTATTTCTATGAAGCCTAAACACACTCATTGAATTATTTATAGCACAAACACACCTTCAGTCACGCTCACATGGATGAACATCACCAAAAAGCCGCCCACTTACGGAGGCCTCTCTTGTGCCTTGAATCCGACAGCTTTTATTTCATTTGTCTGCATTTTTCCTGTGAAAAAGGCGATGAATAGCATTATCATCATACATGCAATCGGACAGTCAGAGTTTAGGTAACACGGTTCATGATAATTCAGTCCTAGTTCTACAGTTCAGCTCCAAACTGCCCTCCCCCCCCCGCCCCCAGTCAGTCTGCCGTTTTCCATGGACAACTAGAATAAAAATGCACATATAGTCAGAGCAGAAGCAAGACTTCAGCATAATTTACAACTAACTATGAGTTGTAAGTTAAACCGCACATCCAGTTTTCATTTTTCTTCTGCAATAACTTTCTTTTATTCACTTTACATCCTGATCGAAGCCCTCTCTCTCCTTTCCTGTCAGTCCAGCCCTTTCAAGTCCCTCTGCCTATTACCTCCTTCCCTTCTCCTCTTGGGTACCACTTTACCCTGGCACATCAAATCCAAGCAGGACTAGGCACGTCCTCTCCCACTGATACTAACTAACACCCAACCAGGCAATCCAGGTAGGGAAAGGGAATCCAATGTTAGACAACAGAGTCAGAGAGAGTTCCCACTCCAATTGTTAGGGACCACACATGAAGACCAAGCTGCACACCTGTTACAAATGTAAAAGGGGTCTAGGTTTAGTCTATGGTCCACCCTACAAGATGCACAGGGATAAAGATGGGGAACTGAGGGGAACAGCCAAGCAAAATGACTACCTTCACTTGAGACTCATGCCATGTGAAAGAGTCTACCACTGACACTATTAATGATTCCCTGCTATGCTTGCAGACAGAAGCCTAGCATAACTGTCTCCTGAGATACTTCATCCAGCATCTGATGGAAGCAGAAGCAGACACCCACAGCCAAACATCAGGTGGAGCTTAGGGAGTCTTGTGGAAGAATAGGAAATAGGATTGAACAAGCTGGAGGGGTCAAGAACACCACAAGAAGACCTATAGTGTCAACTAACCTGGGCCCATGGGGGCTCACAGAGACTGAACCACCAACCAAAGGGCATGAATGGGCTGGACATTTAGCTTCATTTTTTTTTTTTTTTACCTTGACCGAGAAAGTGTTTAGCTTTCTTAGTTTTGGCTGCTGTGAGGATCCCCTTCTTGGGGGTGATCTTACTTGTTGGTGTCTCTCTCTCCTCTTTCCTTTCCCAGCAATGCACCTAGTTCTCAAGCCCCTTCCTTGTCATTTAGGGTTCAAAATTACCTCTGTTTCAGCCACCATTGAAGAAAGACTTGGGAAACTTTCAGAAACATGTTTTACCAGAGATGTAACATGCTTTGTGGCTTTTGAAACACAAAGGCCTGAAAACCCTGCAGTAGCTGTGGTGGATCTTCTACACTGTACTGTCCAAAGATCTGTACTCTTCTAATTTCATTAGGCACAGGTCATTCCAGATCCCACATTGTGGCCACCAACTTCTCTATTGTTCCAGGAAGCAACTTGCCTTTCCCTGGGTTTAATGTATTTTCAAACAGGCTGGCTTTAAACTCAAAATCCTCCTGTGTATAGGTATACTGCACCATCTCCAGCTTTCCAATGCCATTTTACAAAGCACCATTATACAATGGTTATGTTAACATAACCATTATGTTCTATGTTAACAGAACTAGTAAGATATCAAAAGTGGTTTTATGTAGTCCGAACTCCAAATTCAGGAATGGAGGAGGCTCACAGGAAGCTGGGAAGGCAAAGAGAATAAGAATCGTGGACAGATGAGACATACTTTATTCACTGGCACATGGGATGCTAGGCAGGCAGACATCAGCAGGCACATAGATGCACACCAGTAAATGCTGGCTGCGCACAGGTGGGCAATGCAGGTAGGCTCTCAAGCAAAGCCAAAGAAGTAAAGAAACTTCTCTTTTACCTCAAGACTATACTTATAGAAAAGTAGACTTTTTCCAGCAATAGTTACATAAAAGACTGTGTCATTATTGACATTTTGGTGACTTTTTTTTTCTGACTCACTGTCTCTAAGATGTTCAGCATCCACCATCTTTATCTATGCTTTATAGCCATATCACATCATGTTGTCCAAACACAAACTGGGCTGTTTAGCTTTCTGTTCCATCTGATACTTAAAGAAATTTTCCTGAAATGAAAAAAAAAATCACCTTTGAATAGTTTGGAGGTGTTTATGGGGTTGAATGACAATTCTTAACTTTCATGGCATGATCTTATCAATGCTATGTATTTGCATTTATAAAGCCTCCAGTGAGTAGTTTTAACGAGAAGAAAGCATGTGATTCAAGATGGGCATCTGGCCTATTGTTCCTCAGAATACATTCATATTAGGATAGTTAAAAAAAATATATTCTTGGATCTCTGTCCTTTCAGTGGTTCTTACCCAAGGATCACCCTAAAACAATCTTATCAGTTTTTCCCTTTCCTCTCTCACTTGCCCATACTTCACCCATTGACTACTGCTGTTCACTCTACCAGTAAAATACAACTGGAATTGGGCATCAACATGCTTGCTGTCAAGGCTGAGCCAGAACTCAGCAACTCTAGTTGGCTCTTTGACCTCATTTTCCAGGTTTGGCTCTGATGGATGTAATAGCTTCTCTGCAAAGAAGAATGAAGCTTTAAATATGCAAATTGGTTTGAGTTCCTTCTCAGCTTTTTGACCAGTGGAAGCATGTGTTTTGGGGATGAGACCCTAGCCCCTGCCAATCTTTCCAGTTTTCTGTTGCAGTAGTTTTCCTAGGGGTCCTGTCCTCTAGCCTCCTGACATTCTGTGTCCTTTGTAGCAGTGCCAGCCTCTGCTAAGGTGGCCATTCTGCCTCATTTCCTAGAATTCTCTTTCTTACCTTGCAAAACCCAAATGTACTGTTTCCAAGATGTTTCTCTAGACCATGTGCCGTTTAGTCTATCACTTGACTGAAAAAAATACAAAATATAAAACCCACCACGAGACTCCAGATTATCCCCAAACAAAACAAAACTCAAACCAACAAAACCAAGACCAAAAACCCTTTGGAGAAAGTAAATGAAAGAATGGTATGACAAATCTTACGGTCTCTGAAGGAAGAAATTGAAGACAATCCCGCAGACAGAAAGATCTCATACAATGATAGACAGGCAAGATCAATGTAAAAATTGCTATCCTATCAAAAATCAATCTATAGATTTTCCAACAAAATCCCAATGCAAGGGGCTGGGGACGTTGCTTAGTAGTAAAGGGCATATAGTCACACTCTTTCAGGGAATTGGAGTTCCTATTGTCTACATTGGGTGGCCCACAACTCCTGTAACTCCAGCTCCAGAAGACTTGATGCCTCTGGCCTCCATGGCATATGCATTTATTTGCATTCCCCATATACAAAGAATATAATAAAAATTATATCTTAAATTACAATACAATTCTTATAGAAATTGAAAAAAAAAAACAAAATTCATATGGAAGCACAAAGATTCAAGATAGTCCAAATAATCTTCAACAACAACAACAACAACAACAACAACAGCAGCAGCAGCAGCAGCAGCAGCAGCAGCACTCCACTTCTGGAGTTATGACCACTTCTGATTTCAAGACCCTAGACCCCCACCCCTCACCACAAGCATTACTATTGCTGTTTCTCTTGTTTATTCTTCATAGCTTGATGGGGATAACACATACTTGACACATACAACAGAGAAATCAAGCTGACACAAACCCAGAAGCTTCATTTCTTCTGGCTTGCTCTCACAGTACTAGAAGGTTCTATTCATGCTACCAGGGATTGGAGATTTGTTTTTAAGATATAATTTCCCCTACAACATTATAAGATATATGATATTTAAGACATATTAAAAAAAACTTTCTGTGGAATGACAGTTTGGTCATTTTTTTCTTCACTTTTGTGTGCTGAGGATTTATCCCAAGCTTGGCTCAGCACACTTCCTAAAATATGTAAGTCATTCATGACATAATTTATAAAGTATTTTCAATATCATTATAGCCCTGTTTGAATGATGTAATTAGAATATATCGGTTGTAGAATTTTAACCTGAACAAACACATTTAACTCGGAAGGCCAATGTGCATATAATACTGACTTAATCATAAAAGCCTTTGTCACATTTTTTCTATTTTGAGCTCCACTAAGTAATTATAATACTTATAATTATAGTACCCCAATCATCTTTTTACTTCTACCTGAGATACTGGGATTATGCAGCTAACCAAGTTTACAGCAAGACCAGCTAATCAGTCTATTGGCCTTGGTATTCCACCTTAAGAATTTTATTTTATTTTATTTTATTTTGAAGCAGGGTTTCTCTGTGTAGCCCTGGCGTCCTGAAACTCTCTTTGTTGGCCAGGCTGGCCTCAAACTCACAAGCGATCTTCTTGCCTCTTCCTCCTGTGTGCTGGGATTAAAAGGTATGTTTTACCACCACCCAACACTGTTAAGAATTTTTGAGTAAAAGAACAAACAGGCTACTATAAAAGCAACAGCAAGCTTCTGACTTCTTCCTGTGATCTATGAGACCCTCACTGGCTTTCCCTGCTCTTAATATTTCGCTTGTACAGTGACTCTCTTTCTATTAAAGGAAAATCCTGTTTTCACAATCAGTGACCTTCTCTGAAAATAACACTATTAAGTCTTAGAGACATAAAACTTTAATTAGCATAATTACTTAACATGAATCCAGGATTTTATATAGAAATATTAGTTAAATAAAATAAATAGTTCATGTACACATAGAGTTATTGAAAGAAAATTGGGGACTTTTTGAGAGAAGAAAAGGTTCCTGTGAGAAGGGAGGAGAAGTGGGGAAATGTGAATAAGTATGACATCCTATGGCACACATGCATGAGCACCTAGTAAGTTCTTTTGGTGGGCTTTATCCCTCATGCTGTATCATCATGCAAACACGAAGGCATATACTGAGCATCCCAGCACCTGAAATTTCTTTTTGGTTTAGTTCCCTAACAGACTGAAATCCTTTCTCTGATGGGACAGTATTGGAACTGGATGCAGAACAATGTTTTGTTTTGTAATTGCTGTTTTATTAAATGGTGACCAGCTGTTGAAAAACCACTTGATCAAAAAAGCATCCTTCTAGAGTATAATAGCACATGATTTAGAGCCCCAAGGTTGTCCTAGCTTAAGGTCATCCACTCAAGGTTGACTGACTTCTAGGAAGCCACTTTTGGAAGCCACTTCTGGATCTAACGCCACTAAGCTATAGACTTTACCTCTGGACCATTTGCATTGATAATTGTTGATAATTACTGTTTGAAATCTTGTGAAAGTCTTCCATTCAAGCTCTTTCCTACAGGGTATGATCTATCTCCAAGTTAAGAAACCTCGTGGAAACTTACATGAGAAGAGACCAGTTTAGAGATGTTAGAAAGCTTCCTTCCTTTTTGGAGAACACCCTCAGTCTCCGTGTCAGTAATCAATATCTTGTACTATATCTGCCATCATTGCTGGTAGTTGATTACTTGGTCAATCAGATGAACTTCTTTTTATAGGCCTAGCCCCAGCAAGCCCTTGTATTTATAATTATATCTAATATTCAAGTGGTAGCTTTTAATATTCTGTAGTTCATGAATCTAGAATGGTAGGTTCAGACAGAAAATTCAGCTGAAAAGGAATATGAACCATGAGGATATAACAAAGCATCTCTGAGGGAGCTGTACTAGAAGGTAATGAGTCTTAATTATGGTTCTTCCTTCTTTTGGGTTATGGGTTATGGAGGTACAATTACTTTTTTAATTAAAACTTTTATTACATTTTTGTTTTTAAATTGCATGTGTGTGTGTGTGTGTGTGTTAGTGAATTAAAAATAGGAAGAGGTATTTTTCTTAAAAAGCTATAAAACAGCATAGATCTGATGCTGGCTTCAACACCTATGGGTCTTCTGTTTTTTAAAATGATTGTTCTTTATTATTCTTATTCTTTTCATACATGTATATACTATTTTTGATTGTCTCTTCTTTATTCCCTCTCTGTAACCCAGCCACACCTCAGGATCTGCCATCACATCCCTTTCCCAATTTCATGACTCTCTTTTACAAATTTAAATTAATTAATTCATATTTTTTAACCCACTGACTCTAATCAGTGGCCACATCCTAGAGACAGTGATGCTTCCTCTCCTAGCAGCCACCAACTGCCAGTAAGTCCTCAGCTAGAGGTGGGGCTTCTGCGGCTCCATCTCCGTCCTGAGCGGTCAACTCTTGATCTTCTCTAGGTAACCACAGCTATTGTGGAACAACTACATCACATCAGGAGGACAGCATCTCACAGCACTCCTCCCCACATTCTGGCTCTTAGATGATTTCTGCTTCCTCTTCAGTGCTGTTCCCAGAGCTTTGGGTAGGGAAGTTGATATAGATGCTCTATCTACAGCTGAACTCTCATAGCCACTTTGAACAACAACATATCTCTATTAGCTGGCACTCATCCAATAATAAACTCCTTTGATCAAGTTGGGAGAAGCACAAGTCTGTGGATATAAACAAAAATATTTAGAAGGCAATTTGATAACATGGTCATTTAGAAAAATAGCATCAGAAGATTTCTCCAAGGGCCTATGACTTCCTTAGCCTTGATCAAAAATATACACTGGGGAAAGGACAGTCTCCTAAACAAATGGTGATGGGAATTTTGGATTTCAATACATAGAAAACTGAAACTGGATCCTTAAGTTTCACTTTGTACATGCTTCAACTTTGAGCAGATTGAGGATCTTAGCATAAAACCTGATAGAAATTGCTAGAAGAAAAAGTAGAAATTACACTTAAATTTACAGGCACAGGTAAGGACTTTATGAATAAGATTATGGTAGCTCAGGAAAAAAAGACCACCAATTTACAGACGGAATCACAGTAAACATTTTCTAAGAAGAAAATGGTTAATAACACGAATATGCCATATGTGTCTAGAGAACAATCATTTGATAGAGGAATAGTGTTCATAGTAAACAAAGAACTAAAGAAACCAAACATCAAAAAAATAGGCAACCAATTAAAAACAGGCTATGGAACTTGACAGAATGACCTTCAAGGGAGAAATACAAATGGCTAGTAAACACATAAAAATTGCTCAACCTTTTTAGGCATCAGTAAAATACGGAGTAAACCTACATCAAGGTCCCATCTCACACTCCTCAGAACACAAATAACAATTGATGTGAGGATGTGGGGAAAGGGAAACCCTTATGCACTGTTGGTGGGAGTGTTAAATCAGACAGCCATTCCTGATATCAATATGAAGGTTTCTCCAGACACCAGAAATAAAATTACAATGTAACCCAGTGATACCCCTCCTGGATATATATCAAAATTATTTTATACCTTATTGTAAAGACACAAGCTCTTCTATGCTCATTGCCACTCTATTCATAATAATTGGAAGATGGAATCAGTCTAGATGCCAATAAACTGATGAATGGATAATGAAATGTCTCACAGTAGATTACTATTCAACCATAAAGAAAAATGAAATTATGTAATCCATGAGTAAATAGACTGAATTAGAAACAAATTATAGCGAGTAAGGTCACCCAGGTTCAGAAAGACAAATCCCACATGTTCTTTTATGAGAGGCCCAACTTCATTTCTTTTGTTTTGTGTCTTTTCCATGAAGAGCATGAGAAGTAAAGGAAGCTAGAAATAGGCCATTGGTGGAGGAATGTGTTGGGAGGGTGGAGGAAATGATAGAACATAGCTGAAACGAAAGTAGAGATGGAGACTCCTGGGTCTTCTCTTTTGTCGTGAAATATTCAGAATCAATAAAAGTATTAAGATCCATATAGCTAGTCATTACATTTGCTTAAGAAAACAGATCTATATCTATACCTACATGTGTCTGTGTGCGCATTTGTGTGTTCTTGTTTGAGTACATATGTGTGTTCAGGTGTGCACCTGTGTATAGAGGTCAAAAAGCCATTCACCTTTTGTTTGAGACAAGGTGTGTTGGTTTGAATATTCTTGCTCCAGGGAATGGCATTATTAGGAGGTGTGGCCTTGTTGGAGTCGGTGTGTCACTGTGGGTTTTAGGAACCTTGCCCTAGCTGCCTAGAAGCCAGTTTTCTCTTAGCAGTCTTCAGATGAAGATATAGAACTCTCAGTTTCTCCTGCACCATGCCTGCCTGGATGCTCCCATGCTCCCAACCTGATGATAATTGACTGAACCTCTGAATCTGTAAGCCAGCCCCAATTAAATGTTGTCCTTATAAGAGTTGCCTTGGTCATGGTGTCTTCACAGCAGTAAAACTCTAACTAAGACACAGGGTCTTTAATTGGGCTAAAACTTTGTTATGTAGGCTGGACTAATTGGCCAGCATCTCCAGGGACTGCCATGTCTTCATCTAGATTCTTGCCATTGCAAGAAACACAACCTTGAGTCACCATACCCAGATTTGTATGAGGATTCAGGGATCTGAATTTAGATCCTCATGTTTGGGAAGCCAGTGTGTCATGAACTAAGCCATCTCCCTAGATTCTAACCAGGTACTTTTGGTAGCCTTGAAGGTCCTCATAATTTCAAAGTAATAACAGCTATTGGCTAGTGAGAGCAGGCTTGATATAATATTTAGGTGTGAATGATATCTTCTGCTTGAAAAAACAGCAGAAGTAGTTGCTTCTTGGATAAACCTTTTTAAAATTATTATTATGAATAATAATAATTATTATTATGAATAATAATAATTATTATGAATAATAATAATTATTATTATGAATAATAATAATAATTATTATTATTAATTATTTTATTTATTTACGTCTCAAATGTTGCCCCCATTGTAGAGTTCTTCCCTGCATCTCCCCTCCCTTTCACTTCTGAGAAGCTGCCCCATCATATCTCCTGGCATTCCCCCCTCCATTCTGGGGCATCAGGTCTCTACAGGATTAGGCACATCCTCTCCAACAGAGGCCAGACAAGTGCTGGTCTAACTGGAGGTCTGCATACAAAACTGCTCCATATTGGATAAACCTTCTAATTAAAAAGAGCTTCTACTTTTGGGGAGGGGGTGCATATTGTAATTGGTTTAGTTTCTGAATTGGTGGTGGGGAAGTTTTTTTCTTACAATAACTAGCAATAGTTCTAGAAGTTGCTGATAAATTATTTTAAAACAATGGAACAAAGCCAGGCATAGCAGTGCATACCTGTAATTCCAGCATCCCTTAGAAGGCATTAGGAAGACTATCAGGAGTTCTCATTCAATGTTGACTCACCAGTGAGTTGGAGAGCAACCTAGACTACAGAAAGACCCTGTCTCAAAGCAACAACAACAAAAGCAAAAGGTGAAGGAGAATGTAAAGTACTGGCTGTATTGGCTGCTTATCTAGGTACACACTGGAAGGGTCAAGAGGTGATGTTTTAAAACAAAGGTGAGTTTAGGGAGGAGAAGAAGAAAGAGGAGGAAGAACTGGAGGAAAAGGGAGGAGGAAGTCAATGGTACACTGAGCACTAACTACTTTCCAGGCCTAGTGTCCAGCACTTTTTAATACATTGTTTAGTTTTAGTCTTCAGGTATACTCTGAGAAATAAAATGTGAAAATGAAGGTCTAGCAAGAGATACAAGCAGAAGGGGATTCTGAACCAGGAAGACTGGCTTTTCTCTGAACTATGTGTAACTTCCAGCCTCAAAGAAATACACACACACACACACACACACACACACACACACACACACACACACACAATTCCAAGCATAGGTACGTACCTTGCATCAGCCAACACTGCCAAGTTTGAAAGAATGTCACAAATACTTGTCCTATAATTTCTCTGTCTACTTATGTCTTAAAATTTTGTTCTTCAATTCACTGTAGGTATGAATAAAGTTTAGTCTACACAGAAGTAGGAGAGGACAAGGTTTAAAAACATGCCTTGGCTTGAAGCCTCCAACAGGATTTTAAATTTCCATCTTGTTATGGTGTACATTGGTCCTTCAAGATTTTTTTTTCCCATTTGTAAGATATTACCATGGTTAGCTCATGGGCTTCTTTAAAGTTTCACAACTTGCCTTTTGATAGCTATGTTTAAATTATCATCTTACTGATTGAAGAAGTCATGACATTAACTAGCATGGACATCATTAAAGAGGAAAAATTATTATTTAATTAGATGACTACCATTTCTATTGTTACTTTATTTTCAACTTCTGTGGAAATAGGCTCCCTGCTGGTTGCAGTTTCTGGCTATCTTTGTTCCCCTCATTACTAATTCCTTTTCACAACTCTGACTGTTAATCAGCCCATGCCATGTGTTTGGAAGGCTGTTTCATCATTCCTTCATTTTGGGATTCCAGGGTGGCTAGTAGATCCAGGCAAAGACTCAGCCAGTAGCCAAGGTCAAGGGTATACCTTGTGAACACCACAGCCACATCTTACACACTGTTTTATGCAACTGTTACATTTCAGAGCCAGGGTTCATGGAAAATTTCCATAAGTACGATGGGTAATGTGCCAAATGAAATTAGAGAGGGCTTCCTGTGATCACAGGCAAATAAAAAATATCGTATGTTAATTTCTTAATACAAGCTTGGGGCAGGTAGTTAATCCCTCTCTGGGAAGAGCTAGAAACACACACAGCAAGGAAACAAGCTATTGTCTAAGTAGAAAGATAAAGCAAATGATACTTCTTACACAGAGGAATGTAGAATTTCTTCTCTGAGTTTGTCTTTTCCTTATTCAACATTATCTGATAATTCTTATGTGAATTGCTATTCAATTTCCTTATTCTAATTGATCAGTTGCACTAATACAGTTGCACTGTGTATCTAAATGTTAAAAAATTGTTCAAGTTTTTTTTTTTTTCAAAATAAAGAACTAAGAAGGTGGACAAAACAAAAAAACTCAATTCATTAGCAAAAGACAGGGCATTTACAGACTTTATTTCTACCCATATACACAGCTTTCTTTTTAGCTTTGGCCCAAATCAACTCAAATCAGAAAAGTGCATTTGAAACCACCCATCTTGGAATTGATACAAAAGTACTGTACTTATATTTGAAAGTGAAAGAGCATAAATATTTAAAACAATTGTTGAAAGAGGACTGAGGAAAACCGTCTGGCCTTCTGGTCATCCAACATAAGGGAGAGCATATAATCTTTTTTTTTTTTAAATTGGGTATTTTCCTTATTTACATTTCAAATGTTATCTCCTTTCCTGGTTCCCCACCACTACCAGAAACCCCTTATCCCATAACCCCCCTCCCTGCTTCTATGAGGATGATCCTCCACCCACTCACACACTTTCACCTCCCTGCCCTGACATTCTCCTACACTGGGGCATCAATCCTTCACAGGACCAAGGGCCTCTACTCCCATTGATGCCCAACAAGGCCATCCTCTGCTATATATGCGGAGCCACAAGTCTCTCCACGTGTACTCTTTGGTTGGTGGTTTAGTCCCTGGGAGTTCTGGAGGGTCTGGTTGGTTGATATTGTTGTTCTTCTTATGGGGTGGCAAATCCATTCAGCTCCTTCAGTCCTTTCTCTAACTCTTCCATTGGGGACCCCATTGGGAACCTAATGCTCAGTCCAGTGGTTGGCTGTGAGTATCTACCTCTGTATTTGTCAGGTTCTGGCAGAGCCTCTCAGGAGACAGCTATATCAGGTTCCTGTCAGCAAGCATTTATTGGTTCCTCAATAGTGTCTGGGTTTGGTGACTATATGGGATGGATCCCCAGGTGGGGCAGTCTCTGGATGGCCGTTCCTCTAGTCTCTATTCCACACTTTGTATTTTCTTCTGTCAGTATTTTGTTCCCCTTCTAAGAAGGACCGAAGCATCCACACTTTGGTCTTTCTTCTTGAGCTTCATGTGATCTATGAATTGTATTTTGAGTATTCCAAGCATTTGGGCTAATATGCACTACTTATCAGTGAATGCATACCATGTGTGTTCTTTTGTGACTGGGTAACCTCACTCAGGATGATATTTTCTAGTTCCATTCATTTGCCTAAGAATTTCATAAATTCACTATTTTTAATAGCTGAGTAGTACTCCATTGTGTAAATGTTCCACATTTTCTGTATTCATTCCTCTGTTGAAGGACATCTGGATTCTTTCTAGCTTCTGGCTATTATAAATAATGCTGCTATGAACATAGTGGAGCATGTGTCCATTTATATGTTGGAGTATCTTTTGGGTATACGCCCAGCCCAGGAGTGGTATAGCTGTGTCCTCAGGTAATACTATGTTCAATTTTCTGAGGAACTGATTTCCAGAGTGGTTGTATCAGCTTGCAATCCCACCAGTAATGGAGGAGTGTTCTTCTTTCTCTACATCCTCACATCTACTGTTACATGAGTTTTTGATCTTAACCATTCTGACTGGTGTCAGGTGGAATTTCAGGGTTGTTTTGATTTGCATTTCCCTGATGACTAAGGATATTGAACACTTCTTTAGGTGCTTCTTGTCCATGCAGTATTCCTCAGTTAAGAATTTTTTGTTTAGCTCTCTACCCCATTTTTTTAATAGGGTTATTTGGTTTTCTGGAGTCTAACTTCTTTAGTTCTTTGTATTTATTGGATCTTAACTTTCTATTGGATGTAGGAATGGTAAAGATCTTTCCCCAATCTGTTGGTTGCTGTTTTGTCCTATTGACTGTCCTTTGCCTTACAGAAGCTTTGCAATTTTATGAGGTCCCACTTGTCAATTGTTGATCTTAGAGCATAAGCCATTGGTGTTCTGTTCAGGAACACTTGTACCCATGTGTTTGAGGCTCTTCCCCATTTTCTCTTCTATTAGTTTTAGTGTATCTGGTTTTATGTGGAGGTCCTTGATCCACTTGGACTTGAGCTTTGTACAAGGAGCTAGGAATCGATATGCATTCTTTTACATGCTGACTGCCAGTTGAACCAGCACCATTTGTTGAAATTGCTCTCTTTTTTTTCACTGGGTGGCTTTAGTTCCTTTGTCAAAGATCAAGTGACCTTAGGTGTGTGTATTCATTTCTGGGTCTTCAATCCTATTCCATTGGTCTACCTGCCTGTCTCTGTGCCAATACCATGCAGTTTTGTTTTTATCACTATTGCTCTGTAATACACTCTGAGGTCAGCAATGATGATTCCCCCAGAAGTTATTTTATTGTTGAGAATAGTTTTTACTATTCTGGTTTTTTTTTTTTTTTTTTTTTTTTGTTATTCCAAATGAATTTGCGAATTGCTCTTTCTAACTCTATGAAGAATTGAGTTGAAAGTTTGATGAGAAATGCATTGAATCTATAGATTGCTTTTGGCAAGATGGCCATTTTTACTATATTAATCCTTCCAATCCATGAGCATGGGAGATCTTTCCATCTTCTGAGAACTTCATTTTTTTTTCTTTGGAGGAGAGCACAGAATTTTAAACTGATATTATCTTTCTACATATCAAGACATTTCCAGATGTAAATACAATTGAAAATATACTACAACAGAGGGTGAGAGCATTCATTATCAGTGATCAAAGGATACTTGTTAGTATTTCGGAAATTCTCCACAATTTATCATAGGTCTATGGAGCACATGGCTTGTTCAAGAGACTTCTGAGACAGACAATGTTAGGGAGATCTCAGTAAGAAGTGCTTGTTATCAAAGAAAGCCCATATCATCTCATGATGGAAACAAAGTCTCTAGTAGAAAAACACACCAGAAAAAAACCTGTTATTAGATGGTGACATAGTAAATGCAGGCAGGTCGACAGATGAAAACCAGGAGTTGAAAGAGTTTCATGCAGAATAAATTGCTGGGATGGATTTGTAAGAAGAGGAAGCTCTATGATGGCTTTGGATCAATCTAGGTGAAAGAGAAATGAGCTATGGAGGTAGCTACAGCAGCTTTAGGGCAAGTGAGGCCATGGGTCCCCATTTGAACAAGGTCATAACCTAAGTAGGCAGAAGCTGATGGAGTCCGAACTGTAGACTGTGTCCTGCTCTGACATTTTTCATCCTGCAGAACCATGGAAATTGCAGTTAACCTACTTCCTCACCAGAAAATGAGAGCACAGCCAGGTGCAAGCTCTTCCAAGTCCATTCTGTCTTCAAAACTCAAGGGATCTTGGGATAAGTTTCAATCTTTAAACCAAATGGAAAGAACTAGTTTTTCTTGTGTATGTAGCACACATTTACGTATCTGTGTAGAGGCCAGAGGACAACCTTGGAACTTTTTCCTAAGGTGCCACCAATTTTGGTGTTCCCCCCCCCCCAGGGTCTCTAATTGGTTTGAGTCTTGCTAAGTAAGCAAGGCTGACTGGTCAGGGAGCTTCACAGATCTATCAGTCTCCTCATCTCTGTTTCTCACATTGCATTGCAAGCACTTTCCCAACCACACTACCTCCTCCAGTCAGAGTATTCTAACATTTGAACATGTGCTTGAAAACAATTGAGGATGCTTAGTGTGTAGTGAGTGCTTAGAACCAGTTAGTGAGTTTGCAAATCTAAGATAGTGACTTATTTTGAAACAAAGGAGCCTAACTGGAGATTTCAAAAATTATTTAGTATCTCTAAATTAATATTAGCTATTGATAGATACTGAGTGCTCACAGGCTGAGAGGCAGCAGTTTTATAAATTATGAAGAGCTTAGCAATCAGAATTAGGAATTTGATCACTGGAATAGAAATGGGAAGGAAAGACTCTGACGGGTTAATAATGGGGGTTTGTTATGGTTTGGATAGAAAATATCCTTAAAAGCTCATCTGTTGAAGGCTTGGTTTCTCTGCTGGTGACATTATTGAGAGATGGAGTGATTGAATCATCAAGGTGCTAACCTCATCAATGGATTATTCTATTGATGAGATCATAGCTGAATGAGCTATTAGGTGGGGATATTGGGGGTGTGTGTGTGTCTGTGCATACTTACAAAGGTTGTATATTCTTCCCTTTTTCTCTCTGCTTCCTAACTGTCAGGGAGTAATCAGTCTGCGTCTGCCAAGTGTCATGATGTTCTACCTTTTCAAACTCCTGAAATTGCTAGAGCCACCGAACCATGCACTGAACCCTCTGTAACTGTGAATCAAAATACATTTTCTTTTTAAAAACGTTTTTCTCAGATATTGTGTCATAGCAACAGAAAGCTGGCTTGCACAGGGATGTTAAAAAGAGAGAAAATTTTTTAAGGAGACTGATCGGAAGGTACAACTTTTCTACATGGATTCAAGCTGCAGAATAGGTGAACTAACCGTAGGTGTGTTGTGTGAGTGGCATTGATTTAATTTAGAAAAACATAATAAAAGACAAGAGAATCACATGGACAATAGGAAGAGAATGTGTAACCATGGCTCATAGTCCTGACCGACAGGAGAGTAGTGGGAATGGGTACAGACATGGAGAATGTAGGGGGTGAATTGAGGACTTGAGCAGAACTGAGAAAAAGTAAACTCAAAGGTGAAGGCATTACATTTTAGAATGGTTGAACTGGGACAAATTGACACTTTGAAGGGAATAGGTACCCAAGGTGGAGGTAAGGTCTCCATACACAGACACTTGGGGTACTCTGATGATGAGAAAGCAGAGAGCCTGGATCACCAACATGACTGTACATGACCATCATCTGAGTGGTGTTTAAAATACTGATATTTTAGTTCTCTTCCAGGTAACCTTCATAAAATTTACTATGCTGTCTCGGTGTTGGAAATTTTGTTTTGTTTTGTTTCGTTTTAAAGACAGGGTAGCCCATTCTGGCCTCAAACTATAGAACTTCCTGCTTTAGCCTTCCAGATGGTCATATTACAAGAGTGTACCCTGTACCTGGCCTGGGAATGAGGATTTTATGCTTCTCTCTGAATATTCCTTTAGAGAGAAATCAAGACTAAGTTTATTTCCCTATGAAGATGAGATCTTCCTACCCAAGGTCAGACTGTTGGCTACGTCCGTTTTCACTCTGTCTCTTGTGGAATACTCACTGCTGTTGTCTGATTCCTTGGGGACAAGTGCTAACTAACATGAGTCTGAGATTGGGGACAGAAGTAGAATGCATGGAAATGCTCCTAGTCCCAACCATTATTTTAAAGAAGATAATTGAAAAAAAAAAAAACCTAACATAAAACCCTCCAACAATTTGAGGGGTTGGGGAGATGGCTCAGCAGTCAGAGCATTTGCTGTTATTATAGAGGATATGAGTTTAGTTTCCAGTCCTTATGTCTAGTGTCTCACAACTGCCTGGAAATCTAGAGCAAGAAAATTCTAGGGTCTCTTCTGGCCTCCACAGAAGACAACACATATAACACCACCCACCTAAAATACTAATTAAAGTAAAAATAAATGTTTAAAAGTTTTGGTTGGGTGTGGTGCTAAATACTGGGAATCATGAAGCTGAAAGCAGACTGGGTCATAGAGATAAACTCTCAAAAAATTGAGAGGAGATTGGACAGAAAACATCTCTTACATTTTGAATTTACTAAAAGCACACGTTAACTCCCTCAAAACAAGATTCTAAATTTAGTATCAATAATAGCCTATTTACATACTCTAAGGTGTGACCAGTTTTTTTCCCTTTTATTTCTTCACCTCTTTGGAAAGTTTATTTCTCACTAAGAACCCAGTGTTTTGGTTTATATATAATTCTTAGCAATTGGGTTATCTGGGTACTATTAAATTGCTAGTTCTAATTGCCGTTATAGCAATTTTAGAAGGGAAGGTGTGTATGGAAAGGCCTTGTGAGGAAAGGGTTAATGGAAACCAATAAACCAAGAAAAAGAATAAGGTCTGCAGATATTTTGGGGAACTTATTATATACCAGGTACCTATGAGCCATACTTAGCATGTCTCCTCTTATAATATGCAGTAGGTATATTGTCAGATAGACATTTGAATTCCTTTTTGGAAAAGCCAAACACTGCTTTCCAGAAGGAACTTCGACCCACTTTACTTGTCTCACTCTTTGTCAATCAGGTGGCCTTTCAGTGTGTAAAGTCTCTCTGTTATACAGAGAGACAAATGCCAGCTGTGTATGTTGAAGTGTCAGATGTCTCATGTGTATGACACCATTAGTCTGACTGTGGCATCCAGAGAAATCTTCTAACTGAATTGGCTTCTGGACCCTTTGTTACTCAACTTCTTGATTCTATTCCCACCTTTCCCATAATTTCTTGAGTGCCAAAGTCACCAGATATCTTTCCAAACATTTATTTCTAATTAAACTAGCCTGCATCACCTTCTCTGACTTGCAGTTAGAACTCAGGACTAGTGCAGATGCTTCTGGCGGCACAGAGAGGCCCATTTACCCATGTGCACTACTACAGACAGGAAAAAGGCACTCACAGAGATTTAAGTTAGTTGACAGAAATTACAGCGCTAGCGGGGTGGGGTGGCAGAGTAGCTCACGGGGTAGTAGCGGGGTGGGTTAGATGTTTCCTGCATAGGCTATTTTGGAAGGAGAAACAGATTTAGGACTACAAGAGTCCTTGGGGGAATATCCTTCTACAGCTTCATAATAGGAAATGAAGCTCCTTTGCCCTCAAGGTAATACTTAATAATCCTCTATTTATTTTAAAGAGAAAAGAGAGGTTTGGGACGTTAAGTCATGAGCGGAATGCATTTAAAGAGGTTTTTGGGGTCTGGAAAGATGGTTCAGCAAAAGATGCTTGCTGCCAAGCCTGACAACCTGAGTCCAATTAGCAGGGCCCACAAGCTGGAAAGAAAGAGCTGACTGGTACAAGTTTTCCTCTGACCTCCACATGTACCCTGGGACACACCGATGCCCCTCCCCAATAGATAAATAAAATGAAATTAAAAAAATGAAGTACAGAGAGGTTTCAAAGAAATCATTCAAAGGTGAATTCTTTGCGACCTTCAAGGTAAATTCTTCAGCTGTCTGAAAAACACAGAACAGCTTGATGATAGTGCAACTGCTTCATCCAATAAATAAAATGAAAGAATGTTCCTAAACACTTGGATGTCTTAGAGACCTGGGCTTCTTTTCCAGTGGGTCCCTGTCCGCAATAGTCTTGAAGGTTTAAGGCAGTGTCCTGGCAATGAGGTGCCAACTCTTGCTTGTGGAGATGCACATAGTCTTGTCACCAAGTACCCCTGCTGGAGCTTGGCCCAAGGAAGCAACACATGTCATGTTCCTGAACCCCTCAGATGGTGATTATGACTGATTATACAAGATGCCACGGTCTCTAATCATATCATTTGTGTACCTGCAAACGGTGGTGACAAGGGTTTGAAAGAAGAAGATCACAGCTGTCTAATAAAGGAAATCAGATAAAGCTGACGGTGTCACTGGCAGCTCATAGACTAGACTGAGAAGGAGGCTCAGTGACGAGGTATTGCTGGCTCTCTCACCTGGCTTGACCCTGCCCACCCTCCCTCTTCAAAATCTCAAATCTTTAAAACAGGAAGCTGTCAACTGTAATCCATGTAACCAGCAAGCATGCTGGCTCACACATTTTCTCTTTCTTCTCGCTCTCTTCTCTCTCTCATCTATTTGTCTATCAATTTCTAATCATCTCTCCATCATCTATTTCTATCATCTGTCATCTATCATTTATCTATCTATCTATCCATCTATCTATCTATCATTTATCTTCATATTATCAATGTTTCTTCTATTTATTTTCCATATGTCTTTCTGCCTGCCTGCCTCTGTCTGTCTGTCTGTCTGTCTGTCTGTCTGTTGTCTCTCTTAGGGGTCCTTGTCCCCTCTCTGTGAAGTGCATAATATCACTTAATAAATTTGGAACTAATCACAAACAGCATTGGGTCAGCTCTTGCAAATCAAAGAGAAGCACCACTCACCCTCACTGGCCTGCTCTGAAACAGCTCTAAGCCTCGGCTGACACCTCCCTATTCTGCCACTTCGTGTTTAATCTGTCTTCAAAGGGAGAGGCAACTGTCTTGAATTAAACACCAGGCAGTTCTTGAAGTCATGTGCGATGAAAGTGATTAAATAATTAATTCATACTAAGGTGATTTCTCAGTCAGGTTGGGGGTTAGAATGGGAAGAAAAAAAAGGTCTTGATTCAAAGCAGCATTACTGGGAGTGCTGTGGAAAGAAATGTTTAATGTGATGTGAGCTCAGCATGCTGGAGGTGATGAACCCTGTTTCCACGCTGCCTCTGCTTCAGGCTCTCTGACCGCTTGCTGCTCCTTGAACAGACAGGGACTATTTTCCCTACCCCAAGGCCTTCTAACCTCCTGTTTCCTTGCTGGATGACTTCTCTCTAGCTTTTATCAGGGTCACTTCTCAGACCTGTAGTCTCTGTTCAATTGCCAGTTCCCCAGAGGCTATTCCCAACTCTGTTCACTGTAGTGTTGTGATACAGTCCCTCCTGTCTTCTCTAGTCTGTCACGTTCCATTCTTTTGTGAGATGTATCATCACTCACCATACTTTCACAGATTAATTCTTCATTTTTCATTACTTTCCCTAACACAGTGAATATAACCTGAAGAGGGCAGCTAACGGGTTTCTTCACCCTGCAGTGTCCTCAGTGCCTACTACTTAAGATGAGTGCTGAGGGAGCGGATGAATGGATGCATCTCAAAGCTTAAGTGCTGGTACTTTTTCTAACATTGAAACTAGCTCTCACAGATGCCTTGAATGAGGCTGGGGAATAGCTCAGTCAGGAAAGTTGCTTCATTTGAAACCATGAAGACATGAGTTTGATTCTCTGAACTCAGTTTAAAAGAGTAAAGTGTAAAACAGTATAGCCTGGTGCCACATGCTTGTGATCTCAGCGCTCCTTATGTAGAGCCAGATTGAGACCTTGAGCCTAGCCAAGTCAGTGAGCTCATGGCCAGTGAGAGACTCTGTCTCAAAACACAAGATGAATGGCACGTGAAGAATGACAGCCAAGGTTGTCCTCTGTCCTTTACATGTACACACATGTGTACCTGTACAACATACACACTCACACAACTCACACACACATACACACACATACATGCATACACACACACACACACACACACACACACACACACGATTCCTTAAAGAAATGCTTTGGACACTGGAAGGCACTGTGTATTCTCCCAAAAACCATACTCAGAAAAGGATATATTCAGATGTGTGCACTTAAGACACAGAAAAAAAATCTAAGAATGAACTTGCTGTCTACCTTGCATTGAACTACCCCACTGCCAGTGCCTTTTGAGATGTGGGTTCCCTTGATGTGAAAGGCTCCCAAGCAGGAGCCATTGCCCTATGTGCTTCTTTCAGCATGCCTGATTTATGTCAGGTGTACTGGCTTGTTTTGTGTGTCAACTTGACACAAGCTAGAGTTATCACAGAGAAAGGAGCCTCCCTTGAGGAAATGCCTCCATGAGATCCAGCTGTAAGGCATCTTTCTCAATTAGTGATTAAGGGGGAAGGACCTAGCCCATTGTGTGTGGTGCCGTCCATGGGCTGGTAGTCCTGGGTTCTATAAGAAAGCAAGCCAAGCAAGCCAGGGGAAGCAAGCCAATAAGCAGCATTCCTCCATGGCTTCTGCATCAGCTCTTGCCTCCAAGTTTCTACCCTGTGTGAGTTCCTGTCCTGACTTCTTTGGTGATGAGCAGCAACCTTCCTTCCCAACCTGCTTCTTGGTCATAATGTGTTGTGCAGGAATAGAAACCCTGACTAAGACAGAAGGAGCATGAAGTGGACAGCAAGTAGAAGTGTCAGGTGACCTGGTAAAGCTGCTACCACACACAGGAGGCTGGGCTATGTCCAGCTGCCTGGACACAGTAGACACCACTGTTTGGCAAGCTCTTAGCTTTGCCTGTTGAAAGTGCCAACTGTGTAAGTGGGCTTATGGTGATGGTAACTCAGAATGTCTCGACACTCTTCCTAATCTCTGTAGTCTTTAGGCAATTTGTTAGATTTGCTTTTTTTCCAGGCACTCTGTCCCAATGATAAGAATCAGTTTCAAAGTCCTCTTAACTCAGACACTCTATTGGGCCTGTCTGACTTATGAAGATAGCAAGCATTCCTTCTTTCCTTAATGAAGTCATTCAAGTGACATTTTGTTTTATTTCTATTCCTTTCATGTTATCGTCTGTGTACCGAAGATCAAACTTGGGGGCTTGGGAATGCCAAGCATGTGGTGTATCAGTGAAGGGAACTTCCATACTAACTGACAACCGATACTCTATTCATGACACTGAGCAGTAAGACTGGTCTAGGAAAAAAAAAACCCATAAATGAGATAGTAACAGCTTAAGTAAAGAAACTAGGTGCTTAAAGCAAAGTGGAAACACAGGGCAGTGTGATATCTTAAAGCCATTTGTCAAAGTGAGGGTGGGCTTGACAGCAAAATGCTTTGAGAGAAGCAGAAAGTTGGGGTAGGAGGATATAGGAGTAGCTGACCATGTGCAAAATATGACAAGGGTGCTGTCCCTGTAGTGTTTATGGTGGAGTCTCTGACAGAGGAACCTGGGACCATATAAAAGACCAGGCTATTGTCATGATTGACAAAGGCTCAACTGTCGCTCTCAATTTTAATTTAATGTTTTACATGTGTAGGAATTATGCCTGTATGCATGTCTATGCAGCACATATATAACTGGCACCCTCAGAGGCAGAAGAGTGTTCCCCTGGAATGGAGTTACAGACAGTTGTAAGCTGCTGCGTGGGTGCTGGAAATTGAGCCATGGTCCTCTGGGAAAGCAGCCAGTACTCTTTTTTTTTTTTTAATTGGATATTTTATTTATTTACAATACAGATGTCATCCCCTTTCCCCATTTCCTCTCCCTAGAATCCCCTATCCCATCCCCCCTCCTCCTTTATGCTTTTATACCATTTACATGCATGTATTACATGCATGTATTAAGGTCAGTTCTAGGTTGAGGGTCTAACAATACAATAGATGCAAATAGTCAAGGACAAGGAATACAACAAACATGAATAGTCAAAGAAAAAGCAAGGCATTAGCAGCCAGTACACTTAACCACTAAGTATCTCTCCAGCCTCCCAGGACCATCATTCTTGCTAGAATCTTAGTGTTTAGACCCATGATGAGAAAAAAACCTGGTGTTGAGCTGGATCCCTAGTGAACAGGAGGATGTGGATGGAGGCAATCATTCCACTCTGGCTGAAAGGGAGCCAAGGAATGTAAGGCTTAGCCGTGTAGTATTGTTTCTACCATGGGCTGAGGGTGGATGTGTGAACTGGTAGTCTTCCTTATGGAATCTTTGGCACTGGGCAGTGGAGTTGCTTTAGGTGCCAGAGTCATTTTCAGACAAAGCAATGGTGGTAGGTCTATTGAGAAATGTGTTCATAAGATGTTGTTTAAATCAAATCTATAGGTGATTGCTGCCTATGATAATTTAAAATGTTCACTAAATATTTACAAGTTTTAAATGTAGCATATTCATTAAATGATTGTATTTAGATATTCTGTTTTACTTATAACTACAAATACAATTAAGGGAATAATTAAAACATTCAGAACTGGTGACTAGGCTTGGTTTAAATGTCTTCCGTCCTCATGAGAATTTCAGATGGAAATCATGTGGTTAGAAAGGACCAGAAATCGTATGAATATTATGAAATATAGAGATATAATTGCTGTCAATGTAAGTAATGTGGCTTTGCTCAGTAAAATAAGATGATTGCTTAGGGTTTTCCAAAACCCCTAAAAATTGCTTCTATACCACATGTGGTATAAATAAAATGCAAGTCAAAGAAATGAGGAAAGATAAACATATAATTAAAAGCAGCTCAGTATGTCCTCTGGCTCGTTCATTTCAATGATGGCATCTGTAGTTTATGGCGTTGTTATAGACCGGCAATATATCGGAGTTGACTACATGCCATAAAACACATCAATGCAGCTTGGCCCCAAATTATTATACACAAACGATAAATCTACCCTGTTAACAGGATGAATATGATAACCCTTGATAATTTTAGAGAGTGCCAGAAAGGGATCTCTGAGTGCATAGTTTTGTGTTTCTAAGGAACAAGGGTTACTTTGGCTTGTAGTATCTCTCTGACTTCAGTTCCTTCTCTACCTGTAGCTTGAATTAAAAGACAGATTGTGGCTTTGAAAATTTCTATGTTAATTACTGTTTCTGAGTCTAATAAAAGATTTACACTCAGATATTTCTTTGTTTAATGTGAGTTTCCTACATCGAAGGTCGGTTTTAGTTGAAGTAACATAATAAGCCCAAGTCAAGGTTCTTTTGGCTTTACAGTTTCTCATGGAGTGATCTTTGGTATTCTATCCTTAACCTTGAATCTTGTCCAGTCTCTTGCAAAAAAAAAAAAAAAAAAAAATAGCCAAGAGCCAGCTACAACCCAATGAAGAAATCATCATGGGTTTGAGGCTTTCTCTTGGAGACAGTTATTCAAACCAATGAAGAACCTCTTCATATATTGCCAAGTGAAATAGTTTGATAGATGGTGTTTGGGTATACATGGAGAGTTAGTTTCTTACCAACCACAGTCTAGCTCTGTCTTCTAAGAGATGATCTAAGGAGATGACTACTACAGTTAACATCAGGAGGAAGTGAGAGTAAGTCTATGGGTGGGTTGCCATACAAATTTATCTTATATGCTATCAACATAAGCAAAATATACAGGAACTGTATCAGTCTGTATACTGTTACTGTGTGTCACACACTGTGTCCAGTGGTAGGTACATCTAGACTTTATCAAAGGTTTGTCTTATTTTATCTATTATATTATTTGGGGCAATTGACAGTTCTTCATGGGTGTAAAAGCCGATTGAAAGAAATCTATGTGTGAGCATATGTGGATGTGAGTCTGATGTGTATGCATATGCAGGTATATAATGTTTTCCTTTGAAAAGACTTTAAAAAACTTTTTAAAGTATAATTTACATATCTCCATGTAACAAATGAAACCTTTTTTTTTTTCAACCAAAATGTCAAAGGGGTTTATTTATTTTCCTTATATTGATTTAAAAAATATTTATTTGACATCCCTACCAAAGTTTCTCCTCCCTCCTCCACAATAATAGTCCCTCTCCACCCATCTTGGTGTATAGCCTCCTCCTGGTCCCTTCCCCTCTCCCTATCCCACACACTCCTCTGTTTCTCTTTAGAAAAGAGCAGGCCTCGATAGGTGGATATCAACCTGCCTTGGCATATCAAGTTGTAGTACGGCTAGGCACCTCCTGTTCTACTAAGACTAGACAAGGCAACCCAGTCAGAGAAAAGAGTCCCAAAGTCAGGCAACAGAATCAGAGACAGCTCCTGCATCCACTGTTAGGAGTCCCACAGGTAGATCAACCACACAGCTTTAACATATGTGTGAAGGGCTTAGGTCAGTCCTATGCAGGCTCCCTGGTGGTCAGTTCAGTCTCTGTGAGTCCCTATGGGCCCAGGTGAGTTAATTCTGTAGGTTTTCTTGTGGCGTCCTTAACCTCTCTGGCTCCCACAGTTCTTCTCTTTCTTCTGTGGGGTTTTCCAAGCTCAGCCTAATATTTGGCTGTGGGGTCCGTGCATGTGAAAATGAAACATTAATTTATGAGATAACCGGATGAATTGCGACAAAGCTTGCATTCACATGCCCACTGGGAGAACACTGGGATTTAGATCATTTTCATCACACCAAGAAAATCCCCTCAGGCTCCCACGTCATCAGTCTCCTCAGCTTTGAGTTGGTGACAGACACTGGTGTGCTGTGAAAAATAGGTTTTTTGTTTGTTTGTTTGTTTGTTTGTTTGTTTTTTGGTTTTTCGAGACAGGGTTTCTCTGTATAGCCCTGGCTGTCCTGGAACTCACTCTGTAGACCAGGCTGGCCTCGAACTCAGAAATCCGCCTGCCTCTGCCTCCTAAGTGCTGGGATTAAAGGTGTGCGCCACCATTGCCTGGCTGGTTTTTTGTTTTTTTGGTTTTTTTTGTTTTGTTTTGTTTGTTTTTTTTTTTTTTTTTTTTTTTTTTTTTTTTTTTATCGCATGCATTTAAGGTATGTAACATGATCTTTTGATACTGGCATGTATAGTTAAATGAGAACTATGATTAAGCCAATTAATTTACCCATCACCTCATGTAGTTATTTGCTTTAAAAAAAATTTGTGGGGGTGTGTAACAGTAGTAAAATCTACCCTTGGCAAATGTCCAGTACACAATAGAATACTACTAATTAGAGTTATGCTGCATATTAGAGCTGTGGACCTGTTATTAGTCATAACTGCAGATTCGTGTGCCCTTTGACCGACCTTTTCTTATGGCCCTCCCTTCAGTGAACACAATTCTAAGTGTGTGTGTGTACATGTACACAGGTCACAGCAAGACATTAGGCTTCTTCCTCTGCTGCTTTCTTGCTAGTGCCTTGAGCTAGGGTCATTTTCCATTTCCTGTAGTCTGGCTGGCGAACAAGGAATTCCCCCTGTGTCTGACCTCACTGCTTAAGTTACAGGGAGACACAGCCAGGCCTGGCATTTTGCCTGTGTGTTGGGGTCTTGAACTCGGATCCCATGCTTACAGAGCAATCCTCCCTTTCAGCTACTCGTCTACTCTTTTTTATTTTTTATTTTTTTTGAGATAGAGTCTCACTATGTCACTCTGGCTGTCCTGGAACTCATTCTGTAGAGAAGCCTGGCTTTAAACTCACAGAGATTCACCTGCCTCTGCCTCCTTGAAAGATTCTCTTTATTTCTGTGTATTTGACATTGAAAAAAAAAAAACGACATCATATCAAAGAGGTATCATGCAATGTTTTTATCTCTGAATCACATCATAAACTTTCTCGGTTTTATTTCTGTTTTTCTTTCCATTATTATTATTATTATTATTATTATTATTATTATTATTATTACAGTCCAGTCCTTATCCCCATCCTGGTCCACCCTCCAACTGTACATCATACCATTTCTCCTCCCTCTTCTTCAGGAGGATGTCTTTCCCACACCCCAACCCCACCAGACCTTCCAACTCCCTGGGGCCTCAAGTCTCTTGAGAGTTGTTAGGTGCATCTTCTCCCACTAACACAGAATTTCCTTTATAAAGACAAGACAGTATTCTGTTACATACCTATGCTACTTTCTTATGTTGTCACCTGGCATTTTATTTTATTTTATTTTTTGGATAGTGCTGCAGCACCTGAGGAGCATTCTGTAGTGCAGTTCCTTTCCTTGGCACACACGTGCATAAACAACTTCCTACTCATACAGAGGGTAATTTAACCCTTATGGATGATGTCTGAGGACTGTCCATACTGTTTTCCTCAATGGCTGCGTTACTGTGTGTTTCCATCCACCCTCTTTCTCCATGCCTTAACCAGCTCCTGTAAGCTCCTGTCCTTTTGATAGTCACTATCCTATGGGTACAACTGCTACCTCCTTGTGGGTTCTCTTTGCATTTCCCCTGATGGGTAGAATCGTTTTGGTCACTACAATTTTGTTCTTTATATATTTTCTTACAAATGAAATGGGAGCTAGTTATTGCTGGCTCACAGAATTAGTATGCGCACGAGTTACAAGCAAATGCCACTCCACTCTTCACTGACAACATTGTCTCATGTTACGCCAGCAGCAGCTAGTATTTTCAGGCTTTTCTTTTTCTTGCTAATATGAGGTATTGTCAGGATTTTAAATTATTCCCATCTATTCGCACAGTATTATGATTTTGACATACATATCCCTATGATGTATGATGTTTGACATCTTTTTGTGTGTTTGTTATATGCAGGCCTTTAGTTACATTTTTAAAACATAGTTTAAATTATATGGTAAAGTTCCTATGTCTATTTGGTCAAAGTTCTATGTTCAAGTATAGTTGGCAAATGCTTGACCGTAGTAAACTATTGGCCCAGATATTTTTAATATTTGCTTTTTCATTTATTTATTCTTTTGAAGACCATTTAAACATTTTCCATGATGTCTAATTTGGTATTTAAAAAATAGTTTCTGCCTTTATTCTATTTTTTATTTAACTCTAATTGGATTTATTTTAATTATTTTTTGTCCATATTGTTAAGGGTTCATTTTTCACATATGGCTGTCTAGTTGTTACTGTACCATTTGTTGAGATTATCTTTAAAAAATCCTTTTATTATTTATTATTATTATTCCTGTTACTGGTATTGTGTTTGTGTGTTCACATTGCTCAGATATGTGTGGTTCAGTACACATGTACAGTAGTTCTGTACATATGTGTGTCAGTATATGTATGGTTCAGTAATGTGTAATTTAGTTTATGTGGAGTTCAGGATATGTGCATGTCAGTGTGTATGTGATTCAATACATATGTGTGTCACTATATGTGTATGTAGTTCAATACATGTGTGTGTGTCAATATATATATGGTTAAGTATGTGTGATCCAGTACATATGAAATTAGGATCTATGTGGTTTAGTAATATTTTTTTATTATATGTTCAATTCAGCACATGTATAGCTCAGCACACCTACAGTTAAGTAAATGTGTATCAGTATATGTGTAGGCTTAGTAATATATAACTATATATGTAGTTTAGGATATGTGTGGTTCTGTCATGTTAGTCTTATGATACAGCTATTAACTTATTCATCATATTTGGATTTCCTTCTGACTACAAGGACTTGTCCTGGCCTCAAGGGAAAGTGAGACAGATTACCACCTTTCATGTGCTGTCAGTTTCCTGGGATGTCAATTCGTGGATCACAGTGTTGGCAGCATTGAGATGTGGATTAGTTACATGTAACAAAAGACCAGAGGATGGTCTTAAATCCTCAGTGCTCGGGTCATAAGCATGTGCTCACCGTGTGGCATCTGGATTGGAACACATGACTTCCCTCATGAGCCTACACAGTCTTCCACAGTCTCTTCTTTATCACAGCGCTTCTGTTTTCCTTACCTGTTTACCATGTGAGTCACTGGCTTCCTCCACAACCTGCATAGACCCAATTAGTATGGGCTCTCACTAGGTCTCCTCAGCCCCCACCATTATTTTCAGCCTTTTCTGTGGAGCAGGAAGCAGGCTTTAATGTGGCTGTTCAGTGAGCAGGCATCAGAGCAGATAAGATCTAGGCTCACATTCCTGTTCTGCCCTCAACAGCTGCATCTCTTAGTTGAATTCCTCATGCTGTCTGAGCCTCAGATTCTTCATCTAAAAATGGAGATGTTACCAGCCTCACAGGGTTGTTGCGAGGATTGATTGAAATGATAAACAGAGAACACTTAAGCTGGCGACTGACATAGGATTAGTATTTCATAATTCTTCATTCTGTACTAGAGATTAAACCCAGACCCTTATGCATGCTAGGCAAGCACTCTAGTGCCGAGTCACCTAGCTATGTTCCCAGTTCTCTTTTACAAAATATGTTCTATTGATTCTTTCAGAATTTCGCACTGCGCTTTGATCATATTTACACTCCACTCTTCCCAGAACCACTCCCATCTTCCCCCAGCCACTCTCAACTTTGTTTCCTCATTTTTTTTTTTTTTTTTTTTTGACAAATAGCTCACAAGGTTTAAATTGTGCTGTCCATATAGTCCTGGGTGTGAGGCTTTCCACTGGAGCCTGGTTGATCTACCAGAGGCCACAACCTTCAAGAAACCCTGACCCCCCCTTCCCATCAACTGTCAATAACTTCTTAGCTAGCAGTGGAGACTCATGCTAGACGGTTGGCTGACTGGTTGGATAATGTGCTGGGAGTTCTTGAGTGTGGTGATCCAGTCACACTGAAAAGATACTCTTTCCTTCTAGTCTTCTCTGACCCCTGACTCTTACAGTCTTTCTTCCCTCTCGTTCACAATAGTTTTTAAATTTTAAGAGTGTGTGTGTGTGTGTGTGTGTGTGTGTGTGTATGATATAGATGTCCCATTCATGGCTGAGCATACCATTGAAACTCCATTTTTTAAAAGCATAACTTTATTTTATTTATGTGTATGTGTGTTTGCATGTATGATTTTATAGTCAGCACATGCATGCAGGAGCCTGTGGAAACCTGAAGACGTTATCAGGCCACTAGAACTGGAGTTTCAGGTAATTGTGATCTTCCAGATCGTTGCTATGAACTGAACCTGAGTCCTGAGACTCAGAAACAGTCAGTGCTCTTCACTCCTTTCCCTTCTCTCTAGTCCTCAACTCATACTTATGTCTGACTCTTTGACTTGTTAATGAGTTTGTGTGTAACCACCATTCACTGTAAAAAACAAAACAAAACAAAACAAACTGAAAACCATATTTTTTTTTTTGATAAGGATGAATATAGGCAATAATTCCTGGCACAGGGATGTAAATTTAGAGGGCAATCTGATACTACATCAGTTTAACAAAATCACGCTTGGCCTGTGAGTTCTACAACCAAGAGTTCTTAGAAGATTGACAGTACCATGCATGCTTCTCTTGTTTGGAGCAGGCCTTGATCCAATCAGAACACGGTCTACTATGACTTTTTTTTCCTAACCCTCTTTTCATATTTATGTCAACACAGTGTCTTACTAAGTAGCCGATTGGCCTTGAACTCATTCTGTAGCTATGGCTGATATTGAACTTGTGACCCTTTTGTCTGATTTTCCTAAGTATTCGGGATTACAGGTCTGTACCACTATGCCTGGCTAAATGGTTGTTATTCATCTTAGACTTAAAATAATTTCAGTAGCATGAAGAGATGGTAGATAATGATACAAACCATTTACGAATCCCCCACGTAAGAGGCTGCAGTGTGCATCCTACACCTACAAGGCATCTCCGTATGCCACGAGAAAGTCTATATGCACATACATACGATAAATAAATACATAAAGTGCAGCAAACATTTAGAATAAATCCCATTGGTGATGCACATAAATCAGGAGCATCAAGGCGAAAGTCCTTTGATATGACCCCTCAACCTTCCCACTGTGCTGATCCAGTCCTAGACTGTCACCGCTTGCTTGCTGAAGGTCTGCTGCAGGTGGAGGGGTAGAGTCGAGAAACAAAGGGCAGGGCATGTAGAGCTCTGACACTGTTTCAGCAATACCATGTTGTTTCATACTGTATACTGTTAATGACACATGGAGTGGCTGAGGTAAACTTGAAAGCCAAGGACAATAGGCTCCAAGAGAAGAAGGATGGAAATAGTCAAGATGAATCATAATCCCTTTTTTTTTGTATTTTTCATTCTTATACAAGCAGTATGACATCACATTGGATAAAACGCAGATTCAGATATGAGAATCCTGCTGGATTTTATTAAGCCAAACTTTAAATGGATTTGTAAAAATATCTAACACAGTTCTACTCCTCTCATATTTTTTCCCTTGGAACATATTAATTTTTAAAAGCATGTGTCATTTTTGTTAATATACAATTGCTTATTTTTTGTTATCTAAACATAAATTAATAAATTGATATTTTAAACACTTCTCAATTTGTTACATTTATTTCTAATTGTGTGTGTGTGTTTATGTGGTACGTGTGTTGTGTATTTATGCACACATGAGTACACGAGTACAATTGTCTGCAGAGGCCAAGGTATTGGATTGCCTGCATCTGGAGTTACAGGTGGTTGGGAGACTCCCAACATAGGTGGGAGAATTGAACTTCAGTTCTGGAAGTCTTCTGGAAGATCAGCAAGAGCTTTCAATCTCTGAGCCACCTCTCTAGCCCTGATTTCAGTTTCTAATACTATTAACACTAGCAGACAGAACTACATACACAGTATTTTATTGTTTGACTGTAAAAGATTCCTGAGCCTAGAGAACTTGAACATTTCTGATCTACTAATAGATTTGCTGTTTACCAGTAGGTCTCAGTGATAAAAGACTGGAATCCTTTGGTCAACAAGCCCACTTTAGTGTGTTAGCTATCATACAGATGTATGTGGACCATGGGATCAGCCCTAAGGAAGGCTTGGGATATTCCTGCTCCTGTACTCTGGTGGTTGGTGGTAGAAAAGGAATACAGACTTCTCCCTTCTTCTTACCAGGTACTTATCCCTGTATCAAAATCTCTGGCCTCAAATTCCCTGTGGACAAAACAGGGTCAAGTTTCTTTCCTAAGGCTTTGTTAGACGTAACGGCGATGCTCCCAGAAGCTGGTCAAAAGCTCTATCTCCCCGTGCACCTGAAGAGAAGGAAGCCACCCGAAGAAACTAGAGTAACCTAGTTAATCCTCCAGCCATGTCTTCGAGGGATTAGGTTAGTTGAGTGGGAAGACCTAGGTGTGAAATCTACCTTTCCAGGGCTGGTATTCAATCATACATGTGTTGTCCATTTATAGTTTCAGTTTGAAGGAAAAGCTTAACCATTTTCCAGTTAAGGGTTTTCTTATAGTGTCTAGTCCTCTGAAGGCATGTCCATAGGTTTGCAACAGGCAGCTGGCATCCTTTTGCCAGTCCTAGTCTATCCTTCCTGTGGGGCCTTCGTCCTGTATACTACCACAGTGACTATGAGAATTGCAGATAACTGTCATTCATATGCTTGCTTCCATAATATAGGAGTGATAATTATCTGACTGATCTTTCTCTAGAATAATACTTACAGGCATTATTTATTATAATATATAACAATGATACACATATATGCATTTCATACTATATAAAAGTTATTATGTTGTTGTTCTCATGAGACAGTCTTTGTTTCATTGCCCAGGGTAGCCTCGAACTCCTGGGAGCAAGAAATGTCCTTGCCTCAGCCTTCTGAGCAGCTGGAACTGCAGGTCTATATGATGCTACATTGGGTGTTTTTCTCTTTGTGGTACCCTGTGGAAGACACTGTTGGTTGGCAAGCAGTCACCATGTTATCTTCTGAAATATCAGATCCTTACTTTCCCAGAATTTTTTTTTTTTTTTCTTAACACAGGCTGCTCATGGAGACCTCAATGAAAGGTTTGCTATTTTGTTGGGCCTGGTGGTTCAGGCATGTAATTGCAGCTGTGTTGGAGTATGAGGTAGGATGACCACACTTTTTAAGGGCAGTCTTAGCAACTTAATAAAATCTTATCTCAAATAAACAAAGCAAAACAATACAAACAATCAAAAAATTGGCAAGGTGGGGGCAGGGATATAGCTCAGAGATAGAACAATTGCCCAAGATGCTTGGGGCCCTAAGTTCAATTCCAAGTACTGATAAAATAAGATTTTCTGTCTTTTCTTGTTTGTCAGAGGCAGAGGGTAGGAGATAGCAGAAGGAGAGATGGGTGTGTTGGATAACTCTTGAGGAAGAATTTTCTTGTATCAGTCAGTATCCCAACAGGAAACAGATGGCTCACACTAACAGGGTAATTAAGGGAGAATTTAATAAAGCAACTATTTACAAAGGTCTGAGTGGGGTTATAGGAGGCCTACAAAGGCTGGAGACTCACTGGGGCTACAACTGGTGGGGAGTCTTTATCACGCTGGGACTGAGAGGTTGAGTGGGATTAGGTTCCAGAGCCAGGAGAAACCAGGCAGAGCTGCTGGAGGCACTCCAGAAGCAAGCTGTGGCCTTTCCTGACAATGCTACTCAGCCATTGGAAAGCAGAGGGCCAAAGGGAATCAGCCTTAATTCAGGAAGATGAATCCTCAGGGCATGGAGGAGGAGTGAGGGGTGAGGGGTGAGAGAGCAGAAGGAAAATTCGTGAAACTGATGGAGGAAGGGAGGGAGAGTTAGGGAAAAGGAAGAGGAAAAGAGAGAGGGAAGAGGTGAGTAGGGAGAGGAAGGAGGAAGAGAGTGAGAGAGAGAGAGAGGCAGAAGAGGTACAGGAGAGAGGGTGAGGGAGGGAGGGAGAATCTGCCTTCCATTTTTTCACCCTTTCACACTTAGATCTGAGTAGAGCTGAGGTGAAGAGAGTATCTTTCTGGTCCACTTGGGGCTGATGGGCCCTGCTTCCATTTCCTGTGACCTCCTGCTGTTCACAAAAGCCAGAACTCCCTTTACTTAAACTCTTCCAGTCAGGAGTTCACTTGTGGCCTAAAACATCTTAATGGGTGCAGCTTACTGAAAGGAAATGAAGAGTTTCAAGTTTCCTGAGTGCATATTGCATGCTAGAGCCTCTTCCCACAGGATGGATTTAGTTCTTTTTTGGTGACAATCGACATTGCTAGTTCCATCTCCCACACCAGGAACCTGAGCCTGAGAGTGCTGTGGGGACAGCATGGCACCTGCTGCAGCAGCTAGTCCACGACTCTCTCAGTGCTCACGCTTCAGGGTGTCTTCTTTTCTTTAGCAGAGGAAGTTACTCAACATGGACAGGTTTGAGTTTTGATCTTAGAGGAGTCTAGCTGGATCCCCTCCACTCCCTCTTAGAATGCTCTGGAGTCCTCACTGTCTTCAAAAGGTATAGATAGATATCAGATGTTACAGTATTTACTTATTTAATTTTTTATAACACATTTCTGTGTATGTGTTGTATATGTGTGTGTGTATGAGTGTATGCATGTTTGTGTGTGTATGTGCGGTGTGTATGAGTGTATGTGTATGACTGTTTATATCTCTGTATGTGTGTGTGTATTGTATATGTGTGAGAATAAGGTGGTGGTCAGAGAGAATTGTAGGAATTGGTTCTCTTTTCCCAAAACATAGGTCTAAGGGATCAAACTCAGAACCTTACTTCTGGCATCAGGTGCCATTACCCACTGATGAGTCTTTCTGGTCATACAATATTTATGTTATTTCAAGGTGGTCTTGAATATTCAGAGTGTCACCCATAAAGCTATCATCCAAACTGCTCATGTCCAGCAGGTTCCAACTCACCTCAATGAGTCCATCAGGCATTTAACAGTTACTTGCTTAACAGTGATGATTCCCTGGCAATATTCTGAGCAGCCAGTGGTGAGAGGTGGAGGTGGCTTGCATACTACTGGAAGGCTAACATGACATAAGGCAATTTATTCTATTTGTGTATGTACGTGTTCATGTGTGTGAGTACACACACGTACAGAAGTGCATATCAGGAAACAACCTCCCATGTTACTCCCCAGAGATCATCCACCTTCTTTTCTTTTTACTCATTAATTAATTAATTAACTGACTTTACATACCAATCACAGCCTCCTCCTAGTCCCCCCTTCCCCAGCCTCTCCCTCAACTGCCTCTTCTTCTCCTCTGAAAAGGGGGAGCCTCCTGCCATCCCTGAACCAACCCACCCTGGCACATCAAGTCACTGAAGAACTAGGCACATCTTCTCCCACTGAGGCCAGACAAGGCAGCCAAGTTAGGGGAACAGGATCCACAGGCAGGCAACAGAGTCAGGGACAGCCCCTGCTTCAGTTGTTGGGGGACCCACATGACAACTGAAACAGATGCAGAGACTCACAGCCAAATATTAGACAGAGCTTGGGGAGTTTTGTGGAAGAATTGGGGGAAGGACTGAGGGACCAACAGAGCATAGGGACTCCACAAGAAAATTAACATAGTTAACAAACCTGGACCCTTATGGTCTCCTAGGGACTGAACCACCAAACAAAGAGCATACATGAACTGGACCTAGGACCCCCTCCAACATATGTAGCAGATATGTAGCTTGGTCTTCTACCTTAGTTTCAACATGAAGCTTCCTATTGGCTGGGAACTCTCTAAGTAGGTTAGATTGGCTGGTCCGCTAGCCTGAGGGATCTTGCTGTCTCTGTCTCCTCAGTACTGGGATTACAGGCTTAGGTGACCACTGTAAGATTTTGTTTATGTGAAGTTTGGTGATTCACCCCAGGTTCTTTGTGTGTTTGACAATCCCTTAGGTGACCAAGCTATCTCCCCAGCATCAGTAAGGGCATTTCTCAATGACAAGAAGTCTAAAAACTTGTGACACAGTGATGGCTCTTGGTGGGATGCTCTAGAGTATTCAGGAATATTTTCTGAGGAGCTGACACTGGATATAAAGCCTGAACATATAGAAGAATGCCTGAGATAAAAAAAGGCAGAAGGTTCCAAAAATAAGCTCAGAATGACCTAGGACCAGAGCAGCTCTCTGAGGCTGGGGCACAGTGTGGTGGGAATTGGGGAACAGAGGACTGAGAAGTCAGGGACCAAGTACTCTAGGATCATGTTGACCACAGAAGGGGTTGGAAATATAGAGGAATAAGAGGAAGGCATTGGGTTACTAAGAAACAATGATAGAATTTTTATTTTATAATATCATTCTTGGTGGGTGAAGAACAGATTGGGCCATCATGAAGCAGAATTTAGGAAGTCACTTGAAGTCTGTGTTGTGACCAGGTGGTGACCATGAGCCAGGGTGTTTGCCATGGGGACGGACAGTAGTAGCAGATTGGGAGTATCTTCTAGCAGTTAATTATGGGGAGTAAAAAGAGGAGAGAAAAATCATGGCCGGCTCAGTAAAATTCTAGTTTGGATGCCTGACTAACACTGTGAATGGAGTCTCCCTTTACCTCAGTGTTCCCTGACAAGGTTATGACTCACATACCTGGGCTAAATCTCTGCCATGTTTCTTCCTCATGGAGCAGGAGTGTGAAACCTGGCTTTTTCTTTTTTCTCTCATTTTGTTTTTTTTCCCTTCCCTCCCCTCCCCTCCCCTTCCCTCCCATTCCCTACCCTCTTCTCTTCCCCTCACTTCCTCTTCTCTGTCTCCCCTCTCTTTTCCCTTCCTTTCTCTTTCCTTCTATTCCCTCTTTCTCTCTATCCTTTCTTTTTTACATTTTGTTTTCCAGACAAGGTCTTGAAAATGTAGTCTAAGGTAGCCCTCAGCTTGTTGTCCTCCTGTATCACCCTGTGAAATGCTGGGAATTTTTTTCCTCCCAGTGCCATGCTCAGATATAAATTTTTATTATGATGAGATTGTGAAGAGTTTCTAGGCCAGCCCTCTACACAGCTGAGAGACATAGAGAGACTTTTGGAGGCATACACATTGGAGAAGTGAAACAAACCTGTGCAGGGTACCAGGGATGCCCTTGCTTTCTCAGAGTGTTCTCCCTGGGTTTTCTCCTCCTCTTTTTTTATTTTTCAAACTTTGAAATATATTTAAAATGTCTCCAGAATATATATATTATATTTAAATATATTTAAATATAATATATATTTAATATATAACTATATTAAATATATATTATTTATATATATTATATATATAATATATTTAAAATATATTTAAAATTTAAAATTTAAAATTTTAAATATATTTAAAATATATTTAAAATTTAATATAGAAATGTATTTCTAAAAGTTAACACTTTTCCTAAACAAATAACAACATAAAGGGTTTTAAGTACAAGTAGAAAAAAATTGACTCACAGAGCAGCAGGCTCCAAATTTTAGGAGATCTCACCCAATGCGTTTGCTTAATTTCACTAACTGACCAAGTGAAGGAAAGAAGCCCACTCATGTTCTAGACGAGGTGAGAAAATTTTGATTTCCCTTTTGTATAAATTACAGTAATTCCACACACTCTTCTCACTCTGTCTCGGTCACACCCAGAACATTTATGGGCAGGGTTTCAAATAAGCCTCTATGGCAAAGAATTGCTTCCTTCCTGGCCACCAAGTGATTATGATGCCAGTCTCTAAGAGGCAGAGAACACTAAGGTTGAGAAATGTGTCGGTAATTTTAAGGTCACTTAATCACATAATTAGAAAAGTTAGTAATAATAGAAAATTTCTGAGTTTCCAACATGTCCCTTTGAAAACAACTCTTTTATTTAACACTCAGGATCAGACCAAGTCCATTTACATAATAAGCAAGTGCTCTACCGCTGAACTATATCGCAAACTCTGCTTGTTACCTTAATTTATGGGAACCTTCTATGGCAACCACATGGAACACGTTAGAATTGACCACTTGCTCCCATCTTCCTTCTACTGTGCTTTTTTCATTGGGGGAAGAACATATTTTCTTTTCTGCTGTTGGCCTTGGCTAAATGTATCTTCCCTCCTTCCCCCCTTTTTTTTTCTCCTGAGATGTGGAGAGAATGTCATGTTTTTCCTCAGGAATCAGGGTTGCAATGGGATCTGGGTGCCTTGTCTTCACTTCCCTTGAGCCTGACTTATTCCATGAGAAGGTTGTGTTCTGAAGCCTTAGTCCCAAAAGGAAAAGATGAGAGCCGATGTCTCATTGATTGAAGAGCAACAATGGCCCTGAGTCTCAGAGTGGTGTGACTGTCACCACAGAGTGAAATTAATTCCTCTCTTGTGAGGGAACAGGAGAGGTGGCTCAGTCCCAGAAGTGTCTGTGGAGCAATCATGGAAACTTGAGTTTAGACCCTCAGCACTTACACAAAAGCTGGTAAGGTGGTGTATGTGTACTATCCAGTGCTGGCAATGTGTGGTGGTGGTAGAGACATACCCTGTTCTTCATTGGGCAGTGAACCTAACTGAAATGTCTCCAAAAGTAAAGGAACTTGTCATTGAGAAGACATTTGATGTTGATGTCTGGCCTTCTTATGCACAAGCACAAATATGCATCTACATGCATATAATTACATGAACACATAAACACACACACAAAACCACACAGATACACACACACACACACACACACACACACACACACAGTATTGTGGCCACAGAAATTTAAAGAAAGTGTGTTACTGGGTACCACTGAAGCAACCACTGACCAATACATGAAATACTGAACCTTCTCATTGTTGCTTAGATGATCCTTTGTTTTGGAGCTGGAAAGATGGCTTACTGGGTAAGGATGTTTGCTGCAAAAGCATGGGGACCTGAGTTCAGATCCCAGCACCTATGTGACAAAGTGGGCATTGTCCCATGGGTGTCTGTAATCCCAGTGATTTGATAGGGGCTGGAAGATCAATCTAGAGCAGGTTGTCTACTATCCTACCTGAAAACAGGACCCCCACCCCAGGTTCAGCGAGAGAGGAATATGGTCTCTGGTAATAAAAGTGGACACTTGACATTTTTCTATAGCTTCCATACCACATTCATGCACATGTAAGTACATATACCACACAGATTTCACACACACACACACACACACACACACACACACACACACACACACACAGACAAAGCCAGAGAAAAAACCCCAGTATTCTTTTTCACATGACATGGAGACTGGCACAGAGTGAAAAAAATGTTAAATTACAGGCTGAGGCAAAAGGTTACCTACATATTTTATACAGCATCTCTGCACTCAATTATACTGGGGGAGGGCAGGAATGGAAGACAATCTTTCTGTTTTGTGGAAATATTGAATTTTGCCTTTAAAAATTAGTGCAGTACCTATTTGTGGTGTAAAATATTATTGAGAGAGGTGAATATTATTCTTTTTAGTTCACACAATAAATTAAGATGGATGGGTCATTCACTTACTTTTACTTCATAGGAAGATAATATATTGATTTTCTTCCCTTTCTTCACTTTAAAATCTAAAGAAAAACTTCAAATAAAATCTAATTACATCACTCTCTTTCTGAACTCTTCTGGAAATTACAGAGCTATCAATATTAAGTACACTTTACACCAATTTGGAAATCTATTTTTCCCAGACATACACCCAATACCACTCTGATTTTTGTGTAATTGAGCTCTAAAAGGTGGCATGATGTGAAATTTCTCATTAGCTTATGCTGAGTTAGTCGAGATTTTTAAATGTGAAATGAAAATTAGACCAGTTCTTAAAGGTGAAGATATTCACATAGAAAAATGAAAAGAAAGGACAAAAGCAGGCTGTCCTGCCCAGCTAAACCAACTCCTAGGGGTGCAGAGTTTGAGATAAACAGTTTTTGAGGAATTGTCAATCTTCCCACACATAATGACCCACCCCCAGCTTCCATGTAAATTTATTTTGTAACAACAACACCAAAACAACAACGTCAAACTGGATTAATCTTTACTGTACAGCAAGGATCTAATTGAGTAAGCTTCCTGAAATTCTAGGCCCGCGGCTGTGTGTACACAGATGTTTTATCCCAAGTTTCCCCTCCACATTCTGTTCAAATTCTTGAGAAAAGGCACATAATGGGAGGAGAGAAGAGAGCTGATTTTCATAAAGAAAGTTGGTACTGTCCATATAGCCACAAAGGTTAGGTAAAGAATAAGAAAATAGGGGGATGGGATGGATCTCCCTAGGAAGACGAAATACAGTTAGGAATGGATGTGCTGTGTGCTGGGGACCAGAATGGGAGGATCAAATAGGGAGGGAGAGGGGAGATGTAGAGAGGAAGATAATATAGGAGGAACAGCTAAGACTCAGAGCCATTTGAGGGTGTTGTACCTAAAAGAGTAGAGAGTCCTAAATATATATACTTGAAGGTGATCTAAATGAACCCAGACTATTGCCAAGGTTATTGGTTGCTCTCAACAAAATGATGGTTAATGCCCTACTGCTGATGAAAATACCTACACAATTCATTGAACATAGTGAACTTGAGCTGGTGACTATCGAGAGCCTCCAGTCCTGCAGACTAGTGTTCATAGTACTGGAATATATTCTGCATACTACCAACTGAGAAAGGTAAACAGCAATATGGCTACAAGTCTTTCAGTCTACGATGGTAACCAGCCTGCAAGATGTGCTGGTGAAATAGTGGCACAAAGCTTGTGGCAGTAACCAATCAATATCTGATTTGAGTTAAGGCATACTGCATGAGATGGAATCCATTCGCAACACAACTTGGGTGGCCAAGACTTTGAGACTAGGTAAGTCGTGGACCTAGGGGAAACCCAAAATCTATTGTTCTACTAAAGGAATAGAGCAATACAATGACTTCCAATGACATCCTGCTATACTCATAGATCAGTGCCTTGCTTATCCATCATCAGAGAAGCTTCCTCCTGCAGCCGGTGGGGAAAAATACAGAGACCCACAGCCAGACATTTTGCAGTCAGTGAGAGATATTAAAACACTCAGTTCTAAAAGGGGCATCTTTACCTATTTTTTCCTTTCAGGGCAGCGAACTCTGCAGAAGAGGAAGCAAAAAAAGTGTAAGAACCAGAGGGGATGGAAGACACCAAGAAAACAAGGCCTTCTAGATACAACCAGCTTGGCACACATATGAATGTACATAGCCTGTAGCAGCATGCACAGAGCTTGCACAGGTCTGTGCCAGATGGGATTCTAGAACTGGAAAAAAAAAAAAAAAAAAGAAGTAGATACACATCCCTTCCCCATCCCTAAGCCAGGAGTTGTCTCCAATTGATGGCCACTTGCAAATGAAAAAATTAGTTTTCTTCAAGGCAGTCTCACTGGGGAAACAAGTAGCTCTTAAGTGTAGGCCCCATGGCCAGCAATAGATAGCTAACATAAAATGTGTCTTTGGAGGTTCTTCATCACATAATATTAAATGGGAACACCCTCTCCCCCTCCATAGGTCCTTTGCTTATATATTATGCCTTCCAGTTTTGTGTTTTTATGGAGTTTCTCTGTCTGTGAACATATGTGCCTCTACATCTATATGCATTTCTTGTGTTTTTTTTTTTTTTTTTTTTTTTTGGTCTTTTTCGTGTTTGTGTGTTTTGTCCTATTCCGGTTTGTTTTGTTTTATTGTGTTGCATTTTATTTTATTTTATTATTATTTCTTGGATGCCTACTATTTTTCTAAGGAGAGACAGAAAGGGTGTGGATCCAGATGGCAGAGGAGGTGGGGAGGAACTGGGACACGTTGGGGAAGCCATAGTCAGAATATATTATACAACAAAAATTTATTTTCAATAAAAGAAAAGAATAAAAGCAAGATCGTGCTTGGTGGGTCTTGTGTCAGCTCTCACATTACAGAAAATATGTAGGGGAAAGATTACATTCCAAGAGAGAGGTGACAAACTGGACCTTCGTGTTCTGCTGTCTTCTGAGGCTACCTTCCAGATCTCACCAGGAGACTTAAGGAAATTCTCTAGGAGCCTGTCCTCAAGATGAGGATGCAGGGCTGAGAGATGGAGTCTGATATACACAGTTCTCGCTTTGAAAAGGAGAGAAGAGGAGCTTGGTAACTGAAAACTAAGTTTAGTGTTGTTCTTGAATGAAAATCTAGAATACACTCTTAATAGGACATGTTGTGGGCTTTGTCAAATAACAATGGGGTTCTGAGAAGCTAGGATGAATTCACTGAGAATAAATCTTGCTAGATTTATGACGTAGTTTTCTTATAGTATATGATTATGAGTCAGGGAGGTAAAGTCTGTATAGTTTTCAGAAGTACAATTATGTAGTGCCCATGGAAAGTAGATGAAAAGAAGGGAAACTAGGTAGTTATAAGTTGGTTGGGTTTTTAGTCAATCCGATACAAGTTGGAGTCATCTCAGAAGAAGGAGCCTCAGTTGAGGAACTGCTTCTAACAGGCTGGCCTTCAGGCAAGTCTGTGAGGTCATTTTCTTATGTAATGATTGATGTGGATGGGCCCAGTCCACTCAGGGAAATACTCCACCTGGGCAAGTAATCCTTTGTTATATAAGAGAGCTGACTGGGTAAACCTTAGGGACAATCCAGTAATCACCATTCTTCCATGGTTTCTACTTCCATTCCTGCCTTGAGTTCCTGCCCTGACTTCTTTTCATGATTGGGAAGTTTGGGTCAAATAAATCCTATCCTCCTCAACTTGCTTTTGCTTGGTGATTTATCACAGCAAGAGAAAAGCCAATTTGGACAGTAGTCATAGACTCTACCCACCCCTCTCATTTATTTATCTATTTTGTGTGTGTGTATGTATGTATGTAGGTCAGAGGACCACTTGTGGTAATCAATTCTCTCTTTCTTGAATGTTGGTTCTGGGCGGATCAAACTCAAGTCCTCAGACTTAGTGGACAGGAACCTCTCTATCCATTGAGCCATCTGAGAAAGCCAAGTTAATTGACACTAAGTGCACCGTGTGAAGAAGTGTAGTTATTCACCTTGAAGGTGGTCTCTGGGAAGATTTCAGAAAGCACTTTTTAATCCATTGGACTAGCGAGGAGACAGGTCAGGTCTAGTCTGGTTTCTGCTGTGAGGAAGGCTGAACCAGGGGCCTTTTGATGAAGAACTAAATTTGCTAGTGAAGTGAAGGAGAGCCTGGCCAGCAGATGCACTTCTGGGGACAAAAGTTTATGGCAAAGGATGCCTGGAAAGGAACAGAGCAGGATCTTCTGTGAATGTTGAGTACCGCAAAGGTAAGTGAAAGTTAGCATGGAGCTGCGGAGGCTTCAAAGAACAAACGCCTTCCTTTCTGGACAGAACTACTTTCATTTGAGGATTTAATTTATCCCTATTCCACATGCATATGGCTCCAAGAGAGACCTACATCTGGCTTCAGGAAATACCATGTGACCCAGGTGCCCAATCAAAGCATTAAATCTCACTTGGCAGCAATTGGCTCAGGAATGTGCCCTTGATCCATAGCATTAATCAGAAACAATGAGACACCTTTCCTTGAGGTTTGGAAGAATCAGACTGCCCACTCTCTCTGCCCCCAGAACACGCTTTTCGGTAATGAGAGCCTGGTGCTCTTACTGCGTAGCAGTTGGGGCTGAGGATGCAGCAAGCATTTATAGAGTAAGGGACCTGAAGTTAGACCGATGGCACTGTCTAAGCTGCTGAATTCCAAACTAGATGTACCACTGAAGTTTGTTTTTCTAACATGATCTTATAAATCATTTCTCTGCTAATTTTGATGGGTGGATTTTCTTTTACTTGTGAAGGCATCTTCTAAGCCTGCCAGAAATTCAAGAAGAAGCAATTCTAAACTCTGTAACCAATGGGAAGCAGCAGAAAAGCAGACTCTTTGTCACAACAAATGGTTTAGTTACCAAGAGAAAGAGAATGCAAACCAATAGCTTTAGCAGAGACTGTCCTTCAGGATTATCTAGTTTCCATGCCATTTTCCTTGTTGAAGTGACACAAGATGTTTTCAGTGCTCACAGTGAGGCTTCCCCACACCCAACTAAACACTAATCTGGTGGGAAGTAAGGAGAGATTTCCAGGAGAAATCATGAAAGTGTAAGTGTGAGATCTCTTAGCCCTCTTTCTCTCCTACTTTGGTGGATGGAGTTGAAATTGCAAAACTATTATCTGGAACAAGATAAGTCTGGGAGTAGACTCTGACCTTCTGCATGAATGCTCAATGACCCTGCATGGGTTACTGACTAAGCTCTAGAGACTTGTTTATTCTCCCAGCAAATCCTACTTTAGCCAAACAACTATGACTCTCATGTGACTAACATACTAAACAGAAAATTAATCAGAAAGGGGGTAATGAGAACAGAATGAATAGGGTGACATGATGCTCAGGTCCTGAGCACAAAACTTCTTGAGTCTCCTTTGAAGAAGTAGGACTGGTTCTAGAATGTGGGGCTGAATATCATCTACTGTAAAAATCAAGAGGACTTCACTTTGTGAAGAAGTGCTTGAAGGGGAAATCAGTAGGGTTTTTGTTTGTTTGTTTGTTTGTTTGCCCTTTTTTTTTTTTTTAAAAAAAAAAGAACACATGTAGAGATGAAGTGATCCTAAGAAGAAAGAATAAGACCTGTTCTTAAGGAACAGTGATAAAAGAACTGGTACTAGAATAAATCAGACATGTGGAACAGCATACAGGACCAGTAGTAAACACACTGCTATGGTTCTCTCTCTCTCTCTCTCTCTCTCTCTCTCTCTCTGTCTGTCTCTCTCTCTTTCTCTCTCCCCCCCCTAAAGATGATGAGAAGAAGAAAGGTCCCATGTGACATGAAAATAGGAAAGAGCCTACAGTGTGTAGAATGACACAAGAGAGTGAAAGGGATAGAGAAGAGGGGGACAGAGAGAAGCAAAATTATCCAAATTTGTATGAACATGGCACCAATGAAATCTTCTTTGTAAACCAATAAACATTAAAAATAATAAAAATTTATTAAAGATCAGGACTAAACTCAAGATTTCCCCAAATTCTAGAACAAAGGAAATCCAGAAAGGATAATAAATTTTGCCCACAATAGGCATACAGATCACAAAAATATTTCCCTTATACTGGAGTACTCTAGCCCCTGAAATTAGTGGGACAAAGCCTAGGACCTAGGTCTAAATACTACTTTTAGTCCAGCTTGAGTTAGGAGCATATATCAAGACCTAGGAGCATACTTCCCAGGATTATGGGATGAGTTAGTAAGTTGACCAGGCCATCAGAATCCAAGTGTTTACCCAGACTGGGTTAGTGGCTTTAGAAGCAAAATAATCCAAGGAGAGTAGACTTCATTTTGACTTCACATTCTGTGAAGAGTTAGGAAAAACTGCCAGACTTGAAAGCCAAACCTTGTCCAAACCTCCAGGACAGTCAAAGTTTGCTGAACATGTACATCGCTTGAAATTTACAGAAAATTCATGTTGTGCTGGGTATGGTGCCAGGTCCTGGGGGCAGGAGATAAATAAGAAATGAGTCTTGCTCTGGAATAATGTATCTTCAGGGAATGTCACATCATTACCCACAGGAAATGTCAAGGCATAAGAGCAGAGGGCCCAGAATTTAGCTGGAAGGAAAGAAGATTTGCAGAAAGAACTATAATTGATGTCTCCAGATGGTTTCAGGATTTCCCAGTAAAAGCCATGCTACATCTGCTCTGGAGAGTCCCAACAAGATGGATTTTAATCAAAGGGCAACATTTCCATCTATAGGAACAAAAGGGAAACTTTTATTGCAGAGATGACATCTTTGGGTGGTAGCACGTTCCTTATCACTCTAAAAATATTCAAGTAGACACTGATGGACACGTGAGGGTATTTTAGCTAAGAGCTCAAAATTCCAGCTTCTCTTGATTTAGCATGACTTTGATTTTTTGCTCCCTAAAAAATGAAATGGGTTAATGATACCCACGGAACAGAGCTGAAGAGAAGATTAATGTTTAAGGTGAGCTGAACATAGTGGCTCTTCAGTCTGGGTACTGATGGTGGTCCTGATGCATAGATGCCTCATATGAGGTTGCTGATGATGTAGAAGTGGGATCTAAACTTCTGAGATACAAGGAACTAGAAGATGTGGCTTCTAGAATTATTTCAAGCCTGACCTTGTAGGGTATAAAGATTCAGTACTGCAGTGTGATTATCTATGATAATAAAAGAACCATTGTAGATCCCATAAACCAAGGTAACCCCGTTGTTAAGTGAGGGCTTGCCAATGTTCACCTCCTGAAAGATCTGTGGCTTATAACAAATGATCTTTCAGACATAAGAATGTGTCTACAGTTGGCTTAGTTTGCCCAGTGGAGCCAAAGTCTTGCTTCAGAGCTGAACTTACATTAAAATATTTCCTTTCTCTGTAATCCCTTTAAATCTCTGTTAAATATTATGACAGTGAGTGTATCACGGCCCCTGCTGGTATGGCCAGAGGCAAACTTTCTTATAAAATATATAAGCTTTACAGCAGCAGGGGGTAGATATTTCATAGTACTATGTCAGTGGTCAACAGTGGAAGAGTAAAATTCCTCTTCTTAATGCAGCATAACTCTGTATATGTAGATGTTCAATAAGTTAGCCATTGGCATTTGGTAGCCATTCTGGACAGCATCTCCAGTGACACTCCTTTCTCCAGATGCTCTTCTTGCAATGGGACACAGCGTAGTACAGCCTGAGGGAGACACCCAGAACTTGTTGCAATAGACAGTGGAAGAAAAAAAAAGTTCAGGATGATAAAAGTTTGCGTTCTCCCATATGTTAATATTTTCATTAACCAAAGGACTGATTTTTTTTTCAAAATCTGGAATAAACGTGCATGTGATTTTTTTCTTGGTTGAGTATTATACAATATGTTCCTTAAGTAGGAAATATCAAGAAAAGGCCCCAAATGCCATCAGGACCTAGAATTAACAATAGACATCTTAGCCAAAAGCTTCTTGTTCAGCAGAGAATCAAACATATATCATGCCATATAGTTTTTTTTTTTGTCTGTATGATTCATGGCTGTGGAACATCTCCAGGCACAGACACACAATCCTCTTTTCCCTATGCTTTATAATTTTTCAGAGGTGGTTATTAATAGGTGTCAGAACAAGGGTAACTTTTTAAGCTCACAATCCCTGCAACAACACCTCCTGGCCCCTGATTGTTTAGGGCTGCTAATGTAACCACACTGGGAAAATGTTTTAAATGCACTAACACTTCTAAATGCCATTTTCCCATCAAAATATTTCCCCTTATTTGGTCCACCCAGCTAATGCATTTATGTGACACCCACATTAACACTGCAGTCTCCTCGCACCTTGACCCCTTCCTTGTCGTCAAAGCACACTTTAGTGTCTGAGAGAAGAGGCCTCCTAAAAAGAGGCAGGCAATTAGACCCAAAGCAATACCTACTAGGTTTGATGAGCTCTGTGGGCTCATTTTCCACCAAGGGGCTTCTGAACTCTATGATATACTAAGCAGAAAGGAAATGGATTCCTGGATCCATTCCTATATTTGCAACAGCCGGGACTGCATGTTAATTACTTCTCTCATATGGGTAGGAGAAAGTCCTGGGACCCACTGTTTAGAATGTGAATCTCACAGGAACACCTGGGCACTGGATTTTTCCATTCCACAAAGTTTACCTTGTATGTCCAGTAACCTAATTGAGCCAGGAAATAACAATGGAAAACACATGTCTAGAATTAAAATATGATCAGATAACAGACGTACTGGGAAATCCAAGTGCTTGTCTTTTCCATTTACTTGCTGTTTGATTTTTATGTGAGTCTACATTGACACGGGGTGCTGGGGTATGCTCAATTTGTCTGCTATAAGCAACATGTCAAGATGTCTGAAGGCAGGAAGATGGGGAAGGAGAGAAACAGCTGGGAGGTAGTAAAGGGAGAGAGAAGTGATGGTGAGGACTAATTCATCTCCAGTTCTCCAGAGTTCAGTATTTACTGCCTCTCAGAGTGCTGGAAGTGCAAAGCACAGTAAGACCCAGACACAGAATTCAAAGTCTGCAATACAAAGAGTATCAACTGATGTAGCTGGGGAAAATTAGTGTTTGTGAAGAATGGATAGGAATGAAGCCTGAGGGAGTCCTGAGTAGTCTGCTAATCTATTGATACTTTGGCAACACACAATTGCATTGCTATAATCCAGGGGTGTGGCTAGGGAGGAGTTCAGGGGAGATATGGTCCGTAGAAGAGCAGCCATCAGAACCCAAAGTTTGATTTTGAACTTGGTGAGGACTTCTAGCCCCAGAAAACTGAATTGAGAAAGGACTGGGCATACATGGAAAACAAAAACCTGTAACTTAAGAATCTTGATATTTTGAACCAAATGAATAGACTTTGTTTTTATTGAGTGCTTACATTGCAAGTACAAAGGGTCAAGAGAGATGCTTTCTCCCCACACACTCTGCCAGAAACACAAAGTAAATGGTTCATTTGAGAGTGTTAATTCTGTAAGAAATACAGAGTGGGCACAGCCATCCACCTGTTAGATGTGCTCATACATTACTATTAAGTTCAGTGGAGTTTGAGAAGAGTCAACCCCCTGATCACAGAGACTCTGCCATTCCCAATAGCAGGATACCTAGACATAGATGTAATTGCGATTTAGAGAACAAAGACCTATTTTCTTATATTGTGTTTGGGGTGATAATTTGTGAGCAGAAAGCTTGGCAATCTGAGAATAAGGTTCTGTATGCAGAGGTCTGCTCTCTGAGCCTCAGTTTCTCCCCTCGAAACTAGAAAGACAAGCTTTTCTCTGCTAATTATTGTAAGGATTACAGGTGGCCATGTTTAGCACACAGTAGGTTTGCAATGAATGCAGCTGCCTTATCCTGCATGTAATTTTTGTTTTCTTTCTTTTTCCTCATTCTGCTATTTTGCATCGGTCATCCTCTCCTGCAACCTTCTCATCCTTTGTTGTGCTGTACCCCTCTGGGTACCCTCGTGATACCTTTGCTTCACTTTACAGGATGAAGTAGGGTTCTCTGTGCTTGGGTTGGGTGGTCTGTATTCTAGAGAACCTGGGGCTGAGAGAACCTGGATTTCCTCAGTGTGGCAGTTGTGAGTCTCCTTTCTCCTGTCTTCGATGAGGTTCTTCTTTTATATATTGAGAGGAGAGGAGGAAACCAAATCAGAAACTCAGGAATAAAGCTACGAGGGGATTCTAGCATTCCTTTTCTTGATCCTAGGTTGAGAGAGCCTAGTGGGAACCATGCAGTCTGATGAACTAGGGAGACTCAGGGAAAGTTCATAGCTCTATCTTAGTTTTGAAGCAATGGGTTCTATAAAGACATTTTCACAAAAGTGTCTTGGTGGGAATGTGTGTGATTTTTTTTTTTAGAGCATGATATAGCATATAGCAATTGGGAGAGATGAGCTAGCATCTTATTAGAGAAATAAGAAGCTTTCCTTAGTAATTTCTTCTGAAAGGAAACCAAGTTAATAAAGAAATAGAGAGAGATGTGACAAGGTAAGAGAGAGTAGACAGTTCCTCAGGGACAGAAAGATAAAATGTGCAGACAGGAGGCTGTCACATTATGGATGCCAGAGCAAACAAGAGCAGCTTTATTACCAATTTTTTTGTTTGTTTCTGACAGGAAGCAAACTTTTTTTAAAAAATATATAAAAATTGCTAGAGAAGGAAGTAAACACTATCATTTCATAGAAGATAATTTGACCTGAAATACAAAAAGAAGGCAGATGAAGAGCAAGTTACAGTAGAATTAAATTCTGAATTAGAGTCTCTTTTAATATGAACTCTTTTCCTTATGGCATCTCCTCTGAACTCCCTAAGTCCATAATTGCCTTTATTCTCTAAATGAGAACAATGACACTCATGGGGTTTCCAAGGCCTATCCAAAGCCATACATTTAGAAAACACTGCAAACCAGAATTTTATTATTAAGGAAGAGTTTGACTGGTGAATTATTTTCAACTAAGATGTTTCTTATCCACATTCACTAGAACACACATACATACACTATGTATCTTTACATATTTCCATGGGCAGAGAAATGGGTCTCTTCTTTGTGATCCATTGTTTCAAATATGACATATGGCTTTGTGCATATCTGACCAACGGGCCCCAAACTGGAGAAGCCAAGGTCTTCACTGTTGGTGCCAGATTACAAGCCAACACTGTCGCATCCTTACTCTATGTTTTATGAGTACCAACTCACTTGGTCTTGCAGATGGTGTCAGTGTTGTCTCCCCACTTTAGATAGATAGAAAAAAGCACAGAGGCTAATGGCCATTGCCCAGGTCACTGTTATTGTATTGTCAGTGCACAGGGATGGGAGGTGAAGCAAACAACATGAGGAGGCCATGTTCAGAGCACGTAGTCTTCACTGGCACATCTCTTTCCTGCTACTCTGCAGGGTTGGCGAATCCATCTGGCCCTCTGGTTGGTGTCATGATTCTGAGAGCGGAGACTAAGACTTGTAGCAGTGTGAGTCAGTCTCAGCAGAAACACAGCAGGCACACCATCCAGGTTAGAAGACAGACTAGGAGATTGGGGGGGGGGGGCAATGACAAAGACAATATTCTTGCCTCGGACATTTTTAGGGGGCCTTGGAGAGAGTATCAGGGGATTACCATGAGAAGGCTAGAGCCCTTCCCACCCCTCTTTGGGACCTACACTGTATCCACCTGTCAATAAGGTTCCATTTTCCCCCTTTTCATAAAGTATTCCTGTCTTTGTTGAAAGAAGGTAGTTATGCATTGCATATTTTCAATGAAAAAGATTTACTTCCATTACACATGAGTCTTGTAGCCACACCATAGTCTATGACCTTGCTCAATCTTCAGCACCATGGAATCAAGCCCTTTGTATTATCTATTTAAGTCTTTAAATTTGGTATTTAGGTTAAATACAAAATATGGTTCTTAGCATTATTCCAAGGTCACTGTTCATGATGGAAAAAAATGTTAAAAGCACAGAAGTAATGCAGGGAAAAATCCATTATTAAGAGCGGCACCCCTTATCTACAATAGCAGCTACTTTCACATGATTTCCTTGCATTGTGGTGACATACTATTGGCGTTGTAGCTACCGTTCCGTTAATATTGCTATTGTATATCTCTATTCAGCATTCCCATCAGTTTATAATTCATCGTATGCCTGGGCTAAACTTTGGTTAATGGCAATCTTGGCTTTAAAACTTCGCTGAAGAAATTAAAAGCACACAAATGAAACCGTGCAGAGCTTGCTTTTGTTGCGCATGGGCAAGCGAGAGACACCTTGTTTGGGGGATTTGAGAGGGAAATTGATTTGGTTTTTTTTTTAATCAGTTGCCACCAGGATTATAATGCTATTAATGCAAAAGCATGCTGAACTAATTAAGAAGCAGAGACCTGGAAAGTATCCTAGGAGGTCTCCAATAGGAAGGTTACATCCCATCCCCCTCCCAATGTGTGGGGAACAATGTCCAAAGAGCCTTGGGCAATCCATTCCACAACTGTTATTGTTAACTTATTTCATTACTTGACCGTTCCTACTATCCAGAGCTTTTCCCTCCTGTTGAACTCAAATTCTTGCAGTGTAAACCAGTTTCTCGCTGCTTTTATGGGAAATGGCTAATAGCTGTTGTGCATCAAAGAGACAACTTCAAGATTTTTATACATGCCCGTAGTGGACCTTCCCAGGATCAGCCTTCCGGATGGAACATGGACTTCTCGGTTTTGATTTTAAAACTCTGAATCAATGAATCCCTGTTAATGGTTAGAAGCCCATTGTGGCCCAAAAGGACCATTTCCTAGCATCCATCTGCCCTCCCATTGGTGCAAACAGTCAGGCGTTTCACACAGTTGATTAAAATTACCAAGTGCCTTCCTGATTTGGAGAAGAAAACCGACCTTATCATTGTATTTGATGTTAGACATGAACACCAGGCCACTCTCTCTGTCTCATGTGTGGGTGGCTCTAAAATGTGCAGATCAGAATGCAGAGATATAACTCAAACCCACGTCTCCCTGGTGGCAAAGCTTTTTGGGTGGCTCAGAGGTGGCTCCTCATGCCTTTCAGGAGGACATGGAGATTTGTTTCAAACATGGATTTGTTTGGTAAGCATATGGATTTTATACCCATTAAACGTTATTTTAGAAGACTCTGGAAAAATTATTAAAAATTCAGGATGTGTGGAAAGGGGAAGTTCTGCTTTGTAAATTTTTCTGATATCACTACAATTATTCTAGAAGCCCACGTTACTTCTTCTTTATCCAGACCAAAGAAATGCTTTCACAGAAGTTTAGCTTGGTGAACCAGTGAGTTACTGGGGTTGCCTACAGGAGTATTGATGGAATATTCATGAGGGATTGCTTACAGGAGCAAGGGTGTTTCAGAGGCAGCTGCATCATCACTTGGAAGCTCATCTCAGCATGGTCAACCATTCGTGGAAGCCATGTCTTGGAAATTCCTTATGAAAATTACAAGCAGCTCAGCTGATTGAGAAGCCTCCTCTCTCAGCAACTGTTTGTTCTCTTTGAAACCATGGGGCATGGTCTTATGAGCCTTTTAACTTTTGGGAGTTTCCAGAACCTAGTCTGTTTAGTTGAGCCTTGTAAGTTTCATTATGTCCCAGGAAAGAGCATTCCTTGCAGCAGAGCAAGGTGAGGGAAAAAACCAAAAGGTTAGTCATGGCACGCAGCAATGGGAATAGAGTGGGTAGAAGGTGGGACACTAAGGGCGAAAGAGCTGGTGAGCTGGGAATGGTTGCTCTGCATGGCTGCTTCAGCATGAAGTGTGTTGTTACAACCAAAGAGCAGATTGTCTCAGAGTTCACTCTAAGATAAACCTTCAGTGTCTGGGCCTATGGGTCTGTCTTGGCTAAAATGCCTATTTAATCAGTGAGGACATATGTAAACTTTATCTGGGTATTGTGTGCATGTGCGTGCATGTGTTTGTTCATGAGTGTGTGTGTGTGTGTGTGTGTATCTATGATCTAAAGTTTATAAAATCAAGACAAAACCTGATTACAAGAAGTGTGTGAATAGTGTGATGAGCTCTATTTTTTCAAGTCTACAATCTATAAGAAAAATGTGAATCTCTCTATGAAAGAAAAAAAAAATTTCCAGCTGGTGAATCGAGAAGAGGTCATTAAGCAACAAAAGGATCTAGAATGAAGCATAGTTTTTAGTCTACTCTGAGATTAGATGGAGCTATTAATATTGAGAAATAGACAATATGAATTTGTACTTATGTGATAAACCCCCAGAATTTATATATACACCCGTGGAAAACTGAGATGGGGAATGAACACAGTTCCTGAGTGACAGCATGTGGTTCTTGCTTGCCTGTCTGGTTTATTTCAATGAATGATTCTGAGTTCTATCCATGTTGCCACCGATGACAGGATCCTAACCCTTTCAATAACTGATTAGTATTCGATGGAGCCCATTTACAGCATTTTCTTTATCAACTGATCAGTTGATTAACTTTCACTTTGTTTACATTTCTTGGCTGTCAAAGTGGAAAGTGCTACGACAAACAAGCAATGTGCATACGACTTTATCAGTTTCAGTTCCCCTGGGATGTATAGCCAATTCGAGAATTGCTGACTTCTGTGATGATTCAAGAATGTTGAGGGATTTTCCTGCTGTGTTGAGACTTTGCACTCTCACTAACTGTGGACAAGAGGTTCCTTCTCTCCACCTCTGGCCAGCACGTGTTGTCTTCGCTTTGATAATAACTATTCTCCTTGGGATGACAGAGTATCTCTTGTGGCCTTTATTTGCTTTCACCATTGGTTAGTAATTCTGAACACTTTTTGCATATACTGTAATTTTCTCTTGCAAAGTTCCATTGCATTCTTTTCTCTGACATCTTGGCAAACTTTCTATATCTCTGTTCTGTTTGGTGTGTCATTTATAGACTATAAAAATAGAATTCAGAAGTTTCATACTAAGCTATAGTTTTTTAGAACTTCAGTTTTAGTTTAGAGTTTTGGTTCACAAGGACTGTGAATATTTCTCAGAGGATAAAATCCTTGCCATGAAAGCATGAAGAGTGGAGTTGGTCCCAGCAACCCTAGGAAGGTCAGATGGACATGTGGCCCACTTCTAATTCCAGTACTCAGGAGGCAGAGGCAGGGAATCTCTGGGCAAGCAGTCAAGATGGATTATTTAGGATCAATGAGCTATGGGTTCAGCAATAGAATTTGCTTTAATAAATAAAGTGGTAAACAATCATAGCATATACCCAATATTGACTTTGGGCCCCCACAAGCATGCTCACACTCATGTGTTCAACACAGGCATGCCACACACACGTACGCATGCCAAATTGTTTTTTTTTTTTTTCAGTTACAATGAAATTTCTTTTTTACACCACAGAGGCCATGGCACTTTTTGAGGTGTCACCTAATCCACTTCTTTTTTTTTTTTTTTTTTTTTTTTTTTTTGCTTATGACCTGCCTTCATCTGGCTACCATGTCTTCTGGGGCTCAGGTGTCTCCTGGAGCATTGTTAGCCTGACCATTTCTGTTCCACTCCCATCTGAGAGCTTGTTTTCTCTGTGCCTTATGGCTTCCTCTCGGATTGCTTTCTGATTTGGGGACTGTAGTGCCTCTAATAACTCCCTGCCTCTCCCCACCCTAAGTATGTGTGGATAATACACTTGGGAGTGGACACACTTGTCATAGTGAATATGTGGGAATTAGAGGACAGTTTTGTGGAGTCATTTTTTTAAAAGTTGCATCTTTATATGGGTTCCAGGGATCAAACTCAGGCACCCAAGTTTATGACACAAACACTTTTACCTACTGAGTTCTCGCCCAGGCTTGCCTGTCTTGCCTTCTCCTCCTTGTCATCATATCTCCTCATTTTCTGTGTCCTCCTTTTTGTCCCCTCCCTCCCTCCCTCCCTCCCTCCCTCCCTCCCTCCCTCCCTCCCTCCCTCCCTTCCTTCCTTTCTTCTTTCTCCTTCCTTTCTTTCTTCCTTCCCCTTTTTCTTTCCCTCCCTCCCCTCTTCCCTTCCTCCCTCCCTTCTTCTCTCTCCCTCCCTCTCTCCCTCAGTCTCTCTCCTTCCTCTTTTTCCTCCTCTCTCTTGGTATCACTCTCTAGCCTGGGATGATGTCCTAGAGCTCAGTATGTAGCCTAGTCCCGTCTCACTCAAGTGCAAAGCAGTCCTTTTACTTCAGCCTACCAATTGCTGGGATCACAAGCATGAGACACCACCAAGACTGCTGTATATTTTTAATTTGGAGAGGAGTTTTGTATGATGCATTTTAGCTTGTTTTCTAAAAGTGGGTTTTAAACTGTTTCCCTCACTTGTTTTGCACATGCCTGCTGTTTATTGATGCAATTTGTGAATTGGGGCAGGGTGGAGGATTAAGTTTATTGGACGATTGCCTTTTCTACCCGAGTTTTTTTTTTTTTTTTTTTTTTTTTTTTTTTTTTTTTTTTTTTTTTTTTTTTTTTTTTTTTTTTTTTTCCCCTGTCTTCATTGTTTGAGACCTTGCCATCCATTCAGTTTTTCTTTGTCAAGGAGTTCACCTTAGTGTGCTGAAGTGGGAGAATCAGAGTCTGAATTCTCCTTTAAACCCACGTCCCTTTGGTTCTACTTATCTTGGTGCTCCTCTTCCTTAAGTGTTTCAAGCTTAGGGATACGGTTTGAGCTCATCTGGAGTACACTGCTAGCTTTGTCTTTTCCTATGCAGCAGGAGAACCCTCTGTCTCTCTGTCAGTCAAGCCTGTTCCATGACTCTATCTGCTGTCAGTCTGAAAGTTTAGTTTCTAGGGGTTCTTTACCTCAGGGCTTTAAGATCAACAAAGATCCTTTAAAAAAATTCTTATTGTTCATTACAGGAGACAGACATATGTGTCAAACTCAGCATCCTTGACCTGAATTCCATGGAAGTATTTGTTGCCTAGTGAAGTCTGTAATTAGAATGGAGGTGAAGAGGGAGGGATAGAGAAGGAGGGAGGGAGGGAGGAAGGAAAGCAGAGAGAGAGAGAGAGAGAGAGAGAGAGAGAGAGAGAGAGAGAGAAGAGAAGAGAAGAGAAGAGAAGAGAAGAGAAGAGAAGAGAAGAGAAGAGAAGAGAAGAGAAGAGAAGAGAAGAGAAAAAGTTTTAATAGCTCACTCCAGGAACAACAGCAAAGAGAAGTTTGAGTGGACATTGCCCATTGACCTTCAAATTAGGAAACAACACAGTGGTCATGATTTTACTGGTGGGGAGTATCTCAAGCAAAGGTAACTTTCTCATTTCACATGGAGTAAACAGAGTTTCTCTTTTCTTAGGTGACTGTCAGGGTTTGTAACCCTCCATGTGTCAGTTCTTAGGTGAGTGATCTTTGCAGCTCATTGGTACCCATTTACACCAGTTTGTTCCTCTGTAAAGAGTTCATAACAGAACCTATGCCCAGAGTGCTACAGGAGGGCAGAATTAGCGAATAAAGAAGTGTAGTCAGAGCCTAGCACATAGAATGCATTCCAGAACTGCATCCAATCTTTATTTAATTTTTTGCCAGTGGCTATGCTTCCCTTGAGATTCCCATTAGAATGGGGAAAACTCAGTAGTTGGATCAGGGGATCTGCAAAGTAAACAGGATGCCCTGATCATATGTGGCCGTATCCTGGATAAGGAGGAGGTGGGAGGAGAAAGGTTCTGGACATAGATTGTTTAGTTGTTAGCTCTCAGGCCGTTTGCCTGTCTCTGGATGCAGTGATAACTAAGGCAGCAGAAGTCCCTGCCCTCTTACTCTGAAAAAGTGTTGAACACATGTGGATCCTCCCACTGAAAACCCTCTCCAGGCTTCTAGAAAAAAAAAAAAAAAAAAAAAAACCCAGAAACTCAATCACACTTGTACTCAGCCATAGAGAACCCTGGAGCTCCATGCAGACAGAAACCCCACTCTGTTGTCCCCCAGGTTAAACATCGGAAGTTATGTTGTTTGTCCATCTCTGCAGCTTCTTTTGTCAAATGCTGACTTTTAAAATTTGCCCCCCCCCCCTCGGAAATCATCCCTTTTATGACTTACCACCTACTTTTTCCGTGTCCCTAACACCTCATCTCTTTATGCCTTTCATATTCAGGCCTACCCATTTATGGATTAGAAAGCTTCCAATCATAAAGCTGCCTCTCTTATTTTTAGGCATGGAGTGGAGAGAGGAATTGGATCCACATAGCTTGTTGCCAATCTGGATGAGAAGAATCCCATCTGGGCAGCTCTCCAGGTTAATGCCCACCCTCGTATTCCTCACCATGGAGCCTTGTAACCAACATATTGACTTACCCCCATACTCTGCAAGATCATAATCATAAGACAAAGCTTTCTGAAAAGAGGCACACACCCTTCTCAGGAAGAAATGGTCCACGTATTTTGGCTGGCAAGTCATGAAGGAGGGAAAGCCACGTCCATATGTCTTCTGCAGCGCCCCCAGGAAACTCATGCTGCTCACATCAGGACTCTGGATATTATATGATTTGTTGCTCAGTGGGAAGACATTGAAATTCCTGAAGGGAAGTACTTGGCATCAATAATCCTGAGTGTGTGCTCTGTGGAAGGATGAAGAGCAGAGAGCTATTTTGCTCAGGGCTCTGACTCTGCCTGGTGTGTTTTGTGTGGCTGTGCAGCTGTTGTCTGTATTCCCACAGTTCTGTGAAAAAAGGTGGCTGTGGTGGTAGGAAAGAGGTGTATGTGTGTGTGGTGGGGGGAGGCAGCCCCCGCATTATAATCAGACTCTGAAGCTTTTGCTCTTGGAGGTTATCATGGAATGCTCCATGTTGGGTGGGTATGCAGGAGACCACTATCAGTGTTCATTCATTTTGATGAAGAAGTTATCTGTATGTGGATTCAAGACCCGAGACTCTGCTCCTCCAGAAGGAACCTGTGTCTGGACATACCTCTGAGTATCAGGAATGTGCTAGAGATGCTACAAGTGAGCATTCACCTCCTGTGTGCATCAGTAGGGAAGTCCTAGCACTCCAGTTGGACAGTTGATAACCTTCAAGGATGATAGCTAGTGAGGGAGATGAAGAATCCCTAACAGTTTCTATTTTTACTTTCCCAGGTTCTAATCAGTGCTATACCCAGCTATGTATCTCACTGAAACATCCAGCTGTTCTCTGTCGGTCCACCAGTCTACCTTACGACAGGTTCACTAGCATCTTTTTGAGAGTGTCTGGGTCTGTCTGAGTGGGCTAAATGCCAGCAAGAGTCAGAGTGACAAGATCATTTTGTGTTGTGCAGACCACGAAGCTAGGGTCCCAGGCACACAGGTCCTGGTGTCACTTTTGCTCGTCATGGCTGCTAATTTGGGCAAGCCACTGGCTCTTTGGCCATAGTTCTCTCTGTTGTGAAAATGACAACCTTTGGCTTGATTCAGCTCACATAGCAGGTTAAAGGATCTGGGTTTCCCTGCAGGTCTTGATGTGGGTATTAAGACTCCCTAGCCAGACTCTTCCAAGTCTGTCAAAGCAGAGCAAAAAGAAAAGGGTGATGATGGCTTCAATGGACCCAATGGATGGGGACAGTGTCACACTTTCGCTGCACCAAGTCAGTCATTGTTAAAGATAATGATGAGGACCGCCCTCCCCGCCTTTCCAAGTTCAGAGAGAGATTCTGGCTTCGAACTTCGCCTCCAGTTGAATTGGCTTGACTCTCAAGTGGAACTGAGGACGGTTTTCAAAGGGAATTGGAAAATAGCATTCTTATTTCTCTCTCCCAGGAGCAGTCAAAAGCAGCTCAGTGCTTTGCATGTGCCTGTTGAATAATATGTCAGCCTGAGCTTCCTGAGTGAGAAAATTGTTCTCTTCGGGAGGAGAAACAGAGAGTTTTCCTGGGTTGTATCAGTCTCTTCCAGTGTCCAGCTTAGATGCCCTAGATATGGGTACCAGGGTTCAAAAAGAGAACGCCATCTGGGTGTCCACTAAGGGACCTACATTATCCACTCTGGCCCAAGAAGAACCCCTAGTTCCTTTTAGGCAATCATTTTTTGCTCTCAGAGCCAACTCTGCAAATCTCAGTTGTATCAATTAAAGTTCAGCTATGTGAGAGACTTTGCTATTTCTTACTAAGGTCTTACCGGGTGAAGTATACACTTTCTCAAGACTCCTGGCCTTCCTCTGGGCTCTTTCTGCATCTTTCATCTGTATCTCGTACGTGTTTCGGCGACTGCATGCTTCATTCGGCACTTGAGTGATATGTCCCTTTGACTGTCCAGTCTCTTTCCCATGGGATGGTGCATTCCTATCGGCAGGGACTGAGCCTCATCTGCCCATCCTGCGTGCCTGCTCCTGCTCAGCCCGTGTTTATTAAACCTAGTTAATCATCCTCACACTCCCTACAGTAGTCTTCCAGGCTGCACTGGGTCTGTGACATCTTCTCTAATCACCCTAGTTTGATGGTACCTCCCAATAATTTATATGTCTGGGTGAAAAATGAATGCACAAAGGAAAAACAACCAGGCGATAGCACTCTTGGAGAGAAAGAAGCTACTGGTTTTTGTTGGACTGAGTGGGTTTTGAATGCTATCAGGTGTTACCTCATGGGTGGAGGTCTCTAAAACGGTTGCTTCCCCATCCCCGGCTTGACCTTTATTTCTAGCGCTTTTAAGGCATCTTATTACTGCAACCAATTAATTATAGGTCCGATGTAGGTACTCTGCATACACCTCTTTTGGTTTGTTTATAGAAGTCGACATTTGTAATGGATGTTTGAAAAACTACAAATGAATAGAACTTCATCCCACACATGTCACATCCTTTCTTTGATTCAAAGTAGGAAAGGAAATATATCACATTAGGCTGGTAAGAGCTGACACGGTCCAAACCTGCTACACCTCAGTGCTCAGGGGAGGTCGGTGCAGCCGGTTCCTATTGAATCCTCTTGGAAGGGTTTGATAAACACGTGATGTAGAGGAGAGAAAGAGTTAAGTGACCATCACCAATTACAGCCTGGGAGGGGGTGATTAAGAGCGAAATTGCAGGGAGGTTTTTAATTTAGCTGTCTAGAGGAGTCGCCCCCAGTCACACCAGGCTCATCAGATCATACACCTGGCTCCATCCTATCACCCTGTACTGCCAGTCAGAGCAAATGTATCAGAAAGTGCGCCAAATGGATTGTGCGGCTCCATGCCCTTTGCCTGCATGGCCACAGGAGCTCCCTTACATTTTATTAGAGACTGCAAGAAGGGGCCAATCAAGTTTAAATTAAGCAAACCAAGAAACTACCCAGGGGGAGGTTTAAAGTATGACTTGATGCCATGCATTCAATTTGTACAATTCTGTGTCGTTGCCAACTTATATAAATATGGCTGTTAAAGCTGGGGCTTTGGTACACAAACTCTCTCTCTCTGTGTGTGTGTGTGTGTGTGTGTGTGTGTGTTTGTGTATTTTCTGTTGCAACATCATCTCCTATTCCCTTTTTCATCCATTTTGTCTGAAGTTCATTCGCCCTGCATCAATTTCTCCATAATGTTGTGTGTAAACCTCCACAGTAATGCATCTTATAGTGGCAACATACAAGGCTGAGGTGGAGGGTTACTTTGAAGATATGTACCAGCCAGTGATCTTCCTTTAAACTATAATGACACAGTATGCTATTAGGGAGAGAGACCTCCTAGGAAACAGTGCGAAGCATCTCTGTATGGCTGGCTGAGTGCCTGGCTTTGTGCTACATGTTGGATCACAACATCTCAATTGCTCAAAGCATCTGGATGTGGGTTCCATGGTACCTCAGTATTGTACACTGAACACAGGTAGAAAAAAAAAAAAAAAACAAGGAACAGTGTCTATAAACAGCCTTAGGAATGTTGTGTATCATATCTAAAATATATGTACTAAGAGGCCTACACACCACTTATTTATATATACATAGACATGGGCAACATAATTGAGCTTCATATTAGCATATCCTTATTATAAATATTTAGAAACCACTATTTAATTAATATCTTGGTTTAAGCAGTTTCTATTGGTAATATGAAGCCAGCGACACTATGAAGTTTCTGAACTCTATGCAAACTGAGTGTTTGTAAAAAATGATGAGCCTATTTTCTTTTAGGGTAAGGGGAAATAGTAAAAGTCAGGGTTAAAATTAGAACCTTGTACATCTTATTGCTTTCCTAATAATATGTTCTTGTGTGCGAATGTAGACTGTTAAAAGCCTTTTAATTAAATTAGGAATAATGAAATATTTTCAAGATTTCTATTAAGAGTGATTGCTGATGAGAACAGTTTCTTTTTAGGTTTTAGTTTGAGTCCTACATTCTGATCATATTGTCTTATCAAGCAAGGCAGCCTCATAATATGTGGATAATTCTCAATTCAGTACTATGAAAACACCCATTTTTTTTTTCTACATTTAACGGGCTTCAATACGTAAACTAAGTTAATCGGGAAAGCATCCAGTTCCAGTATATATTTTCAATTCAGATTTGTACTATGGAATTTATCTATTCATCACGTGCTGGCAGAGAGGATTCAAGACAATAGGGTCATTTAACTCCAGCTCTTCCAAGTGTCTGAAAAGGCTTGCTATTTCATCTCCTTTCTCTTACTTTGTTAAGATGTAAAATATTTTTACTCCTTTACAAGTAAAGGTTAAATCATCAGTTTAACAACATGCTAGTAAATGATTTTTAAAAATAACTGTAGGATAACCCAAGGAGTTTGTTGTTCTAAGAAAAAACAAACCAGGAAGCTGATATAATTGCCTTATTTTACTTTTAGAAGACCATATTCTATTTTTTTTGTTCTAGAATTTTTTCTTTCTTTATTATACAATCTGATCCCAGGTAAGTAACTCAAATCAGTTTTTAGTGAGGAACTTCTAGCATTAAAAAGCATCAACTTCAGAAAAAAGCATTTATTATTTTAAGAATGTGTCAATTTTGAACAAGTATACAAGCCAATTGATTGTACAAATTGATGTTATCTTTTGACAAATCTGAACTTTTACGTGAATCATAATCCATATCCCCGATAACTCTTTGAAAGAAGAATTTCTTTAATGGCTTCAAACGGCAATATGACAGGTAGATGTATAGGGAAAAACATTGAAATAAATAAAATCACTATGAATTGCAATTTGAAAAGAAGCGAGGGAGCATGCTACTCTTCCGGTCACTGCAAACAGAATTCTGTCAATAATTTCACTCGGTGCAAGCACTAGCTATCCTAAAGAAAGCCTTCAGATGGTTTCTAAATCAACAGCAATGAAGCACAGATCCCAGAGGAGTAAAAATAACTTTTTAAAAAATAGAGTGGGATCTTACTTAAACTGGGCAATTTTTAAAAGACAAAGACGTTTTAGGTACAGGCAATATAATTTGCCTCTAGATAAATCAAGAATAAAAAGGCTAAACATACCAATAGTATTTTAAAACTCTGTATGTTTCTCAAATCTAAAATGAGTAGTTCATTTCCATGTTGAAATTTACTGCATAAATAAATGTTTTTCACAGCTTACCACTGAACAATAAGTTCATTAATGAAAAGATACAGTCCTATTTTTTTCAAGTTTTTCACCGAAGATATTTTAATTTAGTTAAATTTGAAATGACTCTTATAACATTTCAGTAAAAACAATCAAACCCTTTCCCCCCAATGACTTGAATTTCAAGATGAAACAAAACTTGTCTTTGTTCTTTGTATTGCTATTTTTAAATAATCATTTAATAAATTTAATGTTAAGGAAATATTGCACTAATATTTGTTTAAACTTTAGTACTCTTCAAAACGTTAAGTACTCTTCAAAGAGCTGTATGACAAAAAAAATAGAATGTGCAATATTGTGTTTCAGAATTTTAGAAGTCTAAGATCTTGTCAGTTGAGCAATTTTTATCAAAATTGATTTGCTCAAAGCAAGTGAGAAGACAATAATGATTGTTTTGGTATCATCCAAATAAACTACTGTAGTTTGACAAAAACAATGTTTATTTACCTTAATATAGTCTTATTTTCTCCTTGAGAATATAATTTTGAATAAGTTTTGATTTTTAGATAATGTTGATTTTTACCCCCATTTAAACATGTTTCTATTTGGTTACAGGCTATACTGTAATAAAGTAAAAATAATTTCGTTTAGATCTGACATTTTTCATAGACTCTCAAATTAGAGATTTCAAAGATGATTATGTACTTTTCTACTATAGTTTCTAAAAAGTCTCCGTAATCATAATTCATTTGTAATAAGATTTAACTGTAATACATATAAGAATGGGGAGGTAATTTGTAATATTTTAGGAAGACAATTTGTAATCTTTTAGAAATTGCTTTTCTTTTCTTTATGTAAAAGTCATTTTTGAAAGGCAATATCCAGAAGTGAACATAAAATGACGATTTATGGGCTACATTTTGATTTTATAATTCACTATTTTATAAAATTTGAGATTGCACAGTGTGCTCTGCTTCAGAAAATTATAATGAAACTTCAGTTCCTATGGCCCATAATAAATAACAAAATATAGCAAAAATAGTCTAAGACTGTCCAGATCCACTCAATTAGAAAGAAGCCAACATTTTGAGTAACTTAGCTAATTCACTCAGTTTTATTTGTTGTACCTCTTTCTATACTTCACATCATTGACAAACCACCCATTGACAATAATAAATATTTCAAGGCATATTTTCAAAGGAATAATTGCATTAAAATTCTATGTTAATATCCCTGGTAATAAATAAGGCAGGAAAAAGTTTGGTAACTTAATCTTGTTTACTCTTAGAAGCCAATACTGTAGCCGAGAATTTTGCTAGGCGGGGAAGGCTGAGCTGACTGAAAGAGCATTTTCTCTCTCTCAGTGGTTTGTGTCAATATTGGCCCATGTGTACTAGGTTTGATTCTATTTACTCTTGTCAGGAGAAGTATTTCATAGAAGTCTATGAGATTTAGTTTAGTTTATTTGTTATAGTGTTCCAAGGCTTATTTAAGTATTTCAAGATAAATAAAGTACAAGAGATTTAATTTGAAAACTGGCAGTAAACAGTTAATGAAAATGAATTTTCTTCTCTCAGTTTGGAAAATTTCGAGTACATCTTGTTTTAAATATATTTTTAAAAGCAAAATTTCCAAAAGATAAATTTTCATATTTTGAAGTACATATCCTTCCTTGCTTTTTAGTTTGGATTTCTAAGTATATAAATACCACTACTTTTTTTTTTACAAGAATATATATTATGTATAAAGACTTTTATTTTCCTTGTTTGTCAATATTTGCAAATTTTCAAAGCCAAAAACAGCACAACTGATAGATAACTCGTGTTTTTTGTTATTGTTGTTGCATAAAATAATCAAACAGATTTAGCATGCAAATATAAGTTTTATAAATTGCAAAGCTAACATTCCAGACTATCTTGAGTCTTCTTATAAAGTAAACACTCTATGCTACAGACTAAAATCTGCTCATACCCCAAGACAATTTTATTTCCACATTCCATCCATAAACTCCCATTTATGACTGCAGCTCCAGTTGCTCATCATGTAATTATTTTTTTAATGTGGCAATTAGTACAATTAATTAATTATTCAATAATTGAAATGCAGGTTAACAAACTTCCATATATAAAAGTTAAAAAAAAATGTCCCTCATTCAAACTGTGAACTCTAAGCCTATAAAACTCTTCAAAGAACCCCAAGATATCAAGCAATCTTTTATTTAGCTAAACCTACCCCCCACCTTCACGCCCTTTCATACTTAAATAGTCAGTATGCTTGAAGCTTGGAAAAGGGCTAGAGAAGCCTTAATGGATCACTGATTTTAACTAAAGAGGTAGGTGTGTATTCCTTATAAATGAATGCAAAACAATTTTTGTTTTAGCATTAATAGTTTTCACCAAATGAAAACAAGCTTCTTAGTGTAGGAGAGTAAAATGTTGAATAGGGCACTTATTAGCATATCTTTTATTTTAAACTCAAGGACAAACATTCTAAAACAATATCTATTACATTGGGACAATGGTGGAGGTTTTTTCCACGTTCTAATATTCCAGCGGTGGACTTCCTCTGAGCCAAGGGTAACGTAACCAGAGTACAAAGCGAAGGACACAGGAAAAACAGCAGGAGCACTTACAATCGATTTAAGAAAAAAACAATATTTAATCTCATCCGAGTCGAAAGCTAATACAGTGGCTGTGGTGGAGGCTCTCTCACTTTGCAAGAGAGGTTTGCTCTCCATGAAGATTCTGCCACTCCGAATGTGAATTTATGATTAAGGAAAATGAGGTGCAGATTTGGAGTTTGATCTGGCCACAGAAAGGCTGTACATTCTAAAGAGGACTATACATTTTAGGTTCAGTTACAGTCAATAGCAGAAAGAATGGTACATGTTATGGAGGTTTTCTCTGGTTCAGAAATAGACAAACCAGGTAACATGTCGCTTTTTCAGTCCCTCACTGTCTGTTTTGGAAGCCACACGTGCTACTAAATTCAGACTTTCTTCCCTGAATAATTCTAAAATGGCAAACATTTCTGTTAAATAGTTTTTCCTCTAGCCTTCAGAAACATATGATAATTTGGAAAATTACAATGGAATAAATTAAGGGATCCTGACAAAAACAGGGAGGAGGGTAATTTCTATTTTTAGTTAAAGGAGGAACTTCAAAGGAATTAAAGCAAAGATGATAAAATGTCTCTCTTTTTATGGCAGAGTTCTTCGCTTTGTTCCTTTTTGAATAAGGTGCTCTAAAAGGCTCTGATTTTGGACATCCTGAACCAATTGTAAAGCAGGGCCACAGTCATTTAGGCAAGACTGAACTTATATAATTATCCCTACAAGGATACAGATTTGTATTTTAGTGTGTGAGAAACTGTCCAAAGAAATCTTTGCAACAAGTGTCACTCAGCTCTTACAGGCATTTCCATTTTAAGTATGTGAACTTGATTTTGTTGTGTTGTGGGAAAACAACATTTTTTTTTTTCATTAAAAATCTTTAACATGCCTTCCCCGGCCCTCATTTGTAAATGGAAGTGTGTATTCCTAAAGCAATATTATTTACTACACTGATTGAAATAATTCTCTTGTTTTTCTCTGCCCTCTTTGTGTTCATGACCTTGTTACCTGTCAGCATTTGGGTTTGGAACATTTACTGCCTTTTGTTGTTTTCATTCCTTGTCGCTTTAATACATCATCCTGAGGTATTGTCAAGTTCAACCTAAGCACTAATCACATACCCAGGCAGACAGGTTTCTTTTCTAGCTTGTTCTGTGAAAACAGGTAAGGACACATGAACAAGTATATTACAGCCCCACTAGGTCAGCAGCTTCTGCGTTTGACATCTGTCAGACAGAAACAAGGAAGAAATGCTCTTATCAATTACAGGAGATCACTGATAGCATTGGGAGTTGGAATGAGCAGGGAGCCTTCCATTTTTTTTTTCTTTAAATGGATGCCATCTGTGTCTATGAAAAGGTATCAAGCCCCCCCCCCAAAAAAAACCAACAACAACAAACCCAAACAAACAAACAAACAAACAAACTCATACATGGTTACAAGCAAGAAAACACACAACCAGAAATATCCCCCAAACAAACGAACAACAATAAAGAAAACAAAAACATTTAAGCAAAGTTAGAAGCATGTAGCTCCACTTCCTTAGTAGTGACATACAGGAAGCATTTATTAACTTCTAAGGCCATAGTTAGAAAGAAGCCTAAATATACCATGTCACAGCAAAACCCACACAGCAGCATGATGCATTAAAGATCACCTGTGCTGGTCATTAATTAAATAACAGAATAGCAAAGAATACCTACACTCAAATAGAATTTATTTTTATATTATTTTTCCAGAATCAAATTCTATTCCCTAACCTCATTAGAGGACGTGAATGAGGGGAAGGCCACTTTCCTTCAGGTGTGGAAGTAGTTCTTACGGGAAATGGTGCGCTTCTGCTGATGAAAATGCTAACTCGCATACTCAGACTTCCTCTTTAATTTACATGATTTCTCTTAAATAAAATCATTTACTCAGTGACAGCAAACGCAACCAGCAGATGTTTGATTATTTGCTGAGGCAAGACAGTATATTAACTGATGGAAGTATCAATTGCAGTTATTAAAATAGATGCTACTTAGGAGAACTGTGGGATTCAGAAATAATTATTCATATAATTAGAAATTGGAAATGAGTCAACAGGAATTGTTTTGGCATAAAAAAGACATTTGAAATGACTTTAAGTGTGATCCTAATGAAGCATTACCCAATGCAGATAACGTAAGAGGCACACTCACTGTGTTAGTGCTAAGATCAATGCTTGTAAGCGTGATGGATTTGGTACAAATAAAGATTGTGATAAATTACATGTATCCTATGGCAACAGTTTATCTGAACATCTTCAAGGCTGGATATACTTCAAAACTTAATTTTTCTCAATTAATATGTTTTCTACTCGTTTGGTCAAAATGTTGTCTATTAGCTGACGAGACCAGCATATAGATAGAATGCATTTAGCATTTGCTTATTATAGGTGATTATGTAATTCTCCCCCTCGCCTTTAAAATGCAGCAGAGAATAAAATATCAGCCTAAGTGTCATATGCTAAAGAAACTCAGAATAAATTATTACACAGTGTGAGGCTAGGAACTCCTCTGTGAACATATTGTATCAAGTGGTTATTTGGATCCAGCCCATCTGAAAGACTTGAAAACTGCTTAAAATGTACTAACTGAAAAAAAAAAAAAAAAAAAGAAAAAGAAAAAAAGAGGAAGAAGAAGAAGAAGAAAAACCAACCCACCACTGTGCCAACCCTAATATATTCAAGCAGTTTTCTTTATCAAGGATTTCATCCCCACATTAAACCAAGGCCAAGCAAGCAAGACTATGATGCTAAAATGTGCACTCCTGCACACACACACACACACACACACACACACACACACACACACAATTTTGTTAAACAAAGTCAAAATTAATGACAAGCAAAATCAAGTTTTCTTTGTGTTTGATTTTCAGGCAGCCACATCCAAATATAAAAGAGCCATCAAAGAAAGATATTCATTAATTATTAACTCCCAACACCTTCAGAAAGCAGAGCCCTTAAACCTCCATTGACATCCTTCTGCCAGCCTCCTAATCTCTGCAAGTCGTTGGTAAGAGTTACATTATACACACAGCATGCCACCGATCCTCCTTTTAACAACTGCAGCCACAGAGCTGTTCACCGCAGCCAGGAGGACCACACAGGAGAAACTATCATTTCTCTAAAGACATTTTTAAAGAAACCTCTGCAATCTCACATTCTGAGTTTCTTTACCTCTTTCACCTGCACAATACTGTGTCAATAGTCTCATGGCAACATACGAGTGTTGAAGAAACTCATTTTTTTTTTCCAGTTGAAGTACAGGAAGACTGTAAACGTATTAAAATGTTGTGCCACCCTATAGCATGACCACCTCAATCTATTGATTATCCCCAGACTTGTCTTTACAAGGGGGGGAGGGGGAAGGCATGCAGATTAAGTGACTGGTAAAATTTAGATATCTATCGTGTTATGTAAGAAAGTGAGCTAATTTAGGTTTTTCTCCATTATTATTAGTGTTTCATGGTTTTAAATCAAGGTTAACTAGCTTTCTGTTGGCAAGACGGGTTTGCCTCAATGACAAATATTAAGTGAAATTTCAGACAGATATCCTTTTAATACATGATCATGTTTACAACGACAAGTTCAGATGTTCATTCTGGACTTACAAAATTCTCAGGTCAAAAATGCAAGGGGATAAAACATTTGCCCATCTCCCCCTTTTGTAAATTGGCAACATTATGGTCAACTAACTCACTGCTGTGCAATATTCAAAATAAAACCTTCAGGGAGCATGCCTCCAATCCTAATGGTAACCTGGTAGGAAGGGCAATTAAAAATACCTTAGCATGAAGGTAACAATAAATGGTTGTCAGCTCAGGGTTTGAGCTTTTGAGAAGACTTTCTACAGATACATCTGCATAGCAAAACAAAACAAAACAAAACAAAAGCAAACAGTTATAGCATATGGCAGGAGGTGTCTTTTTTTTTTTTCTCCTACTTATAGGATGTACTTCCCATATCCTATCTTCATTTCCTCTTTTCTCATTCTGTCTTCTAAAGCCATAACAGAGTACGGAGGCACAACTTCTCACCAAAAGAAGTGTGCAGGGATCCCTGTGGCTCCTGGGAAATGCCAGCACATTTTTTCTTTTCTTTTTTAATGTCAAAGGAATCAATAGTAGTGAGAATCAGTAATAAACATTTATTAGCAGATCAAGCCAATTCATCACCAATTCTCCAACCTTTGAGTTACTCCTCATCTGCCCCACTGCCAGTCCTTCAACTTGCCTCTGTCACAGAAAGTAGGATGGCCAGAAATCAAAATGTTAACTTTCCAAAGGCATGGAGAGCGAACGGGCTGGGAAGAGTGGGACTCTGACGGCTCACATCGAAAGGTTTTATCTCTTTACTCTATTTGATTAAAGGCCTTGTATTGAGTTAAGCAGGAGATTCTGCAGAATAATTAATGGCTGTTAGTTCCCCCCACTCGCCCACCCCCACCCTTTAAATGAAAGCTTAAATGGGGGGAAAATGGAATGTCAGTCAGAAGCTGGCTCGTACCAATCATAATAATTATAATCTATTAGAATTAAGCCATAATCATTAGAATTTCTTCTTTTCTCCTACCTTTGATGGCCTGTTTCGTCTGTTTCATTAAAAGCTGTGATTTTTACGGATGCTCTTGATATTCCTATGTTTTTTCATCAGAGTGTAAGGCATTCTAACGGGAGAAAATAGCCCTTTGCCTATAGAAATAGATGTTAATACCTTAGTTACTTGAAGCAAGCAACTTTTGCAATATGTGTTTCTGGTGTCCATAGTCCTCTTTATTTAGGCCCGTCCAGGATTTTGTTGTATTCTGCTCTTGCCCAGCAGCTGGACCCTGACCTTCAAGTTTTTTTTTTTTTTCAAAAAAGAGAGAGAGAAAAAAAGAATTCTTTTCAGATTGCAAGTTTCCCCCTTCTTACCCTCCCACTGACACCATCCTATTCAGAACTGGAGATAACTTTATTCATCTACACGTCATTGTATCAAATTCAATAGGCAAACTGCTTCAACAAGCGTCTGAGCTGCTGCGGACAGTGATGTCTTCATCCCTGCACAGTCCCCAACTGGCCCCCAGTGCAATTGGATTTTTACCACCGTCTTTTCAGGCATGAAATGAGCACAGTTACAAAAAATAATAATTTCAAACAAGTGCTTCATTACTTCTTTGGGCCACTCTGGATATATTTTCCCATTAAATTTCTCAATTGGGTGGACTACATTAGCATCAGGCTGCATTTTTGTGATTCCTCTCTACCTGCTAGAAAGGAAGGAGGGATCTGTTTATTCATCAAATTTCTTAAACTGCAGAAATGAAACCTGTTTATGTGGCCAGCATCTAAGTGAGAAATTCAGAGATTCAAACCTTATGAAATGATAACAAAGCATGGCTTACATACAGGGTATTTATTGCCTTTAGGTTGCTGGAATCACAGAGAAATTCTGTGTTAAAGAAAACAAAACACCAAGCCTGTCTCCTGATGGATTTGGAAAGAGTGGGAAGAGTGGGAAAATCTCTCTCTCTCTCTCTCTCTCTCTCTCATCCCTGCTTTGCAACACGTTGACATGTTGATTTCACTTTTTGGAGTTTGGGATTAGACAAGAGGGAAAATAGAAGTTGCTTAATATCAGGAACATCAAATAAGTGTTTGATGTTGGACGTCCTTGCTACAAAAAATCAACCTACTGTCTTGAGCCAGGAGAGCAGGGTATTAGATTAGTATTCTTGGTGGGAACTGGCTTTGGTCTTCAGATTCCCAAAAAGGTAGTGAGCGTTGATCAACAATATAGCCTTTTTCTTTCCAAGGTGGATTGTTCTTTGAAATCTGCACAAGGATTCCTATTAAAACAAAAGATCCTTTAGGAATCCGAAGTAAAAATCCAACCATAAAAATCTGGGCTCAAACTGTTCTGAACTCAGTCACGTATCCTTGTCCAGACCTGAGACGCTCCCCTCCCCCATACCAGAATGCAAAGCCTGAAAGCAACTTGAATGATTAAAATTAAATAGAGCATCTAAAGTCCTTAAACCAGCCAGCCATTATAAAACATTCTAGATCCCGAAGATAGGAAGGGAGAAAGATCTTTTAAAAAGCAGACTTACACCATTGAGTAGGTGTTTTTCTACGCTAGCTTCTATATGTTTATGTAGCGAGTGTTACAGACATTTGGAAGGATTTGAGAGTTTCAAAAGAGAGAAGTTTATACATTAGTGCTGCAAGTTGCAAAACACTGTTGATATTCAAATGTTTATTGTGCAAAATCTGGGATAAGCTTCGGCATGAGGGCCCCTTTAAGTGCCTACAACCCTTGCTAATTCCCCTCAGCATTGAGGCTTGCACAAAGGCCTTAATCCAATTCCACTTTTTTTCAGAAAGCCTATGCTATTTTCCCTCACATAAACTAACAACACTACCCCATCACGCTGCAGAGTGGGTCAAAGAAAGAGCGCTCTCTGTTTATACTTCAGCAACACCATGTTTCTCAGAAAAGCATGATGTGGGACTTGAAGTGCTTCCCCCAGACCCTGAGGCATCTCTGGGGAGGCGGGGTGTTTCAGACACTAAGGTGGTAATTTTTAAGGACTCAAAAAATGTTCTGGGTGTGTGTGTGTGTGCGTAAAACATTCATGCATCTGTTATCTGTGAAAAGAAATCGATCGCTTTAGCCACATTCCTGAAGTTCTGATTTGAATGACACAAGTCGGGCTTCCTTTGATAAGAAAACATGCACATTTTGACAGGGCAGCAGTATTTTCTCTAGAGTCTGTGGCTTCCCCTCTCCTTTGCTATTTTACCCCCCCCCCACCCTTCCCAATCCTGGTCTTACTAATTTCCTGAAGGAATTTCTTAGTTACCTGACAAACTCTTTACTTCCTTTCAATCACTGGTTCTCTTTATCAAAATGAGAGGTTGAATTAGCACAAAGTTCAGGCATTTTTTTTTTTTTTTGTTCCTTCTTTTAAAAATCTTTCCTTCCTTTCTTTATTTTTCGCTTTTTTCTTCCTCTTCTCTCCCCCTTCTCCTCCTCTCTTTCTTCTCCTCTTCCTCCTCCTCCTCTTTCTCATCTTCCTCTTCCTCCTTCATCTGATTTTGGTGGAAATTTCTAATTTAGATGTAGATACTGCTACAAAATAGTAACACCTGTGCTTGGCAACGGACATTACACATTTATCTCTGTGAGAACAGGAGTGACTGATTAGTAACTGAGAGGCACAATTGGAAACAACCATGGTTCTATTCCAGGGTGGGACTGGAGAGAGCTCCTGAGTCAGTTTCAGAGCTGGACTTTTGACAATGGGTGTGAGCCAATATCAAAGTACATGGAATTCTGGTTTCTAATTGGAGAGAAATCTGTCTTGTTTTATTGATTTCTACTCATGACATCAAGCTGATGAAATATGTTTTTGCAACTTTCAGTGTCTTTTCTTTTCCATGAGGCCCTTGAGAAGGGAATCTGATGGGTTTCTCTCAAGTGCTTACTTTAAAACTGAGGCAGCAGGTCATTGCCCTGGGACATCACACTCATAGATACATTTCTATAAGAGAAAACAAGAAAACAATTGGATATAGGGATTTATATATTTTAAAAACACTAATTTTTGCAATGAGAGAAAGTTGTAAAACATGATAAAACCAATCTTTTTTTTCTGATTCTCAACATCTATATGAATTTTCTTCTGAAGCAGTAATATCTGGGATCCACTGTCTGCAAAAGCTCTTCAGCTAACTTCTGAGAGGCTGCAAAGATAGTATTTTCTATAACTAGTTTGTATAAGAAGAAAAGAAAGTCAATGGTCTCTCAGAATTTAATTATGTTTTAATGTTTTGGCAGCCTGATTGGTAATGCGTGGATGTACGTGATCCTGTTGCTTGGGAAAAATCAGGAATTTGAGGGCAGTCTGGACTGCAGGGCAAGATTGAGTCAAAAACTAATAAATACACAAACAAATGCAACAAAAGGTAGTGGCTGGGGACAGGGCTCAGTGGGTACGAGCATTTGCTCTGTAAGCATGAGGACCTGAGTTTGAATCCGCAGCACCCATATCGAAGGCTATGGCATGGCTATGCAGGCCTGGAATCCAAGCTTGGGGACAGCTACAAGGAGACGCTGAGAGCTCACTGGCTAATGGCCAGAAGTTTTTAGTTCAATGAGAAACCCTGATAATAAATATTGTAAAAACAAAAATAAAATAAACCATGATAATAGAGACCAATTAAGAAGGATATCTAATGTTTTGCTCTAGCATCTCCATATGCTGGTCCAGGCACCCGTATTCACATACTTCTGTAAATGTGCCACTAACACATTGCTACTTCCCCCACTGACCCATGAAAAGTCTAGTAGGGACACACACACACCATGCATATATATATGTTTTGTAAAAAACAGAAGTTTGCATGAAATAGCTTAATGAGGAGTAATTCAGAGCTTAGGAAACAGGGCCAATCCCACTTGAATCTGGTCTGATACCTAATGGTCAGCTATTACATTATCAAAATTAAATCACTTATGTAATTAGGATATTTTCGTTCTTACAGGACTTCTCAGTAGACAGGTCAAAGGCTCGAATGAGTGTTGAAATGGATTTCTTTCTGCTCCAGAGGTCACCATGGGTGGCTTTCTGTGTCGGGAGGGACTGAGTGTCCTTTGGTATGAAGAAATGACAGGACCAGTTCCCTTTACAGTGGCAGCAATGAAACTTAACTCTAGGAAACAGGAAGTGACGTCCTATAACAGACCACCACACTGGGTGGAGAAATATGCACAAATGGTTCTAAATCTAAGGAAACAATGCAGGTTGCATTTGAACCTGGCTACACTCTAGTGGTTAGCATGAGATTATTTGCATGATTAACAGCAATGGTTTGTTTGTTTTGTTTTTTAATGACTTGGGTAAAAGATGGAAATGAAGCATCTCTTTTCTTAGGGAAGAAAGGAAGGTAGGGAGGGCAACAGGAGAGAGGAGGCAAGAAAAATACATTGAAAGACAAAGTTAGAATCAAACATTTAGTTGTTCAAAATGTACTGCAGGGCCAGCAAGATGGCTCAGTGGGTAAAGGTGCTTTCAGCACAAGCCTGGCAACCCTTGTTTGATCCCTAGACCCACAAAAGTGTGGACGGAGAGAACCATTTGCATAAAGTTGAAGTACTGAGTTTGATTGAGGTGATGAGACTTCCGGAGACAGTGAGACCAGCAGTGTTGCAGCCCTGAGAGGCTCCTGCCCATGCCTGGTAGTGCCTGCTGGCCTGTCACACTTAGGGTTTGCTGAGTGTGAGGCTGCTGTGATGTTGGTGTCACTGGGTAGCTCTGGCTCAGGCATGCATTTCTTCTCACTGGTCTCTACACACTTGCCCTTCTATGTGTGTTATGACAGAAATGTCTACACAAACACACACACACACACACACACCACACACATTATACACATATACACATCACACACACATCATACAAACCACACATACATGTACACACACCATACATCATATACCACACATATGCATACACACACCACACATTATATACCACATACATACACACGCACCCCACACATACACACACAACACCACACATATACACACATACACACACATATATACTCACACACACCATACATCATATACTGCACATACATATACTCACACACACCACATATTATATACCATACATATACACACACACACTCACAGTAACACAAACACACACATACATACTCACACTTACATGTACTTGCACATACACACAGACTCATACACACCACACATCATATACCACACACACTCACATACCCGCACATACACTCACATACCTACAAACACACACTCATACATTCACACACACTCACATACACACTCACCCACAAACACACATACACACTTATACATACTCACACACATACACACACAACACATAATATACCACACACATACACACTTATAAACAAACCATATACCATATATACACTCACACACACTCACTCTCACACAAACACACACATACATATACATACACTTATACACATACACACATCATACATCATGCACTACACACACACACACACATTCACACACACATACGCACTCACTTACAAACATATCATGTACCACACATGCATACACAACTCACACACACATTCATATACTTACTCACACACACTTACAAAAACACAGTCTCACACACAAACACATACACACCCACACGCTCTAGAGAGTGTTAAGAATACTGGTGGTGGTTCTGAGCTACTTTGTTTATAAAAGATATTCATTTTGTATAATCCTTAGCAGTTCCTTTTACTGAGAAAGGAATAAACCTGATTTCAGATTCCCAATAAACCCATGTTAGTAAGATGGTATGAAGATGGACTTATGTACAGAGGTTAGGATGTCCGAAAGACAGTTTGCCTCTACACCCTGACTCTGAACCTCACACATTTCCATGGTTGGCAGAAATCAAAAGATTGTGGAGATTTATGCTGGACCACTAGTGAACTGGAAAATGGGTATCCTACTTGAGGCATGCGTGTCTTTGGTTTAGTTTTCTATTTAAATAAAACAAAGCTACTGCTCAGATGAGCCAAATGGGAACAACTGTGAGTAGAGAGAACACTTAGCATATTTGAATTTCTAGATAGTCATGCTTGATGTGGTGGCTTCTGTCACTCACTTAGAAAAAGCATACACTGGAGAGGAAGCGAAGGCAAGAGGATTAGCTTCAGACCTATCTGGACTACAAAATGAGTTCAAGGTCATCTTTGGCAAGTTAATGAGGCTCTGTCTCAAAAGAAGAAGTAGGTCATGAAATGAGGATGTAGGTCAGTGGTAGAACCCCCTACACAAATCAACCAAACAACCCAAAGCAGCTAGTTACAGTATTCTCCCAATGAAATTCCATTTGTGTTCTTTAATTCAACATAAAATAGATCACATTACAAAGCCAATCATTTGGCTATGATTGACAGTTGAGGGATTGTAAAGGTAGTTCTTAAGTCTTGTATTATCTTTTACTAGTTTAATCTGACCCCTTTTCTGGCTGTGTGTGGTGGTCAGATACTTTCAAGCTAATGGGATTCCTGACTTTTTTGTTTTCCATGGCAGCCTGGTATGTGACACAGCACAAAGGCATGGGAAGGCTTTTGGGCAACTAGGTCATCAGGACCTACTTGAAAGCTAACATAGCCAGGATCCAAGCCCCCTCCATGAGTCTGTGGCTCCCATGTAAGGTATTAGATAGACAGGAGTCTGGAAATCTCTTGCTGGGTTTTATCTCTGAGCTAGAAGCACTAGCCAAGGAGAAGGCTGTTTTCTTCTGCCTGCTCTGGGTTCCTTTGGCCCAGGGGAGTCTCTGTTTCACTTATCCAATACTGTGTTCCTATAGTGTCTTCTTTCCATGATTCACAGTGGATTCATGTGTTTCAGGGACTGATGATACAAACTACTTCAGGACAAAAAAAAAAGGTAAGAAAAGGGAAATAAGTAAATGAGGGACATTAAGAATCAAATGGGTAGGACTGCCATAGGCTGAAGAGTAATTGAATCTCTAAAGGCTTTTAAAGTCAACTTAAAATACACAATTCCATAAACACAAACCCGCACATGTACATGTAAAAATCTCAGTTTGGAACCCCTTGTTTAATCTTTTACAAAATATTGGAAGAAACCTTAGTTATCACTTTAATTCTCAAAAAAATCCCCAGGGAAAGGAAACTCAAAAATTCAAATGGCTTGCTGCTTGTTTCATCTGGGGTGATCATATGGATGGGAGAAATTCATAGGGAAAATAAAGTAAGACATCAATAAATTGTTAGGCAATGAATCATAATGGCTAATTTTGTGACAAGTTTTTTTTCTTTTTTTTTTTTTTTAAATAAAGCCAAATGTGTAATGGTAAGATGTTTACAAATTTTCTTCAGCATGCACTTGGTTGAGTAGTGTTTACTCATCTAATTCTTCTGTAGACAGGAAGGATACTATCCCCAGGGAGTCCTTGCTGGGTCTGGGTATAGTCAGGAATAGCAAGACACCTGTACATCGCAAGTTGTTGATAGGCAACAGAATCATCACACTTATTTTATAGTGGGAAAAACTGAAGCATGAGTAGATTTACTAAGAAACTTCCTAAGCCACAGTGCTAGCGAAAAGCAGAGATGGAATTAGATTGTTGGTGGATCTGACCTCAATTTCCAGAACCTTCCATATTCCTTGCCTCTGTGCTAACTAGCCACATCCCAAAGTCTTTATGAGCTAGACTGTTTTTTTTTTTTTCTAAGCAGGATGACATCAAAGTCTGTGAATTTATTCACCCAAGTTTATGCCAGAGTAAAGGTAAAAACTTCAACTGTGCAGATTCTGGAATGGACCCATTCGGGAGCTTTAGGTGGCTGCCACGGCAACCCCCTCAGAGATGCTCCCTGGAGTCCTCTTGGTCCCTCCAAGCCACTTTCTCTTTCTAAATGAACCATACCAGTTCTATTCAAGGTGGATCGACCAGCAAAAGCTCATTTAAGCTCTCCTCTCAATGGCTTTATCCTACCTCCTAAACTGAAAAGGGGACAGGCAGAAAGGGGCTCACAAAAGCCTCTTCTCCCTGTAGTCCTTGTAATAGGCTCATTAAGTGCCTGCCCGGGCTTGTTATAAAATACTGTGGAAGCAGCTCCTAAGTAGCTGGCTGTTTGTAACAGATAATATCAAACTGGAGAAACATGTAAAAGCACATACAAAAACAGTAAAACGAGATGTACTCTAATGATAACAGCCAGACAAGCAGGGGAATAATTAGTCACTCCATGTATATGGTGTGGGGTTTGTAGCAGACTCATTTTATTTGAATTCCTTGTCAACTTTTAACTTTGGTGTTTTGTGTATGGGGCAAATAAAGGATGCTCAATAGGGAGCGTCTGTACCACAGGGAACTAAATGATGCTGTGGCCTCTTTCACTTGCTATTGATTAATAATATTGCTCTTAAGCCTCACTTAAAGGATGTTGGAGATTGCTTTGGAGTTTTTTTTTTCTTCCATCAGATAACAATGTATCTGTGTAAACAAGCCTGACTTGTCAATAGCTATTTTTCTTTATAATAATGTCATTTATATTTTGTAATGTTATGTTAAAATTTTGAGTTTTAAAATTATATTTAATGCTCAGAATCTGTATACTTGCATAGGGTAATGAAACAGGGACTCAGCAAACATTTGGCATTGCCCATTGCCTTTTGAAGAACTGTACCTCAGTGAGGGGAATTCAGATTTTAAGGAAAAATTTCTAAGTTTAGGGAGATGATGCTTACTTTCATTATTATTTGTGAAATAAAGCTAGTATATGTAAGAGCATTATTATATTATTTTACTGACTTTTGCTCAAAAATAATCTTTCCATCTCCAGGAAATTGAACATATAACCTCTCTGGCAGTGAAACACTTTCTGTATGTAAAAATATGAGAGTCATAAAAATACATTTTTGTGTCTCTTATCAGAGAATCATGAAATGCTGATATTACTGACATAACTCCCGATATCATAAATATTTTCCACGCGGAATAATGTATGTAGGATGCATTTATTTCATCAGTAGGATGTTACTTAAATGGACAGGCTTATGAACTGCACCCTGTGTCCCAACATGGCCGTGCCCCAACTCAGTTGGAAATCTTTACAATTCTGTTTATCTAAGTTTCAATTTGCTTTATCAACCCTGATCTGGTTCTGATGAAATTCATTCCAAGATTCTGAAATTAGGCAGCAGAGGAGCGTGGCCCTGGATCAGCATCCCTGGGATCTGGGCCTTTCCCTGCCACTGATACCACATATGATTATCACTTATTGGCCAAATCATATATTCCATCTGTTATCCATTGTCAAATGAGAAAACTAATTCCTTTGTTGATTTCCTACCTCAAATTCTACCTTAATAATGTTTTCAGATAATGAACAAACACTTATTTTGCTTGACAACTGAGCTCAGTAAATGTGACTCATGAGCTCTGTCCCTTTGGAGAAGATAATTTGGTAAAAGTAGCCACAAAACTTTCTAAAAAGTTTATAATACATCTTGTACTGAGAGCTTTTGAATAATCAATAAGTATTTACCCCACCTTTCACACTTCATGGTTACTTTTTCCTATTTCCTTTCCTCCTCCTTCTCTTCCTCTTCCTTCTCTGCCTTCTCCTTTTCTTTCTCCTCCTTGTCCTTGTCCTCTCCCTCCTCTTCATCCTCCTTCTCCTCCTCCTCCTCCTCCTCCTCCTCCTCCTCATTTTCTACTCTTCTTCTCTATCGGGCCTTGTACACATGAAGTAAAGGCTTTATAGTAAGTTTTATCTTACATCCCTATCCCCCTCCCTTCCTTTCTTTCTTTCTTTCTTTCTTTCTTTCTTTCTTTCTTTCTTTCTTTCTTTCGTTGGTTCGTTCTTTCTTTTTACTTTGAAACAGGGCCTCACTAAGTGGTCCAGGCTAGTCTTGAAGTCACTCTGCACCCAGCCAAGACATGCCTTGAGCTCTTTCTGTCTCAGTCTTTTCTGGCTGTACTTCCTGGGCCAGCTGCAATATTTTTCTATAAAAATTACGACACAGAATAATATCTTCTGTTTTCTCTCTCTCTTTTTTAAAAATATAATCAGCTTGTCAAAGTAGACTCTTTTCTGAAGATCTGCTTCGGGAAAAACGGGTGTCTTTTACCACAGTTATCACAATTTTGTCTTCGATTTATCATTTCCACTTGCTGACATTCTTCCTACAGATAGAAACACATGTGTGCAAATATCCCTGCTTCCACGTGCACAGTGAGGAATTGCTTATGACAACCAGACTGGAAACAGTCCTCATGAACATCAGCAAGAAACTGCTCAACACGTGGTATTTGGAGACCTATGTTACATCAGTTGCTGAGAGGAGCGGGATATCCCTAAAGGACTGATGTGGAAATGCCTTCAAGTGGACCATTAAGTGAAATGATCAAACTTCAGAGTGGCATGGAAGACATCTCATCATTAAAAAAAAATGTATGTGCATGTACTATATAAGTATAATGTGTTTTGAAGGTTCATTAAATATCCACTCACTATAAACGCACCAAGTAAGAATGCTAGAAGTGGAAAGGCCTGCAGTGGCAGCCGTCTTACTTTTTTCTATCACCTTTTGGAATTTATACTACATGCATCAACTACAAAAGAAATGGTATAAGCAAAGACTTTAAATGGTCAATATGTAGCAGTATTGTTCTAATGGCTACAGGGGTTAGTTAGATCACTGAATCTTTACAACAAGCACACAGGATTAGAAGTAGTACTATGACCTTCACTTGGTAGCTCAATAGAACAAGGCTGGAGAAAGTGAGGTCACTTATTTGAGCTGACAGAGGCAGTGGGGTCTGGGTTTAGACACTGTCTCACAGAGGCTGCATATGATATGGAACCTTAGTGACATGGCTGTCTTTTTGCATTATAAATGCCTCGCAGTTGAACAATGTTATGGTTTTGTTCCCTACGGCACAGCTATAGTGTATGCTCCAAAGGACTCAAGGTACACCTGATTTTTTGGTCCATCCTTGAACAGTTTAAGTCTCACAGGGAAATTTTTGTCCCTGGCTCACTATTCCATCCTGGGAAACTATGTATTCTTTGATGCAAGCAAATGCTAGAATTTTACTTCTCAGCTACATAATGCATGCAGTCCTTTCAATTTCCCCTTTTCAAATTTATGGTAAAAAGTTTTCATTGAACACATTTCTCCCCCTATAACACTATCCCAAATCTACATTAGCCTGAGCACCAGGGAATTCTATAAATTATTCACTTTCTTAAAAATAAACACACTTAGTTTAATCGTATGTTTACAACTCTTCCCTATAGTCAGTATCCACTCATTCTAATAGCCAGCACGAAAGAGAACATCTCATTATTTACAGATGTAGTGCTTATAGCTTTAATAGATGTTAACATTGATTTTATTAGCTGCTGGAGACAGAACCCAGTGCACTTAACAGCCATGGCGGAAGGAATAGGTAAGTTGTTTAGTGATTAGAAAAGGTGGATTGATTTTCTTCCATTGTTGTTCCTCATGCCTCTAATTTCGCAGTCAGCTTGGCAAATAGGAAGCCCTTTCTCTGCATATTTCATGACTTCCCAGCCTTTGCCTCAATTTTCACTTGTCTCTGCAGGCCAACTTCAAGTTCAGAGATTTGCCTCATGCTGCTTCCCTCCACGGGCAGGGGCACCGAGGCTTTTAGATGTCTCACCAGAGTGTCTTTGGAAGTTACTGGGATCTCAGTTTGACGTTATAATCAAAACCTGTCAGCCCTGAAAACACTGCCCCTCAGGCCTGAGTTCAGGAGCTCCCAGGCAGCAGCACCAAGGACTGGGGAAGAGAGAATTGGAAGGAGCAACTTCACAATCAGGAGGTTTGCTTCTCCCTACGAAGCACAGCTTGGCATCAAATCCGCTGTCCTTCTGCCACAGCCTTCCAAGTGCCAGGATTACAGGCACCACCATGCACGGCTTCAGAATGAGCTTTAAGTCTTTCACACACCACGTTCAGTTGAAACGTATGTGGGCATGTTTTGAGGAGTGGAGCTGGGGTTTGGGACTTGAGAAAACTTAGAAATTCATTTCTTTCTAAAAATGTGGAGCCTCCCCCCCCCCTCCGTTAACTTCTGATGCACTTAAAAGTAGTTCATAAAATGAAGATCTCTTGAAGAGACTTGTTCTTTTACTAGGCATGGCTTTTGGGAGTTCTTGGAAGGAGCAGTGAGCTTTTGGATCTCATATCAAAGGGTTTAAAGTTAATGATTTTAAGTGTGGTTGGGTTTTATTGTTCCTCTGGTGGGCTACAAACTTCAACCACTCTTTGACCCCTGCTCCTTCAACTCAATTCCATCTAATGCTCTGTGACTAATATGGTGGATATTTAATCTACTTTGCAGCTGAAATTACTTTTAAGAATCACTTTTTCTCCCCTTTGGAAAACTTCCTCTGGAGAGAAATTGCTTATTGTAAGTGTATCATAGAAAACATTTTAAAAAGCTTTTCTCCCAGGAACAATTAAACCTCATCATTATGTTGGTAACACATTAGAAATGAGACAGGAAAAGTGTTATTGTTTTAGAAGGAAAAATAGAGTCAAAAGGAAGAATAAAGGAAGAATAAATGGCAACCTCTCTGATCCTGTTATTCATGTAGATATGGTAAGTAGTGGTGTCCTGGCAAATATTTGCTCCAATGTAATTAAAGAGGGAGACAAAAATCAACGGAGCACAGAGTTCTGAGATTCAAGTGGGATCCTTTTGGTCCATTTTCTTGTTAAGAACACATGTGGTTGCCCTTTCAGGCCCATTTCAAGGTAAATGTTGTCTGGGTATCCCACAGGCAACAGTCTCCTGGGCACTTGGGAAGATACACTCCAAACACTGTAAGAACAGAGACTTGTGGTTCCCCTGAGATCAGAAAAGCTGAACCTATTATTACATCCTTTTTCCCTAAGTAGTGGCTGGATTCTGGCAAGCCTTTTGAGTCTTTGTCCTTGGTGAGAGGTATCTTTGTGCATGTAAAGCATCTCTAGGACTTTTTTGGACTGAAGCTGTGTTCATATCTGTAGTTGATCTCTGATGATAGGCCTTGGCTATCCATCTAGGACAGAGTTAGCGAGAGGAAGACTGGGTAATTTCTTCTGAGAGTGCTTATAGCCTTGGCTTCCCACTGTCCATCCCATTCAGCATAAAGGTCAGATGAATTGCTCTTCTCAAGGAAACTTCTATTTGGACAGAGATGGAACACCTAAGCTAAGGACTGGCTAGAAAAAGAAAAAAATAAGATCCAAGAGTTTTACCACTTAGTTGGTACTTCTTTGAAATTATGTTTCCTTATTTAATGAGAAAAATGGACTAAAATGGTTTTTGATCTTCTTGAAATCCTAGACTTGTGACCTCTTTGAAATAAAGATGGAGTCATGACCTCTTGGAAATAAAGATAATTTCATGTACTACAAACTCAGGAGAAACAGCAGCTTCTGTCCTTAAGCTTGAATGCTAATCTTAGATTCAGGCTTTTTATCCGGTGGCTTTATCTGGAGCACCCTGGACAGGTGATATGGTGAGAAGTCATATGGATTGAGGCAATCCACAGTTAATCTCTTTACCTTGGTTTGCTTGTTTGTTTGTTCGTTTTTGTTTCATGTTGGACATGAAGGCATGGACTATATCCATCTCATTAGAGAATAGAAAATGGCATCTTGCATTTGCAGCTTGGGGATATGGCTGACATAATATCCTACTGCAAAGCTTTCAGGGACGTGCAAGAGCTAGCTCAAGCGGATGAAGTGGAGGATGAGGGATTCCTGCTGAGAAGAGGAGTCATGGACACAGCTTCCCTCAGACCAAACATCGTTAGAGCGACATGTCCTTGCCTTGCTAAGTTGGCAGTGATGTTAAACTTTTGCTTCTATGAAATGAACAGTTTTTCTTAGAAGCACCATGCTGCCTTTTATACAAATAAAGTAAATGCATATCAACACACTCGTTTTAGCGACATTTGCAGATCACTCTGTGCAGTATGGCAGAGTGGTTGTCATTTAGCTGGTGCTATTCTATTATTGCCTGCCATACTCACTCTACAAAGATTGCGTCCAGAAGGGAAGGGATTTTGTCTGGGCTATACATGAGGATACCTCTAGAGTTTAGAGCAGTGCTTATAAAACTTACTAGGAATGCCAAAGAACAGTCTTCCAAACAAATGATGCTAGAATCACAGGCACCTGGATACAGAAGAATGAATTTGGTCTGCAGCTCACACCACATATGGAAATAAACAAAAAAATGATCAAAGTCCTAAATGTGAGTGATAACATTTTGTAACTCTTGAAAATAACAGGCATCAATCATTGTGATATTTGATTGGACATGGCCTCATATGTGTATATGAAATTTATTGTCATAAATTATATATGATACCAAAGGCATAAAAACTAGAGAAAAAGTAATTATACTTTATCAAAATAAACAAAACCTTTGTGTTTCAGAAGACATTATAAAAAAAGTGTAAAGATGACACACAGACTGCATGAAATGTTTGCAGTCCATGAATGAGCCCAACCAAATTTTATTATCTAGAATATATAACATCTATAGAAAAAAACTGTAGCATCCAAACCATGAAGATATTAAACAGTATGATTTTACAGTGAGTTTTGACATTTCAAAGTATATAGCTAAAGGATTCAAAACTGAAGTTTGCATAAGAATGTTTAAAGTACACTTGTTCACAACTGCCCTCAATAGAAACAACTCAGCTACCTACTGAGATATGAATGAGTTAAGAACATGTCATATATACACAAAAGGAGCATTATTCACCTATACACAGGATGAATATTACCTCATGATTTAATTTTGAGAACATTGTACTTAGAAGTGAGACTAAAAGTGGCAAAAATTGTATTATTTTAATGGCAAGAAATGTCCAGAATAGGCAAATCCTTAGATAAACCAGGTGAAGAGGGGAGGAGGCAGGAATGAGGGGGTGAGGGCTACTGAATATTACTTAATGAGAATTATTTGCAGGATGTGCTGATGAAAATCGTTGGGAATTAGATAACAGTGATGGTCACAAATCTATAGTTATATTAACATCTTTAGATAGTGCACTTCAAAAAGCTGAGCTAATAGACGGCAAGGAGGGAATGTATTCAATATACAATACATTTTCATAGTTGTATGAAAATAATAAGGAAAAGACCAGACATTTGGCCTGCAAGTTATATATCAGTTTGGAAAATGTAGTAGTGGGATATCTCTATGTGAAATCTCTGTCTCAGGGCTCAGGGAACCCTGCAGAAGAGGAGACGGAAAGAGTGTGAGCCAGAGGGGATGAAAGACAGCAAAAAATCAAGGCCTTCCAAATCGTCATAAGCAAAGCTCACACGAACTCACAGAGCCTGAGAAAGCAGGCACAGGGCCTGGACAGGTGCGCACTGAGTCCTCTGTGTTATGGCTTCCAGTTTAGTGTTTTTATGAGATTCTTGAGTATGCGAATGAGTCTGTCTCTGACCCTTGCCTTTCTTGGGTTCTTTTCCTCCTGTTGGTTTGTCTTATCCAACTCTGATGTGATAATTTTTGTTTTATCTTTTATGTTTAATTTTAATATTTTATCTTTATATTTTATTTTTGTCATATATAATTTTTTTTTAAAAAAATGAATGAACAAAAGAAAGAATACCTATCAACTAGGGTAGAGGTTACTAACAGAACTGTTATTATACCCACTGAGAGGGAGAACATCAATTTTCAGCAATGGAGTGACACTGAGTCTATCAATCACTCCAGGTCAAGCCTCATGTCCAATGTGTAATGAACTCCACAGCTTTTGTTGTGTGTTTTTATTTGGTTATCTTCTGTTTTTTTCTTTTGTGTGTTTTATTTTGTTTTCTTGGTTTTGGGGGTTTTGTTTTTTGAGAAGAACTTGAAGTTGTATGAGTAGGAAAGGCAAAAAGTTCTGGAAGGACTTGGGGGAAGAGGAAATATGGTCTCAAAACATTTAAAATTAAAATTTGTGTTTAATAATAAATAAATAAGAAAAAATGTTTTAAATAATGAAAATAAAATAAGTATAAAAACGGAAAATCTAGCAGGGATGATGATAATTTTTTGGCCATTTAAAAGTACAACTTTGGAGCAGGAAAAGACAGAGAGATAGAGACTGAGGAAGAGGAAGAATCGAGTGACCAGAGGTATTGATTGGTTTGTTCCTTATCTCTGCTAAGTCCCCTATAAAAGCCTCATGAAGAGGCCTCAAGCTCCTGGAGGAACCAAAGCTTGGCATCTATTTATTGGATGCCTAGGTTGTTTCATGAGGCTGAAGGATGCCAAAACTTTGGTTTCAGAAATACTTGTTCTGCTTCAATCACAAAGATGCCCAGTTCTGGGCTGCACCTGTGTATCCAGGAATCCAAGAGTTCTTGGAAGGCTGGAAAGACAGAACTCAGGTTCTGTTACTGTATAATGCTGGTGGAATTATTTAATTTCACTAAATTTCCATTTTCTCTTTCAAAATAGTTTCTGCATCATATTCTTCCACAAAGACAGTAGAGTAGTGAGGGTCTTTGACCATAAGTGACAGAAATCCATGTCAAACTGGAATAGAAACAAAAGAGTTTTGCTTTTGTGGGTGTTGGATGTGACTAAATGGCATGGTATGTCACAGGCAAGCTGGATACAGGAGATCACATGATGGCTGCAGTGGCTACTTTGACTATTTTTCATGGGTTGACAAAACCATAGGCAGACCAACCATATGATGATGCCAACAACCACCAGAGGTTCAGCAGTCCCTGGAAACAGCAAGGCAAGAGCACGAAAGGATTCTGTTCCTCAGACTTACAAACTCATGGAAAGCAATGTACCCTTTTGCCCAAAAGGCTGAATTGGTGAAAATCACTAAGTAACTTTGTATCTTCCTTAGGCTGACTCTTTGGCTCTAAGCGTGTAATAAACTACCCAAGCCATAGGTACACCTCTGTGGACTAGGAATAAGGAATGATGGCTGTTCCATGGAAATTAGAGAAGACGCTAACTGGAGGAAAGACATAGGCAACAAGTAGAGGACAACAATAAATGTTCTCTAAAGCTCTATTTCCCTTTAGATTATTAGCCAAAATACACACAAATATATTGTCCTGAAGATTTTATATATATTATATGAATTAATGTAATAATTCTACAGTAGAAAACAAACATAGCGCATGTAAAGATTGCATCTACTCTGTTCTATTCATTTTTCATTTCATTAAAAATGAAGTTTTCCATCTAATGATTTAACAACTTACAGAATAAAAATACTTTTCTCTAAAGTATATCTGTGAAAGAAATAAAATTCCACTTTACCATGAGCTCTAGAGCATTGTCACCACTGTCTATTGCTACAGACTAGTTATGAGTAACATCCTGCATTCCATCTTGACCTGGGTGTGTCCCAAGATACCTAGAATTTACCACCTTCACAATCTAATTTATAAGACATTACTCACACAAAAAACAGCTCAACAAAACCTGGCCTTTTCAATGTGTGACACATCAAAACCCTTCCAGTGCCTTGCTCAACCCAAATAGCTGGAAGTCATCCTTGACAACTCCTCTTTCACTTTCCCATTTTCAAGTCATGAGCACATTCTTAACTACACCTCCCAAGAATCTCTGGAATCTAATTACTTGTTTTTAATCTCTGCAATCAATGCATGAGTCCACAGGTCTTGGCATCTACTCTTTCTTCATGTGCTCTGCTTCTTGTTCTAGAGTTACAGTGATGAAAGTACAAATTATATCACAGCATTCTCTAGCTTCAAATGTTTCACTGTTGTCCTCTTGTGCTCAAGATTGAGATAAGAACTACCAGACCCCACAAGATATGACATGATCTAGCTTTTTTGATTCTGTAACTCTTTATATTCACGTAGGATGGTGGAGTCTTAAAACAACATGTTGTCACCTGAGCCTCAGACAGCGTGGCTTGAGCCATCAGAATCCCCAATCTTTAAACTTTTGGTATTTATGTGTGCAGTAATTAGGGAGCTAGGAGTTGATCTACCTCAAACTGTACTACACTTGGGCCTATAACCAAGAGACTCTGCATTCCAATACAGAGACACTTGCTCATCAGTGTTCATTGCTGGCCATTACAATACCCATAAATTAGAAACAGCCTGGATGTCCATCAACTGATGAGTGGGCAACGAAAATGCATTATATTCACACATCGTAATATCATTTAGCTGTTAAACAATTTTAAGAAATTAAAAAATTTACTAATTAATGGACGGAGGTAAAAAGATCATCCTGAGTAAAGTAAGCCAGACCCTGAAAGACAAATATTGTACATTTTCTCTTCTATATAGATGCTGGTTTTTAAACTTTGAAAATGTGTGCTACAATCTCATTAGGTATCTAGCAGAGGTTCGGGGTGGAGGAGAGAATCTTCCAAAAAAAAGGGAAATAGAAATTTATGGAGAAATAAAGAGGAACCTAGAATAGGAAGAATCAACAGGGAGGAAGAACTTGGCCGAGAAGGGTAAATGAGGGAATGCTGGGAGGGACCATTAACACTAAAAGGTATTTGAAAAACCATAGGAAAACCCAGTACTATAATTTATTTTATTTTATTCTAGTTTTGACGATACCTACCTGTTGTCATGATTATGAAAGGAAGAAAAAAGAAAAAATGGCATTGTTCTTACCAAAATAACCTCATTTGTTTTTATATTACATTTCCATTCTCTTAAGACTTAAATATATCCGATAATTTAATTTATAAGCAGTGCTAATTCAATTAGCACTCGATGTATTTATCTATCAATCATTATTCTCTTTAGAGTGCATATTTATTATTTAACTGTCTATCTACCTATGTACTTGCTTCTCTATCATTTATCAACATCTATTGTTAATTGTCTATCTCCCTCATCATGATACTGAACAGTATCTGAAATGAATTATTACCATCCCAACAGTAGCCTTACTGATTCATGAAACATTAAACACACACACACACACACACAAGTTTGCAAACAGGAAACCAAAATGATGCAGTGTAAGGGATTTAAGCCCATCTTCTGTTTCCAAAGATGTTGGTTTAATTTTTGTTTTTCATTTTCCTTTGCCTACTGTACCTGTGGATTCTCAAACACTGATTCTCAGAGCTTTTGACTTGATTGTGTCCTCTCTCTCTCTCTCTCTCTCTCTCTCTCTCTCTCTCTCTCTCTCTCTGTGTGTGTGTGTGTTTCTGTCTTGCTCATGATATTTACACATGAGTTGTCATGTCTCTGGGTCTTTGGTTGGTTACAATTGTCCTTAACTTTCTGACCTGGGTTCATCAGGTGTCACTATAAAGTAATTATTGCCAGTTCCCTTTTAAATATTTAATTCAACCCTTTTAAGAACATTTATTTTAAAGAATTATGTGTATATGTGTGTCTGTGCTTATGTGTCTGTGTGTGAGAGTGCCTATGGAGGCTAGAGGAAGGCATCGGATCCCCCGATGCTGGAGTTATGCTGGAGTTATAAGCAGTTGGGAGCCCTCCACTATGGGCTGGGAGCTGAACTTTAGTCCTCAAGAAGAGCAGGAATGTGCACATAATCATGGAGCTACCTCCCTAACCTCAATCCACAGCGTTGTAAAAGGCAAAAGACTTACATGGTCTGAGGAGAAACTGGAGAGCACAGTATATTTTAAAGGGAGTTTTGTATCTTTCATTTATTCACATATCTCAGTTTAGGAGGTGAGCAGGAAGAGACTAGACAACAAATGGTGCATCAGGTAGGGGGTTTGACTATAAATATATACAAGTCAGGCAAGGAAAGCAGGAAGTAGCTGTGTGGGTTTGATGCCAGGAAGCTTCTGCATCTGTGGGTGGCAGAGTCAGCTTTTGTTAGCAGGCAGGAGCAGGAACAACTGCTCATTAGTCCTTCCATACAGACCTTTGGTATAGCTATCTCCTAGGGTTAGCTTGGCCACACTACTGCTCTTGTGTGGAGAATACTTGGACATCTGCAATCCATGTAAGAGCCTCAGCTTGGCCAAGCTTTGCGTGGATGCCTATGCTTTAGTCACCAGGAATCATGGAGAGGGTATATAAGGGTGCTTTTCCTCTAGAGATGGCGACTGGGTAAATTTTCTGCTACAGAGCCACATGCAAGGCAGGCTGTCCCCGTGTAGGAAGAGTGCAACAGAACAGAGTTTCAGCTAGACAGATTTAGTTCTTTGCACTGATTTTGACTTCTCTGGGTATCACAACCAGGGTTTATGACAAACAGGGCTTTGCCTTCCGATTACTTTGAAGCTGAAGTTGGCTGAGAGCCTGAGACAGCATGAGAACAATGATTTAGATGCAGTTCTGAAGGACAGTAAGGTTTCCAGGTATGTATTTGAGGCACATTTTAGAAACTTGCTTAGTTGGATCAAAACAATCCTTTTAATTTGCTTTTAGGTTTCAGTGGAAGGATGAGAAGTTTTCTTTGGATCATTTTTTGTCCTGTGGTAGCATGTAGTATCCAGGCCATAATAATGTCTTGATCAACTTACTGCAAAGTCTGGATATTCTAAATGTATTAATGTACATCTAATATTTAAGATTTCAGCAGTTGTATACTGCCATTTAATTAGATCATTTGTAAGTAAAATGAATATGCTAATACTATGAATATGCTAACATGAATATGCTAATAAGCAGCAACTCGTTTGGAAAATAACTAATCATGTAAATAAACATAGAAAGACCAAACCCCACATAAAGACCCGAGCTTTTGCCTATGATAAAACAGAATTCACATTCACCAGTCACTCATGCATCCACTTCCCAACCACAACTCTTGAAGAATAAGCAGCCATTTCCTGTTCATCCTCCAACCCCTCTTGTTCCAAAATTCTAAGTGATGCTTGAATATCATCACTCTATCCTGTAACTCAGCTCTCTATATGACATCACTTCTGAGCACTGAGGGAAGTGCTGTGCTCTAGTATGGTAGCCAAATTTAGAAGTGGTAAGAAGAATGGTGCTGGAAAGATCAATATTTCTATCCTTGGAGTCTATGGATCTCCTACAGTAGCTGTCCCAGGAGACTTGACAAACATAATTAAAATAAGGAGATTGTCCTGCATTTTCTAGATGACCTCAAAAGTACTACATGATCCTGGTACATCCTAATGAGATATTAGAAATATCCCAAGTGGGAGACCATTGCTGACTTGGAAATGAAGGATTATACACTCAGGTACTAGAGGAAATTTTCAATCCTCAGCCAAGGTCAAGCAAGGGTTGGGAAGTGGATGCATGAGTGGCTGGAGAATGTGAATTCTGTTTTATCATAGGCAAAAACTCTGGTCTTTATGTGGGGTTTGGTCTTTTCTATGTTTATTTACATGATTAGCTATTTTCCAAATGAGTTGCTGCTGATTAGCATATTCATATTATCATATTCATATTATTAGCATATTTATCTATAAGAAGCCCTATTGTGCCAACAATATGAGACACTGGAAACTGAGTTTCAGGAACTCTTCCTCAGTACTCATTTTATTTATTGGGCACCTTAATTTTGCCTGAGAGACCCACAGGAGAGAGAGACAGAGAGAGAGAGAGAGAGAGAGAGAGAGAGAGAGAGAGAGAGAGAGAGGAGAGAATATGTTGGGGAGAGAGTGCTCCATGTGGATACCTGATTTATGGCATGTGAGGTAAAAATGGTGTTCGTTAAGGTGGGATTAATGCTAATTTGTCATGGCAAATTAACATAAGTCTTTCCTTTGAACCCTTTTTCTGTCAGGATAAAAAAAAAAAAAAAAAACCAGATTGAACCAGGAGAAATATGTAAAAAATCTAGGAAGCCCCAAAGCCACACAGAAATGACTTCTCTAAGGACTCTTGGATATTCTGCATGAATATGAAGTCTGATTTATACCTTCAGCAGGTGGAGGCACCTTGTTGTCACCCATCTCCACTGGAGCACACCAAGCTTTCAGTAGACAAAATAATGAACTGATGGACAGCATTTAAATGCACCATAGAGGTAGCGGGCACATGCCAGGCCTTGGCAAACAGCAGAAAGTCTTTATGAATGCAAACTTCTGTGTGTAGCTGCAGTATGCCTGCCTTCCATCTTGGAAGTGGATCTCATAGAAAAGCAACCAGAGAGTTTACCTTTGACTCTGTAGCAAAGACCACAGGAGATTCCTATCTTGACAGACTATAAGGTAACAAGATAAGGGATTCTTTTCAAAAACTGAACTAGACAAGCTTAAAGACAGAGTACATTAAAGAGATGAAAGCGTGAATAGTCATAGTGACCGGAGCTGAGTGGGAAGAGGGTCAACACACTTTCTTGGTGGAGCTGCAGCAAAGTCCTGTTACCTGGCATTAAGGTAGTTCCTCCATCCTCATAAGGGCTTCCTGCCTTAAAAGCAGTAACCTAGACCATTACCTTTCAGAAGCATCTGAATTTAAAGCACTTGGAAGGCGAAAACTTACTCTTTATGACACATCAAATGGATTTCCCTTAAGAAAAGGGGGAGGGAAGAGGATAATGTATAGACTACCCAGCAGTCATTTCTATTAAATAGTTTTTTTTTTTTTAAAGGAAAAGAAAGTAGAAGCTTTGAAAACTTTACTCATAGGATCTTTTCATCCTTTCTTTGATGTATTTGGAGTGAAGAGAATACATTAGTGCCTTTTAGTCTGGCAGACAACTCTCTAATGAACACAAATGGAATAAGACCAAGAGTGTTGACTTCATTTTCAGAATCTTAATGCCAGAATTGTTTCTACAAAAAGAAAAAAAAAGTTGCAAAAAGTAGAAACAGCATGGAAGTTTTGAACAATGTCTACTTTTCTGGATTAGGCAGCTGAAATTAAATGAAAGGCACCACAGAGACTATTATTAAGAACAGAAGGTATCAGTTCTTGGACGACACAGCCATTAGCCAGAATAACAGCTGTAAAAAGGAGCAGAAGACTTTGCCACAACTCTACAACCAGAGTACTCTGCAACTCATAGCCTGTCTCTGTCTTGGCATACTGTTAGACAGTTATAAAACCAGCCATATACTCTTTTCTTTTTACAGAAATAATTACTGTCTGCTATTGGAGTTCCCATTGGAGCTGAGAGTTCTTGGCTTCTTTGATGGTTAGGCACAGTGAAAGGATGGAAAAGTAACCCTTCAGCTCTTGATTTTATAACAAAGAGATAGACTCTCATTTCCTTTTCTTTAGGGTAAGGTATGGACTTTGTTCACAAGGGTGAACTAAGTTCTGCTTTTTGGATGAGAGTGATCTCTGTGGGGATAAAGGTACAAGATGGAAAGGAGGTTATTTGTTATAGCGACTGCCAAAGAGGGTAGCTCTTCTACCATGTAAACTTTCAGAGTTGTGTGAAAAACAGACTATGCCGCCAGACTCGCCATTACCCAGCATCTCCTTTTACATACACTTTATTCAGGACTCTCCCTTTGTTACCCAGAATCCTCCAAAGCACGGTGACTCCCACTGTAATGCAGGCACCTGCATCTGCATACTTTTGGCAATTCACTAGTTCAAAAGAGATGAAGCTGATGTTGCGTTTCAGGTACCATGTTCTGTCCTCGGAGTAATCATGGTGGAGATGTAGTCCACGAACCACCCTCTCAGACTTGATTAGTTTTGACTTTCACATCAGTAAACCTGATAGTTCTCTGGTCCTATATGGCTGCTTTTCCTAAGAAAATAATATGTGATAGCATTCTCCTTCTAGTTAGTGTCTGCCACTAGACTCAGGAGAACAGGGCAAGACAGGCGGGTGGTGGAGCAAACCTTCACTCATTGAGCATGTATGGCCTTTCTCCAAATATGTTGTCCAAAGCTATCTTAACTTGTTCTATGATGATTGGAATCATCACTGAATCCCTGAAATCCCACATTTCTTGGGATTTCAGGACAGGTAGATAGGTTTTGAGGAAATCTTAAGACTTTTGTTTTAACTTGCTTCCTTATTGACAAATTAAAAGAGCTTTTGCTTTTTTAAAAAGTTCCTAGCATTTACTTAAAACTAATTTTCAAAAGAGAATTGCTCCAATTAGTAACAACAAATCTAGGTACAGCTGTATATGCTTATAATCTTCGGACCTCAGAGGCTGAAGCAAGAGGGCTGTGAGTTCAAAGCTAGCCAGGGTACATAGTGAAACTGTCTCAAACAACAATGACGATGATGACGATGACCAAAATAAAAGATAAATGACGATGTAAGAGGATGCTTTTCTATAACCTTCTCTGGCCCAACAAATAGGCATGTAATTAATGCCTAATTTCAATAAAGCCACTTCAGGATTTTGAAATGATTTATGTGACTAGGTACATAAAGAATGCCTGCTTACAATAAAAATACATTTCTTAATGCTGTTCATTCAAGTAGTTTGCTTTCTTTCCCTTCTTTACTCATGTATATGTGTATGTAGTGTGCATGCATGTGTGTGTGCATGTGTGTGTATAGGTCTGTGATGTACATGGGGATCGATTAGTGTTACCTATATGTGCATGGGCATATGTCACCCACCAGAGCACTAGCAACCTATCAGGGGCTCTGCCTTTGACGAAAACACTCACAGGGAATTTTTTTTATTGAAATTTTATATTGTATTTAAATTTTTACTAGATTTATAAAAACTTACGTATTGACTATGCTTTTGGGACAAGCTACACTTTTCTTTGACATTAGAATTGAAGGTAATGATTTTTTTTTTTTTTTTTTACAAAAAATCTTAACACCTTGCAGACACATACATAAACCCATACACCATTTTATGAACAGGCAATTTGTTAACACAAAAAGGTTCAGGGACAGAGAAGGTTTCCCACCAAACTGGTTGAGGCAGTGTCAAATCATGAGATCAGAAAGATAGACATTGCTATCTGCCTATGTACTAGTGGGATAAGAATTCATTTAGTTATTGGAGTGTGTACACTCCAATTTAAAATTTATCCAGAGGAATACACATTTAATGTATACAAACCACTTGAACCTTCATGGTATTGGTATCAGGTACTACAATAGACAACATCCCTTCAGAAATTAGCTGAGCTTACCTCTGTACTAGATCAGTACGATATTATTTTCTTATAAGTTCATTATATGGCTCAAACAGGTAGTGGTATGAGTAAAAGGCAAAGGAGAAGGAGAACAGGAGGAGGAGAGGGAGGGGAAGGGGAAGGAGGAAGAAGAGGAGGAGGAGAAGAAGAAAGAGAAGGAATTAACCAGTAGCATAGTATCCTAGATGCACAGAATATGGTTACAAGATAGTTCCAACTCTACTGCAAAGATTACAGTATCTTCCAAATCTGTTTCCACCTTGGCAGAGTAGTAGATGGCCCCACCATTATCCATACATCTTTTATAATTTTTGGTGATATGTGAGTTCCCCTTGGAGATGAGCATTCTCAAATTCTTTGAGCATTGCATAGAGTTGGTGGCTATAAGGGACAATGCTGTCATTCTCAGGTCTAACCAGTGCCAACAGCCACACTGTTGTCTTTCTTTACCTGTTAATGTAAAGTCTTTTCACTTATGCTTTGTCTCTCTCCTTGCCTTTTTGATTTGATAATCATTAACACTGATTTGATAACCTCATGGGTGGATGTTAGTTCTGTGATCTTCATAGATACATATTGGCATGATTTGGATAAACATTCACCCAAATGTTCCCATGCATAAGCTTTGTCTCAGCCCATAGGATGTGGTAGAATCTTTAAGAGGTGAGGACCGGTGGGAGGGAGTTGAGTCATTAAAGCAATGCCACTGAAGAAGATATTGAAATGACAGATCTTTCTTCTGTCTTTATATCCTGCTCACCATGATCTAAAATGGTCACTTCTGTCCCAACCTCAAGTCATGAAATACTATAAACCGGAGAAATATAGTCACATCTTCACAGATAGAAAGTTTGAAAACCATGAGCTGAGATGAGTCTCTCTCAAGATGATATCTCAGGGTTTGTCACAGTGATGTAAAACTAAGTAACACTGATATCTTCAGTATCATCTTAGGATAGCTGGCTGTTTATCTTAGCTTGGAGTATAAGGGAGTCACATAGAAAATAAATTGATTGGCCTGGTTTGTCAAGCCCGGGGCTCAGTTTGTAGAGAATGAACAGCCTCAAGCAGCTCGGATATTATATGAAGCCAAGTATATTTGTCCAGAGACAGGACAGAAAGAGCCTTAAGGCAAGCTACTTTAGAAAAATACTCAGGTGTAGCAAATGCTGCAGCGAAACTTCCTTCATAAAGCTAATAGAAAAAGTAGATAAGCAGGAAACACCAGGTCTCACAGGTTGGCTGATTCCCATCCTCTGTGCCAGTTCCACTGTGTCCAGTATTGAAATATGCTAGTTCAAGAGAGCTTGAATGCAATCTGCACTGCAATTTCAAAATGAGTTACCCATTAGTATGAGGATGCTTCTTATATTGAATCTTTACAAATAAAACCCATCTCAGATGAGTTATCATCTCGGGGATTACAACTTAGCAGGCAAACTTTGCCTGATAGCAGTTTCTTGCCAACAGAAGGTAAAGTAGAGAAAAGAAGCTGCTGCAGGCATCTTCTGTGTGGATTATCTTTGCACTGGCCAGGAGAAAGGACACTTTAAGTGCTACATTTTCTTAATTTGATGAATATTCCCTTAATGTATGGAGAAAGTTGCCACCCCTCTTACATATTTAGTAGCATCCCCTATCATCACATTGATTTCATATAGCCTGCCTCCTTTTCCTTACCACACAAGCAGATCTCATCTAACATCTGTTGTCTCCCTGACCTTAAGCAGTGGGAACATGGTACCCGAAAAGGAAGATCTCATGTCCCAGCCATTCTTTCGGTTGAATTATCTGTTCTATGGACATTGGGCCAATGAAATGTGTGACTGATTATTATTTGAATACTTGGCCCAACGTAGGTGCTCTTTGGGGAGGTTATGAAACCTTTAGGGGGTGGAGCATTACGGGAGGAAGTACATCACTTGGAGCATGCTCTGAAGATTTATAGCCTTGCCCCACTCCTGTTCTCTCTCTGTGCTTCCTGTGTGTGGTTGAAAAGTGTGTTCAGTCAACTTCCTGCCCCTGTCACTGCGACATGCCCTCCTACCATGATGTGCTTTGTCCCTTTGGAGCCCTAAACTAAGTTAAAACCTTTCTTTCTCAAGTTGCCTTTGGTCAAACCACTTTTCCACAGCTACAGAAAAGTATTTAATGTAGGATATAAATAAATGACATAAGGACGCTTCAAAAGTGCCCTTGCACCAGGTGTGGTGGCACACACCTTTAATCTCAGCACTTGGGAGGCAGAGGCAGGTGGATCCCTGTGACTATGTAGGAACACCATGTTGCAAACAAAACAAAACAAAAAATACCAAAACATGTGCCCTTAAAAAATGAGTTGTGTCCTTTGAAATACAAGGTATGTGGTCACCATGGAACCATGTTGATATAAGTCTCAGGCTCTGTGGCCAATCAGTAGGCTGGAATGAGACCCATGGGAATTTGTAGAGTAGCCATAATGGAATGCAGAGCACTGGATGCATGTGAGAGAACAAAGCCTGGGGCTTTAAGGTACTATTAATTGGGGTTTCTGCACAAGCAATGCTACTTAATTCTAACTAACATCAAAGTACACTTCTATGTGGACCCCCCACCAGAGGTGTGTCTTCTACTCCCAAGGACAAGATTCTAGATCATTGAAGTTTAGTGTATTTGGCTTCTGATTTATAAACCAGTCTCTTAAGAGTTTGGTCAAAGCTAATTAATTCTTCACACTCTTGCTAATGGAATCACAGATAAAAATCAAGAATCTGTATTTAAAATACAGTGAAATCTATGGTCTGAAGCCAAACTTTATTAACCCTGCTCCTTTGAAAAACCAGGTTTGAAGTCATTAGGCAGGTCAGACAACTATGCCAACAAGAGTTAATCCACCTAATATTTGTGTAAATAATTTAAATTCAACGTGTAATACTTTTTGTCTACTTAAGCCCTCCAGGTATACGCTAGCAAGTGTGGAAAGCACAGCAGCGAAGAATAAGTTTAAAAAAGTATTGTCTTTTCAAAATATTGCAGAAATGTACTGCTGTTGCTGTTTCTGGTGGTTTTCATTGTTGTGATTTTTTTTGTGTGTGCGTGAAAAGTTACACAAAAAGTCATGTGCAACCTGGGTTGTGAGTTGGTTGTCATAAGTTAATAATTTTGAACATATCCTTTTAGGAAACTAATATTTGTTTGGAGTTGATGTTCCCAGAGTAGTTTAAAACTCATGACCCCCCCCCCCCGACTTCCTGTCTCCTGAGTGCTGGCATTACCAGAGTGCTCCATCATACCAGAGTGCTCCATCATACCCAGCTGCCAGCTCTTACATACTCACCTTCTAGTGCATTTCTATCATGGTGAGCAGCACAGACACAGGCTTTGAGAGAAGGAGGTCAGATGTGGAAGTGGAAAAATCCCAGTGGAACATGCTCTACATCAGCCATCTCTTGCAAAAGCAGAGATGGAGACATTTGAGACTTTTGCTTAAAGCCATTGGTTTCTCCGCCGTTTAGTAAACAAGCACCACATACAAAGTTATTTGGGACATTTCAATCTGGGTTGTGGAGAGGGCTTGATAAGTACAACATTTGCCTTCTGAGTGTTAGGATCTGAGTTTGATTCTCTGGAATCCACATCAAATCCTGGCACAGTGGCACATGTGATTTCAGTGATAGATAGGTGGAAGGAGACAAGAGGATCCCTGAAGTTCTGGTGTTCTTTACCTTGATAGTTTAGCATTCCTGGTACAGTTCCTGGCCAGTGAGAGACTCGACAGCTAGGAAAGTTATAGAAGACAATGTAGGAATGACACCTGATGTTGTCTTCTGATATCCACATATACAACATGTGTTCTTGAACACACATAAGCTCACAATCACACAATATGGATATGCACAAGCATTTTTATTTATTTTCCAGTTGCTGGATACTAATTGTATATTCTGGGGTTAAGCAACTGGCTCAGTAGTGCTTGGTACATAAGCATGAGGACAGGAGCTTGGAGCCCCAGCATCACATAAAGGCCACCTGCAAGCCTGGAGCTGGGAGGATGAAGACAGGGGAAGTTTGACCACACAGTTTAACCAAGCAACGAGCTCCAGATTCAGTAAGGGACCCTGTATCACAAAACCAAGATGGAGCATGATAGAGGACAACCTCTGTGTTTGGTTTCTGGCCTCCGAACACATGAACACATATGCATTCACACTTCACAAACCCTATATGTTTATAGTGTTCAGTATGAGATTTCATTGTTGAATGGCCAGAATATAGATATTAACATATCCAATTCCTGGCTTAGCTGTCTTTTTTTATGTATATGAGTACACTGTCGCTGTCTTCAGACACACTAGAAGAGGGCATCAGATCCCATTAGAGATGGTTGTGAGCCACCATGTGATTGCTGGGAATTGAACTCAGGACCTCTGGAAGAACAGTCAGTGCTCGGAACTGCTGAGCTATCTCTACAGCCCCAGTTGTCTTTTTTTTTTTTTTTTTAATGATGAAAATGTTCAAAACATAGTGACTTCAATGTTTTATAAATACATACTACAATATAATTAACTATAATTACCATAGCACACAGCATGTCTCTTGAATTTACTTCTCCTAACTAAGATTATCTGTCTCTTGATCTCTATAACCTCACTTTGGCTTTCCTATGGCCTATAGTAGTACTCTGCTCTGAATTCATTGTGTCCCCCTTTTGGGTTTAATAGTATGAAATATGTTTGGAATTCCATATTTAAAAATTCTTACACCATGCCCACTTGGTGTGAGCCGGGTTGACTAGGCCTTCTATTTCACTTTGGTTTGTTTTATCTGAATCCTTCCCACTTACTTTGCGACCTACTGATCTTTTGCTCCACACTGTGAAATAATACACTATGATCTATTTTTTCTTTCCTTAAAATCTGTAAGGGGCAGTTCCTGAAGGAGGCTCTGCTTCCTCAATTGAACTTTTTGTGGTTGCTGCCTGGTTGCAAGTTCATGTCCCTAGCTGAAGTGCACACTAGGGGACATCCTTAGACTCAATTTGTTGTGGGCCTGAGGAATGGAGTTCCCAATTGCAGCAAGGGCTTTTTATTCTCAATGCATACAGTTATGCAGGCATGTGTACACACACACACACATGCACACACACACACACACACACACACACACACATGCACATACATTCATCTAGTAATTTTAAGTATTTGTGGTGTGTAGTATGGCAGACCCTTGCATATATTGAATGTCTAATCGTCAGTCAGTGACTGGGATATGCATCAACATAAACACCTGCTGTGTCCATGTTTTGTAACCATCCAAGACTTTCTACTATCTATTTTAATCTATTCTAACAATGGATATTAATCACAGTTGCTCTACTATGCTATAGCACATTAGAACATCTCCTAACTAATGGAACTTGTAATCCTTTATCTATCTGCCTTCCTCACTTCCTTCCCCAGGCTGAGAGCTACTCTGCAACTCATGAATTTCATAAGATCAAACAGTTTTGCCTGTACACATCCATGAGTGAGTTTTTTTTTTTTTTACCTTCACAGACATTTTCTTACTCTAGCAATGAGTTTCTCTTTGGGTTGTAGAGGACTTGCCTGAGAAATCTAAGGGCTCGGTTGCTCATTGGCCTCCATAGCTATTGCTACTGTCACATGGGGCCACAGATGTAACAAGATGGTGGTACTGTCTAAACCCTATGGTGGTGGATTTTGTTTGTTACACGTTTGGCGATGGGTTAAAGGATTTTTATGATTGGCCCTCATTCTTGTACTTGTTGTTTGGCGGAAGTGAGACCGTAGTCAAAGTGGGACCACATCTGTTTTCCAGACAGGCTGAGGGCTGGCTGGAGGAATAGAATTGCCCATTGTTCTGCTCCCTGGCAGAAGCTGGTAGCTTCATTTAGATCATCAGCCCATCGGGCTCTGTTTCATCATTGCCAAGTCAGACACACTTATCATACATATTATGTACTCAGAACTTGGTGTGTACAAATGCTACTCAATTTAACTGCATAATTTTGGAATATGGTTTTTCCGAGCCTGGAGTGAAAGTGGATTTGTGAATCTGTTGATTTGAATCTATTGATTGGCGGAACAATAAAGCCCAAATTTCTCATGATAATTCATGACTATAATGACTCATATTAATACCTCAGTGGATACGAGTTTGAGATATGTGAATCAGGGCAAGCTATGTGATTTATTATAAGCTGAGCCAAGTGGTTTTTGTTACTATTGTGTACTATATACTTACAGTATGATATCTGTGCATATATTAATATATTCCTATATACATAGTTGCCTTTTGTTACTAATATGAAACAGGTATCAAGATGTACTGTTAACACAAAATTCAAGGATACAAGTACCTCAAAAATTCAACTACCACACATAGACTAGTCTATTATTTACACACAACTTATAAAACCTAAACTATTGTAAAGTTTATGCACATAGCTGTCATTAAACAAAATAAAGTGGCACAGATGTGGTATACCCCAGTGTATTCCATCTCAGTTGGTTGAATTGTCACATATAGAAAATATGGATATCTGAGCATATGCATGTGTGTAGTAGTCATTATGCAAATATAAGAAATTATATCTTCTGGTTTAAATTACTCAAGAAGTTAATGCATGATTGTAGTCTGTTGGATAACCATCTAGCTCCAAGTCTTAGAGACCTAAACAATTAGAATAGCCAAACCTTACCATTCTGTAAGTTAAGCAGGCTGATCTTTGCCTGGAGTCATCCAGGGTCATGAGGTGACTGAAAGAAGTCAGTGTCCACATACATATGAAAGACTGTGTAGGACCATAGCAGATATATATATATATATATATATATATATATATATATATATATATATATATATATATATATGCTACTGTATAGGACCATAGATGCTAGTCAGTACTAGCTGGGAGCTTTTCTGTGTGTACTTACTGGGACCATGACTTCTCTATGCACATGAGCAGGCTGATTGGGCTTCCTCATAGGATGGCTTCATGAGTGCTCAGATTTCCTTTTGGTGTTTAGCTTCTCAGAATGGAAAAGCATTACTGGCTTTTCAAGTCATCAATATGAGATGTCATTTCAGACAGCATTACTTCTGCTGCTGTATTTCATCATTTGAAATAGGCCACAGGGCTATCCCAGATTTAAAGTAAGGCATACATTCTGGGGGAAGGTGGGAGAAGATACACACACACACACACACACACACACACACACACACACATATAATTATATTTACATTTCCACCTCTAGGTGTATCTCTATAGCCATCATCTACTGAACCCTGTCAATTATCTATATTTCACACATGCTGTATTTGTATGTTAATCTATTGATCATTATATCTATACTTCACATGCACAAATGAAGATTTTATAAGACAGGCTTATTTGATGTACTATACGTGTGGTGTTTGACTTTATCTTAGGATGGAAGTTTGTAATATCCACAGATTGCGGTGTCTCATAGAAAGAGAAAATCTCACAAGCATCTAGCTAAATGCTCTTCTTTTCAGATGAGACAACTCACTTCCCTGCAACTCTGCCTCTGTTACACCAACGTCTTCATCACATTTTCATTGGGGCTAAGCAATCATTCCTCACTGACTTCCTTGTTCTGGTTTACATGCCACAGTCTGTGATACTGAGTCTTATAGCACATTTGAAATCTGACCATTTCTTTGGAATTTTGCTAGTGATCTAACATATGAGCTGGAGTTTCTATAGGTGAGAAGGTTTGAACTCTAAAGGAGTTCATCAGGATAAACTCTACGACCGTAGGATTTCATAAAAGAATGGAAGGCAGCATGTATTAAGAGACAAAAATTGTAACTAAGAGAGATAAGGTCTTTCGTTGAGACATGAACTTGATTAACTTGACAAAACTATTTCAGGATTCCCAGTGGACTTTATATCACTTAGGAATTTTGGTTTCAATTATAAGGTTATTACGAGCGACATAATTTGCATTAGTTCATTTAGACCTCTATTCTGTTCATTTGAGGAACACACTCGATAATTTATAGAGATAAGGAAAAAGAAAGTTGTTATGTCCAACAATAGAATATGTTAGATGAATTATGATATAACTCATTTACACTATATATATCACATGTTATAATATCAAAGTGAAAACTGAACACCAAGCTTAGAATGACAATAGACACATGCACATTCTATCCCAGGGTTTGAAAATCAGTCCTTCTATATAGCAAAATAAGACAGAAATTGGAAATAAAGATGCTAACAGAATTATATGTAGGTTCCAAGGCTGGGTAATTATTTTTAATTTTTAAATTTTCTATAATGAATAGCTACTGTTTATTATCACCGGGATAGAAAATAAAAAAAAAATTTTTAAAACTATGAGCACTATCTGTATGCTTATTTCTTGTCTGTTTAGACATTCATTGATTTTCTTCCAACTTTTCATCATTTGGTATGTGTAAGATTTCCTTGGGAGCAGAAGTATCATAAAATTCTAGCTACGTCATTCATTGAAAAGACCCTGAAAAGGAAATGGACATTGGCTGTCCACACTGAGGTTACAGGCATATTCAGAAAGCCTGGTCTTGAGCTTGCCTAGTGTGTCTATATAATCCGAGGGTAAGGCTATTTGATCCCAAGTCATCTTTGACCAATGTTTAATGATCAGAGTTTATGTAGCAATCAAAGACATCATAAAACAGCAGATATTTATAGCTTATGGCCAATTGAGGCTCTCTGCAAAACAGCTTTTCCACGGTGTGATACAGTTCAATTGATGCCATTGGCATTCCTCAGCACACAGACACATATCAAAGAAATTTGTTATGCTTTGAGCATGAAAGCAAAGTAAAACATAGATAATTTGAGAATGCAGAAAACTTATCAGGGATGGGATCCTTGGGCTGCCTGTCAGTTGGCAGACACGGTGCCACCGAGTGCTTGGCAGGACAGTGCATGCATGCAAATGCAGGCCATGCATAGCGACAGCAGGTTTTTCTCCAACTGGAGGATGTTGCTATTCAAGAGGGCCGATGAATGAAACCAGAATTGCATGGACTGTGGTGGAAAGGCGGGCAGGAGCAGGAGACAGCTGCGCGGGTGACCGCTTTACAAGTAGAAGCTGTCAATCAGGACGCGTGAAAGGCCCAAATCCAGGGAAACCAGGATCCCACCCCCTTGATACCAATCCTAATAGAGTGCCAGTCACTGATGCAAATATGGGGCCGAGTAGCATGATGACAGCCCCTGCCGCTCCTGCAGAATTAACTCATCAAAAACTGGCCCTCGCTCTCATTTACACATGATGCACACGTCCTGTCTTGGGGAATTTTATTTAACAAAGGTTATTGCCACCTTCGCTTAGAGCTGTTTAGTCCTGTTTAGGATTTTTTTTCTCTAGGTGTGGGAGCATGGCTTTTTCTGGGATGCTCCCATCAGGCCCTAGGCCCTGGGTATCTAAAGGAAGGAGCTGACTTTTGAAGACTTAGAAGCCTGTTTCTTTTCTTTTAAAAAAAAAATATTGATGAGTATGTGACCGGAGCATAACCACACACACACACACCTTTGCACACATATGCATGTGTGTGCAAGCATGTGACACACTATATAAAGAGAAGTCAAAGGGTAACTTTCAGGGATTTTTTTTTTGCCACCATGTGTGTACTTGAAATTGACCTCGGGTGAATCTTTTAACTGCTAAGCTACCTTACTAGACATTAGATACCTGCTTTGAAAGAAAAGGAGAATCTGAATGTTCAGACTTACCTATCTGTGAGTGAGGGTCTCCATGCTAAGTTTTCTCTTCTATAAAATGGGTTAATAATCAGTTACAGAAAAAGCCAAAACTCTCGAGTTGTTTTTTCTAATAGAAACATTATGTCAGTTCTGTGAGTCTTTTTGCAACTATACTTTATATATAGGGAAATAAAAACATTTAAAGTTATTTCACTCTACATGTGGCTGAGGTATTATTTAAGCGCAAAACCGTGTAGATATCTTTAATCATATCCCCTTTTTTGCACTAAATCTTCCAATATTTAAATCATATTTTACAGCAAAGGCACACAATTTATTATCTATATTCCAAGCCCTTGGGAGGACAACAGCTATGCTACTTAAAACACTGGATGGCAAGAAATATAACACTATTTGGGAACAATTTTCAATTTTTAGAAAATCAACTATTTTAGAATGCTTCATAATTTTAATTGATCACACTCTTGAGGGCGAAGGTTGAGAAAGTATATTTTTTTTCTTTCTCAGGTAAACAAGTGCTGTCACTCAGAATAAAACAGAAGCCTACAAAGTAAGAGGCACGCTAATATTTATGCATCCTAAAATTCTATCCATTTCAATCAAAATTACATATGTGAAGTAATAAACCCATTACATTTAGAGCTTTTTCCAGGGTAATTTGGTAGGAATACCACTTGGATATATAATTAGGATGTACCAAATTAGGCCCAGTCACAGACAAATTATTAATTCATCTGAATAGTTAAATTCCAGAGGCTCTAGTAGAGTTAACAGAAGCAACCATCCTTTTCCTTATGACCCTCAAATTCATCACCATTGGCAGCATTAATAGAATTAAAAGGAAACACCTGTATCCTAAAACATTAAGGATGGCAACCTCACTGTCTATGAAAATTCTGAGGGCCATTCATATTACACAGTGGGATACAGATATTGCAGAGAAAAATAATTAAAGTATTAATCACTGGAGCATCATCTATTCTTGTAGTAGTTAACTACTGTTGTTGCATTCTGCTTTATAAATATGTTACTTGACGGAGCTTGAAACATTACTTTAGTTCTGGGAGACTTTAGCTCCCTCACTAACTCTGAGGTTTAGTCATTGGGAACCATTACACTGGCCTGACTTGCTCTGGGCTTGGATATCAGCCTGAAATGCATGTGTCCTTAAATTAAACAAATACCTAGAAGGAACATATGTGGAATAGAAATTTTAAGTATGCATGTGTTTAAGTTAGTTACCAATCTTTATATAAATACAGAAAGTATTACAGAGTCAGGTTTTCACAAGTCTTTCTCATACTCACAGTAAGGCCTCTCATAGTGATAGAAGCTTCTCCTGTGCTGGAGAAGCAGAGACAGGTAGATCCCTAGGGCTCACTGATCAGACAGCCTAACCTAAGTGTTGAGTTCTAGGTTCCAGTGAGGGATGTTGTCTCAAAAATCAAGCTGGACAGCCCCCAAGGAATGGCTTATGAGGTTGAGCTTGTCATCCACACAAGCTTTTCTGTTTCCTGCATAGATATAATAAAAGATGTTGGTACATGAATGACTTGCACAAAACATCATTTGAATGAAGGCCATAAGCAAATGTGAACCTCTGAAGCAAGCCCCCTTCCCATGTAGAAAGCACTAGGATGCTGGATTAGGGACTTTCAGGTTGATAGTAATAAATGCTGGTGATCCAAACCTTTAGGAAATGGAGAGACAAGGATCATGAATTCAATGCCAACTTCAGCTACATAGTCAGCCTGGGTCCTATGAGATCCCTACTCTCAAGTAAAATACAAAAGGGGCCCCTCAAGAAATCCAACTTCTTAGTTTCTAATAGTTCAACAACAGTCATGTTTCTTATTTGAGCCCAGCTTTCCTATTTATAGAATGAGAGTCTTAACTATCATATGTAAGTGGTAGAGGTCTTTTCTTTCTTTCTTTCTTTTTCTTTAAAATAGTTTTTTCTCTGACATAATTTGTATTATGATTTTCCCTCCCTCTGCTCCTCCAAGTTCCTCTCCATATTCCCTTTCATCCGGATTTGTCTTCTTTCGGATTTGTCTCTCATTAAGAAAAAACAAAAAACTGAAAACAAAAACAAACAACAAACCAGTTTCTACAGCATAACAATAATATATAGCACAGTAAAATATAATAAGATAAAACAAAAACAATCACATTGGAGTTGGACAACACAAACTAACAGAAGAAAAGAGCCCAAAAGAAGACACAAGAATCAGAGACCCATTAATTCACACACTCAGGGATCCTATAAAAATACTAAACTGTAAGCCATAATACATAAACAGAGGACCTGGTGCAATCTTGTGCAGACTCTGTGCATGCTGCTTCACTCTCTGTGAGTTCATATGAGCTTTGACCATGTTGATCTAGAGGACCTTGTTTTCTTGGTGTCCTTTATCTGCTCTGGTTTTTATACTCTTTCCACTTCCTCTTCCTCCAGCTTCCTTGAGCCCTGAGGGGAGGGTTTGATGGAGACATACCAGTTAGGGCTGAGTTTTCTGAGGGGGCAGGCTCTTTTATAATTTCACTGTTTGTAGCTAAGACTACTACCTAGAAATGTAACCATCGGTAACAATCTGAATGTATATTGCATAATTGATTAATTTCAGAAGTTTTATCAGAATTAAATAAGTCCACCCAAGTGTTTCTCAGACATTAACTGTAGGCTGAGGATGTTGCTTAGTTGGTAGAGTGCTTGTCTTGCATGCACAGAGACTTAGACTCGACTCCCAGGCCTTCAGAAAGCAGGCGTGGTGCTATATAACTATCATTCTAGCATTGAGGGAGAAAAGGCAGGAGAGCAAGATGTTCATGGCCATCATTGGCTTCCTGGTGATTTTGAGGGCAGATTGGACTTATGAGACCAAAAGGGAAAGGAGCAAAACAAAACTAAAAACTCTCAAACATTAATTTTAGGTATCAAATGTTATACTGGAAAGAGTTCATTTTGTTTACATAATATTTAACATTATTTAAATTGTATTTAATCCACAAACTCTAACTAAATAAACATCGATATCAAATCATGAAGTCTAGAAATATTTTTTGAAGCAAATAAAAGGAAGCTCATGTGTCCATGTATCTGGGGACTTTCCATGTGTAGCATGAGGACATAACAGAAATTACCTCCAAACAGGAAAGGAGTCGAAATTCAAGGCAAAGTTCATTCATTTCTGGGTTAGATGCAGTGTTATAAGTCTTATATGCACAGTGTGTATGTATGTATCCAGAGTGAGACATGTTTGTGGTGATGATTGGATTTAAATTTTCACTTTAAAAATATCCCTCTTATTTTAGAAATTTAGAGATTTCTAAAAAAAAAGAAAAGAAAAGAAAAAGAAACCAAAAACAAACAAAACAAAACCCTGAAATAATGCTATTTAGTCTCTCAAGTCATTGAACAGTCTGAAAATGACCAGTCCCTCAGCAGTTCAGGTGGGGTGCTCATTCATTGAAAACTGAGTCCCAGAAAAATCTTTGACTCAGTTGTTCTGTAGAATGAATCTCCATCTATCACATCTGCTTTGCAATTGGCTGAGGTATTCATGTCATCTACCCAGAGCTGTCCTCACTCAGTTCCAGCACCTGCTAAGATGGCAGCTGCATGAACAGAGATTGTAGGTCTGAGGTCCCGGACTCCAAAACCAGGGCATTATGAGAGCAGGTTCTGATTAACCTGAATAGAGAAACCAATGGAAATGCTATTAAAAACTCATTGAATGGTATAGGAACTGATTACTTACCCAGGGAGTTCTAGGTAAATTGAAGCAAATTGCCTGAGAATTAATTTAACGAACATTGATAAGCATCTGGTCTGCTTTAAGCCTGGGGCCTGCTGTGATAGTAGCACAATGCATAAACAGGTGTTGCTTGCCCTCCAGAGGGGTCTGCTCTTTCCTACCCAACAAGCCCCAAGACAAGCACACAGCTAAAGCTATAGCTCCAGAACATTCTACCTATTGATCCATATGTGGAACAAACTTGATCTGTGGCACAGCCTCTGAGACCTGCTAACCTGTTCAGAAAATTGGAATAAAGGCCAGAATGACCTTAGATGCTGGACGAATTCAGTAGGAAAGAAAGTAATGAGGAATGGTTTGGGATGTATAGGAACACAGATCTTCAACAGGTAGAGATTAGAGAATCTGAATTTTCCAGCAAGGGAAGAGAAGCTTGGGAAATACAACATAAAATCATGAGGGACAAGAAGAGCTTACCCTATTCTAGAAAAGATTCCCTTGCTCCTACTCACAAGCCTTTTCTCCAGCCTATCCTGTGGGCTGGTCAGTCTTACTTACTCCTATGTTATAGATGAGGGTAGCTACACAACTAGTTCTCCCATGGTACTCCACCCATGGTACTTTTCCCATGGAACATGGGGAAGTAGGTGTATCAGTTTCTGACGTTATTGGCTAAATACAGTTTACATTATATAAGCTATGAATATAATGAGTGCCAATCATCTGTATCTTGCAATACTCAAGTGACACATGAGAAAATGGTGACAGAAAGGGGTCTGGAGGAGACATGATGACCACAGTGTTACACCATTGTCAGAGGCTTTGCTTTTCCCACAAAATGCTTTTGTTTTCTGGCTGTCTGGGAATAGGACTTAGTGCCTCCAAGAATATGACACGTCAGACATGTGACAAGCCACATGCCTTAGACAAAATGTTTGGTTTAAGACTTATCCTGAAGTATCTTCCATGACATTCTGCAAACAACACTGACCATTTCATGTACCTGTATAAAAGTGTGTTAGTTGAGAGTTTACTACTTACTCCTTCTTTTTGCTGAGAGAGAGAGAGAGAGAGAGAGAGAGAGAGAGAGAGAGAGAGAGAGAGAGAGAGGAAGAAGGAGGGGGAGGGAGTTTCGATGGGTTTCTAAGCAGTTACAATCTCAGCTACATGTACCATTTTATTCAACACATCTCTCTGTAAAGGTAAAAAAGGACATTTGTTGATGTCACAGTTTGCTTTAGTTTAATTTTTCTCTCAGATTTAAGACACTCAAAACAATTAACCAAGAGTAGCTATTTCAACCTCACCACACTGAAGGAATGCTTTACACCTGCATGTGCTTGGGCAAGGGTTAACTGTATTTTCTCTATAATGACATGACATGGACAACATTTGGGTAAGATTAGATCTTGTTATTATTCCAGTAAGACTTTAGAGCAATATTTCTAAGGCTGTGGCTACTTGGAAGCATCACTGGAATAGAATTAGAGCAGCCATGGTAAGGGAAGGAGCATCATGGGCTGGAGAATCCCAAAGTCTCCCACTCAGTTGCACAGGGGCAAAGCTGCCATCGCAGATCCTGAATTATTCAGACCTGTGCCTGGGAATAACAAGGCTTTAGTATGCTCAAGATGCTGTTTAAGGCTTCTGGGGTCACTGCAGATATTAAAAATTGGTTCTAAGACTCTAGACTACTAATCAGACAGTAGCAGAAGGACTCAGGCACACTGTGGAATTCTTAATAATTTAAATGATATCCAGTCAATAGCATGTTGTAAATACCAACGCGACACACCCACTTCTAATTAGTGATGCATCGTAGCAAAAAAAAAAAAAATCTCTTCAACATCACCCCTACCCCGAGTTTCCATATACAGGCTTTAGTCTGCATAGAAAAAAACATTCTAACAGGCAGCCATGCTGATGGTATAGTAGTCACCCCTACAGTGAAGTTATAATTACAATTTTGTCAAGAGAGTAGTGAAGTCAAAGTTTCACAGGAGGGAGAAAAAAAAACCTATTTACAGAAAAATATTATGCTTTTCATTTGATAGAAAAGTAATTATTGCAGAGGGAGTCGCAGAAGATCTTGGAGACAGTCACCCCCTCTTTAATAAGTCCTTGTGGCAGCTAAGTGGGGATCAGGAGTATTCTTTATCAGGTTTGCATTCAAGTAGCACTAAATCTATGCAGGTAGGAATTAAATAGTATCTGAGTTTAATTAAAATTATAAAAAAGGAGAAGAATAGTTGGTAGACTGCTCGGCTGCATTCTAACCAGTAACCTCAGACCCTAATTAGAAATGCTTTTCATATCTTCTCTGTGCAAAGGCTTAATCTGACGTGAGTCTGTGAGCCAGGGCTTGGGGACCGGTGTTAATTCTGCATTCGATCTCAGTTTGTATGGAGGCGGGCTGCGCTGATTGACCGCACTGAAGCTCAGATCCCATGACCTTGTGGGGGATTTTCATGTGAGGTGTTAATTGAGAGGGTGGGTTAATCTTTGAGCATCATTGTCCCCAAGCTCTGGGCAAAGTTTGTGCTTCGTTTCCTTCCTCAACAGTACATTTGATCTCCACCTTGTCCTTCCATGACAGTTTCATAAGCCCAGCACAAACTCCCTCTTGATAAATTTGTTGGGGGACAGATAAGCTCTTACCCTCTTGTTTGATTTCATGAGCTTGTTTGTGTGCCCTGCTCAAAAGGGAGAGGAGGGTCTCACTGAATTATATTCAAGTCCTACTTAGAGACAGATAAATGCACACACAGTAAAGATCTCAGCTTCTCCTTCTAGGCCCTCCCTTTCCTTATATGGTTCTGTGTTCTGGGAAGAAAAGGCTCATATAGCAGCAGAAGATGCACAGACCAACAGTAAAAGGAAGCAGGAGAAAGATTAGAGTGGTATTCTACTTAAGTGGTACAAAATTTATAATTATATACATATATAATTTAAATATATAATATAGATTATATAATATAAATTATATAAAATTATAAATCTATAAATTAACTACATAATATATATTTAAAAATTTCTCCAGTGCGGGCCTAAGATAGTTAGAGAAATCAAGTCACTTCAGAGTGTCATACTTCAGCTACACAGACACAGATGTACACACACACACACACACATATATATGCATGCACATGCACACAGTGTTCCTACTGCACTTATGCAATATGCAGGACAGCTCATTCCTTTTGCTTTTAAAAAACAAATCACCAGTGACTTTTTTTTTCATGTGTTATTGTATAGGCCTGTCATCTCTATCTTGGAGAGGAAATTTTGACTCCAGCAGTGTTAACGTCTACTGGCTGACCTCGGCAGTCACTCCCACGTGAGCAGGAAAGTAGTTAAAAGAAGCAGAGATGATGCTGTTCACACGGGAAATACAGGGAAGCAACAATGGTTCTTTAAAAAAGAATGACACAAAAGCACAAATGTTGGCTGGCCCCAACAAGCAGCACATTTCTCCGATCTGTTTCATCACAGCAGCTGTAGATGGGTTTAATTACAATGCTTCAAGTTCCTCTTTAGTGCCATTGCTGAAATGCAGAGGGAATCATGCGCCTGTGATGGGCATTTGAAGAGTCCCTGCCTGCCTGAGCAGACTGAAGGAAGAGGCAGGGGACTGTTACACAATGGGTCACTGTGTCTTTCTAGGAGCAGGCTTCTTCCTGGCCTTCTAAGACTCACGAGGCAGGGGTGCTCAAAGAGGCACAGGCAAACCGAGGCCACTGGTCCACAGAATCTATCAGTTTCATGGCCATCACCAGCATAGGATACAGCCTCTGATCCTAGTAGGAAGAATAGCATCCTGTTACCCACAGTCCTCTAGCTTGCCCTGTGCTTCTTTTTCTTAGTCTGACTTTTAATCGCCCACAAATCTTCTAGTTAATTAATAGAAGACCCAAATCCTCTGTTATATCTGAATCAAGTTCATTTTGAATATCATTGATAATATAATATTCATCCTCATCCTCACATTAGTAAGTTAATGGTTTTAACATTTGAAGGTGCTTTGTAATTCTCAGAATAAAATAACCTTTGGGCAGCATAGTTACAGTCTCTTTCTACACACACTGATTTAAAATATTGAATTGTAATAATTTCCTTGACAAAATTCTGGACATTTGGATTCTTCCAAGTGATAACCACTGTAGTGGCTAGGGAACCCAAACACGCTCCCATGTCTCTCATAATATATATATATATATATATATATATATATATATATATATATATAAAATGTTCCCCCAGACTAAGCTCTTACTCACTTGTCTGGAAAGATGAGTTTCTTTTCTTTTAAACCTGTAGGATATTTTTCTAAATAATAATAATAATAATAATAATAATAATAATAATAATAATAATAACAACTTTTTATTATAATTTTTTCATACAATGTATTTTGATCATATTTGTTTCTTTTTCCAAACTTCTCCTAGATCTTTACAACTGTTCTTTCATTAAATTGTGTTTTTTGTTTTGTTCCTTCTTATGAAGCTTTAGAATTTGTATTCAAAACACAGGAGTGCCTGTTTAAATTTAGCCAAGGTTTAAATACAGCAGAGCCCAAATCCCAAGACCAGTTTTATTTCTGCCATTTGTCATGCATTTGCCTTCAAAGAAACTCAAACCTTCCAGAGTCCTTAGTGTTTCTGTCAGCTTCCTCACCTTGCAACCTAGGGTCTGTGGAGTTAGGGCAGTGCCACAGGGAGAGGCTTAAAGCAATCATTTCCATCTCTGGTTCCAGGCTGGAGAAGTCAGCCTCACAGCCCGCCCTCCAACAGCCTCCTGCCGCAGCTAGCACTTAATTCTGAGCCCAGATTTCAAATTAAAGTTTTACTCTGGCTTCTCCGAGGAAAAGGTTCAGGAGTCGGGTAAACCACCCCAGCCTGCACAGAGGGGATTAAGAGGTAGGGCCAAGAGTGGAGGGAAATTGAGGATATGACAGAGGCCATGGTGAGTTCAAACAAAATTTGGCCTGCAGAATACAGGCAAAATCCCCTGGTGACAGGTGCCATCTTGTGGGTCATTCTGCCACTCTGCCTCCTGCCACTTTTTATAACAAGAACAGATAAAGGAGGACTAGATTCTTAGAGGCTTAAAATTGGAAATGTAATTCAAAGGGGATGTGAGTGGAGTTGGCTCCAGGCTTTCTATGATACTGCGAGCATCAATATTCCGCACCTCAGGTTGGAGCGGTAGTAGGAAATTTAAAGGAATGTGTGTCAGAAAAAAAGAAATAGACATTTAACTCAGAGCTGGGTTTTTTTTTTTTTTTTTTCAAGTACAAGAAATAAAAATTTCTAAATGTCTGCAACTGTTGGCTTCTCTAGACTTAAGTGGAAAAGTAGACTCTCGCTTAGGTAGGAGGCAGACCTCACAGCTCATCTGATGAAATACAATTTCAGAAACAGCCTTGCTAACATCTGCGAGCACAGTCACTGCATGCAGATGCTCCATCAGCAGGTTTTTAAGAGTCTGACTTTGAACTGACTCCCATGTCTGTCACAAGCTTGTCAGAGTGAGGTCTTCCTCACTTTTCCTGTGTCAGGTGATCAGTAGTGCAGACCAGCAGAAAGACATAACAAGTCGCTGAGAAGTCAGGGTTAACTGAGCCCAGGCTCTGGCTCATCTTTTAAAATCCATGAGAAGGGTACTTAGGTATTCAACACTCTGGAATGCTTTCCCTCGCCACATACATGCACAAAGTATATTTTGTTGGAGGGTGTGAGTGAGTTTCCCCAGAGCTACAACAAGAAACAGTTTTTTTCTTTCCTTGTTTTTTTTTTTTTTTTTTTGTAGCGCTGTATTTTGCTTATAGCAAAAATTTATTAAAAATAGGGGTTGACACTTATGCTGTATCAGTCAATCTGATTCAACTTGGTCTTTATGATTCATACATAAAAAAATACTACTTTTTAAAATAGAAAATAACTACATTATTTTATAGACAATGGCGTTTAAGGCTGTAAATTTCATTGCCAAGTGTTTAAGCATCCAGTAGTGTCTGTGTTTCTTGTTTCTTGGGTTTCAAAGGACAATTAACTTAATAATGAGCTACTGTGAGCCTTTATATCAGCTTAGTTCAGAGGCAAACTGCTAAGTATCGAGGAGGTCGGCTTCACAGGTCCAGCCTTCCTTTTGGTTAGTTCTGAACCCTTTATGGGATTCAGGGACACACTGGGACTTAAATGGCAACTCCTGACAATGGGATTATGCTGATTCATTGTGTCTTCCTCCAACAAAGCATGTTGCCATTTTTCTAGAACCCTAATTTTCTGCTGTTGTGTAATTTTGGAAACCCAGCATGGGTATGGTTTTTCAAAGGCTTGATGGGAAAATTTGGCATTTTAATAAAGAATCATGAAAACTTTTCTAAGGCATCATAAAAACAGGGATCATTGAACGCCGACAGTCCTCTTCGTATAATCATGCCGGCTCTACGTTGATCTTGCTGGCATTATCCTCCCACCCAGGAGAGATATATCTAGCAGAGCAAGGAGACTGTGTGTTCTGTTCTGAATCAGCGCTATGATCCTGGCCCCGGGATTTCATCCCAGCAAGGACCATCTGGCTCTGCGTGGGGTGAGCGTGTCAGCTCTGCCCCAGAATTTCCACGTCAGCCTGGGGGCCTCAGCTCCCTAGCTAGCCCCATGCCCTTTGAACTTAACACCAGTTCCCCCCAAAACAACTCTGAGAAAGACAGGAGTCAACCCCTGAAAAGCATACCAGGCATTTTAAAACACAACCCTGACATTTCCCCAGTATTTCCATAGCGAAGCCCCTTCCAGCGCGCAACCTTCCCCCTACCCTCGCTTCAATCAAATACGGCACCCGCTCTCTCTCATGCTAGCGCAAAGGAGGAAGAAAAAAAAAAGTTGGCAATTTAATTCAAACAAAAGAAGCTTGAAATCTATAAGCACAGCAACTCCGAGGCTTCTGGCAAATAGAATTCTAATTAGTATGCTGCTATTTTTCTTTTAGACAGATGAGCGATGCCCCCTGTTGACTCTAGCAGGCAGGCTGGTAAGGGGGAAAAAAAGAGGGGGGCAGGGGGCTAGCCAGCAAACACTGCAGATTGCAAATTATATTGCAGACCTTGCCAAGTCCTGGCTCTTGGCATTAGATTTTTAATGACACCCTGGAAAAAGGGAAAAGAAGCCCTCTGCTATGGGATAAAAATGAAGGGTTTTACACTGTGATAAGTCTTCGCTTAAAACCCAAATGGCCAAGTGCACATTAGGGTTTTAAAATATTCATAGATAGAAGTGAAAATGAGGCAATGAGGAAGTGCGTTTGTTGCCTGGTCAATTGACAACTCATTCTGCATATTAATACATGCCATGATCTAATTTTAAAGGGATAGCCCATTCCTTTTTATTTTATTTTATTTTTTGTTCAATTATTACATGACTTGTGATGACTCTGAAATTAAGGCTAAAACATCACAGAAAAAAGCTAGTGATGATGCAGAATGCCACTTTCTTTTGATGTAGACCTGGAACTAACTACTTTGGTCAAGCTTTCTGGGCCTTGTAAGAACTTACCTCACCTTCTGAGTCCTCTCTTTTTGATGTATTCTCCAAGAATACTTTGATTCAACCCCCACCCCGTTTTTCGTTTTTCTCCCTCTTTTTCTTTCTACAATGTATGAAGCCTTTTTACAGTTGCAGAATTTTGTTCAGAAATAGATCAATCATAGGCAGGTAGGACATTCCTTTTAATAATTAGTTCACCTTCTGTTGCATTCAACTTTTTTTTTTTTGATATGAGTTCTTATGTTGATTGTCTCAGCTGTAAGAGGAAGTACAGGAGAAAAATGTCTCCTATTCAGCTGAAGGTACTCTCATGGTGCAAGTCACAAGTCTCAGGAAACTGCTGTTTAACTGGTAATTTTGTCTATACTGAATAAAGCATAAAACACTTATTCACAAACTAGAATGCAGCTGTTTGGGGTGAGTTGGGGGTGAGTTATAAATCTATTCTACTTAACCCTTTGTATTAATTATTATTGGGTTTGATCGTTTTGAGATATCACCATAGTGTAGAAAAAGCATTTAAACCATTCTAAGGTTCCCTTTGACTTTTCTGGCAGAATATCATATTCTTCATAGCCTATTTACACACGTGTGTTTTAAGTGGGCAAAGACACTCCTGTTTGTTCTGTGAAGCAGAGACATTTACAGCTCAAACAAAGGTGACTATTTAAAAGATAAACTGACATAATTAAAAACATGGTCAGATCAGGACACTGTAGAGTGAATCTGGAGACTGGAAGAGTCACAGTTTGCTCACAGTTTGGGTCATACTGTGCCCCAGGGAGAACTAGGTTCAGTTTGAAGGACTAAAGGATGCCAGCCTGCTTAAGGAAGCAAAATTCAACTTCCCAAGAACAAAAAGATTTTAAAAGGTAATGTTTCAAGGTGAAACCACATTGGACGTTGTAGAAGAAAAAGACTTTGCCACTACAGGCAGAGAGTAACAGGCATTGATCAGGTCCTTCATCACTAAAATAAAAGGTTTTGTTGGAACTGGATAGAAAGAATGCTACTATACTTCACAGTGCAGACTCTAGGCAAAAACAAAGTTACAAGCTTTCTAGTTGAAAAGTTCAATTTTTCAGTGTATGTTACTTATTTTGTTTTCAGGTAGTTCTGCATATGGAACTCTGGCTCTTCCATGCTAAGCTAGCAGTAGCCTAAATACAAGTCCAGTTCCATAAAGATATTTTAAACATTCTGGTTAAAGCAATGCACTCAAAGGCCACCCAGGGATGGCTTAAAGATATCCAGAAGGAAACGATTCTGTCGTCTCATATCCATCTGTTAAGTAGTTAGCTCCGAAACTTTTTGGTATATGATGGTATTGGATAGTGAGACACCAGAGCCAGAACCTATGATGCTTAGTTGAGCCCTAGAGGACAGTCTTCACATGCTTCCTGAAATCATTCACTTTATTTCATATTCCTTAGTAGCTAAGTATTTTTAAGGGCAGCGTTTCATGCATTTGAAAGAAAGACATGGGTCTGGTCAAGCTTGAGCCATGGGCAACAGGCACAAAGTTTAGAAGCTGTTAAGCATAGTAGTGAATGGCAGAGTCAAATGTTGCTTTTGAGACAGATCCCTCCATTTCAGAAAGGGGCAGTGTCCCACCAATTATCAAAACTTGCAATTTCTCCTGACAGAACTGATTTTCATGGAGAAACTTTTTGCACTTCCAACCCCCTCCCCACAACCTCACATCCTGGGTGAATCTGTTCTCAGGTGAAGGGAGGTGACAAGCAATTTCAGCACCCAATGGCTTAAAGGAGTTCAAATGACCACTGAAGTCATATTAACTTGTCAAATTGACCAGTATTTTCTGTCATTGAAACATTAGAATGAATAGCTGCAGACAATAAAATTGTTTCAATTATACTGCATTAGGCCTGGGCGCAAGTAAGTAAGAGATGCAGGAGGCAAAGGGGGCGCCCAGGGACGCTGACAGCAGCATCCCATTGGAAAGCACTTAAATATGTACCTGTGAGGGGGACATAAGGCAGTGTTTATCAGTGAATTCCCATTAAGGAAAATAGGAAAATACATCCTACACCGGTCCAAAAAAAAAAAAAAGAATGCAACTGTTTATTGTTGTAATATTGGCTATGGATATGAACTAGATTAAATGAAATTATCCCAAGTTATTAAAGTCACAGCAAATTGGCGCTAATTATACTAATTGAGTATTAATTGAGATTTCTTTTATAAATAGCAAAGAGGTGAGGCGAAAAGGAGCAATTTTCGGAGTCCAAAACGAATACAGTTCTGTTCACCCTTCTGTTGCACCAGAAGAGGTATTGATCCTTTGCAATCCCCCCTACTTTGTTTCCCCGAAGAAGGAAGCTGCCCGCAGCAGAGAAGACACAGGCTGGGGTAGATTCCTGCACTGTTGCAGGCTGCTGCAGACTGGGAAAGCCAATTCTGAATTTCCCAGCAGGATGAAATGGTACATTTTGCCCATGTACATAGTTAAGACTGTGTGTTGTGGCGGGTGTGACTGTGAGACAGTGCCCTTGCGTTGTTCAATGTGTGATTGTGGAGCAGTGCTCCAACATCAAAGCTTTGATTGATGGAATGCTGGACATGCTATGCCAGGACTGTCTCTTATGCTAGAGTGATATCTTTTTTGAGCTAGATATCTGGGCCTGCAGCACCACTGGTGGATGAACAGATGAGCAGGGTGTGTGTGAGAGGTTGCACCATGATCTTGTCCATATCATCTCCATACCGCCGAATAATTATGATTCATTGAGCAAGTATTTGGGAGGTTTGCATAACTTTATAATGACCAGTCTTTCATGCTGTAAAATAATAAGACCACCCACCAAAAAATGATGTCAGAAAATATATTCTTACATATGCCTAATTTCATTTCTTTTTATTCAAAAGTAGTTTTGTTTTGGGGGAGTTTTTTATTTTTTTTATTTTTAAATATTTTCCAGGAATTCATCTTAACATGGCCAAAGTTCCTAATTCTAAAAAATCCATAATGATCTTTTTTTTTTGATGCCACTACCATTGACTTTGACACTATATCTTAAAGTCCTGTGATGTTTATGACAGTGTGTTGGCAGTGACAAGGGGTATTGAGGTACATGAAGCCACAGTCCTTGCAATGAAGGGAATTGGTAGGCGGGTATGTCTATTTGCGTTTGTGTGTAAATCTTCAGAAACACACATGTGAACTGGGGGGGGGAAGGGAGGGTAAATTATAATCAATATATAATCTATCTATCTATCTATCTATCTATCTATCTATCTATCTATCTACACAAACTTGTGTGTTTTGGGTGTATTCATGGCTATGCATCACATGCTTGCCTATTGCCTGATAATACCAGAAGAGGGCATCAGATCCCCTGGAGCTGGAATAAGAGAAGATTGTGAGGCACTGCAGGTGCTGAGAATCATAGGCAGCTCCTCTGAGAAACCACCCGTGCTGTTAACCGCTAAGCCACCTCCAGCCCTGAGTAAGATATCATTTTCCTCCTCTTTCTTTTGTTTTAGTGCAATGAAGGGCCATAGAGCTGCCAAAAGAAGCACTTCCTTTCTGAAGTCAAACCCAGATGTGATGTTGGATGAGAGCAGCATACTATCTTCACGGCAGTTGCATATTTCTCCTTTGTGGTACTCATGGTCTGAGGTAAATGGTATTGCTTATGCCTAACCATTACCTCTTTCAAAACTCATTACAAAATTTAGAGTCAGTCGAAAAGTCACAGAAATATATTTAAGTATAGCACTCTCTTTGGGACCCCAGGAATTTTTTTAACAATACTTTTCCAAACAAATCCCACATATATACATCATGCACGGTTAAAACAGCACACACATACAATGATTGGCTGCGTATTTATATTGCAATCAAATCCCAAGGTAATTCTGCAGTCAGGACAGAGCATGCACTCCCCTTCTGTAACTACTGGCTTGATACAGTACATTCAAAAGAGAGCATTGGGGGTTAGCGGTTGCTACTGAAAGAGAAAGTCAAGAAACAGCAGTCAAATGCTTTTGTCTTCAGCCTGCTCTTCAAGATGTAAGAGTCTCCAGTGGGTGGGAGACCTACATTCCACCTCCCAATTCTGGTGATAACCCTGGCGGTTACACTTCACAATTACCTTTTTAAAATGCCAATTAACCCACTCAGCACCGTTTGGCATACTGTGAGCAGTCAGAGACAGCCATATTGCATGCTGTAGCTGGAAAGTAAAAAACACTCTTACACACACACACACTCACACACACACACACACACAGAGAGAGAGAGAGAGAGAGAGAGAGAGAGAGAGAGAGAGAGAGAGAGAGAGAGAGAGAGACAGAGAGTGGGAGGGAAAGAGGAAGGAAAGAGAGAGCCCCATAGAGATCCTGGTTGCTACGGGAGCCCTGTGTATATTTATTATAGTGTTTGATGTTGTGTGGGAATTAAATAATTTTTTCCCATTGATAAAAATCAAGAATAAACAGATGCAATGGGATTTCCATGCCATTGAGAAGTGTAATGAAGACCTGCATGTACAGATATTATGTATAAGAAAACAGTAAATGAGATTTGGCAATAATCCCCAATTTTAATTGTATCTCACCAGCTTTAACAAGAATCATAGTTAATTTTAACTGTGCTGCTTTGGGTGTTGTGTTTAGCTTTTGCTCTGAAGAAAGTAGCATTGATTTTAAGCTCAACATTTGCTGTTTCACAGTAATTAATGAAATTACTGTTTTCTTACATGACATCTTCTGCCTCCAGCTTCAAAACATGTAGCAACACTTTCCCATCTCTTTTTACTAAGGGGGTGTATTGGGGAGTGGACAGGTGAGCTATCTGTGTTTTACGGATAAAGAAATGCATGCATAAACATTTTGTGTCCTTGGTTGCTTTAAGGCATGTGAGGCATACCATCCTTAGAGGCATTCCTGGGAGGACCTGTGTACTGTGCAGATTGGGTTCACTGACTTCAGAAGTCTGGACTTTTTTGGGAGTGTTCAAAGTGCACAAAATTTTAGCAGATTGATCAAAGTAGGGTAAAGTCAAATAAGAGGATAACGTATCCTAGGGAGATAGAACTTAAAAGGAGAAGCATCCCCAATAACTCTAGTGCATCATAAGAAATTTGGCATGTATTTTCTAGAAAATGACAGGTACTTTAAAAAAACATATGAGCTTCTCCATTTCTTAGATATACAGAGTAATATTACTGCCTGAATACATTTATGTCATGGGGTATTTCCACTTCCCTTGGGAAAAGATTACTTATGGCAACTTGTACATGGTATTTAAGCATGAGCTGAATTTCCTGCCTTGGAAGGCTGACCTGGCAGGCTATTTTCTTAGGAATAAGATGTGGCTAATTAGGATGAGTGGCAGGTAAGTAATATCAGTTCTGTGACCAAATATCAACACCCAGGAGGCAAGTGGCTAGATCGAGGGCTAGTTTTTTCTATTAAAGCGCATTCTTTCCTTCCTTCCTTCCTTCCTTCCTTCCTTCCTTCCTTCCTTCCTTCCTTCTTTCTCTCTCTCTCCCTCCCTCCCTCCCTCCCTCTCCCTCCTTCCCTCTCTCTCTTTCTTTCTCTCTCTCTCTCTCTCTCTCTCTCTCTCTCTCTCTCTCTCTCCCTCCCTCTCTCCCTCCCTCTCCCTCTTTCTTTCTTTCTTTCTTTCTTTCTTTCTTTCTTTCTTTCTTTCTTTCTTTCTTTCTTTCTTTCTTTTAGGTTGAGTGGTTTAGGTAACTTTTCAATAAAATACTCATTTAAAGAATTAGCCCCAGATAAACACAAATATAGTTACATCTTTCCGGTAGTTTATACATGTTTTTTGGGATGATGTGAGTCCATGCTAATAACTACAATGTTTCTCTCTGAGTTGAAACATTTCTCTGGACTTCTGAAACATTTAAAGAACTTGAGACGCGAGCTCTCAGGTGGTGGAAACTGATTTTCCTCAACAGGCTCTTTGAATTGGGACAATCTTCTAAACAAACACACCAATTGCAAGTTGACTTTTTTCAAGCTCTTATAAGAAAGTGCCTTTCCCAAGCTCTGCTTGTCTTTCATGCAAGAAAAAAATATTAAATTAGACACTGAAACTCATTTTAATACTAAAGAGGAATGTCTTCCTAACTGGAGAATTAACAATAGCTAACCAATCATTAGTAGTTGCTTGGGACTTCTCAAACTAGAACATTTGTTCCTAAAAATGAAGGAAAACTATTCACAATTTCTCCCTCTCATAAAACCTGTAGGCTTTTTTTGAAGGAACTCAAGGACACTTTCTGAATCTGTTTTTGAGAACACACTCAATAACATTCAATAACTTAAATCAAATTCCAACTTGCACCCTGGGTCCTTATACATATTTAGAAAATACCACAAAACAATTCAATAATCCCCCCTGTGGTGTTAGTGGCTTCTGCAGTTTTAGAAAGAAGGATATATATATATATAATTTTAGAGAGTTTGAAAAGCTTCAGTGTCATGATTTAAAGTTCCCACTAAGCCTCAGTGTCCACCCTGGCCATGCACTGAGATGCTGACATGTGAAGCACACTAAATCAAGATGAACGGGTAGTGTTCTGCATATTCAGGGAGTATCTCCTCATATATGAATATGTGTGTATGCACTTAGCATTCATTCTTGGAAAGAAATCTCAGAAAAGAAACAATTAAGCACAAGGAAGAAATCCTTAAGTACACAGTATTCACACTATCTTGATTTAAAGCATCCTGGTCCAAAAACAAAAACAAAACAGACAACTGATGTCCAGTCTTTGCTGCCCAGGGGTTTGGAATTCATCCTGACCTTTCCAGGCAAAGGCTGCTCCTCAGGGTTTCCCTTTCAGTTTTTCCTTGATCTCCTTTTATACTTTGTGGGGTTGCTTATAATTTTTGAAATAATGTTCCGTTGTTTTCCAATATTGGATGCACAAATGACAAGATGTGTCACAGATTAGAAACCACCTGCAAAGTCAGAGCTCAACACTTGTGACGTTTTTCAACTCTTCTTTTTAGTATGTACCATCAGCAAGCAGGCAGAGTGAAGGCATGCTGCTTCACCACAGTCCATTGTACTGACTCTACCAAGTGGGAAAAATAATAACTGTTAATGTCTGTCCATCAAGGCACCTGGAGGTATAACAGATGTTCCTTGGGCATTTGAGGGACAGACAGTTGACATATTTAGGGTGATGTGTCATAGTGGAAGAAGAGAGCATGAATTGGTGACTCTTAGGTATTGAGTAATGTCGATGTGGCAGGAGAGTCATTAAGGTTGGAAGGACATGGGAATGTATTTCAAATGTTGCTTGATAGTTCTTCCTGGGGTTAAGTAATTAAAAGTGAAAGCTAATGGAGGTTCAGTGTGTAAAGCAACAGAGTCAATTCTACTTCAGCTATACTTAGAGCTAGATCATATGTTTTTGTAGCTTTTATCTGTTTATCTACCCTTTGAATGTCTACAGTTATAAATATTATAGAGATGAATCCTCTATATAAATTGTCTGAGAAAAGTGCGCAAAGATTCACGGGTGAGTTTTTAAGTAAACAAAGTACCTTTGTTTAGGTCAACACACAATTCTAAAATGGACTATCTAACTACATCAAGATGCAGATTTCAGTGGACAATCTACCCTTGCCTTCCCTATAAAAGTTTTATTAATTTTCTTCCCCATCCCAAAGAAAGTTGGGGGTTGACCAGTGCATGGCACTCAGTGTTAGGTGTCTCCACACTGTGAGGAATCTTCAAAGAACCTAAGAGAAGGAATCACTTGTATGATGTCCAGACAGTCTGTCAGAGGATGCTAGGGTTTTGATCAGAAAGAATTTCCATGATGTTTTCTTTACTTGGGGACAATAGTTCATAGTAGCATCTAAAAAGACAGTTTCATAAATACACACACACACACACACACACACGCGCACGCGCACGCGCACGCGCACGCGCACGCGCACGCGCACGCGCACGCGCACACACACACACACACACACACACACACACACGAAAAGTAAGGGGGAAAGACCTTTTCATTAATGTGAAATTCTGTTTTCTCTATCAGTGCTATATACATTATAAATCTATGTATAGCACTCCAGTGGAAAGCACCATTCGGGGACAGATATTTACCCAAGGAAATTTGAGCCCTTGCCTTTCATTTTCAGGGAGCTCCTACCTAATCGGTAGTGGAGCATCAGGACAAAGGACACCTCATTCCTTCAGCGCCTGGCCTGCTAACAACCCTTTGTGAACCACCTAAGCGATTAGAATAATGGGCTGGGAAAAAAAAAGATAAAATACAAATTTCACTCAGATCTGCGTTGGATTACTTCCTCGTGCCCCTGCCTTTATTGAGCGATTTGGAGTTTCATTAGAATTCAGGATTCCTGTGGAAAGAGAAACCACAGTGGCAGGGACTTCTCTTTCAAGGGGATTGCAGGCTGACCCATCAAAATGAAAAGGCTCAATGTTGTGCTGACAGGTCCCCAAGCAAGGCTGAGTGACAGCTTCATTTCAGGAGTTCTCGGATGAGGGTTGAATTGAAGGGGGGCAGAGATAGCGCTGGAGGTACTTTGTTCCCTAAAAGTGTCAGAGTCAACCCCGCAGTTCCCTCGACCAGGGGCTGAGGTACAAAAGGGTGCAGAAACTACCATCTGCTTGGCCATTCCCAAATTTATTATTAATGTCTCAAGAAAGTTCACTCCATACAAGGTTTCATTTAGGACGTTGCATTCATTGCCATGAATTCCTTTTTATTACAGCTATAGTGAGAAAAATCAAAGGGATATATGAAAGAAACCTCTGTAAAGAGACAACAGCTGAAAGGTAGAACACTCGGTTGGGACAGTTTCCATCCCCCAGCCCCCAAAGCATCGTGATTTAAGTAGGGCATTCTTCGCAAAAATCTCATCAGACGGTGAACTAAAGTCTATCCTTGCAAAAAGAAAAGTGTGAGCTACTTCCCCGCTGTACGAGCTGACCTGGATCACAGTAACAATGAGTAGTAATAATAGCATAATGGGACGTTATAATTGTGTGTGTACGGCTCGAATGTACATTCTGAACATCTTCTCTAGAAACAGGCTGCCTAATAAGATGAAATGAGCACCCATGACTCTGTGTTGGATTTTATGTTTCCAAGGCAGTCAAGATTCAGAGTCTCTCTTCCCACCTCCTGGTGCCCCAGGCAGCAATGAAAGGCGGCTTGGAAGGAGCAGACAATAGACAAAATTCAGGCTGCCCCACACAGCCCTGTTCACATGATGCTGTACTGTTTGTGATTTTACTTCAAGGATGATGGTCTGATGGATAAGAGAAAGTTACAAAATTTATGTAGGTTTTCTTTCTTCTTCTTCTTTTTTAACCACAGTCTTAATTTTGAAAAGCCCTTTAAAAAAAAGAACAATGAATAATTTATTTATTATGCAAATGAAGAACTCTCCTCCACATCCATCCAGAGAAACCATCGTCCAGCCTTATCATATTCCATAAAGAGTTATTATTCTGCCTCCGGAGGTGCTCACTGAAAGCACAGTGACCCAGCACTTTCCTTAAAGTGTGTGGATTGTTCTTCTGTTTTAAGTGGAACAATGGAGGTCCAAGCAGCATAAATGTGTTGGATTGGCCAAGTAAAAGTTAGGGACATGCTTTTAAAAAGCCATCACATATATTTTGCATTTGTTAGTATATATATATATATATATATATATATATATATATATATATATATATATATAATGAATGTCACAGTAACAGGTCTACAAACTTTGTCCTTGATGCACCTATGCAACTTGTCATAATCTGCGTGTCCTACAAAATTAGGAGGGCTTAGAAATGCTTCTTTCCTGTGGTAAGGGGAGCATTTTCAGAGCTGTATGTACCTTTAATCGATTCAGGATTCTGGGTTCCTTCTGCTTATGTTTCATGCGAGTGTTAGCAAAATGCAGAAGGTAGTTCTCAGGCAGAGTTACTGCTGAAAGTTTCCATTCATCTTCCTAGTAGAAGTGAATTCTTCATTATTAGTTTAATGCATTCTCTTTAGAGCTGTGTGGCCTCAGAGCAGGCACTAAATAGCACAGTGCAAAAGAGAATAAAGAATTTATTTATGCCCAACACACCTTGAAATAAACATTTTATAATCATCTGCATATTTCTACATAAAGGGTGGGGTACTTTACATGAGATAAATCATTCAGTAAAGTGGGTAAGCTTAATTCTTCCAGTAAAAAGGCAACTTCTAGTTCAGTTAAGGATGTAGCTGGGTCTAGCTTTTGCTCCCAGTGATGCAGCAGGATTCCTGCCTGCTAGTAGTGCTTTTGATTGTGACCCATGGGTCCCATAGACATTTATTCAGCACTTACTATACCCTCCCTGACCACCCAAGAGCACACAGGCTTTGATGGTCAGGGTGGATCCACGCTGTCACTGGAAGGTGCTGATCTCTGGATATATCTGCTTCCCCTTCCTGATGTGAAGCCTCCCGTTGGGCCAGGACATTATTATTATTATTTTTATTCTTTAACTATTAATAGTCACTCTGAGAGCAAAGAGCTGAGTTTCTAGATTCTTACTCATCACCTTACCATTTCTTAGTCAATTTTAACAATTGTAAAATTCTACTAAAAAATGAGTGTTTGTGTCTCATGTAGATTTAAGAAATAAAGAGGGAACTGATTTAAGAGTAAGGTAAGAGAAGCAAACATTTCCACAAGAAACAAAAAGAAAAATTACTTGTTATAAACCCGCTCATGACTATAACTTTCCACTAAAACTTCAGCTTGCTCTGAATTAATAATATATAGCGCCTTCTAAGTTCCATCTACCTCACTGAAAACTATTCTTAACCGACTGTCACATATTCTGACAGACTGTGTGCATGTGCATGTATATGTGTGCATATGTGTGTGTATACTCTCATAAGGGTGTACAATTGTTTTTACAGACATATTTTATGAATATAGTGATACATTACATATGATTTTCTTTTCACTTCAATGTGTATCTAAACATGACTATACTAATATCTATGTTATTACATATAAATAATGTATCTATTGATAAACAGTCATGCAAATAAAGACTATCAATTCTGAGATTTTGTAGTTATGTGGTATTTTTACCACAGGGGCATGGTGCCCCTTATTTAACAAATACATTGCTTGTTTCAAAACGTTGGTATCAACAGAATAGCAAATATTTAAGGGAAGCACTTATTTGGTAGGTCTTGTTATTCTTCTCTGAATTACTCCAGAATAAATTTTGGAATTAAAAGTCTTGCATAAAGTAACAGGCTCATTTCAAATGCCTGTGTATTGTCAGCTGTCTTCTGGAAAAGTGGGATGACCTGTACCACGAGGACTCTGTTGTTATTCTCTGTCCTTACCAACTTGGAGTTGTCATCATTTTAATTTTCACTCTGACATGTGAAAAGTTAAACTGTGTACCTCCTTAGACTTGTATTTCTTTATTGGTGAAGATCAACATGTTCACCTATTTACTGGGACTTAGGTTTTTTTGGGAGGACAAATTATAATTTATGCCTTTTATCACTAACATCTGAGTTTGCTGTGTTTCTTAACTTTATTTACACCCCAGTATTCATGACTCTATGAAGGAGTTAAACAGTTTTGTTTTGAGATAGTTTTGAGGTAGTTTAGGCTGGCCTCAAACTCACAATGATTCTACTGCCTCAGTTTTCCAATAATAGAGAAGATTTAACCTTTTTTTTGGATAAAGGTAAAACTTTTGGGTTGAAATTCATTGTTGCTTTATGAATTGACTGCCATGGTTTTTGTTTTATATTTTATTGCTTTAGCAAACTCTTTAGCATAGTTTACATGTGTATGCTTGAATAAAAACTCCATCACAGAGCAATCTAGAAGAAATATATCAAGATGTTATTTTAATTACCTCCCTCTCAAAAGCACAGAGATAGATGTGCAGCTGTGTGACTTGCAAACCAGTTCCATTTACTTTCAGATCCTGGGTCCAAATTGCATGCGTGATCAATATTTATCCAGTAAGTGGTGAATAAAATACAGTGTTGACCGCTTTTAAAACAAATTATCAGAAGAAGAAACAGGTCCTAGTTTTAATGTTCAGGACAGTAGTTTTAAAGACAATTTAGAGGAAATGAAATCCAAATCTGATACCATCTCTGTAAAGGTCTCACATATCCAAAACAAATTCTTTTAAGTGAGGCCCAAGAAAACAAACCTTACAACTTATTTGCTACTTCAAATATTCCTTAATAGATCTGCTTAAAATTTTAGAGTTGATACAGTATGGAAGAACAAAATTAAAATATCTTAATGGTTTGGCTTAAAGTCACAAGAAAGAAAGAAAGAAAGAAAGAAAGAAAGAAAGAAAGAAAGAAAGAAAGAAAGAAAGAAAAAAAAAAAAAACCCAAACGAGGACAATAAATCACTGAAATGATTCCCAGCCATGTTTTGACCTTTTACACTAGACACTAATTTTTGAAGACCTTTTGAAAACTGAAACGGAGGGTGATTTAAGCCATCCACATTCCCTCTGACCTGAGCTTTCACAGACCTGAGTGCTGATTGGAAAATCCTGCCATGGTTTCCCTGAAGAAAAAGGGTAATAATGACTATATTAATATGACATTTCAGCATGCAGAGCGCTGTGGAGTGGGCTGAGAAAGAAGATGAGGAAGAGAAAGAAACAAAAAAAAAACAAAAAAAAAACAAAAAAAAAAAAAAGAAAAGAAAAAGAAGAAGAAAAGAAAAAGAAGAGCAAAAGAAATCTACCCCAAGCATCCACTGCTCTGGATGCAATTTTAGCCCAGTGTGGATTTTATTTGCACCCCATTACTCATAAACACCCAAATGTAACTCTTTTACTACGGCCCCTTTTGAGTTCGATGTGATAATGAATGTGAAGGGTCTGTGTGGGGGGAGCCGGGAGGGGGCACTTTGTGATTTTGCAGGTTCACACCAGATAGGCATTTTTTATAGCCTGAAAGGGGATGTTTTCTTTTGTTAATGGCTTACAATCAGATGAAAGGGCTCATCACTCTATTTTAGTGCTCCACCACATGGCGCGTATCTTTTATAAATTACAGGCTGGCGCTGTGTGCACTTGGGGAGAGAAAGGTTGGTTTTTCTCGCTGTGAGCCATCCTGCCTAATTGTCGTATGCAAATAAAAGCAATTATAAGGCTTTTAGGGTGAAGGGATGACAGCTGAGTTTGGCAGTTGAGAAGGCCTCACCCACCTTGTTGGCATAGCAACAGGGAGGAAAAGGACAAAATGGTGTGTACACACAGGAAATATATATGTTTTGGTTCACGAATTTTAAAACATATACCAATGTTGAAATGAAATGTCAATATGTGTAATGAATGCCTTTGTTTAAAATATTATTTAAATTAAACTAGACTTATTTCTTGGCCCCCGGAATGATCCTTGTCATCTAACTACCATTTATCCGCTGTCATTTGTGATTTCAGTTGCTACTTTTAAAGTTCTGTGCAGATCATAACAACACATTCAATAATTAGGAGATTATAAGTTCTTGATTTTTTTTTTTTTTTAAACAGCCTTTGGAATCACCGCTGGGTGGAAGTTTCGTGAAAGGAAATCCCAGTGGAGGAGGTGATGCAGTGTGGGAAAATGGGCCAAAGTATGTGGCTATCAGTACATAAAGTTCAACATTAAAAAAAAAATGTTTGTACTAAAGTGTTAAACAAGTAGAGTAAACAGCGTGCTAGTAGCACACAAAATTAAAACGAGTCACAAATGGGTATCTTCTACGGCAATTTATTTCACAATTACTCTTGTGGAAGCTTTCATGAATTAAATATGAGTTCTGTCTTGAAATTAGGTGTTATAAGGCTAAATTACAAGAGGCAGGCAGTAATTGAGGTGGTAGCAACACGGCTCTGGTGAACTAATTTCTTGCCGTGTCATGTGGCTCACCTTCAGCCAATGGGATGCCGCCCATCACAAAAACAGAGGCAGCTGAGAAAAATTGATTTCTCATCTGAGCCATATTTGATAGCTTTTGAAATCGAAAATTGAAATTAACTAACCTAAGCCCCATTGTAACAAAAGAGCAAATTAAATATGCAACGTGGCTTCCTATTGGCAGTGAGAGGGCCTGCCAAGGTAAATTTGTAAACAGAGTTTAAGATGCAATTCTGCTCTCTCTCTCTCTCTCTCTCTCTCTCTCTCTCTCTCTCTCTCTCTCTCTCTCTCTCTCTCTCTCTCTCTCATTGTAAAAGTATAAGTGTACAGTGGCTTTATAAATTATTTATATAAAAATCATCCGCTGCTGCCAGTGGCTACTGTGGTTAAGGTCTTCTGTGGAGAAAAACTCGTGTACCAGGAGGGCTCACAGAGCGAGTCAAAATTAAAAATTATCCTCAGTGACATTACTCGTTTCTTTAAACAAAAAAAGTAGGTTTATTTTAGACTTCCTTTTCTTTACTTCATTTTCTTTCTGTTTCCCTCAACACAAGAAAAAAAAAATCTATTGTGAATTACCCAAACAAACCCAAAACAGAAACAGGAAACAAGAAACAATTACAACACAATGGTAACTATCTATTGCCTTGTAGGTAATTATAAAAATTAGTTTTGGTATGCTCACTCACTGTTAAAAAAAAAAAACAAAAACAACCCTATGTCTTCATTATATTGTGTGTATACACACCCCAAGGAAACTCTCAGAGCTGCCCAGTGGCAAGAGGGACTCTTTAAAAACGATTTCTCAAATGTACTTTAGCAGGAATCAGTATTGATTTTGAATTTATAAATTCACAAGATGAGACGAAGGAAATAGGTGTCTTAGAAGCTATGTCACAGATAATCTGGGAGCTATGACTATTAATTTATTATTTCACTCCCATCTGTGTGTAAGGCTGCCCACAAGAATGCTTATATCACCACAGAGAATGATTTTTTTTTTGGTACCACTTTCCCCTGCCTGAATTTGTAAGTGGGCAAATTAATTTTATATGGTCGAGAGATAGATGAATCAAGATAAAAATCATGAATCAGGGCACAATCCTATCTCCCTTGCTCAGATCTGAACCGTATAGAATCCATTGTCAAATGTAATGGAAGATATTATGCTTAGGCAGCCTGTCAGTCCAGAGATCTTGTAAAATCATTTTCTGTTCTAATTTATTATTTTTGGTGTCAATCAGATGCTGAGGAGACGGGGAGCATCATTAAATACTAGATCAACTACTCAGCACTTTTAAAATGCGGTTTAAGTAGTTGTCATTATCGGTACTAGAAGACGTCCTCAAGTTCAGAGAATTGCTCTTCTACATAGAAATATTTATTGTGAAACAAAAAAAAAAGCTTTAGAAAGATAGAATCTAGAAGCTCTTTTTGTTTTCTATGTAAGAATCTCAATGAGGTGCCTGAATGCCACATGTCACTCTTCCCATCTAAGTAATCCTGAGATGTCATTTTTCCACTGACCTGCAAACCAGAAGTCTTAACACATGGCTGTGGAGAGTGGCTTGTAGTCCTCATCTATCTTGTATCTTCTGCCTTAAGATACAAGGATGAGGAATACCCCCATATGGGCTGAGCAACCCCATAGCAAAGGAGAAAAAACTGAAGGTGGAGACTGCCTAGGTGTAAGACATTTCCTCTGTGTGCATTTACTTTCATCTTTAGACTCAACTCCCTTACCCCCAAATGCTTCTGCAAGCAGGATATTTAAAATTCTAAAGTACATTTAGTGTGTGTGTGTGTGTGTGTGTGTGTGTGTGTGTGTGTGTGTGTAGTGCATATCAATTGTGTAAGTGAAGGTCAGAGGAACAGCTTAGCAGAGTTAGTTCTCTTCTTTTACCATCTGGGTACTGGGAATGGGATTCAGGACACAAGACTTGGCTGCAAGTGCCCTCACCTGCCAAGCCAGCTTACTGGCTCTGTAAACAATATTTTTCATTTGCAATTAACTTTACTCTGGAAAAGCATGAGCTATGCATCAACCAGTTGCATTATCCAATCTTGGCACAGTCCAGGTATTTTAAAACAAGTGATTTGATTGGTTGGAATAAGTAATGCAGCTTCCCTTTTCATAGAGGATTTAAAAACAACAAGTAAAAACAAAAACAAAGCAAAAAAAAAAAAAAAAAACCCTCAGGAAAACTGACAGAACCCAAACCCAGCTTCCCACAACCCATACTTCATGTATCAAGATACATGACTTTCAAACTCCTTTATTTCCTGAAATTTAAGTTTTAAAAAGTTCAAGTTCATGGCTACAGAGATGACTCAGAGCTTAAGAGCACTTATTGCACAAACATTAGGACCTGAGTTTGGACACCTGCAGCTCTGGCCATACTGGCTAATCCCAGATTATTTGGAGGCCAGAAACAAGAGGAGAAGGCTAGTTTCAAGGACATAATGCAGAGAGAAACATGCAGGTTAGCCAGGATCCTCTGACCTCTCTGTGTGTAACTTCACACAGGTGCTTATCCACCATGAACATACACTATAGTGACACACACACATATACACATACACACACATGTTTGAGTTCATACCAAATTTTATGCATAAACATTCACATATTCTATTTCATTCCTATTTAATATTTGGGCACTGATTAATGAAGAGAATAGCTATTGACAGCTGGCATGATGGGGAACACTATATGTTGATCACATGTCAACTCTGCACTAACCCTATTTTCGTTAAACACCTACTATGTGTGCTTTGTGATGTCATCCTTCCCCACATTTTATTTCATGTTTGTTCGACACCAGAAATGGTAAACACAACACAACCTGCCCTTTTCCTCTGCTTTTCAAAGAAGCTCAGTTGAAAGATGCAAGACTTCTAAAATCTTTCCCAGATGAGACATCTTGGTGCTTTTAAAGGCTAGAGAGTAGTCATCAGAACAGCAGGTCTATGATCTATTTCACAACCACTGTACTCATCTCATGGTCCCCATGTCTACCTCTGTTGATGGAGGTTCTGATCCATTTGGTCTCAGCGGGTTGTATGAGGCATCAAGAGAGGTAGTGTATTAATGCGCTTGCACAGTGATCCTCTATCAGCTCTTCAAATGTTTGTTTAGAAATGTCAACGGTGGTTCAAATGACTAAAGCAAGGGATGGATGGCAGGCATATGTGGAGGAAGAGCATTTTACATTGATTGAATGTGTCACTGAATTCTCATGGAAACCTTCAACTACCAGACATACCCTTTATGTTTTCAATGATTAATTTATTTAATTTACATCCTGATCACAGCTTCTCTTCCTTTTCTCCTCCCTTCATTGTCTCTCCATTTCTTCCCGGAGAAGGGGAAACATCCAAATTTACAGACTGTGAGGCTGGAACTCTCTGAGATGAAACAGCATTGTAAACAGCACATTAAGTCCTAGGCACATTTTTGTATCTACTAAAAAGCTATCTCATCTAATTTGTGCCAGGTACTGTGCTAATATTCAGCCACTCCACGCTTGTATCACCAAGTGAAATTGGCTCCCGAAAGCACTGTGGACAGATTTTAGTGCATTGGTTTGAGGTCCGAGTGAGGTCCGAGGCTAGGCATCCAGGAGGAGCTTGGTGCTAGGCAGTGAGCAAGAGAGGTGCCTCTTCTGTCATGAGGTTGGGGATGGCAAGGCTGAGAAATGTTCAATGATATGGCTTTGAACTCCCCAAGAGAGTCATTACCAGGAATCTCATGGCTAGGAATAACAGCAGTTATGGCCTCTCCAAGCCCACGCTGATTTTTGTGAGGATATCCTGTTTGATGGTAGTCAGGGACAGCCTAAATGAAATTGGCGAGTCAGTGCTGGACAGCTTGAGAAGGCTCTAGAGTGAGGCTTTCAGCCTGTTTAGTAGTATGTGCTGTCAGCACGTCGGAGGTGGTGTCTGAGTTGAGTTAGGGTTATAGGAAATCTCAGAATCTGCATGTTAAGATAGTTGTAGCCTTCATGAGCTTTTGCTAGCCCAGCTGGCAAATTCAGTTTGAGACTCTATACAACGGCTGCTTTCCCCCAATACATATGCAATATGCAGCATCCTCTACATGTTTGCAATAAGAATGTAGAACAACCACCAGAACAGACATGTCAGCTTAAATTTTTTGCTTGCTTATTTTTTTTTTATTCATCCATCCTATATTGGGTGCATCTGTAGGTGACTGTCATAAAAATGCTTCTGCGCACTAACCTTCTAAAGGAAACACTCTATTCTGATTTAGGAGATAAACTTTCCTAGAAGTAGTATGACATGAGACAGTGGGTACCAGCATCTTCTTAAAGCAGTGGTTCTCAACTTGTGCATCTCGACTTCTTTGGGGTTCACATATCAGGTATCCTCCATATCAGATATTTATATTATGATTTATGACAGCGGAAAACTTACAGTTATGAAGAAACAACAAAATAAGTTTGTTATTGGTGTATCACGACAACATGAAGAAGTGTATTAAAGGGTCACAGCGTACATGTAAGTCTCTCTTCAACAAGATGAACAAATACTGATAAGGATGCTCTCAATTTCTTCCAAGACTTACAGCAGGGGGCCACCTGGAAGCCCTTTATGGTTTTGTGACTAACATCCCACTTAATGACCCTGTTGTCTGACAGGAGGTCTCAACAGTAACCTAAAAATGCCAAAAATTATTTTTCTTTTCATACAGATGCAATTTGACTTAACATTAAATGTTCCTTTTGAGGGAGGAAACAGAGAGAGAGAGAGAGAGAGAGAGAGAGAGAGAGAGAGAGAGAGAGAGAGAGAGAGCTGCTTTTCTTACCATACCATAGTGCATAAATGAAATAATAAACCAGTACACACAGGTACTTGTTTAGAAGTTCTGCAAACTCAGGAACACTGGTGCCTAAGCTCACTGCACTGTGGCCCAGCCAGCAGCCTCCTGTGCCCAGGTGGTCCCTACATGCCATGTTTTCAGAAAGAGACCAGAATGGCAGTGGCGGTGGTATATTTCTGAAACACAACCACAAAATGAGAGTAAAGACAGACTTTAGACCTAGAAATTTTCTGTAGAATAGATCCTGTAAAGAATCCAGCCACTGTACAATGCTACTGACTTTGGAAAAGCCTTAGGACACTCAATTTAAAACCCTAGCACTGGCCACCAACAGAGGCTCACGTTTTGTGATGTTATTCTAATACCTTTCCATACCTACACCATGCGCATGGACACTGATAGATAATGAATCTGGTTGCATCCATTCATACTTCTATATATCTCTTTTATGAAATTGTAGTAATGATGGTGTCTTAGTTAGGACATCTTTTTGGAAGGGCTTGTAAACTCACTCTCTTGGTTACAATCTGCTGGGATCCTGTCTGACTATTGGTAAATTTTAGTAATATGATCTTCTTGATTGCTATTTTCCCTCTCAGTCATATTTTATAATGAATTCTTGTTATTTAAATTTGAACTAATCTCGGTTCCACAAACTGGGGAGTGAGTATTCAAGCATCTGAGCCAATGAGGAACATTATCATCTAAACCATCACACTCCTTTAAAAAGTTTTAAAGAGTCCTATTGCCAGATGGTTGTGGGAGAGATGTGATTACTTTTGAGTTTCTCTAATTACCAATGTTTCACTCAAATATGGCTGGCTCTCCCTCAGTTCAGCATCTCCCTATCTCAGGACTGCAAGGCTCCCCTACCACCCCCAACATTTACAGGGAAACAAAATGGCAGGCTGTAGTCATGTAATATTATAGAAAGAATTAAATATTATTTTATCATCTGTGACAATTTGAATATGCTTGGCCCATGGAAAGTGGCCTTGCTGGAATAGGAGTAGCCTTGTTGGAGGAAGTATGTTACTGTGTAGGTGAGATTTTAGGTTTCCTAGTGTTCAAGATGTGTCCAGTGTGGACAAGAGCCTCCTGGCTGTCTGCTGAAGAGTCTTTTTCCAGCTGGCTTTGGATCAAGATGTAGAACTCTTGCCTTCTCCAGCACCATGTCTGCCTGAATGATGTCATGCTTTTTGCCTTGATGATAATGGACTGAACCCCTGAAACTGTAAGCCAGCTGCAATTAAATGTTTGCCTTTATAAGAGTTGCCTGAGTCATGGAGTCTCTTCACAAGAGTGAGAAATGAGCTCACATAAGCTTGACACCAAAACCTTATTTATTTTGATAGGTTGTTAATCAAATCTACCCCAAATATGCTTTATAAGCATCAGGCACCCGTCTCATCGGGCAGTATGACAAGGTGCAGCTTAGGGACTTGAGGTTTTACTGGTGCTTTCAGTCTCTGCTTAGTCAAAAATACCACAGGCAAAATGCTGGAGAACTGTGCTGTTATGAAACCAACATTTTCCACCTTTGAGCAATGCCTACCTATTTTTTTAAAATATGCTTTTCACAAAGACTTTTATGTAAGAGATCTTTAGCATGTACATGTATAGTGATAGACACATAGCTATATTCCATGTAGACATAATACAAATAACATATACATCTGTAATGTATGTGTAACTATATAACATAAACATATATATTTAGTATCTAAATGTGTATGCATTTGTCTATATAATTTATTGATATCTCATATGTATATAATGTAATATAGATACAATACATATATAGTAAATAAAAATACATATATATTATAATACATAGATACTACAATATGTAATATATACTACATATAACATATAATACATAGACACTACAATACATAATATATACTGCATGTAACCCTTTTGATATATTATACATATATTATGTATACAATCTGCTGGGATCCTGTCTGACTATTGGTAAATTTTAGTAATATTATCTTCTTGATTGCTATTTCCCCTCTCAGTGATACTTTACAACTAATCCTTGTCATTTAAATTTGAACTAATCTCAGTTAAGGAAGAGAAATTGCTTTGTTGCAGTATGTGTTTTGGTGACCCAGAGTGAATGTGATACACTGCAGTGATGAATCAAGACAGAACTTTCAGGTTTTCTAGGGAAGAACAAAGACAGAGGAAGTATGGTCTGATGCTACTTGGTCTCAAGTCCGGATTTGAATACTTTTTATATTTATTTATTTAATTTATGCGTGTGTTATTCCATATTCCGTAATAAATTTAGAGGTCAGAGGATAACATTAGGAGTTGGTTTTCTTCTTCTACCATGTAGGTCTTGAAAATCCTTGCTATAATATTCTGAGTTTAAAATTTCAAAATTTGTCAAGTGGTACGTTGGTCAAGCCAAACCCAAATCCACACCCCTGGGGACTGTATTTGCAGAGCTTGTCTGGCAGATATCAGGATGAGAACTTGGCTCAGCACCTCTTGAATTCTGATTCCTTCTGTCTATGCCCATCATGAGAGGTGAGGACCATCTGACTGCAGAGGGTACCATTAGAGTTTGCTGAAATTTGAGCCCAGCTTAGATCCTGTCTCTTTCTGGGTCTTTCAGTTCCTTATTCCATGGATTACTGGGGTCATACTAAAGTGTTGACGTGGTTACATGATATCAGCTTCCTCCACTGGTTTTGTTAACTTCCAGAAACTCAGAACATGCTAGAATACCTGCCACACCATAGATGCTCAGTACATGGTTGTGAAGTGAATGAAGGGGTCTCTTAACAGTTATGTTTTTTAAAATATTGAGATCAATGGAGAATTCACTGACTTCCATATGAGAGAAAAGAGGTCATAATAAAAGCTCCAAATGACCTACCTGATGTCAGTGAACTGTTTCCATTAAACAATAACTCTGTGTGCAGAGAGAGACTTGAAGCAGGGGATCTGAATATCCTTTGTGAACTGGGTGGATAATATAAATTAAGTAAAAAAGTAGAATACTCTTATGTAAATACAATGGCTTGTTATTAATTCCTCATTAGATATCTCTGTAAAAATTTAAATAACAAAACAGCAGGTCGCACTGTAAAAATTCTCAGGTGAATTAGCTTAAAAAGCACTTGACTGTACTGAATAGTGGGTTTTTTTTTTTTTTTTTTTTTTTTGCTTTCCTCAAATATTAATGCAATTCCAATTTAAATCAACCAACTTGCTTGTAAAACAAATATTATGTACCGCTTAGAAACTGGCTTCCGAATACCAACTGCGTGGTCCCCATCAATTTTGCATGGCAATCAGTAGAGGACTAAAATTTTATTTTTAGTGAGACAATTGCTCTTACCTCAGGATTTATGGTAAGCTAAAATTAATCATAACCCATGGATTGAAAGCAAAGATTTTAAAATAACACTCAAAAGTTCACTTTAGATGATTTCCCTTTATTTCCTCCTTCCTGTATATTTAACATGGGATTTAAAAAATGTATTTCTACTTCATAGCCTTTTTAAAGCTTTAGCATTGTTTGTAATTATTCTTGTTTATCTGTTCAAACATCATTTAAATATTGATGAGTTTTTATCATAATCATGGATTAGAGGACCTCCCATTCTTTAAAAAAGATCTAGCATTTTGAACCATTATCTTCACAAGATGCCTGGCTTCTCACATATTGAAACAATCCTTTCTTTGAAAATTATTCACTTGTAGCCATGAGAGTAAGCTTTGCCACCAATTTACATATATACATCAGTCACAAAAATTATATCTCAATATTTTGTTAAAGCTAAAACGAAGCTTTGGTATTTTTCAAAGGTTGAAGACTAAAAGAGTCACTTGTAAATAACCTAACCATATTCTGCTTGGCCATTGTTGGAGGGTATTCCACGGGGGACATTGTTAATATGACTGACAAGTCAATTATATCCCATTCACAAATGTTTTGATGTCTGCAATATTAATAATACCGCAGTGCCCATGAGAAGTGCTACCCTAACGACTGGCACGGAATAGTCACAATAAATGGCAGCAAATGTAATTCTAACCTCTGACTCTCTAACAAACAGCATGGGTACCGTCTGCAGCGCTGCCTTTCATTTCCGTGGCATCAAAGGAAAACTCAAGCGCCTCGGAAAATAACTCTAGCCCCATGCCTCTGATAAAATAAAATGCTTACCCACAGACACAAATTACCATGGAAATAAAAAGAGAACCAAAAAAAATTACACAGTTTCCTAATGCTCTTAAATCAAAGTAGCAGGACAGGGAAGGGCTGCGAGCTGGGCGCATAGATAATGTGGCCTCGCTGCTGGGTGAGCAATCCCACAGCCTTAAGCCAACAGGTTTGCTCAGTGGATGACCGTGCAGGGCTTCTTATGTACTTTTATTTTCCCTTTGTTCTTCTCGCGGTCTCTCCTGACTCTCCATCCTCCTTTCAGATTTCCTTCTTAATAGCACAAGAGAATCCTCATTAAAACCAAACATAGAAACAAGTGCTGTAAATTCGGAGCGCTCCCCCACACCCCTTTCTCAAAGGTAATCAGTGTCACTGAGGCTTGGACCTTTGTGGGTGTTTGCTGTACGTGTGCAAGCACACATGTGTACATCTGAGAACTAACTTGATATATAATAAACCCCAGATGGGATCAAAGTAGGCCTTCTGCAATTTTCCCACCTTGGTCTGACCTGAAGTAGTTTCTGTATCATATCTGCTTAATTTCTTAAAATATGCTACATAATATTCCCCACGACAGATGCATCGAAGTTTGTTTGTAGATTTCTTCCTTTGTCTGGAGCAAGGGCAGCAAGATGTAAGTCAGTGGTAGAGTTCTTGCCCCTGAGTGCACGGCATACATGGTTCCAAATGCTTTGTCTTTGATGTTAATAACCTTGTGTGCCTTTGAGAATTTGCCTTAGGGGACAAGCTTAGAGGGACTGGTCAGTGTTGCAGTTACTGTTAACATTACTATACCACTTTGTAAAGAAATTATACCAATTCAAATCTTATCTCTGTCAATAAGATTTCTTTTTCCCCTCTCACTCTTTGCTGTTGGGATCCTCCGATTCAATGGCTGGTGGATGATAGACCACTGGAATTTAATTGCCATGTCTTGCTCACCAGTGAAGTCGAGATTATCTGCTGTGTTAGTTTAAAGGTATACATTGAAGAAAAGGGAACTGTATTCTAACCACCTCCAAAATAGGCCCCATATGTCCCATAGCTCCCAGGATTACCATCTCTGCAGAGCCAATCAATCTCTCTATGGGCATTTTATACAAGTAGAATCACATAGTATGAGGCCTTCAGTGTTATTTATTTTACTTGATGTATTACCTTCAGAGTTTATGTTGTACTAAATACCAGGGGTTTGTCTTTCTAAAGCAGAATAATATTCCTTGTATGGATATGCACTTTGTCTATCTTTGACTGGTTGATGGAGCTTGCGGATGTCTGTCCTTTTCCTCCGTTCCCAGTACCGTTGCCGTGAGCATGCATGAGGAAGCTTTTGCTATGTTTTCAAATCCAGTGGGTATATGCTTAGCAGTAAATTTGTAGGGCACACGAGGACTATGTTTAACCACATGAGGCATTTTTGGATCTTCCTGCATCTGCACTAACATCAGATGCCCTCTTCAACTTGGTGACAGCCTTGCCAGGAGATATGAAGTAGTGTGCCGGCTCTGTTGTGACTTGCATTTCATATATATGGTGATGCTCAGAGCCTTCTCTTTTGCATATGAGCTATTTCTGTCTTAACTGGAGAGGTGTTTGTTTTAATAGGGTTGTCCATCTCTTGCTGAGTTTGTCTCCTACTAAGGAGTCAGTATCTTCTTATTACATACAGGATCTGCATGTATTTCCTCTCTCCATGGCTCATCTTCTTGGTCTATAGATGCTGTGCACTGAAGTACAAACACTCTCAATTTTCATGATCTCTCTTTATCCAAATTGACTTTTATTACTTTAGGTCCCATGTGAGTATCACTGTCCTCAGCCACAAAGACATGCTTTCAGCTCAAATTCTGACATCTAGTTCTTTGATCAATTCTGAATTTATTTGTTTTTGTGACATGAGGCTAGACCTTATTCCCCTACAGGCAGATATTTAGTTGATCCAGAATCCAACTCTGGAAAAAAAAAAAAAACTTATCCTTTGTCAATGGTGCTGGCTGTTTTATAACCTTTGTCAAAATCACCTGACTGTATTATGTTTTGTTCCCTGCCTTGAATCTTTGATTCTACTACATTGTGGCATTTTTCCTCTCTTCATGCCACTACCACACTGTTTTGACTATTGTAGCTTTGTAGTATGCTATGAAATCAGGAAGTAGGAACTTTCCAAAATATTTTTTCAGTTTTTGATCTTTATTTTTTTAACTAAACTGGATACCAAGTTTCTATTATACATTTTCTTTAAACCTTGTCCTGGAGTTGATCATCATCTGAATTATTTGCTTGCACTCAGAAGTATTTTCTCTCTCAGTCCATCACTGGGCTTTGAGTTTGATAATTTATTCTTACAATTAATTATACCTATATTGTACTTACTTATAATATACTAATTTAGTATTTTATAGATAATTATATATTTAATTATGCACAAATTAACTGAATCATTTCATTAATTTGGCCATTATTAATGAATTTTAATGAGTTTATTTTAATTACATTTAAATATTAATTTTGATTAAATGAGACTAAGTTTCTCTACTTTTAAGTAGAGTTGTAATTTGTTTTGAAAACTTAGCATCATAATTTGGCTTTCTTAATAGGAAGGTTTTATCAACAGCACTTCCTATATATTCTTTCATTTCCCCATTATGTCAAAATCAGTCAATAGTATCCCTCTGTATATGTGTGTGTGTTTGTGAAAACTATTATTTTTGTGTTTTCTGCTTTAACTGCTTTTTTTTTTTTTGAGTTGTAGATTAAAATTTCCTTGTCCAGTTTCAGAATGAGAAAGTTAGTATTATTTGGGATTCTGTTAAGTTCTCTTGAGGCTTTCCTTGGGTCTTTTTCTGTGGCCCGCCTCGATGTTGTGGATATATTCTTGTTGCTCTTACGCATTATCAGTGCAGTCTGTTTTGACGTATGCCCTATTTCCAGCTCCTTGGAAACTGGAACCAAACTTTCTGTAGACATGATGGATGCAGTAATGGGCAGACATGGTCTCTATCACTGGTCACATGGGCTGCAACTCATAACAGAAGTGATCAGGGCCCTGGAACAAAACTTAAATGATGTGGTGGTCTGCCTTCTTCTTGCTGTGTGACTTTCATTGTGCCACTTGCCTTATCTGGCCTCATTTATTTGCATCTGCAGCAGAGTGATGATCTCTCTATGAAGAGTAAACAAACACTCTGGTCAGTTTCTATGATAGTGTGTTGAAGACCTAAGGGTTCATAGGGACACCTCTTCCTGTCTTTCATCTCAGAGTCAAGTGAGCTGATAAAAAGTGGATGTGGTCTGGTGTGCAGAGTTAAGTTTCTTGGGAAGATGGAAGGGAGTGTCAGGAGAAAAGCAGTCTGGGACTTAGCAACACTCATTTCAACAGGAAAAGTGTCCTGAGCAGCCTTTGGCCTCCCTCACCAGGTGTCCCTGCCCAGTCCTCATCTGAAGCTACAAGAAGGCCTTCAAACCCAGATCTCAGGCTACCCTCATTATTCTGTGAGCTCTCCCTCATTCCAAAATGCCTTAGAAGACGATCTAGATTTTAAAACCTGATCCCTCTTTCCTTTTTTCATCGAGTATCTGTCCTTTTCAATAGTTAATAATTTCTTTAGGGCCAGTCCTCCTCCCACTTTTTTCTTGTAAGTCTTTAGATTTAAAACAGAGACTGTCAAACTCTGATAATCTTTTCTGTATCTGATCTCTCTTCTCTTCTCTTCTCTTCTCTTCTCTTCTCTCTCTCTCTCTCTCTCTCTCTCTCTCTCTCTCTCTCTCTCTCTCCCTGTCTGTGTCTCTCTGTCTCTCTCTCAGCTGGGTAACATTTCTTTCATTGTGACTTAAGCCATTTCTAGGATTTTGACATCTTATATATTAACTTTTTAATGAATTCTCATGCTTGACAACTGTTCACACCATACCTAGTAAAATATGTTTTCAAAGCAAATGTGATGGGAAGATACACCCATTTTCAATGTGCACATGCATGTGTGGATGCATGTGTATGTTTGAGTGTTTCTATGTATAAGGATGCATGTGCACATGTGTATGTGGGGGTTGGAGTACAACTTGAAAAATCATCATTAGAAGTGCCACCCACATCTTTGAAACAGAGTCTTTCATTGCCTGAAACTCAGCAATTAGGTCATGGAGTCCCAGAGATCCTTCTGTCTCTGTGTCCCCAGGTTTCTGATTGCACATATAAGCCATTAATCCTGGCATCTTGATGTAGGTTTTGGAGATCTTTTGCAGGTACTAGTCTTTGCAAGGCAAATGCGTTAGCAAGTGAGCCATCTGCTCAGTCCCCAGACACTTGCTCTTTCCCAGATTTTATGATCCTTTGCTTGCTATGCAGAAGTGTGGCAAAGGTAGAAGGCCGAAGTCCTACACGATTTCTACAGGCTGCTTCTGAATTTCTAGCCAATTTATACCATGCAAAGTTACATGAAACAGTCTACACAAATATTTCCCGAAGCACACATCTTTGTCCTGTAAAGAACTCAGAGCTTAAATATTGACCAGAAAGTCAGTGGACAGCCTCGGGGCTTGTCATGATGATATAGGTACCAAGATAAATCACAGGATCTAAGCTTATCTATATACTTCAGAGAAAATACAACCTCCTAACTATAGCCAAGGACTGAGGGGACAGAGTGCCAGCTGGCCCCATTCTGCAAGTGTGCTTTTGACCTTGAGTGGATACAGAGAGCTTTCAAGGTGTTACTCTGTCCCCACCTAAGAACCAACTAGAGCTTTCCCAATGTGTGCTCAAGTTTTATCTGCCTCAGAATTCTTCTCAATCTGTGCCTCTCTCCTGCCTGAGGATCATGGCTATTGTTGCACTGAGTTCTTTGTTAAGCCCTTGTTGAAAAAGGCTGGACATAAAAGAAACAAAATGTCTGACTCCTATCTTTGGAAAATTGGGAATATATTACAGAATTAAGGGACACATCAAGCATTTAGTCTCATTTCATGTTTTGGTGTCTTGAGTTAGGTAATGAGCCTGTTTGTTCAAAATCCAATTATCCATTCTATTTTCTCACCCTCAACCACGTACATGAATACCTTCATTACGCACTTCTCCAAAGCCTTCTCCAATACCACAGAACACATAAAGAGAGCTTTGTGCAGGGGGTGGGATTTGAAGCTGGGGGAGGGGTAGGCTTGAAAGGGAGGGCATTCTTCCAGGTCCCAGCACCAGCATGGAGGAAGTGTGAAACAGGACTGGGAAAAATCAAACACCCAGGAGTTTAGTTTGGGGAAGAACAGAGGGTGCCTTGAGGGCCAGGTCCTCAGAAGAGATAGTGTGGAAAGGGAGAAGTAAAGACATTTTTTATGCAAGAATTAAATAATAGCTACAAAAGAGAAGAGACAAAAAGGAGAACTGATCTTCAAAAAGAGCAAACTAAGACACAACTTAATAAAGCTGTTAGAATGACTCAGATTCTCCCCATTTGTTTTCATCAATTAGGAACTGAATACTGGTCCAGGACCAAATATCTACCTAGGAACTTGCCCTGAAGTTAGAAATTTGTATTCAACCAAATATATCAGTACACTTGTTGGCTGGGCATCTGTTCTCTCATCAAAGTGATGTGGCATTTAAGACACTGAGTCAAACAGATGGCTGTATTTTGCTGAACTGGACTTTAATGAAAAAACTCCAGATTACTTTGTTGCAGAGAGAAGGGATTAGTATCCTAGAGGGTACTACAGGAAAAAAGATAATGCCACATTAAAGAATAAAAATGAAGCAGCAAACACTGAGATGATTTCACCTCCCATGGGGGGAGGAAGGGGTGGAGGGATAGAGAGATGGAGGGATGGAGAGACGGAGGGATGGAGAGATGGAGGAATGGAGAGATGAAGGGATGGAGAGATGGAGATGGAGGGATGGAGAGATGGAGGGATGGAGATGGAGGAATAGAGATGGAGGGATGGAGATGGAGGGATGGAGAGATGGAGGGATGGAGATGGAGGAATAGAGATGGAGGGATGGAGATGGAGGGATGGAGAGATGGAGGGATGGAGATGGAGGAATAGAGATGGAGGGATGGAGATGGAGGGATGGAGATGGAGAGATGGAAGGAGAGAGATGGAGAGATGAAGAGATGGAGATGGAGGGATGGAGAGATGAAGAGATGGAGGGATGGAGGGATGGAGAGATGGAGGGATAAAGATGGAGGGATGGAGAGAGAGGGATGGAGAGATGGAGGGATGGAGAGATGAAGGGATGGAGATGGAGGGATGGAGAGATGGAGGGATGGAGAGATGAAGGGATAGAGATGGAGGGATGGAGAGATGGAGGGATGGAGATGGAGGGATAGAGATGGAGGGATGGAGAGATGAAGGGATGGAAAGATGGAGGGATGGAGATGGAGAGATGGAGTGATAGAGATGGAGGAATGGAGAGGTGGAGGGATGGTGGGATGGAGAGATGGAGGGATGGAGATGGAGGGATAGAGATGGAGGGATGGAGAGAGGAAGGGATGGAGAGATGGAGGGATGGAGAGATGGAGGGATGGAGAGATGGAGGGATGGAAAGATAGAGGGATGGAGAGATGGAGGGCTGGAGATGGAGGGCTGGAGAGATGGAAGGCTAGAGAGATGGAGGGATGGAGAGATGGAGGGATGAGATGGAGGGATGAGATGGAGGGATGGAGATGGAAGGATGGAGAGATGGAGGGATGGAGAGATGGAGGGATGGAGAGATGAAGGGATGGAGATGGAGGGATGGAGAGATGGAGGGATGGAGAGATGAAGGGATAGAGATGGAGGGATGGAGAGATGGAGGGATGGAGATGGAAAGATGGAAGGATAGAGATGGAGGGATGGAGAGAGAGGGATGGAGAGATGGAGGGATGGAGATGGAGGGATAGAGATGGAGGGATGGAGAGATGAAGGGATGGAAAGATGGAGGGATGGAGATGGAGAGATGGAGTGATAGAGATGGAGGAATGGAGAGGTGGAGGGATGGAGATGGAGGGATAGAGATGGAGGGATGGAGAGAGGAAGGGATGGAGAGATGGAGGGATGGAGAGATGGAGGGATGGAGAGATGGAGGGATGGAAAGATAGAGGGATGGAGAGATGGAGGGCTGGAGATGGAGGGCTGGAGAGATGGAAGGCTAGAGAGATGGAGGGATGGAGAGATGGAGGGATGAGATGGAGGGATGAGATGGAGGGATGGAGATGGAAGGATGGAGAGATGGAGGGATGGAGAGATGGAGGGATGGAGATATGGAGGGATAGAGATGGAGGAAGGACAGAAGGAGTGATGGAAGGAAGGAAAGAGGAAGTGGGAGTGTCTCAGAACATGTGCAATATTCCAAGACATAAAGAGAAAGTGAAAGATAGGATGACATTACAATCTTAGGTACTCTTATTAAAATGAAAGCAACTCTAGTCATTTTGGTGTAAAATTTTTAAAAACTTAAGCAAAATGAGGAAAATTGGATATGATAATTCTTCTAGTGAATTTTAAAATGGTATTTATTTGTACACAACTGTCATAAGCAAAGGGCTATAAAATTTATTTTCCTGACAACCTCAGCTTCTCAGCTGTCCAAATGACACCACCACACTTCTTTCCTGTAGGGTTTGCAGTGCCATTTTCCTGTAGGGACCTGTTAAATGTCATGGATCTTGGTTGTACTTTTATAAGCATTTGGAAGCAAAGTTCTATCATCAACTATGTGCTATGGCAGTTTATCAGATGGCTCAGGTTTGGTGTTTGGGTATCAACCTGCCCCTGAAACAACGTCACAAACTTCTCTAATTCTTTAAAATCCACCTCAAATGATTTTGACATACATGATTTCAGACTTCCCATTCCCTCAACAGTTATTTTTTTTGTAGTATTTTTTTTTAAAAAGGAAAAGAGTAGAAATGGACACATGGATATGGTTCTTTCCCAAAGCTCATTAATTGAATGCAAATAAATTAAAGGCTCATTACAATGAAGAGGCTTTAATTAGAAATGGAGCATGTGATATAATAAAAATAGAAGGAACTTTATTTTGAATTTGATAACCTCTCATAAATACTAGTTCTTAATCAGAGGAAGAGAGGTGTGGAAGATATAAATAATGTTTGTAAATGAAGACTTATTTTTCTTTTATCTGGAAAGTCACACAGACAGGTCCTGCTTGCTAAAGTCTAGACTTGCTTGGCTACACACTAACATTGCAACAGTCTAGTGTATAGCTACTTGAGAAGCCAAGATTCAAGGGTTTGTGAAGAAGCTTTCATTTCTCCACTCAAGACCACATCAATAGTTCCTGAAGCAGTTTTGAATACAGGGTTAGAACATATGTGCCAATAGCCAAAGGCAAATGAACAGTAAGTCTTGCTTTTTTTTTGAATTTGTTAAAGTAGCATGGATTGTTACAAATATGTGAAAGAAACTTATCGGTGACCTTGGATTTGAGAAATACAAGAGCTTCTTAAACAGCATATATGTAGAAGAATCTACAGAAACTTGGATGTTCCATCAATGGAATATTTTCTCCTCCATATTTGAGTCCATTTGGTGTCAAAACACAAAAGGAGCTACCATAGGAGAAATAGAAAACCAGTAGAGTTAACTTAAAATTCTAGTTAGTACATTTACAGAACACTTGTCTGTGAACATACAATTTTTAGTAAGATGACATCATAGAATATACCGCATTGTTGCAATGTTCTTCCGTCTAGCTGATGAGATGGACACTTTCATTTCAGTAAAGTGGACACAGTAACACTCAAGCTGTGCTGGGAATAATGGCATCTTTACAAATATTCTTTAGAAGGTACACAGTAGGACCACACACCAAACCTAGCCATCCTGCCTGTGTGTCTCATTTCAGGTCTTACTTCCTATGACTGTGATACAGCCACGAGAATGGGCAAGGTCACACCTATAGAATGTTTTCCTTTTGTGAGCTGACTGCTGCTTCTCAACTTTCTTGGATGCATTGTAGCATAGTTCCTTATTAATTTGGTTTTTTTGTTGTTGTTGTTTCTAAGTGGATCAATATTGTTTAGAGACTGAAGTACAGATTTAAGCAGCAATTGCAACAATTTATAAGTCTGCAAGCTAACTTGAAGTTTCCCCTGGACTGTTAGGCCACTTGGTTGTCATCCTTTCTCAGAGAGCTGTCACCTGTCCCCACTGGATTGTTCAGATTAAAAAGCCAGCTAATATTTCCTTCCCTGTTGCTTGCTTTCAATATCATAGAAATGAATGCAAATTTTTGTTCATAACCTTCTCTAATTAAAAAGGGAGGGAGGAATTAAAAGTTTAATTCTAAGTGGTTTACTATGTTTACAAACAACGCTTCTGGTAGAGGTTCCAAGGATCAATACTATTTGATTCCACACTGTCCTTTCTGCTGTAGGAAGTCAGGAGCTGCTCATGTTATATGCCTGATCATCATTCCAACATGACAATGAAAATAGGTTAGTAACCCAGATGTCAATCATTGGATCAGTCTCTTATTTTTCACATACTTATTTATTCACACAGTTTGCGTATTTATGTGAAAATCGAGGAGTCTCTTCCAGGGCAAAATCTAGCATGTTCTTTTAAAAACTATTATTTATAGCATACAATATAGACATAATTAGACAAGATCTTTAACTCCATTTCCAAGTTATCTGATCTTTTACAAACTAATGAGAAGTCTCTATGTCAATGTATTTTTTATATTATTCCAACAAATGTGTTACAGCTCTCTGGAACTAAGTACTCAGACTTGTAACAAAATGGTAACATTTAAAAGCTGAAGACATTTACAGAATGTTTACAATGGGGCAGGCATGGAATAAGTACTTTGAAAATATTATTTTATTTAATTTTCAGAAGTATTTTTGAAGGACAGATACTATTATCACATCAATTTTACATCAAATTCAAAAACATTGGAAACATGAATGTTATCTTTCTAGAGGGAGATTCGAATGAATGAAATGAGAAAAAAGATCAACCTGAGTGAGGTAAATGAGAGCAAGATAGATAAGTATGGTATGTACTCACTTGTAAGTGGATATTAGCTGTTAAGTAAAGGATAACCATGCTACAACCCACATACCCAGAAAGGCTAAATAGCAAGGAGGGTCAAGAGGGTACACTCAGATCTCCCTGGGAAGGAGAAGAAAATAGATTTTTTGGGGGTAGCTTGGGGGGCTGGGTGGCCATGAAAACAGGAGGGATTGGGTGGCAGTGGGATGGAGAGAGATAATATTGGGAGAAAAGACTGAAATTGAGGGACATTTTGGGGTGATATGGAATCCTAGTCCAATGGAAATTTCCTGAAATTTATGAGAATGGCCTTATCAAAGACTCCTAGAAGCGGGGGATATGGTCCTGAATGGACCATCTTCTATAATGAGGTAAGGCTTCCAGTAGTAGGATTAGGACAGCAACCCAGCCACAGAACCTTCAATCTACAATTTCTCTTCTCTGGAAGATGTGCTGGAGTAATGGTGATAAAGAACTTGTGGGAGTGGCTAACCACTGACTCGTCCAACTTGAGGCCCATACCAGGAGAGGAAGCCTATGCCTGACACTGACTGGATGGTTAGGAACCAGAGGTTGGAAAGCCAAGAGACATAGGATAGACCCAAACATGACTGCCATTTAATTGCCATAAAAAAATGTCAATGAAATGTTTCCTAAACATATTCTGCTTTACTCTAGGCCAGAGCCTAGCCTAATGGACACCAGAGATGCTTCATCCAGCAGTAAATAGGAGCATATGCAGAGATCCACAGCCAAACATTAGGTGGAGCCCAGAGAACTCCTCAGAAGAAGAGGAAGGACTGTAGGAGCCAGAGGGGTTCAGAACAGGGGGAAGACATGGCCCAGAGGATCAACTAACCAGGGTTGATAGGTCTCATAGAGACTGAAGCAACAATAAGAGAGCATGTATGGGTCTGCCCCAGATCCTCTGCATACATACAATGGTGGTGGAGCTTGGTGTTCTGGTGGGAGTCCTAACAGTGAGAGTGAAGCTTTTGTTTGACTCTTTTGCCTGCTCTTGGGACCCTTTTCCTCCTACTGGTTTGCCTTGTCTAGTCTTGATAGGAAACTATGTGCCTAGTCTTACTATACTGTGTTATGCCAAGTTCAGTTGATAGCCTTGGGATGCCTGATCTTTTCTGAAGGAAAATAGAGAAGGAATAAATCTGGGGGAAGGGGAGGGACTGGGACGACTCAAGGGAGGGGAAACTGTGGTCAGGATATAATATATGAGAAAATTTAAAAAAGAGAAAAGCAAGAGATACACACACACAAAGAGACACACATACACACACACACATACACACACACACAGAGAGAGAGAGAGAGAGAGAGAGAGAGAGAGAGAGAGAGAGAGAGAGAGAGAGAGTTACAAATGTACATTTGTTTTGTTGAGGCCTGGGGAGGTGACCCAGTGGGTAAAACACTTGTCATGAAAACCTGATGACCTAATTCCAGATACCACAACACATACAAATTGGATACAGTGGTGCAAAGCTCTGTAATCCCAGGGCCTCTGTAGTGACATGGGAGATAGAGACAGAGGAGTCTCCAGGAATCCAGAGGTCAGCTATTCTGACTTATGTGAGGGCAAAGAGATCTTGTCCCAAACCAGGTGAACGGTCTTGGAACAAAGCCCAAGGTTGACCTCTGACTTTTATGTACATGACAGTGTGTGGTGTATGTGTACTCTCACCCAATACCACAAACAAGCACATATGTGCACATATGCATACTCACATACATACACAATGACAAAATAAAGAAAATGTAGATTTGTTGAAAACTCAAAGGTGGAAATATAGTGATCTGTATTCTACAGGTGTGTTTAGGATAAGCCTCTTTTTAGTTTAAAATTCAACGAGTACAAAAATATAAGAATATTTAAGAAACCAAGTGCAGAAAATAAATATTTAATTTAAAAATGTTAATTTATTTTAATTTAATGTATATGAATGTATATGTATATATGTCTGTGTACCACACATACAGAGGCCAGAAGAGCACATCGGATTCCCTAAAGTTGGAGTTATATATGGTTGTGAGCTGCCTTATGGGTTCTGGGAAGAAAACGTAGGTCCTCTGTAAAAGCAGCAAGTACTCCTAACCATTGAGCAACTTCTCCACTTTATTATTTTTAACTTTAAAGATTCATTTTATTTTACATGCATGAGTGCATTTCTGCATGCATAGGATCCTCTTAAACTGGAGTTACATATGATTACAAACCATCATATGGGAGATGGCAAACAAATCTGGGTTCTCCTTAAGCAATGAGTGTTCTTAACCACTGAGTAATCTCTCTATCACACAATATAGCTAACCTTTAAAAGAAATGATCCTTGGAATATATTAAACATCCTTTTGTATCATTATCCAGATAACTAATATTCCTGGATGCATGCTAAATATAACCACGAAGACATGATATGCAGTCTTCTAGAGTCTGGATTTGAGAATATACTTTTGTATTCAATAGCACAATAGATTAACTACATTTTTCAACAACTTAAATCCTTCACAATAACCCTAAGAAGCCAAATTTCCTAACCAAAAAAATGGGTTTGAGGAGATGCTAATGCTAACTAACCTGATTGGATAATGAATCTCATTACACTGAATTCCTAAATCAATACAGATAATGTGTCAAAATACATTTCAAAATATTCAAAACTAAGAGCACCCATAAAACATATATAAAAATCAGTGCTCTAAAACAATATCGGAAATATCATTTAATAATGATCATAACAATAATTACCAGGAACTGGATACTCATTGTGTGCTAAAGGTTTTACCTGAATTACTTAGTACCTAAAATGACTAATGTTATTCCTTATTGAGGAAACTGATATTTCAGAAGTTTAAAGTCATGTCACCTAGCCCCAGGTCCCTACCGGGAATGCTGTTTCCTAGATGCCAAGGCAAGTCCAGCCAGTAATTTCAGTCTTCTCACACATCCCATGTTATAGTGTTCACAATTCTCTTAAAATTAGGCTCAATTTACTATAACAACAACCCCCAACAAACATGCTAAAGTGTTGAAAGAAAGAATTGTAGATAGAAAGTGGTCACGCATATCAGGCACTGTGCATTCCATGTCCTTCAAAGGCATCAAGACAGTAAGAGAGATGGGAAGACTATTACCAAGACTTTCCAAAGAGCTTTCCTTATTAAAGGGAGAATTTCTGACACTGTTTTGCCTTTGTGGAGAGAGAGGATGATGATGACAAGATATCCAAGTCACCAGTCTTTCAAGTTGACACAGTAATCCATGATGCTTATGAGTAAACTATGTCCCTGTTCCATGTTGAATCAAAACACCAGACATATATCAAGAAAAGATTTTATGGGCTGGAAAGATGGCTCAGTGGTTAAGAGCACTTCCAGTTCCTCTGGAGGAACTGAGTGTGGTTCCTAGCACTTACACAGAGATACTTATAGCTGACTGCAACTCTTGCTCCAGGGGTTTCTATGCCCTCTTCTGTCCTTTGTAGCTACTCATCCAAGTGGCATATGCTTCTAGGGACAAGAGAAAGTCTTGAGTGAATGTGTTCAGAGTAGATTAAGTTCTGAGTGAAATTGACAAGAACACAACCATGTCTAGGACCCAAGTGCCCCCAGTTCCATAAGATTAACAAAGCCTTATCTAGGAGAGACTCAGAGGTAAATAGCAAACTTCTCCCCAGTCAAAGTGTGAAATTTTATACACAAACTACATCAGGCACAGATATATCCTTTGGGATGACCACAGTTGAGACTTCTCTCCTACAGAGATTTCTTACCAAGACTAGATAAACCTGCTTCCTTGTTCAGTTGTATATAATAAATCCATTTCCTCCTTTCAGATGTATAAAATAAATGCACTGAGTTTCTGGATTGCTATTGCTGTTGCAATTGCGACCCTCCATCAGACTGAGCAAAGCCCATCCAACACCACCCAGTTCTGATCACTCCCTGAAGCTGGCAGAAGAAAGCATATTCGAAGATATAGGTGTACACATGAATAAAATAAATAAATTTTCCAAAAGGAAAATACTTTGCAAAGCTTGGTTCATCATTGTTTTTGTTTGTTTGTTTGTTTGTTTCCTCCATAACTGAATTATTGGAGCTGTAATAGTAGTGTGCCTGTGAGTTTCCTAGGTTTATATCCTTCCCTTTCCCATCCGTTATATAGAATATGCTTTGTTGAACATTAAAATATACATTTACTCCTCCATCATGATGATATGTAATTGAACATTCATCAAAATCTAGAGAAAAGGTATTGGGTGTTGTAATTACATTTAAGATGTGAGACATTGTCATTAAAGTTTATAGTGTAATGAAGAAGCATGAGGAGCACTCAATGTGTTCAGAGTCTGAAATCATTGCTTGGGAAGCGCAGATGTGCAGCTCTTTCAATATTTTCCCTGCTATCAGTTGTCTTGATTGTGGAAAGCAATGGACAAGGTGATATTTTTTTTCCAGAATGATAATTTCTACACAGATAAAAATCAAGGACCACACATTTGATTTCTACGGCCATTCTTCATTTCTTGAGTTCAGGAACCCAAGAAGATACTTGCTCCTAGATCTACAACACAAGCCCTGAGGAGTCTCGTGTGAAGGCCTATGGCAAAAGCACCCCACTCAAAATGAGTTCCTTAGCTGCCCCACACTTAACCTTAATTGAAATTCTGTGTTAACAAATGTCACAGACCCAAAGAGAGTTGGCCTGTAGATTCCAACATCTAACAAGATAACACATAGGTGCTCACCAAATGTTAAACAAAAACAAACTATGATTAATAGACATTGACAACATTATGAAGCCCATCCCATTTGTAGCTAGCTACTCATTAAACACACAGCTGTCTATGACATTTGCTTATTTTGTGATGTTTCATATCTCAAAAAAGCAAGTAGGCTGCAGAAACAGAAACAGTTTTGTTTCATAGTCTGGGTCTTGTTCTTGGGAATGCAAGTCCATTGACGAATAACAAAAGTCTAACTTAGGAACTTCTGTTTCACTAATTAATTTATATATTTACTTTACATCCCCATTGGAGCTTCCTCCTGTCCTGTCCTCTTCTCCCAGTCCTTTCCTGTTTCTCCATCTCAACTTCTCTCACCCAACCTCCCTTCCATTCTTTTCTGAAAAGGAGAGGCCTCCCATAAATATCAACTGACCTCGGAATATCAAGTTTGCAGTAGGACTCAGGGCATCTTCTGCTTTTGAGGCTAGACAATGCAGCCCAGTTAGATCCAAAGACAGGCAGCAGAGCCAGAGACAGCCCCTGCTTTTGTTGTTAGGGGTTCCCAAATGAAGATCAAGTTGTGCATCTGTTACACGTGTGCAGAGGGCCTAAAACCATACCATGTGTGCTCTGGTTAATGATTCAGTCTCTGTGAGTCCCTATGGGCCCAGGTTACTTGGTTCTGTAAGTTTTCTTGTGGTGTCCTAGACCTCTCTGACACATTCAATCTGTCCTGATTTGTGTGTGTGTGTGTGTGACTTTTTCTTTTATATAAAATTCATCCAATATATTTGAATTATGGTTTTCTCCTCCAACTCTTCCCAGTTCCTCTCTACTTCCTTTCCAGTGTAGATCCACACACTTCCTGTATTTCCTTAGAAAACAAAAGGCTGAAAGAAAACCACAAGAAACATGTATGATGCAGAGACACTTTTGAACACACAGGACTCCCATAAAAACTCAAACATGGAAGCCATGATATATACGCAAAAGACCTGTCAGGTTAAAAGAATAATGCCCTGACATAATTTAAGGAGGGCAAGAACTTCCATAGATACCATCAAGTCCTTTGTATTGGCAATTGACTACTGGGCACAAGGACTTCCTTAAAAGTGGGTTGTTTACTAAGTGAGAATTTCAGAAAAAAATAAAAACAGACAACTGTCCTTTACAGCAAGTGGTATCACATGCCTGTAGCTTCTGGATTAGGGAAGGTGTGTGTCTGTCTACTTCCTCTCTCAGCTCTAGTATCCCATCTGGTACAGACCCATGTAGGTCCTGTACATGCTCCCGTGGTCTCTGTGAGTTCATATTTGCTTTGGTAGTGCTGTTTAGAAAGACCTATTTCCTTGGTGGCTCCATCCCTCTGACTTATAATTTTTTCTGCCTCCTCTTCCACAGGGTTTCCTGAGCCATCAGGCAAGGGATTTGATGAAGCTATCCTCTTTAGGGATGAATGTTCCAAAGCCTTTCATTCTCTTCATAATATCTGGCTGAGGGTCTCTATAGTCTTACCATATCCTGCAGGAAGAAGTTTCTCTGATGATGGCTAAGCAAGGCAGTGACCTATCAGCATAGTAGAATGTCATTAGTAGTCATTTTATTGCTACCTTTCTCTTTTTCTTTTCTTTTTCCTGCCTGTTTTTAGTCCATAGTATTTGATTTTACCCTAAGTCCCTGGCCCGGGTCTATATAGTTTTTGGATCTTTGTCACTCAAGCAATGTTTGGTACAGATCTGTTTCATAAAGTGGGCCTTAAATCAAATCAGGTATCAATTAGTTACTCCCATACACTTTTTGCCACTACTGCACCAGAGATTTTTTTGCAGACAAGTCACTATTATGGATAAAAGAATTTGTAGCTAGATTGGTATATACCCTTTCCCTTTGGTAGGATGCAAGAGTACCTTCCAGTGCCATGGACATTAGTGTGTAGATGTGAAGGCTCTAAGTAGGCTCCAGCTTGGCTTCTCTGTGTTCAATGAGTTGTACAGGTGTTGCCTTTAGCAAATAGAATCTTACTGTTAGTTTGTGGAGAGCCACACTTGGCAATAGCCGGAGTCGTTTGGGGCTTCCCATATGACTCTTTTGAGCAATAACTCAACTGATGTGATCCATTGCTGGTATTGGAAACTTTAGTTAGTGATGAGAAATGTCCAGTTGGGGCTCTAGTTTTTACTCTATACCTAATCTCTGTGGTTATACAGATTGTAGCTTGCTTACCAATAACATCAGCCCTGATTTAATTATATCTTCACCTTCAGTTTTTTGGGGTGGTATTTGCTCTGCTTACAGTCTGTAACTTTAGACCAAATATGTTTTCTTTCTATAAAACTGTGTGCTTCTGAAAGTGCTACACCTATGTTTGGAGCTTACCACCCTGTTGGTAGGCTTTTCCTTTAATGTGTTTGGCATGTATCTCCTTAGCTCTTCTGTCAGATATTAGAAAACTCTTTTATTTATTTCTTAATTATGTCTCCCTGGAATACCACAACAATATAATTCTTCACAGAAATTGAAAATATAACCTCTAATTTCATATGGAAACACTAAAGACTCAGGAGAGTCAAAACATCCCTAAACATTTGAAGAATGGCTGCTGGTATTGCCATTCTAGACTTCAAGATGTGTCATTAAGCTGCAGTAGTCAAAACAGCATGGATCTAGCATAAAATGGGTACATGGTCAATACTAAAAAATTGGGGGTCCATATATAAGCCCACCCTTCTACATCTATCTGTTTTTTGACAAAGAGGCCAACAATGCATCTTAGAGAAAATATAGCATCTTCAACAAATGGTAGTGGGAAATTGGATAATGGCATGAAGAATGGAATTAGGTCATTATGTTTAATGCTGGATAAGACTCAGTTACAATGGATCAAGGACTTCAGCATAGGACTATACTTTGAATTTGATGGAGAAAAAAGCAGGGAACACACTTAAATTCGCTGGTATGGGCAAGAACTTTCTGAAAAGGATCCTAATTGCACAGATATTAATATCAACAATTGAAAAATAGAAAATCGTAAAGCTAAAAACCTCTATACATTGAAGAACATCATCACTTCAAGAATAAAAGGATAAGTATCTAGAGTATACAAAGAATCAAAAAAATCAAACACTGAGAAAGCAACTCAATTAAAAATAAGAAACAGAACCAAACAAAAAGTTCTCACAACATGCAGTACAAGTAGCTAAGGACTATTTAAAACATTCTTAGGTATTAAGGAAACAAAAGTCAAAACTACATTAAGGTTTCATCTTACTCTACTCAGATACTGTCTATGAGAAAACAAAAACAAAAAAATATTTGGCAAATGCTGGCACAGATGCAGGGGAAAGGAATACACATTTACTGCAGATGGCAGGACAAACTGGAGAAACCACTGTGAAGATCAGTTTGAATGTTCATAAAAATATAAAAATAGATCTATAGTTTGATATATACTACTTTTGGGCATATAATGATATATCCAATAATAGACGTATCTGCTCATCCATCTTCATTATGTTATGTTCATAATGTCCAGGAATGGAAACTGCCTTGCCTATCACTTGATAATGAAAATATGATACATGCACATAATGGAATATTATTCAATTGTTAGGAAAAACACAATTGTAAAATGTGCAAGTAAGTGGAGGAAGCTAGAAACAATCATGCCGAGAGTCATAACCCAGAGCCAGAAAGAGAAAAGATCTATTTTCTCTCATTTTCACATGTTAGCTTTGAGTCTTTTGATACGAGTGTTGCATTTGAAATACCCATAGAGGTCAGGAAACTACTAAGGGGTCATGAGGATGAAATTTCAAGGTAGGGAAAGAGAAAGCCAATGTAGAGAGGGTTAGAGAATACCATGGAAAAGGAAGTAGGACTGGGAGGGCAAGACAATTCACAGGCCCTAGTGGGAAACCTATTAATATTATTTTGCTAAATGGACATGTTATTCAACTAACATATAATGAATTATTATTCTACCCATAGACAAGTCCATTTGTCAGGCATCATCAGAGAAAAATTTCTTGCAGTAAATGAGATTAACAGAGACCTCTGTTGGTGTAGGCATGGAAAATAAGGGAGTTTGTAACTTTTAGCCCTAGATAGGACATCTATATCATACACCTCTACCCCCAGGCTCAGGGATCATTGCAGAGAGGGGGCAGAAAAAAATAATAGGAAACATAGTTAGTGGACTACATGAAAATAGTCTTTTCTGGATCTAGCAGGGCTACTGTAGGTATGATTCACATAGGTTGTGATAGCATGCATAAGACTTATGCCAACTCAAGTCAGATAAAATACCAGCATGGATGGGGGAGGTGGATGCAAAGTTTTACCTTTAGGTAAGAAGCCATTGCAAACTGACAGCCGGTGGGTGATGGAGAGTCAGTTTTCCTTAAGGAAGAGGCTCCTGGTAGGTTGACCACACTCCAGAAAAAGGCACACAACCAAGAATATGTGGGCATTACAATTTGGACTTGATTGGAAAGAAAAAGACCTAAGTCTTTGTGGGTGGGAAAGGAGGGTGTGGATCTGGAGGGGGTGAGAAAGGAGTAAATATGATCAAAATATATTGTGTGAAATTCTCAAAGAACTAATACAAATGAGAAGGAAATGGAGCCATTAGTTCTGGCAATTAGATAACAGTCTCCGTCTTATTATAATTAGTCATTCTATAGTAATGGGGATTCTGCTTGTTTTTAGATGCCTGCAGTTAGGCAGTTGAAATGTCACTTAGCTCTCATCTGGAGTAGCAGCCCACATGGTAGGAGTAGTACAGTAGTTTTGTCTTACAGCAATTGCTGACTCTAAGTATAGCATTACACTAGTAATTTCCTCCCCTGAATCACTGGACTCCCTTCTGTTCTATTAAAATGATGACAAAAAAATGAATCACACCTTAAAATCTGGGTGGTAGTTTAACATCCACCCCATAGCTCATGTCACCCTTTGACAACTCTTGCTATCACCATTCTCATCTAGGTATGAAAAACTGTAGCTGCATACCACTGTTGGGGAAATATTCCAAAGAAATCAAAGGCAGTATACAGTTGAGATACCCATGTAGCTATGTTGATCATGATATTCATGACAGTCAAGTTACAAAACCAGCTTAAGTCCCCATAATCAGATGAGAGGTTACACAATGAAGCACATACATATATATTCATATCCATATATATGTGGATATATTATATACATTTAACACACACACATATATGCATACAATGTAATATTACTGAGCCACAAAGAAGAGAATCATGTTTGTAAGCGAAGCATGGATGGAGCTAGAGATGTTAAATGAAATAAACCAAATTCAGAAAGACAAGAACCATGGGCAATCTAAAAACAAATGCAAAAGAAAAAGAAATGACATGGATGTTAATAGGGGACAATTAACAAAGAGAAGGGAATTAGGACTAGCGTGGGAGAGATAAAGAATAACAGAGGTGACAAATGTGACCAAGGAACATCATATATCCTGTGCCTATATGAAACTTTTACATCTTACAAGAAAACTATTTGTTTATATCCAGAGACCATTGGCTTGTAGACACACACACACACAAACACACACACACACACACACACACACACACACACACACACAAACTCATCAACCGTCAACTCCCAATTTTCCAAACCCAAAACCCTAGCAGTGAGAAATCATAGAGAAACCACCACCAAGTTCTCTTGTTGTTAATTCCTGTGGTTCTCTTGGTGTTAATTCCTGGGGTTCTCTTGGTGTTAATACCTGGGGTTCTCTTGGTGTTAATACCTGGGGTTTCTCCCATGCTACCTTTCATCATTCATTTTACTTGCATTTCTCTTCCAAAGCTTCTCTTTCTATTTTGCTTTTTAAAATAAACGCTTTATTTGGCCCCAAGTTTGGAGGTCCAAGGGCACGAATCAGTTTTTGGTACAGGTCTTGGCTATGGCACATGGTGGCAGAGGGACATGTGTAAAAGTGTTTGTGCCACCAAGCAGGTGTCAGAGAGGGTTCTAGGGTAACAGGGTCATGTTCCTGTGACCCTCAAACCACTAATTAGACCTCACTCACCAATAGCTCCAGTTTATGGCCATGCCTCCCATCATAACAACCCCCTTGAGGGACACAGACTACACTCACACCACAGCAAGGCCCTGGCTTATTTCCCTGCAGCACCAGCTGCAGCACTCAAGTGCTAACCAAACACATGTCCCTTCATGCTATCCTTCCTGGCATGTACTTTGGTGTTTCGGGCCAAGCCTCTGGCTGCCAAACTGTTGCAGCCACCAAGTACAAAAGTAAGGAAATATTTAATCAGAAAGGCAGTACAAAAATAAATGAATGAATGAATGAATGAATGAATGATGGTGTAGATAGAGATGAAGATTCTTGTAGGAGCTGGAAGGTCAGTGTTACTGTGAAGAAGTATCTCAAAATGATGCAAGGCACAGTGCACATGCCCAAAGCTCCTGGGCTCAGCACAGTAGACTCACTTCTGTAGCTTGATTTCACAGGGAGGGGTAAGATCAGGACACTTCCCCTTGGGGATGTAAGAGCACAGAAAGAACATGTTGTCTAGAATCTAAACCTGGATCTCTAAAGCCAGAGAGACAGACTCAGCCTTGCGCTAAAGCAGATACCACAGCGCCTCCTTTTGAATCTATAGCTATGACTCTAGAACCCACATTTACCAGTTTTTTACTGCCAAGATTGCATTTCAATCCTTTGAATGAGAACTTCCTTTGAACAGCAGCTAGGAGTCTGCTCTTAGGACCAACATGTGTCCTACACACTCTGTCACAGAGCAAACTCAATCTTAAATCACTCCCATTCATCCTCCTGAGATTGGTCATAGACAACCAGAGGACAGGATTTTTTTTTTTTTTTTTTTTTTTTTTTTTTTTAAATCCTCTGGCTGTCTGAAATGCTCAGTTAACAGATCATGGCCATTCTCCCCCCCCCCCCCCCCCCACTTTCAAAATACCAAAGCTCTGACAAAGAATAGAAGTGCTGTTTATCTGTTTTCGTTTTTTTAAATTTTTAAATGAATCCTATAGTTGTAACCTCACTCATATTATAGAAGCAACCAAATCAAACAGCCATGGCTCATTCCTGGCCTTTGATTTTTATATCCATGCATGTTAAAAAAGAGAGAGAGAGAAAGAGAGAGAAAACCAAACATGTGTGCTGCCTTTTAATAAAGATCATATTAAAAATTCAATAAATAGCAATATCTCTGATCTCTTAACAAAAGCTTCTGGTATACAGGAAATTAAATGAAGAAAAAAAAACCACCTTGTTAAGCCTTTTTGATTTCTGTACATTGTAGCTAGAAGCAGAATTGTTTAACTTGTAGATTTCTTCATCTTTTCTTTTTTTCTTTCTCTCTCTTTTTTTTTTTTTTTTACATTTTAAAATCTTTTCTTGCACACACGTTGTCTGGGCAACACCATACATGAAGTTTGATTGGTAGAAACATTTAAAAATAAAGAGGTAGGGGGTGGGGAGGGGGACAGGAATGTGCCATTGTCTCATCCTGGTGGCCTGGCTGGGAAGGATCCACCTCGAGCCAGGTGATAACCTGAGACTTTATCTTGTCTTCCCCTGGCCTCCCTGAAGCCTGCCAACGCTTCTGCTGGCTGTTAGGCATTTTAAATATCCCCCCTGAGCCCTAACCTCACCCCCTTTCTCTTCTTGTCAGCTGGAATGTCTCGGAGCTGTCAGGGGCTTGTTGCTTATTGATGTTTCCGTGTGTTTTATGTCTTTTCTGAGATATGACAGGCCCTGACACAGTGCTGATTTCAATCAGCCTGCTTGTGGAGAGGCCTAAGATTTTTAGTCGCACAATCCACGTCTCAAGCATACTTCAGAGCCTCTGTCTAATGAAAATGTTGCGGGAAGCTGAAATAAAGGCTCTGTGCCCAACAAACAGCAGCTGAGGAATTCATGGGGCTTGAGAAAAAACCGTGAGCGTACGGACTCCCCGCTCACACACACATACACACTTGCCACGGAACGCCCCCCTCCCCTCTTTTGTTATAAGAAAAGCAAGAACAGAAAGTGACCTCCTGAGCCAAAGGTTCTGACACTGAATCAAATCCCTTTAGGTCTGAACTGACAGGCTGGGCCTGGCTTTAGATTACGTTATCACATCTTGGAAGGAGGCTGGCATGTTCCTCTGGGTTCCCTGTGTGTGAAGAGCTGGCGTTTTACCCTTGCTGCCTATTAAGTCAAGATCTGATGTCTTGTCGAGAATGAAACCACATCACACACTGAGGGCTGGGATAAAGGGCAGAGAGAAAACGCTGCTGTGGAAATAAAATGCAGAGCCCAAGAGGAGCTCATTTGGGTTGTTTACATGGCTGGCCATGAGAAGATTAAAAATATTAGAAAACGGCTTTGGGTAAATCGTGTGTCATTTCCTGAGACTCTTACAGATATCCAAGTTTACATTATGTTGACCATATTCAAGATTGGAGGGCCCCTGAGCCTGAGCGCTCAAGGTATTTCATTCAGGCATATCAGCTCATTCTTTTGATGGCCTCCAGCAGATTTAATCCCAGAACCCAGCGAAGAGCTTGGTACAAAGTGCCTAGCCTTGCGCATGCGTCTGGAAAGATGTGGCATCTCCAGTAACATCTTGCCGTTAGTTTTCACCAAAGTAGAATACAAATGCCCTTCCCCCCCACCCAAGAGTATCTTTTCATTGTTGATCTTAACTTTAAAAGCCAAGCAATAAACATGGCTTCTATATGAAATAAGACCCCAGTGATGAGGGTCGGATTTTAAACATTTCAGAGACCCTGTTCTCTTTTTTTTTTCTACTTGACAACAGACCTGCAAATGACCTGTAGTTAATATGCATCATCTGGGATTTTTAGAGAGAAGAAACAAAAGGCATGGTATTATGTTAAGAGCATTTAGAATGATGATATTTATTGAAAGATGAATAAAGGATAGTCTCAAAAGGAAGCAGAATTCTCTTAGCCCAGAAAACAAGCATGAGACAGTGTCTTTTCCAGGGCAAGTATGGTTGGGAGAAAAAGAACATATCTGGGTGTTCGAGCTAAGATGTAGTTCCTTCAGGATTCAGAGCCCATGTCCTGGTTCAGTTTTTCTATTGTGTAAAAGGTGAATTTTACTTGCGAGTGTACCATTCTGGCTTTCTCTGGAACACCTATCCTAAAAGAGGTAACTGTCAACTGACCTTGACTTGCAGGGACTCTGGCGAGATGGACCCAGCTGTCTTCCTTGGCTACAGCTTCCCCAAACTCCCTCTCCTGGTCTCTACACTTAGGTAGGAGTTTCTACACCATCAGATCCACCAGCCCTAGTTGAGGATCAGGCCTTGAGTTTGGACTTTAGTTCTCTGCCGCTTGCTAGCTGCTGGCTTCACAGAGGACTGACTGGATTATTCCGGGTCTGCTCAGTTCGGAGCGTGAGATATTCCTCCTTCAGGAGATGTGATATGCACAGTTCACCGAGGTCACACACAGGAGACAACCTCCAATAAAAGCCAGCTCTCTCTCCCATTTGTTTCATTGGAGGGCACAAATGTGGGCAACCTTTTACATGCTGTCTCTAAGCCAGGCTCTTCACTGTGCTGGGTTAGGGATTTTAGTATTTTCAGTAGAAAAAAAATCCGCCTTTAAGCTACACAAAGTAAAAATTATCTCTAAAAACAGTGTCCCTCCACCCCCATTCCATTTTTAAAATGTTATGATATTTTTAACAATATTAATATAATAACAGTAGCATGTGTTTATTGGGTTAGTCTGTATTTTATGACTCAGTATCGGATTTGTGGCTTGTTTCTACCAGCTCTGTCACTATTAATTTTTGTTCCCATTTTTTTTCGTCCACCAGAACACGCTCATGGAACTATTGCCTGTCTGTGATAAGCAGCTCCTGCTATTATTATTTCAGGGCTGCTTATCAACAGTCAACACATCTCCCCAAATTATAGTTTTTTTTTTTTTTTTTTTTTAAGGAAAATAAAAATATGTTATCAATTTAACCCCTTGGTCACCAAAAAAGCTCTTCTGCTCCTAGCTGACTCTGAAGGATGCTGGCCCGATATGCTCTGACAGTAGCGGATTAGGAAAACATGTGGAGGAGAGTTGGCACTGTGAAATACCACAGGGGGCAGGGAATGCTTTCACAGTGTGACTTTAAGATATGAACTCATATTGCTCCTGACTTGTGACCCAGCCCATGCAAACTGGTGCCTGAGTGCCAGGGTGGTCACTGACCCTTGGAAGGGTTGGTTGAGGCAGAAATGCTGCCTGGGAACTCCCAGAGATCACAGACCTGCCAGGCTCCAGGAAAATGACTGCCAATTTGGCCTAGTCTCAGCTGACTGCATGCCCAGGAGGGAGGGTTCGGCAGTAATAAAGCAGTTTAGTGGAGAAAGATATTGCTTCAAGCTCCCCATGCGTCCAGTCTATTTTATGACAACATTACTCACTCACACTTCCATACAGACAAGCACTCCTCACAACCCCCACACCCCACTCCTTCAGACCCCACACCTTCCAACAACCCCACCCCCCACGGTATGGTCACGTGAGTACTCGAATGTACACTAGGATGTATATCATCTTTCTCCCAGAGAATGCTTTTTCTCTAAACTGGAATGCTACTGTTTTAGCTATATTTTAAACTATCTGTAGAGAAAATTCAGGTAGACCCCAGCAAACTGGAGTTGGCCCTAGAACTGGTGTTCTGTGGACAGGGCGTTAATCTGAGTGGCCCTAGGTGTAGTGTGTTTCTCTCTTTTAAATGGGAGATTTGACTCTTAAAGATGATTTAAGGATTAGGATTCTGTAATTGTCTTTCTTTCCTTTCTCTCTCTCTCTCTCTCTCTCTCTCTCTCTCTCTCTCTCTTCCTGTGTATGTGTGTGAATGATGGAATACAACCTCAAGTGTCGGTTCTTTACTTTCACATCCTTTGAGTCAGAATCTCTTGGTATTTTGATTCCATGCTTTCTAGGCCAAGAGTTTCCGGGGTTCTCTTGACTCTAACCTCCCAACTCTCAGTAGGAGTACTAGGAATACAGAGATGTAGTACTGCTTTTGGGTTCTGTGGACTCTTGGAATCCAAACTAATCCTCATGGTTGTGTACTACGTGCTTTAACCACTGAGCTATCTCCCCAGTCTCAGGGATTAGAATTCTAAGCATCCTTTTCTACTCTCGAAAGGGATTCAAATCTATATTTACATTTGTAATGTGATGCCATCTAGAATTTATTATAAGTGATAGATTTATCACATGCAGGATGCCATCTCAAAACCATCCTCAGAAACATGCATGCCTCTTTTTTTATTAAAGAGGAGAAAAATAGAACAATTTTGAAAATTCATAGGTGAGAAAGCAGGTACCAGTCAGCGAGAGGGAAACTTTATTTTATATGCTGTCCTTGTGTTGGAGGAACAAACAGCAAAGCTACGCTTCAGCCCCATGGTGAGAGATGCTCTGCTTCACAAGGAACACACAGAGCTGAACTGTGCTTGCTGTGTTATGATCAGCAAATATTTATCAAGTGTCTCCTGCGTACCTGTCTTGTTTGTGCATTTCTCAAGGCCACCTGGAGAGGTGACAGTATCGTTGTTACTACTCCACAGACGAGGGTATTGAGGTCAGTGAAGTTAAAATCAGACTCAGGCAATCTGCTTTTTTTTTTTTTTCTTTAAAAACTTCCTTGGACAATTCATCTCTCTTTAAAGAATTAGGCTCTTTCTTGCAGGCTTTTCTTATGCAATGACTCCTAGGGACCCTGAGTATTCATGCAAAATTTTCAATAGAAATATAATTTTTAAATTTAAGTATTAATTCCAGATTTCAAATGCACAGTGCACAATAAAATTTTATTATGAAGCCGTTCCTGTTCCTACAGCTTCTTATTTTGAATATATGCTCTCCAAGGTAGGGAACAGAAAACTGCCTCCCCTTCATTTTTGTGAGTATAATTATTTTTCTTCATACTTTTCATAAATTGAGAATCAAAGTTAAAGATGTAGTCTAGATGTTCAAAGGGAAATAATCCCATCTCTTCTCTCGTGCAAAAGTAACAGCATCGACAATTGACTAATTACAGGGCGAATTGGGCATTCCATGAAGATTAAGGGCAAGTAGCTAATTACACCCACAAGTGGCTAACAGCAGCTACAATTAGCTGTTTATAGGAGCAATTATGGGTGTAGCCAATTTTGCACTCCCAAAATAATTACAGGTGCAACATTGCACATGCCTTTAGACTTGTTGCCTTTTGAGATGCAGTCCTGATGTGACCAACCTTCTTCATTTATTTCTCTACACAGGGAAGTAACCAAAGTGCTCTGAAATTAAAACCACACAATGTTAGTGACTTTAGAAATTTTAGATGACATAATGTAATCGACTTTCAAACTGTGCTTCATTAATTTATTTTTATGGTCAAAACCTGCTATCAACCAAATTCATATCCTCTGTTAATGCTTGAAGCATCTGATAAATAACAACACTAAAGAAAACCATTAGATACAAGGTTTCTTTCCATTTTCTGAAGTGGACTCACTAATTAATTGGTAGCAAAATGTATGTAAACACATATTTTAGGATCAAAGGACAACAGACCTTTAACTGTTGGTGTGAAGCTCTGGTTGAACCCTTGATCTTAAAGCTGGTATCTTTCAACACTAACTGATAGTTGTTTTGGAATGGGTACTCTTTTCAGAGAATTCTGTTTGGAAAGCCAGATTTGAATGGAAAGATGCATGAGTGATTATTATTTAACCTTTTAAAATTCACTTCCTGCTCTGGGCAGCCTAAAAACCTAGGTATGGGTCCCAAGGCTCAGAATTGAAACCAGTGACACATCTCAAAAGACACTTCCAACTCAACACATGTATAGCTCCATCCCCAGCAGAAAGCAAACTACAGATAATCTACAGATTATTTTTTTTCCTTCCTTCCCTTTCTGTCGGTCTCTCTCCTTCCCTCTCTTTTTCCTTCTTCTTTTGTATTCTAAAAGTTTTTGTTTGGCTTCTAAGTTATATAATAATATACACAATTAAAAAGTTCCGTGCCCCTTAGATTTCCACATATCAGGAATTTCTTATGAACAAATAAAGAAAGTTTTGGATATCATTCTATCCACATGGATCACACTCATTACTCTCTTAAAGCTGTATTATGGGCACAAGGCAAGTTGTTCTTCCTCAGAGTTATGTATCAATTTCCCATGAGAGCATAACTTTCTGTTTTGAAAAAAAAAATCAATGGGGGGGGATGTTTATTGGAAGTGGAAGAGCTGCATGCTTGAAGGAGAGGTAAAATTCTGTAGAGATGCTAAGACAGGAAGTAAACAACTCAAAATACTCCAGGAAGTTTCTAAAACTGACCAGATTCATTAGCACTGCTTCTTTCTTGATAGTATAAAGACTGCTGAGAGTCACTCACAAACAAGCCAAACTGTAAAGAACCTGGTCAAAGAAGAAGTTTTTTTTGTTTTTGTTTTTTGTTTTTTGTTTATTTATTTATTTATTTATTTTATTTATTTATTTTTTTTTTACCAGAAGCAAGCAGAGACTTGACAAACTACTTAGAAGAAACACAGAACAGCTGAGCAACCTGGAAGCGTTCAGACCAACAGAAACCATGCAAAGGCTACTCTCTAACCTGTTGAGCTGCCTGCGGACTGTTGTGCCCCAGATTTCCAACGTCTCTAAGCTGTACCCTATGCTGGGGTGAGCTTTGGTGATGCAGATACCTTTGAATCATTTCTGCTCCTGTAAATAACATCTCACCCTTATTCCTGTACGTAAGCCTAGTAAAACTCATTTGTTCAACAAGTTGTACTTTGGTGTATCTGCACTTATTCTGTCAAGAACTCCTTTCCTGGGGACAGTATATGTACTTCATCCCCCACAGGAAAAGGATGTCATACAACACTCAGTGTAGAAGCAGTGAGTTTAGGACTATGATATCACCCAAGTTTGAAAAGCAGATAATAAGCTCAAGACAATGAAATTGCAGTCCATGCATGACTGTGTATTCAAAGTTAGTCAAATTTATAAACAAAAATTCTAACATTCTTGGCTGAAGCATCTAGAGGCACTGCTGTTTGAAAGCAGGGCTATTTGAACATGGAAAGGTGAGGTGGCATGGCAGGCTACTGTGTCTGGGCAGAGCTCCTGGGCCAGGAGTTTGTCTGACACTGCAGTCTCTTTTTTTCTGGACCATGTTTTCCAAGTTTCTTCTTTAAGTCATATAAGATGTTTCCATCCATGGTCAGCAAAGCCTTGTTATGAAGGAACCAAGCCCAAATGAGTTAGAATACAGGTTTCATCACTTGTTACTTGGTGGCCTCTTATAATTTCTCCAGCCTCTTCCTGGTTCAGTTTCTGTCTGTAGAAATCCAGTAAACTGGTCATAGCATGTTTCCTTTATGATATTGTTACTGGACATAACAACATAATGTCTGTTGTCCAGTATGGATGGACTTCAGGATGTTGACATTATACCAGAAGAAAAACTGCAGAGTATTCAGTCTTTAATATAACAAAAATCAGAGCAAACAAACAAACAAAATATGTTTTTTTCTTTGCATAAAATGTTTTTCATTACAGTTAACCCTATTTGGATCACAGCAACTAGTAGAACTGCTCATGTATAAACTCGTTCATCAAATGCCTATTTATTGGAAAATGAGATTTAGTAGTTGATGATATTGTTTGTGCTAGGCACTTGATTAATCTCATAACACAAGTTACCTTTTTCTATAACTACCCCACTGAGGTAGGTACTGGGCTTATTCTCATTTCACAGATGGGGAAACCAAGTTTTAAGGAAGTTAAGTGACTTGGGCAATATCACAAGACTGGATGTAGAAGATCTGGGATCTGAACATAGACAGTAGAATGTCCCATCAATACTACATCCTGTTTGCTTAGTGTCTGAACATACACACCCTGACAATTAGTAGAGTTCTCTTAGCATTTCTATTGAGAGAGACCACAACAGTTCTTCACAATGGAGAGAATTCTCCTGGTGAGAGTTAAGCTACCTAAAAAGCATGTCACAAGTGAGAGACACTGCCTTAAAATCTAGAGCATTCCATTATGCTGCAGAGGCTGGAATTCTTCAGCTATATCTAACATGTAGTCTACCACTGCTTTAAAGATCTACATACAAGGGGGAGGTAAGATGGCTCAGTAGGAAAGGGGACTTGTACCAAGCCACATTCTGAGTTTTATCCCTGAATCAATGGCCAAAGTAGACAACAGACTTCTAACATGCAAGGCTTCCACAGGCTTGCTGTTACATGTGTATGTCTGTACTTACCCCTCTACACACACACACACACACACACACACATACACACACACTAAAAAAATGTTCTACATATGAAAAAAAAAAGAGCTTGTAAAAGCCAGTGTGCTTCCTTGTTCATAAATAAAGTAAGTAGAGTAGATATTTCACTAATTTAAAATATTGTTCACTTTTTGGAGATGTCCTACACGGTAATTTTATAATGAACCCAAACTATCTAGGTTATTTTTCTGTTTGATAACCATATTTGAACATCACAACATAAGCTTCATATGAATGTTAAGACAGTCAGTGTACTAACAGGAAGGCTAACAGGGAGGTCTGATGATGCTCCCTTCTTAATTCAGATGTCCCCAATGCATCAGTAATGAGCATTGGCCCAGGTTCTTCACTCTGTTGTTATAGGCAGTATCATGCAAAATGGAACAAGTTGGATTCTGTGTTTCTGGCTTCTCTACATTACATGAACATTGGCTGTAGCTAGAAAAGATCAGACTTGAAATCTTTTCTTTCAATGTAGAAATTAAGTGGTTTTCAGCATCAGAGTTGAGTCTCCGGCTAGGAAATACTGGACTGTAAAGTCAACAGTCTTAAGCCTGCAGCAAACATCCTACCATTCTTAGAATACACAACTCACTCTGCAAAGCTGAAGATTCTTTTAAAATCCATATTGGGTGGTAATCCCTATATATATGACCCAAGGAGAAATAAAAATAGCAATGAATTTATTTAAGCCGTAGAGATTGGCAACCATTGGATTTTCATCTACATGCAAGCTATATATCCAAAGAAACTTTGAAAATACTTATGACTTAAAAATTGCATTTTGTACTTATTAGTAACATCAGATTATTATAAATGTATCAATATTAATATAATATTAAATATTTTATTAATTCTTTGAGGATTTCATACATTCATACATACAGTTTACTTTAGTCGTGTTCACCCTTACCCTTTCTCCTTTCAAACTCAACCCAACCCCAATCCCATTACAAATTAATGTTTTTTTTTTCCTTTTAATAGCCTGTTGAGTCCAACTTGTGCTGTCTCTATTCTAGTAGGTGTGGCACCACCCACTGAAATGTGGATGACCTACCAAGGGCAACATCCTTACCGAAAATTGACTCTCTCTCTTCCTGTTCGTGGTTCCTTATTTTGGGGTGGGGACTCAAGAGCTCCTTTCCGATTCATGCTATCTGACCACTGCTTGGTCTTGTGTAGGTCTTGTGTAGGTCTTGTGTAGGTCTTGTGTAGGTCTTGTGTAGGTCTTGTGTAGGTCTTGTGTAGGTCTTGTGTAGGTCTTGTGTAGGTCTTGTGTAGGTCTTGTGCAGTCAGTCAGAGCTGCTGTGACTTCATGAGTTCAGCCATCTTGTAATTGCAAGGCACTTTTGTTTTTCTTCAGTCTCCCATGCCCTCTGGCTCTTACAATCTCTCTGCTCCCTCTACTGAAATGGGCCCCAAGTTGAGGGGAGGGGATATAATATAGATTCCCGTTTGTGGCCAAGTACTCCACAGACAGTCTCTGTGTTTTGAGCACTCATGGATTTCCATGTTAATCATCATCTACAGCACAAAGAAACATTGGTGAGGTCTGAAGACTGCGTTAATCTACTGGTATAGAAGGCAGATTGATACTCTACCTAGTTAGTAAAAGTATAGTAATAATTTCATCCCTGGGACCTGTGAATTCTCCAGTGTATTTCATCATATTTATGTAATCAGGGATGCACTTTCTCCTGTTGAATGGGTAGTAAATCTAATCCTAGGCCTCGTACTATGTAGTTCAGTATGGCCTTGAGTTGGAGGTAATCTTTCTGCCTCTGTCTTTGGTGTTGGAATTCTAGGATTAAAGGCATTCACCATTGTTTGTGTGTGTGTGTTTGCCTACCAAAGAACCATGTCCTATGTCTCCTTCATTTCTTCACTTATTTTTTTTTTTTTTTTGAGACAGAATCTCTCACTGAGCCCAGAATTTATTGCTTGGTTACACTGGCTAGCTAAATGCTGGCCTCCCTTGCTGGTGTTTCAGGGACAGGCTGCAGTGCCGGAATCTTCACATGGGTGTTGGAGATATGAACTTAGGACCTCAGGTTTGAGCAGCAACCACTTTACCAACTGAACCATTTCTCCAGCCTTTTATTTAGTTTTTCTTCACGAATTAATCTGTGGTTCCCAGCCTTTCCTTGTTCCATCAGGTGGCCTGAAGGACTTGCCTCTCGCTGACTGCCAAGGCTGCCAATGTATCAGTGATTTCCCAGGCACCTACCATGTCTCCATGCTTGCTAGCCCTGCCTTTGTTTATTGTTTTTTTTTTTCTTCTTCAATTAGTATTTACTGACTAGCTGTTATACCTGGTACTGTGCCAGAAAGTTAAGATAAGGAGTTAGGGATGGAAACACACACAAACACACACACACACACACACACACACACACACACACACACACACACACACCCTTATTTTTGTTTTTCTTCTTTCTCACTTTTTCCTTCCTCCATCTCTCTCCCTCTTTCCTCTTCTTTTTCTTTCATTTTTCTAATTTCTTTCTTCTTTTCCTCCCTCTTTTTCTCTTCCACAGCACCCCCTTCCCCCAACCTTCCCTTTTTTCAAAGATAGTCTTACAATATTTTGGAACTTACCATGTAGATCATTCTCCCCTCAAATTTACGGTGATTCCCCTGCCTCTGCCTCCTGAGCGTGGGAATCACAGGTGTACATCATTACACCTAATCAAGTCTCTCTTAATGACTCCCCTTGATCTTTGGTAGGGAGACAAATGATCACTGAATAATCAAACAAGCTGATTAGAAAGTACAGAGGAGAGGTAACAGCCTGAAGGAGGTTGAACACAACCAAGAGGCAGTGTTGGAGAAAGACTGAGAGAGGGTAGTTTGGGAGATGATGACTGAGCTCTTGTTTTGAACTGTGAACAGAGATAAGAGTGTTATGCTGTGCCAACATGGTTCCTGTAGCAGCCTAATTCAGGTCTTCATTCAACAAAGATGCACACTCCCAGTGAATGGGGAAACTACCTCTCTCCACATGCATCCTACACTTGCCTGCAGCACCTGTTAGCAGGAGTTGCCAAGGCTCATCTCTTATACAGACTTCCGAGGAAATGTGAATTTAAGTGCTGGAAGAGTTATCTTGGGTAATAGAGAAAAAAAAATTGTTACTTTATTCTAGTTTTAGTCTACAAATAGCTGGAGACTTTTCAGATAATCTGTCTTGCCCATAATAGGACACTAAACAAAATAAAATATTTCTAGACATTGCAAACAAAATTGGCCATAGTTCTAGCTTCAAGAAGAAAATATAGAGTCTCTGGTGTGAGTGTATTTCAAAGCTTGACTTGGAGTTAAAAGAGTGGATTTCTCGGCTTTTGTGGTTTAAAACCTATATGCCCATGAATGGGTGGACGCCTGTATAATATTTAGTGTGTCAAAATCAAAATCTGTACACCTCTAAATTTTAAATGAATGTAGGTGGGAAAGGAAGGATTGTCAATTAGCATTTATTGAACCTTTTGCCCAGGGACCAAATGATGCAGTCTGCCCACCTGATTTTGAACCAATTTTAGCTGTTGTCCTCTATGTTTTGATAAAAGCAGGACATTTATTCAATATGATATTTTAAAATAAATCAATAAAGAAAGCTAGCAGCAAAGTCTAATTGAGAAAACACATGAAGAACATTTTCTAAGAGACTAGTCCGTCCATGGATTATATATAATCCCACACTCTTGCTTGTTCTATGCTGTTTTATATGGTCACGCTTGGTAGACAGGGGCAGTGGAGACATCTGTGTTAGAGAGGAGGAGAACATAATATTTGTCCAACTTAACTGAGATTCTGTTTAGAATTCAGATTAAACCCATGGAGTCTTTTAGTTCAAAATGTTCCCTACAATGAAGAATGCAATGTATGTGCTCAATTGGGATCTATCCAGCTTTTAAAAGGGACAAATATTATCCTTGGCAACAACATGCCATGAACTGGTAGACATAATGCTATGTGACACAAGTCAAGTGAAGACAAATACTTCACGTTCTCATTCATACGTGGAAGGTAAAGTTGACTTCAGAGAAGTGGAGCAGAACTGTGGTTCCTTGAGCCTTGGGGGTGGGGTCAGGGAATGGATGATGGAGGGAGCTCGGTTAATGGGTACAGGGGCATAGATAGACGGGATGAATGGCATTTAACAGAAGAATAACTCTGCTGACAACAATGAATTGGGTATTGCAAGCTAGCCACAGAGGCCGATTTTGAGTGTTTGACAAACTAAGAAATGAAAACAGACTGAGGTGATGGATGTGCCAATCACCAAGATCTGATCATTACACAGTGACCTAGTTTCATGTCTGTGGCTATGATAAAATACCCCGACAAAAGGCAACTCAGGGAGAAGGAGTTTATTTCCGTTTGCAATTCTAGGATACCATTCATGACTGTAGGGAAATTAAGGGAAGAACTTCAAGCAGCTAATCAAATCACATTCACAGTTATGAACAGAAAGAAATGAAAACATCCATGTACACTTTTTCACTAGTTTGTACTCAACTATCTTTAACTACTCTTAGGCAGTTCCTGAACCACTGGGTAAGAAATGATGCCACCCACAGTAGACTGTTCTTCCAACATCAATTAACTTAAGACAATCCTTCACAGACATGCCACAGGTCAACCCAATGTAGAACAATCCCTCACTGATACTCTCTTCTTAAGTGGTGTTAGAATATTTCAAGTTGATAATTCAAGCTAATCATCACATATATAAATTTTGGTTGAAATGCCACACACTATTGTATAACTATGTAAAATTATTAGAAATTAAAAATGATTATAGGGTCTGGAGAGGTAGTTCAGCTGTTAAGTGCATTGGTCAGCATTCCAGATCTGTGTTTGAGTCCTAACATTCACATGGTGGTTTATAACCATCTGTAACTTGAATTCCTGGGGATCTGATACTTATTTCTGGCCTCCTTGGGTACCAGGCACACATTTGCTATTCAGACATACATGCTGGCAAAATATTCATTCACGTAAACAACAGAAAACTAAATGCATCAGAAGAATTAGGTTTGAGAATGGATGTTTCCTATTGCTCAGAATCATCTGTGATCTATTGTTTGATTGACTGCTGTTTTGCAGAGATGGACACTGAGATGTGTGGAGCACATAGAATCTGGGGTGAAGTGTTGCCAAGAATCCCAGTCCCATTCAGGTGTTTAGCTATGTTCATTTCTTTTATTCTCTGATTGCAATGACTTAAAATAACATTTAAGAAAATCAGTCATTGCAAATGAGGAATGGAAAGGACCTGATACCTAAATAAAATATTGCACCAAGCAGGTCATATGTAAACATTCAGAAGAACATGGCACAAACAACACTTTCCAGTTACAGTAAGCTGCTAACATCAATTGCCTTAAACAAGCATCTTTTCATAAATAAGACAAATCTACTTTTAGCCAGGCTTTTTGACCTTTAATTCCATCATGGATCAGATACGCCACTGAGAAATGATCATTTGGAATCCGTGAGGTAGAAGTGTTTTTACATTATGAACAAACAGTTTACCTAGAGATGCTGCAGAGAACACTGTATCTGTCAGATACACAAACATCTCTGATAGACTGATTCCACATTGCCCTGGGTGTGCATGGCAGCTCAGCAGAGGTGGGTGTGTCTGCAGTTTATCTCAGGTAGCAAATAGAGGGAAGTTTCTATTTTTCATCAGTTATCTGAGAACTGGAGATTTCAATTTCAATCCTATTTAAATCTCACATCACTGTTCTTATTTTAAGACTTGGTGAGCTCTGTAATTTGCTGGGAAGGACTTTAGGTGTGTGGAGAGAGATAAGCAATAGCCTGCGAACTTCACGGCTTGACCACCAAGCACACATGCTAGGGATAATTGGCTATCTCAGGGTCAATTTTCCAACTACAAATCTCTGTAAAAGTGTTCAGGTCCCACCGAAGAGTGAACTGAAGGCGTGGAATTCAATTTTTATGGAATCGCAACACTTGCCTTTCTGTAAAGAGAACACAACTAGCCATTGAGTTTCACACACATGGGTTTTTGTACCTGATAAACTATCAAGCACTTGCTATTACTGTTGAAAGAGTATCTCTAGTCAAGAAGAGATCAACTGAATGATCTCTCAAATACACCATTTTCCACCACCCAGGACACTGTCTTTTACAGCTGGGCATTGATTCACCTTGTCTGGGATGCTTTTCAAATACAGACAGCCTTAAACACTTTGGGTCTTGTTCTCTAGCATGAAGCCTGAAGGTCTGTTCTGTTCCTTATATGGATCTTCTGCAGGCTGAAAGGAATGAAGCATCACAGATATGGTTCAGAGCTCACCAACTGGATGGGATATCCCTGGGCCCCATGGCTAAAAGCCCCATGTGAATGAGAAATATTTCCAGAGTCATTCAAAAACCTACCAGTTGATTCCTATTACTAGAGTTTGGCTATAATTTATTCTATAGTGCTTCAGCACTAGGTTCACAGCTGGGGGCGCCTCACAGGGGAGATGGCGGGGCTGTTAGGAGGTGGAGCTTCACCAGCCGGAAGCTTGCAGGAAGGCTCACCTTATGGCTTTACATCCTGGTTCTCCATTCTGGCTTAACTCTCCTCCAGGTTTCTTGGCTCATACTCTCTATGCTTTCCTTAAGACTGTGGACAGTATCCTGTTAAACTGTGAAGGAAAATCAATCCTCCTTCACTTGAATTGTTTTCGTTGGGTGTTCTGTCACAGCGCGGAAGGGAACTGACATGTGTTGGTCCCAGGCTTCTGATGCATGCTTCCTAGGAACAATGTTAAGAGTTAAGAACAAATTTGAATTACAATTTGAAAACAAATATGTGTGTGTGTACTGGAAAATAACAAGCAGATACAAAATGGAGGCTTCTTCAGCTCCTGCAATGAGGTCTAGTGCCTGCATCTCCAGGGCTCTGGACGGACTGCTGCAGCCTCACCCATTTTGTCAAGCATTCCTTTAGTACTGACTTTAGTTTTCATGCCTTTATGCTTTCAGGGTGTTTGCTTTCTTGTTTCACTTCTACATTTGCCTTAAAAAAACCAAACAAACTTGACATGCCTTTATCAGACTTAAACATCTTTGTTTTTTAAGTCCAAAACTAAGTTGTGGATGTCTGATCCCACAAATACAATACATTCTTTTGTGGGATGATTTCTTGCCCCAGAGGATTTTTAGAAGTAGGTTGGAACATGGCAAGCACATGGGAGTTTGAAAATTCCACAAACTATATAACCAAACAAGTTACAGCATAAATAGGTTCCCAGAATGTGAGCAAGTTTACCCGAGGACCATGTCTTTTTACACAGCATCTTGACAGTCCCATTATTTCACTACCTTACAGTTTGAAAACTGCTTTATATTTCTCAAGGTAATACATCTGTCTTCCCTATGCTGGGAAGGATGCAGGATGCCAAGTACTATTAAATGTTTAAGGGATATATAAGGATAATTACATGTTAGCCATCCCTTTAAGTATACTCCGATTATACCACCATCCATCTATCTTTCTAGCTGTCAGTGAGAATATTTCTTAAATGCTTACTTCCTATGTGGTGTGCACTTTGATTGGTGCCAGGCATACAAAGGCAGTAAGCATGATGTAGTGGTTTTTGTCTTGGTTTTGATAATCTATCATGAGAGAAAAATAGTTTATGAGACACTGCAGCAAAATTTATTAAAGATGATGCCAGACAAAGAGGGCATCAAAGCAGCAGCTAGTAGGTGTAGTCACAGGGCTGCAGATATCATGAGACTCTCCTATAGGTGGAGAACAATTTATCTTCAGACACTTGTTGCATTCTTGGGGGAGAATGAGGAGGAATTTAACATGATGTACCAAAATGCAAAGCTTAGATGTCATTCAAAAAAAGAAAAAAAAAAAAAAAAAAACACCAAGAAAGTGATTGTACTTATATGTAAGAGAAATTAAGGAGATAACTGGTCTACCTGTTTTCAGTCAGTGCCTGATGGCTTTGCAGCCAATCATAGCATGAGTTTTAAAAAGTGGATAATTACTGTCTGTTTCTACTCATGCTCTCTGTACTTTGTCAGGCATGCAAATCACTCACAAAGCCTATAAAATTGTGGACATCTATCCAGTGGAGTTTCAGTTTCACAAAGCTCACAGGTGATGTCCATTTCTACCGAGGACCAATCCATACTGTGAGGAGCAAGGCTTTGCGTTAACCCACATGAAAATTACTAAGCTCGGGATACTGAGCTGTTAGACCTTTTAATTTCCAAGCCTGTTAAGATAGTGCAATTTCGCTTACAATATAAATGAAGAACACATGAGAAATCTGAATCTGTCATTATATTATGATGAATAGAAATGTAAGAACATTCAATTTTTTGGACTTTTATCAGCACAATTAATCATATCAACATCATATAATCAATAGATACCAAAAGATGCAATTTCTAAAATTTAGTAGCTATTTCTATTAAAATATTTAACATAAAATATAATATTATATATATCTTCAAACAAGAAAAGCAAATTCTATAAAATGCTGAAATAATTTTATAGTATTTAGATTTTTTTCCATAGTTTGGCAATAATAGCATTAGTTAACATTTGTGGTAGAGTCAGCTGATGCAATAAAGCAAAAACAAAAAATAAAAATTTCCAAGTGAATTATTAGAAAAGAAGATAGAAATTAATTTTATTGGTAAAAGCCATAATAGTAGATATGGTACTCTTTAAAACCCACTATTAACAATTAGCATTAATAAAAACTATAGGTTTAAGAAGGTGATATAAATCTTTTTGGCTTTGAGCTATATGAACAATGGTTTAAAGCAAAAAGTTTGAAAAAACTATGTATAGGCACAGAGAGATAGCTCAATAGTTAAGACTTGCACTGTTACTGCAGAAGACTTAAGTTTGGTTCCTAGGACATATATAAGAAAATTCATAACAGCCTGCAACTCTAGCCTCTTAGTTTCTTACTCACTCATGTGGTCTCTGCCTCCACTGTGCATGCACTCAGAGAGAGAGAGAGAGAGAGATAGAGAGAGACAGACAGAGAGAGAGAGAATAGAGAGAGAGAGGAGAGAGGGAGGGAGAGAGAGAGGCATATACACTTACAATGGTTAAAAATAAGTATATTTGTGATGATACCATAGAAAGTATAATTCTAAGAAAAAAGTAACAGGAAATCATAGAATTTACATGATGGATACCTTAAATTTTTACTGAAAGTCAGAAACAAGACACATAGTAATATTTTTAAATTATTTAACATTGTAGAATATTAAACTTTTCAAGTTAAGAAATTTGATTTAATTATAACTTGAATTCCAGTTAGCTTTTTTGGAGGATAAGAAAGGAACACATAGTGGAAGGATTTTTTTAAGCATGTGTGTAAGAATAAATATTAAAAAAAAAAAAACAGCTAATAAATTTGACCAAAAGAAAAAATATAAAGATAAACTGGTCGAACATCTATAAAACTATGAATAATTACAAGGCAAGAAGATGATTTGTCTTGACTTGGCAGTCTAGAAACTCTAAAACAAAACAAAAACTGTTCCAGGTGGTCAGCTCCACTGTTACCATATCACAGAAAAAGCTGACAATGTCCCACAAGTCTTTAGAGGTGCAAAATCTCTGGTAGAATATGGGAAGAGGGCGATAGACTGTGGGAAGAAGGAAGAGCTAACGGACAACAGACACAAAGGACCTGGGGATGTAAATAAAGTGCTCCTGAGTTCTCTTACTTGTAACATGAATACAGAAATAAAAGCAACAGGAGCTCCCAGAGACTGAGCCAGCATCTGGGAGGATACAGGGGCTGATCTGAGGCCCCTGGCACAGACTCAGCAGAGGTCTGTCTGGTCAAGCCTCAGTGGAAGAAGGTGAGCTTAGTCCTCCAGAGACTTGAGGCCCCAGGGAAGAGGGGGAGGCCTGCTGTGTGTGTGGTAGCAAGCTCTCAGAGGCAAGGGGGAGGAGGAATGGGATGAGGAACTGTGGGAGGGGGACTGGGAGGGGTGGCAATGACTAGAATGTAAATACAATTTTTAAAAAGCAACAAATTGTAGCATAACATTACATAATGGGACACTATTCAGCTGTTAAAGATGAGGGCATCATGAATTTTACAGGCAAATGGATGGAACTAGAAAATATCATCCTGAGTGAAGTAACCCAGACTCCAAAGGATGTGCATGGTGTGAATTCACTGATAAGTGCATATTAACCCTAAAGTACAGAATACCCATGATACAACCCACAGAGTGTAAGAAGTTTAACAAGAAGGAAGGCCCAGCAAGGATGTTTCAGTGGGGTCACCAATCTACTTTCAAAATTTTTTTTGACTCAGAATTGTTCCTGTCTAAAAAGAAATATAGGAACAAAAATGGAGCAAAGATCGAAGGAAAGGCCATCCAATGACTGGCCCAAGTTGGAATCCATTGTCATGCGCAGGTGCCAAATACTTGACAGTATTACTGATAACATGTTGTGCTTTGCAGACAGGAGTCTATCTAGCATGGTTGTCCTCTACCAGCTGTCGACTGAGACAGATGCAGATATTTACAGCCAACCTATGGACTGAGGTCACATAGTCCTATGGAAGGATTGAAGGAACTGAAGGGGATGGCAACTCTATAGGAAGAACAACAATATTACCTAACCCAGACCCCTCAGACCTCCCAGAGACTAAGACACCAACCAAAGAACTTACATGGGCTGGTCCATTGCACAAAGGCACATATGTAGCAGAGGACTGCCTTGTCTGACTTACGTGGGAGAGGATGTGCCTAATCCTATAGAGACTTGATGCCCAGGGAAGAGAATGTATATGTGGGGTGAAGTGGGCAGTGAGGTGGGGGTTAGGAGCATCCTCTCAAAGGCAAAGAGGAGTGAGGATGGGGTGAAGAACTCTTGGAGGGGGGGACCAGGAAGGGGAACAACATTTGGAATGTAAATAAATAAAACAATTTTTAAAAAGCTATATTTAATGATAGAAATTTTTTAAAAAAACATATGATTTTTGGATTTTTTCTTGGAAAATGCAACATGTTCATGCACTATGTTAATAGTTGAAATATAAAATTTTTCAGTAATAAGAAGCTTCAAAATAAAATTAATGTTTATAAAGATAAAAAAAGAAAGCAATGAATTGCAGTATAACATTATGAAAACCCTAGGAAAACCCCTCTCATATTCCTGATTCAAATATGAATTGATGCAGTCTTTGTGGAAAGGTACTAGGAAATTTGTATGTAGTTTAAATGCATATGTGCGTTTTGGCTGGCAGATATGAAGTCATTGTTAGATCACAGATCTACCGTATCTCTTAAAGCAGACTCCATATTTATAAAAAAGACCCTTTAGTGATTTCTGTGTACATTTAGACTTGGAACATCCTGGCATAAATAACATGTTGATTATTTACTTTTTAAAAACTTACTCTATATCCAGCAGAAAAACAACTTGGTTTGGCATCAACTGAAAATAAACAGATCTTGGTACTGATAAAAACATTCATAAATAGGTAGACTTTAGATAAGAAGAGGAAGATGTTAGAGGTGATAGATATGTGGATTGCCCTAATTTGATTCCTTACCAGTGTATTAAAACAACACATTGAATTACAAAATATATAGTTACTTTTATTAATGGGAAATAAAAATAATATATACTCATATGCAATAAAATTTTTATGCATCTGTCATGAAAATGAAACTGACATTTGAAATAAAATAGGTGCATCTATAAATGTGGGATATAATATAAGCCAGAAAGGAAATACTTCAAGTTTTTTGCTGATATGCGTGTGTGAGTGAATGCATGCAAGGACGGACACACACACATACACACACACACACACACATCACATTACATCACATTAAACTTAAAAGTACATGGCTCATTCAATCTAGTAGTCATCTACCATAAAGACATTAGTCAGTCAGGATTTATAGACAAGAAAGTTTGTAGTAACATATTTTTATTTCCAAAAAATTAAAATAGAAACAGAAGATGGAAAGGTACCTGCGTGCTGGGTGGGTGTTGGGAAAGCCTGCAGCAGGAATCATTTTGCAATGTTGAAACGATTGTTACGATTGTTACAGTCTTCCATCTTTTGATCTAGATAGTACCAATAATATTGTTAAGTGGCAAGAACTACTTTCTAAGGAATGGAAGTAGCAGGCTCTCAGGTATGGAAAAAGGACTGACTTCACATGTGTGCAGTGAGGGGTTTGCTTGTGTTACATATGGACATGGAGGAAGGTATAGACTATGACAAGGGGATAAATAATTCAGGGCTCAGAAGGGGCAAACAACAGCAACAACAACAATAATAATAAATATAGTTTTAAACATATATATATATAAACATGTAATTTACAATTATACACTTACTACATAACTATAAATCTGTAGAATAATAATAAATATAAAAATATACAATAATATTTACTATCATTATAAAACCATATATATATATATATTTTTTTTTTTTTTGGTTTTTTGAGACAGGGTTTCTCTGTATAGCCCTGGCTGTCCTGGAACTCACTCTGTAGACCAGGCTGGCCTCGAACTCAGAAATCCGTCTGCCCCTGCCTCCCAAGTGCTGGGATTAAAGGCGTGTGCCACCACCGCCGGGCTAAAACCATAATTATTACAAAAATTATAAAAATACAATCTAAACTTAAAAGTGTGATGAGCTCTTGGCCAGGAGAAAGAGACAGGAGAACGAGAGAGGAAAAAGAGAAGGAAGGAAAGAAGGAAAGATTTTCAAGGTAGCATGACTAACATGTGAAATCTCCATGAGGAAAAACTGAAATTCGTGTAGAATAGAGACTATAGGATAGGACCACACCCGGAGCAGTCTCGAGTGTGTTTGGTTGGCACTCAAATCTGTGATAAGCACTTAGCTTACTTGGAGGGTGGTCAGGGCCCCATTAGGGATGAATTTGAGCAATGCCCTTCCCGAGGAGGAAGGGTGTCAGAGAATAAGAAAAGGAGACCAGAGGTAAAGATGCTATCAGTTTCCCAAGCACAGTGTCAGGGTAGGGCCCACTGGGAGTGAGAAAAAGGAGAAAGCCATGTGGTGCCCATTTAGGAACAAAATTTACACGCCATATTATTTGTAGTCCACGAAAGTTAAGATACAAGCATACGTGAATGTGGTTGGCCAAAAGACTGGTTTTGAATACGACCACAGAGGCAGGGAGGGAAGGAGCGACTAGACAGCTGGGTTCTGTTTGGCTGTGTGTTTGCTTGGCCTTCCCATGGTTTTCTCTGTTAATGCTCCACTGTCTTGGCTCAAGCACTTTTCCTATGAAGGTGGCACCATTGCAGGGGGTGACATTCATTTGGATTGTCTATTGTTGGCATGGTAATTTAAGAATCAGTTGCTTTGGCCTAATGGGCACATCCCCAAGTCTTACAGGCCATGCCAGCCGCAGAGGCCATAGTGTTGGCTCTCACTTGCCACTTGCTGAAAGGCAGCACGTCCCTGGTTGGACCCACTTCAACCTCAGAGTGGATTTTACAGCAGCTGCAGCCGTTCCAGCTTGGCGAAGGCACTTCACCCCACTACTCCTTCCAGAGAGCAGGCCGGGCTTCATCTTCGAGTACCACAGGGATCCAGGCTGAACACTCCCCATGACTCAGAGAGGAAACCTGCGTTATCAGTGTCTGCCTAGCAACTGAAAGGTGACACGTGGGGCCTTCGTTTCAACCCATTTCCTCTTGATGAGAGGAAGGGATTCTCCTGCGAGTTATTACCTGAAATAATACCATATGGTAAAATGTAAACAACATCTGCATATTCATGTAATAATTTCATCTGTTTAATTAGTTCCAGCAAAGCAGTTTACCCTCTGAGGCCCTTGCTGTCAGCTCGACGCTCGTACATCCAGGGCTGGCTGTCGGGCTTGACAGCCTTCCATTGTTCATTGGCTGCTAGTACCTCGGCAGTTACTGAATAAGTGAATCTTCTCAGGGGTGGGGCGTGTGTCCCCACTGATCCACATATTGAAGGGGCGGGTGGGGGGAGCTGTCAGCTTGGTGCAGGGATACTAAAGACAGGCTTGACAGATCAGGTGATGCTGAGGGAAAATAGGAAAGATTATTTATTTCCTCTCCATCTCTAATTTGGATGTGAGCTGAGCTGAGCTCTTGCGGTAAGGAAGTTTGAAGTTTCTGCACTGTGACCCTGGTAGAAAACATCTAAGACACTCAGAGAATAGAACAGACCTGGGATCCTTGTGCTGTGTTGCTCATCCTGGGGCTACTTGAGGTGAAGCTTAACATGAAACTATGGAGAACTAGTATGAAGAACTAGATTAAGTGTGCCCCAAAGGTCTCTGTACCTGTACCAGTGCTTGTGTGGTGGTAAAGGTACGAAACATTTAAAAATAAATAAATAAATACAACACACACACACACACACACACACACACACACACACACACACACACACCTCCACAGATCTAGGCACATACAACCCAGACGTCTTGAGTGTACTTTTTTCAAACTCAAGGAATTTGTTTTCCCACTTAACAGAATAGGAAGTAATCTCAAAGGCCCTTTAGCAAGGTTCCTTCCTGGAGATCTAATTAAACTAGGTTCCCATGTTATAGGACAAAGGAAGGGTTTCTGCACTTTCTATCAAGCTCCCTGGTGAAGCTATGGCTGATGGTCTAGGGTACACAGTGTGGGTAGTAGGGATTTAGACATCCCACACATTCTATAGGGGGACAAAGTCCAAGGAGGTTTGATGTCACATGTCTAAGGTTAGTCAGAAACTTAAACTTCAGACAGAGACTAGAACTTTTACTTTATTTGAAGACGGGGGCTTTTGACATACAGCCATTACAAAACAAACAAACAAACAAACAAACAAACAAACAAACAAAACCAAACAAAAACCTTTGACATATACATAAAAAGTCTTGAGCTGATTTTTCTTGGAATGTATATAATTTATATGAGTAACCATATAATTCACTCTCTCCTTGGCTAACACTTTATTTCAAATGTCTAATGCCAGCCTGGAATATATACAAAGGGCAGTGGATTTGATGATGACAGTTGTTCCATCTCTCAAAGAATTCCAGGACATTACTTTATTTTCAACAGATTTACATATTCATCTAGAGAATGTGAAGTTAGCTAGAAGCTATGTCATCACAAACTACCGCCCAGTTCTGGTGGAAAAATCAGGAACAATGGGAAAAACCTATTGTGCTTTGGGGCTCCTATCTATCATTCATCAGAAAGTTATCTTATGCATCTGGTCTTAGGATTTTCATTACAAAATCCCCATGGGTTCTAGGATTATTCTTATTCAGCACGAAGAATATATTGAACCCTTTTGAAACAGATAACTATTTTGAATTAGCTTATAAAGTGGTAGAGTTTCATATGCCTTTGTTACACATCTTCAGTTTTAGTTAACTGGCTCCTCCATGCCTTTTCCCACATCCTCCATCCCTATTTAAACATTGCCACTCCAGTATTCTCATTCTGCTTCCACCACATGTGCTCCACCATTACTGTCATCGCCTGGTTCTAGCTTTAAGGTCTCTGCAAACATTCCAAGTTAAACACACAATTCTAAAATTCTGAAGCTATAAAATACATATAGAAGAGACCATATCTGTCACTTAATGGAGTTGTTGGTTATGCTAGCCAGCCAGGTAGCCCTGGGGATCCACCTGGGGTCTCCAAGATCAGTAATATAGGCACATGGCATCATTCCCAGTGGGTTCTGGTGATTGAAATTTGGGTCCTCTTGTTTGTGTGGCAACTGGTGTATTTCTCCAGCTCCCGACAAATGGCACTATCTTAAAAATAATTTATATATCAATCCATTTATTGTGAATATGATTAATATCACCTGAAAATAAAATCTCATTAAGGGTTGAGCCTTTTGAGACTCCATTGTTGCTAGTTAGCAGTTAAGGAGTGGGTTACCCACATTCCAACTAGCTGTGAGTTGTGATTTTCTTGTTACCATGCTGTACATTTTCAGTATTTTTTCTATTCTAGGAAGAAATTGCACAACTAATGCAAATATCTTCTTGTTTTTTTCCTTCAAAATACAATAAAATCATTCTTTGAAGTTTCTCCTTCCATTAAGTGGCTCATATGTGGAAATTTTTATTCAGCCCTAAAGTGATGCCTAAATTAGCTCTCAGAAAAGTCAATTATACTTTTAAAGCTCCTGTCTATAATTGTTATGGTCTCCTTTTGCATGTATCCAAATTGTTTCTAATGGGCATTTCAGGGCACAGGGGTTAATGGTATCTTGGTGAAGCAAAAATGCTGGCCAAAGCAGGGTTAATTCATCAAAGTAACTTTGCATGGTGTTGTTGCAAGGGATTTGTGTTGTTTTTCAAGTCTGCTTAACTCACTTTAGTCTTTTATAGTGTGTTTGAGTAGGGCCATACTAGTTGGTTGCTTTACGGTAATACAATTGTTTGAAATAATTTAGCTTTCAGTCTATGAAGGTTCAAGTTTTACTTCTAATTTTGAAATTAAAAAATAAACTCCATATCAAAGAACAAAAACACATGTAATTAGCTGTTTTATGATATCTTTGCTGTCATTCTTTGATTTACCACCCCCCTATGATCTTGACAAGAGACATCCATGTCCTGATTTGCTGGCCTCTGACAATCCAATGGTATTCACCATGGCATCGCTCATGATCAATAACTAATTATTAAACCAGCATTTCTTTCCAGGGTTCCTTGTTAAAAAATTGCTCTTGGCTGCGACAGAAGGAAAAAGGTCGTCACTTTGACATGGTCTTGAGTCTTTCAAAATCCAATGGGTCGTCCAATTGAATTACTGTCTTAAACTAATTGATATAAATTTGAGCAGAAGAATGCTTGTTACTGCAGAATCTCATAATGATATACCAGGCAAGGAAACGTTGGGGAGGCAAGAAAAATATCAGCACTAATTTAGGACAAACTGCATGCTCTAACAGACATCAGAAAGGCTTTACAACTGACGAGGGTGAGGAGCTCACATCTGATGACACATTGAAGCTCATCACATATGCAATGTTGTGAACAGTGAGGTACTTACTTTCCTTTATGTTTGTAGCCATAAAAGACAGAGTCTCCTGATACATTATTTAACATCCCCACTGATAATAACTTGCAAGGCATTTGAGTGACATCTGTCATTTCCTTGCTACTTAAGGCTCTCACTTTAAGCCAACCAGGTAGGGATGCTACCTTCTGAGTGACACAACTGTGAAAACTGGGATTGTCCAAAAATCAACACAAAACCAAGTAGGCATTTAAAATAAGTAAACTTCCCCGCTGTCACCATTTCTCCTACCCTCCGTAAGTGACAAATGATAGGCAGATGAATAAGGCTATTTTTACCCTTATGAAATCCTTTTGTTTACGTATTGATTTAAACCTGAAATTAGACTAATATGTCAAACAGACAAGATTGTTTTGTTGAAAAGGTTGGATTTAGAGGAAGTGGTTTAGTGGAGCCATAGAATGCAAAAGCTTTTGGCTCCTCTGCAGATCTGGGGGTAGCAAGTCTGTCATGGTTTCTGACTGTGCTTGAGAGTTGGACCTGCCTGGATGGAAACATTGTCCCCCAGGCCAGACCTGCCAAGTACGACCTCATAATTCTCCACATAGGTATTCTGTTCAAATTCCTGCCTCTTCTCCAAAATACATTCAGCATTTTTCTAGTATCTTCTCAAAACTCACTTACACTGGATTTACTTATGTTATGGTCAAACTGTTTTATACTCCAAGAAATATTTTCTACTTTTAAAAGGCTTGATTTATAAAACAAACTTTCAAGCAATAGCCTTATAGCGAGTGTAATCGCTTCTGCTCAGTCGTATTTCATAACTTGTTTAGTTTATTTCTCTTGACCACTGGCTCTCAGCCATACACTGAGATATGAACAGCTTTCAAATATTTCTCATCAAATTAAAAGTAGCTTTATTTTTAAAATTGAAGCCTCTTTTATGTGATACTTGTTTAGAAGTATGGTTAGTTGATTACTATGAAGTACCGAAGGCTTCTGGGTTCTAATGGTTGAAGCAACATTGAATTGAACAGGAGTCATCACTTCTAGAGGTACTTATTTTATCTCACAGCACTCTGCAAAACACACTGTCATTTAGTGATTCACATAAGGAACTGAGGGCTTGAGTTTTAAAGCAATTGTCTAAAAATCTCTGGGCTCACAAATGAGAGTATGTAAAATGTGGGCTTGTGGGTCAACCCAGAGTCTGAGGTATACAGTGACATTTAAATGATTACCTCAGGACGCATCTAGAGACTTCAGTACAGGCAGAGGCCAGGGGTCATCAGACAAATATTCCCTTGGGCTAGACCTGGGTCAAGTCAACCCTAAAGGACAGAGTAGAACAGATGCCTCAGTAAGAACATCTATGGTGTGATTGTCATGAGAGTAAGAAGGACAGGGGTACAGAATGTGGCTTTTCTAAGGAATTTCAAAAGTCTTTGATTCCCTATGTATCCAGGTTACACATTTTTTTCTCTGACAGAAAGGACTTTCGCATGATAACCTCTATGTCCACTCTCTAAAATAGTCTATTTAGCTGCTGTCATGGTAGTTGGCAAGGGTAAATAGTCACTCACTCTGGTGACTGGTCCATCAATGCAAATCTTTTGTCTTCCAACTCTAGTTCAGAGTGTGAGTGTCAAGGAAGAGGAGAGGAAGAAAGAGACCTCAAGAATGGTAGCATGTGCACAGGGGCCTTGACATGTATGCATGGTAGAGGTGATATAGGCTACCCTAGCAGTCAGAGGGCAGAGGGAGGAGCTGTATCTGAACACTGCCAATAGCAACAAATGGAGGAACAGTGCTCTCCAAATGCTAGCTGCCCTGGACTCTAACCTCACACTAGCCCTTCTGTTGCTCTTGTCTGGAACTGGAAGCCACTACAGAAGCATAACCTGAAGCCTAGTCTGTGAGCATACAGTGCTGTGTCACAGTATGAGTACTTAAGTGACCTGTAATGAACTTCAGACTAGATTAAAAAAATTCCTCCCTGGGATATTTAATAAAAACATGACAGCAGAAATGAATGGAGAAAATAAAAAATATATCTGACCACTATTAAAGAAAACAAGTAAAACTTACAATATTTGTATTGAAGTACCTCTCCCATGGAGGCTTGGGAAAGAGAAGATCATAATTAACAAGTGAAAATACTATGGAGATAAACTATGTGAATTTTTGCAACTAAGTAATGCTTTACCAGAGAGAGAGAAAATGAAAATCTCTGTCAAATATAGGTTTGAGGAAAGGAATTTTTAGATATTCAAGAAATAGAAATGAGTAGCTCAGAAGATGAGAAAAACAGGAATAAACTGCAAGGAGAGCCTCTGAGAACTAAGATTCCTCGGGTCTCATGACTATTTGAACCAAGTGAGTACTAACCAAGGAAATCAATTACCTTGTGTTTTCGTTGCCTCTGAAGTAATGGTTTATTTGTGTTCCCTAGATCTTGAAAAGAGAAACTTAAAAAGAAAGACTGTGCTATTTGTATTTCTATCCCTTTCCTTATTTATTTATTTATTTATTTATTTATTTATTTATTTATTTATTTTTGGTGATACCTAGCTTTGAACTTTGCATAGGAAATGGAATCAGGAACCAGTTTTTAAAGTAAGAAAAGTTGGACTGGTAAGATGGTTCAGTGGGTAAAGGCTTTTGCCAGCAAGCCTGAGATCAACTTCTGTAACTTACACAGTAAAGGGAGAGAGAACTGACTCCCGCAAGTTGTTCCCTTACTTCCAAATTTTGTGCTTTCTTCCTCCCTCTTTGTCTCTGTCAACCTGTCTGTCTGTCTGTCTTACACACATACACATGTTAAAATGCTAATACTAGTGAGATCCTAGTGTTTTATGTGACATGATGTGCAGGCACAGCCAGGATAGTCATGGAGAAGGTCTTTTATTATTACAGATACTTCACAACAAGGGGTTCAGCAGACCATATTGGGCCACAGGAGAAAGCTGGTTAATCAGGAGAAAGAAGAGAGGAGAAAAGAGGGGCAAGAGCCTCTTTTGTAATTTTTATGAAAAATATGAGAGAGGGCCAGCATAGTCAACCTTAGAACTAACTGGTCTGAGTAATTTTGGTGATACTGTTTAATTTAAACTGGGTCTGGGCCATAAACTTGACTCAGGTCAAGTAGTATCTGGCCTTGAGATTATTAGAGCAGAGCAGAGCAGAGCAGGCAGGCAGGCAGAGAGAAAGACAGATGAATGAATAAACCAGATAAATAAAGTGGCTGAGTGTATTAGGTATTGGCTTACATGGTTTACATGTGAGAGTCACACTTATGGGTAAGATGTTTACCTTCCAGCACTGGAAACCTAGGTCCTCACGCATACTAGGCAAGAGCTCTATTTTGGAGATATAGCCTGAGCCATTGGGGATGAGTTCTTCACTGCCTCTAGAAACTGTCCATCTCTAAGAGGAAAATCTCTTCCATATCAGAAATCAAAAACCTCAGAAAAATGTAAATAATCAATATCCTTACGATAGTCCTTCATTAATGTTTCTCTCCTCTCTAGTTCTCACAGGCTATGTGTTCAAGACACTTCTACTCCTTTGTTTACTTCTACAAGATTTAGTAAGTTGGTATGTTTAATTTTCTTCCTGTATTTATATTAGGATCACTTGGGAGAACTTGTACAAAATACATCTGCTGGAGTTTCACACAAACACACTCAGAGTAGAGACTGGTATTATGTTCTTAGATGATACTAATATGTCATCAGAGTTGAGAATCACTACCTAGTCACTGAAGACAAAGCTGCCAGTTGCAAGAACAGGATCATGATAATTTTAAATGTGGACATTAACTCTGAAACAGGTCAAAAGGTGTTGTTAACTAAGATGATAGGAATTTAAGAGTGTTTATTTACTTCATATTTTAAGGTAAACAGTGTCATTAAGGGGTCAGCTACTTTGTAACTAATATAATGTATTACTATATTATATGTGTTTATGAAAGTTCATCTTTTTCACTGAAATATTTTTTCATTGTAAGTGCTTATTAACTGGGTCATCAGAGTGTTTTTTAAAAGTATCTGAATCATATGAGAGAACTTTGAACAATCAGAAGAAAAATGCTAATGAAATGTTGGAGTGGAGAGTTCAAATAGTCTTTGAGATGGAAATGAGATTCCTAGGTGAAAAAATAGATGGAAAATACTAAAAATGAAAAGGAAAAAAAAAAACAATTGGAAATAAGAAGGGGAGGAAAATACTGTTGCAATAATGAAGTGAAGTGCTGGATTTAAATAATGAACACATGAAACCCAGGGAGGCAAGCAATACATAGGGAATATGAATTACAGCCAGAAACATTTTGAGATATTGAGGGCAAGTGTTAAACCCTTCAAATAATGCATCAACTGCTATTCTGATGGAGAGGTTTCACTCAACATACTGTTGGAACCCCTCTTCCATGATGAAACCTGCACACCACTGAATATAAGCTGAGAAATATGAAAGCCATAGAGGGACGGCCCAAGTGAAGATCCCATCAGGGACTGAGACTAAATAGTCACCAGTAGGTCTTCAGAAAAGATCACTGGTCTTTAAAAATATGTACTAGAAAGTGTATTTGTCAACTGGGTAGATAAAGGAATGTTTAATAAGGCAATTTAGACTTGCTATTGTTTTATAAATGATGGTTGGTGTCTGCAGAACTGTTTGAGACTGGCACATTACACTACCTGGAACTAGGTGGTAATTTATTTGCTTCCTTGCTTGCCTGCTCTATCCAGCAGATTGTGAGTCTGACCAGAACACAGATCATACATTTTTTACTCACCATACTACCCTTCATTTGTGTTGTAACATCTGACATATGGTTGATGCTCAGTAGAAGTGACCTGTGATATGATGCCATCCATACGTCATGATGTGCATTATACAACTAGAAAGAAAGGGGGAAACTATGACAAATATGGAATTTCCAAGTTGATTCCATGGATACAAACTGAAAATTATGGCTATATTTTTGTAGTAGGTTGTAACTGAGAGGTTCTTGTGGGTTTCACCAAGCAGCAAGAATATACACAACTTTTATTGCCTGGTCCAGTTGTAGTCATGTTGTACCTAGAATTGTACACACAGTGGAATGTCTGTGACTTCGATTTCTCAACTTTTGCTTCAGCCATTACCTCTCTCTCTTTTGGGGTTCTCTGAATCTAGGCTATCTGGAGGATGCCATTGTGACCACTCCAAGTATAGGTATGTATATTTTGGTTTGTTTCCCCTTGCCAATTCTAGAACAAGATTGTTACTTCTAGAATTATTCTTTTCAAAGCCCCAAAGCCTCATAATCCTAAAGATATACCCATTGAGTTAGCTGTATATGTATTTTATATTATCTCTTCTCCAAGGTACAAAGAGTCCTCAGTAGTTTTTTAAAAACATAGAACGTGCCCTTTTCTTGTAAGCCTGTGCTATGTTACTTTGGTACTTTCTAAGCTTTGCCTCTGTGTTCAGGTAAAAAAGCTGGGAGTTTTTAAGTACTACTGAGAGAATTGTGGACTGTTAGCAAGCAATCTTACCTACTATGAAATGTTTTTACAAAACCATGTTTTTGTATAGTTAATGAAGTTGTCCAAGGATTCCATAGTTGCTTCCATAATTGTATGGATGTTTCTTAATTCCTAAAATGGCTTAATTTTGGTTAAAGACAGAAAACCCAAGTGAAAGAAACAGCACCTCAGTGGGGAAGAGGAAAAGAATGACTTTGGTCATGCTCCTTCCAGGCCCAGTGGCCTTCCTAACATTGATGATGTGTATCTTTCAGCAGAGATGAGAAAGGGAGATGCATAACATACCCAGCTAAACACCCAGGATACCAACTTTCCCTCCTTTATGGCGTTCTTCATGCTGCAGCTACAGTATAGTGAAGGAGAATGACTGATGGTGATAGAGCTTCTTAAGATTGACAATACACATTGGAATTAAGATGCCTCTATATTGACTCTCAGGGGAGTGTTAGTCTTTGGCAGAGAACAAAAATCTTGAAGTACAAACCAACATTCTGTCTCAAAACAATATCAGCCCCATTATACTTCTCAAGGAGAGAACTTGTATTTACTCTCGGCTACATAAATTTAGATATGAAAATAAACCCTCAGCTTGTTTGCTATTTATTGATTAATCAATAAAATTCATAGAAATAATTATGATTTAGATAATTATTCTCCAAGCAGAAGGTGCTTTCATTGCCTATTTTCATCTCAGTTTTATTCATTGCTTCTCTAAATATATCATATCAAGTGTGACCTCTTCTTTTACGACAGAGGGTCAAGCTGGGTGAGCCTTAGGAGTCCTATAAGCATTTGTTGAAAGAAATCTCTCAGAGAGAACAATGCCAAGAAATGACTGCCCTGCTGGCAGACTCATATCTCAAAGATGACAAATAAACCATCAAATTCTTGTTAAACTGTGGTAAGACTTCCAGCACGTCTGTGTGAAGTACAGCTTGTTCTTTTGTGGTCATGAAAATAGAGTGAGTCAGGGGTCAGATGCATAGCATGCCATCCAGTGTGTGTCCAAATGTACTTCTTGTCCTCTGGATATGGCATGAGTGGATGCATGGCACAGATGCCCCACACAGGACTCTGATATCTCCTGTTCTAATCATTCTTAAATGAGTCTATAAATTGACATGCTTGTTTTTATATGTCCTGTCACCATCTCAGAGTAAGGCTGGGACAGTTGTTTGCTTTGATTATTCTGTTTAGCTGGATTTCAGAGGCATTGCATTCAAATTTTTTTAAGAGATGAAATCTGGGGATGCTTAGTTTTGGGAATTATTATGTGAATAGGACATGACTCAGTATAATAGCCAGTTTGTGAAGTTCCCCTTAGCTTGACCTGATAATAAGTAAGGTATCCTTTGTTTTTGGAACTTGAAAAAATTAAAAAGAGAAGGAAAGAATCAGAAGCTGTTGGAAGGAATGAGAAAAGTAGGTTAGGGAAGGGAGAGGAAAGGAAGGGAAGGGAAGGGAAGGGAAGGGAAGGGAAGGGAAGGGAAGGGAAGGGAAGGGAAGGGAAGGGAAGGGAAGGGAAGGGAAGGGAAGAGAAATCTGGAAGGCAAGCAAGAAGGGGAAAGAATCAAGGAAGTGGGAAGGATATAAAAAAGAAAGAGAAAAGAATGAGGAAAGAAAATGGAAGTTTGTGTGTTTTAGTGAAATGATATGGCTTACCTCAAGTGTGGAATTCTCTGCTTGTAGGCTTTGGTCTTATAGGTTTAAAGTTCAGTACCACACAATATTGGCAGATACAGAGCTAAGGCCATTATAGACAACATTTCCTAATGGGTCATGGCTTAAAGTAAATGGTGAAAGATATGGAAGTAATATACATAAGTCATCAGTGTTTTTCACGTGGCCTTATTCTTCCTTCTGAAATAGCCTTATGCAGGCACCAGCCTCTAAGTAAGGAAAAATGGCTCTGAGAAGCAGGATCATGGTATTGATGAACACCTTGACTGTTTTACTCCAGTCTTCTGAGGTAGATGAGTTTATTGCCCAGAGATGAGCAGCAAGGACATCAGAAGCCTCAGAGTCATTGTTAGCTGCTGGACCAGATTCAGAAAAGCCACACTGGGTAGATGGAGGTTCATCTGCATGTGCCACATGTACACATACCACAGTTCAACTCTGTGAACTCACCCACTTTGGGTATCATAGACCCCATTGAACAGTAGATGACAGCACTGAATTGTATATTGTTTCTGATTAGGCCTAGTATGAACCTGAGGTGTTCAGAGTAACTCTTGCTATCTCTAAATAATGTATCTCCAATTCATCCCACAGTTGTGCTTGAGAAGAATGGCTGAGAATGGTGAGGAGAACCAGGCCAGATTCAGGCAACCTGGAAAACTATCCTGCTGGCAGCCTACTGGCAACCTGACCCATTAATTTCTTGGCCCCAAATTTCTTCTCATCTTTGATCTAAAACATTAGTCCCTCCCACTTTCCAAGGACGAAGATCAGGAAACATCACGACCATCCTCCCGTGCTTGCACTAGTCGAGGGATGCTTTTATTAGAGTTAGCCTATGCTCTTTGTGGGCCTCTACTTGTTATTCATGCTTGCAACTTCCCTAATTTCACTCAGGGTTACAGAGTATTCACTTGAGAAACTAATTTCTCCTGCTTGAAGCCGAGAGAGGCTACATCTGTCTTGGTCAAGAAGTTTAAGTTGAAATCAGTTGTTGGTGTTCCCAAGGAAGTTCTCTCCAGACATAAAGGGCCAGATGTGAGAGATTTCTTGCCTTTGACCTTTTTTCTTTCCTTAACTGAGGTCATGGGCAAACCTATACAGCACAGCAGCAATCCTCCCAACAGAAAGATGAAAGAGATGCCACATAGTCACTGAGCAGACAGATAGAAGTTCCTTGGACTACATGGCCTTAGAGAGATACTTCAGTATCCTTGGGATACAACCTCTAAGGTTGGTCAGTGCTAATGCTGCTTGTGGTTGCTTTAGAGTTTCTGTTATTGTCAGTCAAAGGCAATTTCGAACATTCCCTCTAAGAAATTATTGTTCAGTGACAGGACCAGAAAGCCATTACGACTGGAAGTACAGGGATCTTGAATCCTGTTGAACCCAGATAAAGGTCATGGATACACCTGCACAGATTCTTGAATGAAAAAAAATCACTTAAAGTTGTTTTTCAGGAAAGTTTCTAGAATCATGCAAGGGCAGTTTGCAACTGACATATATTTTAGAAGCATTCTAACATGGAAGTCAGCAATGTTCTGTCAATGGCCTTTTAACCTTACAAGTTCCTAGATGAAACATAACCCATGCAGGAAAGCATAGTGAGAAGAAGCATGCTGACTGTCCACACTGCTCAAGAAGACCTCTACTTCACCACATGCTCTCACTCTCTCCATTCACTGATAGCATTGTTTCATCACCTTCCTATAAATTCTCCCTCATCCTTCAGATGAAGGAGGCAGATTTGACTTTTTAAATCCAGCTCTTGCTCTGTTGCCAACCTATCTCACCACAACGCTCCACCTCTTTGTGCACACTGCTCTAATGCTGGATCCATTTTGCACTGGCTCTGCCCTGCATGCCCTGGCTCTGATCAGGGGAGGCAATCTTTTGAACTTGGTCAGTGTTCTACTTATCCACCGCTTTGCAACAAACCATCCAAAGTCCATGAAAGAAGAGAACAGTGGAATCTGTTGGTCATGAAGTCTGAAATGTCACAAGAAGAGCAGGTCAGGCTCTCTGAGAGCAGAAAGGCTCCAAGGTAGAAGATTTCTCTGAGACGGTGGACTATATGTATATAATAACTTATTCATTTACAAGCTGGGGGTGGATGCTGGCTCTCAGTATGGCCTCAGCTGGAGAGGTAGCCAGAAAATTGACATACAGTCTTTTCATGCCATTGCTCTAATTTTCCCAGTGTGCTGTCTAGCTTCCAGTGCCATCTCTAATCATTTCTGAGAACCTAGCTTTGGCAATAACAATATGTCATTTATGTCATAGTCAACAGCCTGCCGATGTGCTTGGATGGGGACAGTGGAACTCTGCCTCTTGATGAGAATGGAATAAGTAAAATTTGAAGCCATTATGGGATCACCTTGAGAATAAGTCACACCTAGAACACCCACAGGCATACCAAGTTCTCTTTCAGATGCTTTGGAAGACACTACAGAGACAATAAAACTTGGTAAACATCACCCTCGTCTTTTGAGTTTCTTTCAGTCTTACAAGCTTGGGAATGATTTACGGTATTAATTTGTGCATCTTCCTCTTCCTGAGATGCTCCTGTGAGTCAGGCATAATGCTAAATTCTTCACATGTACTGTTGCTTTCAGTATTCTTGATATCAGTGACGTAAGAGCAGCTAGTTCCAGGCAAGAACCCAGATTCTGGAAGTACCACAGCATTATTTAGTCTCAGGGCTGCCAGTACTCCCCTGAATCTAGAAATCTGTTTCACTTACATCTGAAAGGATCTGAAAATGATCTGTCCTGTTTCTGTTCACAGTCAGCCTCCTTATAACACTTTGTTTGGTACCAACATACAGAGTCTGTGGACCTCCTTCATTTCTATGTACCGGATCTGCATTGCTTGACATTTGTAGCTCTGATTTCTGTTTTTCGAGTTCTACTTTGTTTTCTATGGGAGCTTGCTACTCCACAGATTCTACTTTGGAAATAACTGTGCTGGCTTTTCTCTTCCTTCCTAGAGGTGTGGTTTAAGCACAAATGGCTGGCAATGGCAACTTTCCTATAGATATTGCTAACCTGTTGCTTTCTTGATCACTTATAAAAGGGGGCAAATCTCAGGGCTGGAGGAAAGGCTCAGCTATTGAGAGTGATTGTTGATCTTACTTACAAAGGTCCTTTTGATTTTGATCCTTTTGGTTTTGATGCCTGGAACCCATTTGGCAGCTTACAGCTATCTAACAGGTCTAGTCCCAGGGAGCCTGATGCCACTTTTTGACTTTTGTAGAACACTAGGCAACAAGCATATGGTGCATAGACATACATGGAGCAAAGCACACACACACACACACACACACACACACACACACACACACACACATTAAAAGACACATCTGTTCCATACAAATATATAATTTCAATATCAAGTAGTGGTGGAGTCTTAAGAAGCAGAATGTTAGAATGTTATTTAAGGCAGTGCTTCTCAATCTTTTAGGTGTAACTTAGAGATGTTGCTTGGGTGGAGGTTCAAGTGAGTTGTGCCTGCACAGCAACCTGAACTGCTGTGTTTCCAGACAGATTTCCAGGGGGAGTTATACTGCAGACCTTTGACACACATTTTACACTCTAAGCCTCTGGACAGCAACTGTCACCTTCACAATCATGTCACCTGGGGATCAAGAAAAACCTAACCTCACAGATTTCATTCTAATATACCTGGAGCCTGGCCTAAGCGTTAGGATTTTGAAAACCTCTTCAGGTAACTGTAAGGTATTGCTGAGGCTGAGAATTACCGTTCATGAAATAATTTAATGGGCACCTACTTTTCTCTAACTCAATGGTAAAATGCTATGGTTAAAGCAATACATGATTGCATAGGCTTAAAGAGGGAAAACAGATGCTAAACAATAAAAGTAAACTACTAATAAAATGTATTAGTTTGATTTATAGCAAGGATAAGGCTGTGTGACTAAAACTATACTTTGAATTAAAAGAAAACCTGAAAGTTTTGGTGGTAGGCTGCTATCTATTACAGATTTTCATTTTTGTATTTTTGAGATTACAATAGAATTACATTTATTCACTCCCTTTCTTCTCTCCAAACCCTTCCATATATTCCTCCCTGCTCTCCTTCACATTTATGGCCCTTTAAATTTTATTTTATTTTGCTAAGTGTTATCACATGCATATATGTATACTTACATACATTCCTAAATATAACTGACAGTTCATATGATGTTAGTTTTATGTATGTGTTCAGGACTGATCATTTGGGGTGCTCTTCCCAGGGGGAATACCACGTTCTCCACTCCCAGCTTTCCTCATTTGCCTCATTTGTTCTTTGTGCAGGGTTGAAGTTTTGTGAGCTTTTCACCATCCTCTTTGATATGTCTATTGGTGTTGTCTTTGTTGAGCTCATGTTTGGAAAGTGTGTTGCTGAGACTTTATGAATGTAGTATCTGACTTTCCTAGAAAACACAATCTCATAGCAAACTCCTAGATCTTCTGGTTCTTATAATCTTTCTGCCCCTCCTCTGCAATGTTTCTTGAGCCTTAGGATTTAGGAGTGTTATACAGATGTAGCCATTAGGACTGGGATCTTACACTTTGCTCCAAAGTATGAATTATAAAATTGTTCATATCTCTGATGCAATAGCCTCTCTTTTTATAATTCCTCCTGATTGGACAATGATACTGAGGGCCAACACATTGCACATAGACAGACATTTCCCCCAGAGTAGCTAAAAAGGGAGATAGAAATCAAAAAACTAATTGAAAGATTATAAACATCCTTGACATAAATTCTGGAAGCAATCCCACACTCAACTTTTGAGTTGTCTGATTCTGGGGACTAGACCATTGAAAAGTCTCAGCGAATATTCATGGAATGATTTAGGTAAATGCTGTGATACTCTAGAGTAGGATTGAATACACATGTAAATGCACACTATAAAATTTGGTAAAAACCAGAATCCCAACAGTATTGTTTCAATATAATTTCAGTTACATTAACCTGAAGACATTTCTGGAACAGGATGAGCATGTGAATCTACAATTAAACCATCTTTTTAAAGTTATCCAAATTAGGAGAACATTAAGAAATATAAATAACAGTATCAGAAAAGAAAATGAATTTATAGGCAATTTTATGGTAATCAAAACTTGCCCAAAATGTTTACCTTGTCTTATGGGGATTAAGATTTTCCAAGCTATGCAGAAATATATGCCTTCTCAAGACTAACTGTGTTCTTCTGTTATAGTTCTGGGAACATTCTTTTCCTTTATGGCCTTCATCATAGATCTTGGGTACATAGGGACACTTCCTCTACCTATGATACTTTGACTTATGATGAGATGATATGACTGTGATGCTACATTATCGATCCATAACCAGCAGAACCTGATGAGGCATAGAAAGATTGTTGGCCAGGTTGCAAAGAGAACTGTAGCCTAACTCAAAACTACAAAACAAGCAAACCTTCTAAGTACCTGAGGCAAATCAACTTACTGAAAGGAAAGTTTATTTTAGGTAATGGTTTCATCTCATAGCCTACTGGCTCCATGCTTCTGTGGTAATACAGGACAAAATGGTCAACGTGCGTAGTGAAGAAAAGGCTTATTTAATGGGCAGGACAGGAAAGTGAGAAGGAAGAGATTATGGGACCAAAAAGTTAAAAAAAAAAAATCCCAGATCCAAATTTTGCAATATGTTTCCTCTTTCTTCACATTTCTTCATGAGTGAGGAAGCTGAGGAGAAACCCAGTATATAAGCATCAGGCAAAGAGAAGGTAGATGCACCTGGAAGTCATGTGGCATGTGTATTGTCATTTAACAATATATGTTCCCTGAGTCACCAAGTTGTTTAACAGTAAAATTATTCTAGTCATAATTTTTTCCTGTTCTAGGTAAAAGCCAATGCAACCTTAAATACTGGTTATTTTCTCATTGTAGTCAAGAGAGATTTGTGACTTGAATAATGTTGAGGTAGAAAACACTTTTTATTTCTACTTTAAAGAATATTTTGAATATTTTCTAATCTTAGAAATAGGAGGGTTTTTTTGTTTTTGTTGTTTTATTTTCATTTAATTGGAAGGTTGGTGAAATCTCTTTTGGATCCTCTAAAAATTATTTAGATAATCTGTATAGCTAGAATTAGGCCTACCTATGGAGATGCTGATATGTGCCCACACCCTCTTCAAAACTTTTCTCCCATTCACTCTTTTGTTCTTCACAACTTTGTGAAGTAAATGCCTTCCCATTTTATACTCAGGAGCCTGGGCTAAAGGCTATCTGACCTGCTGTGCTCACACTTACTGAGGGAAAAGCACCCTTATTTTAGAGTTTGTGCTCTCAATAATAGTAATGGAATCCTGTATGGAAGATATTTAGAAAACAGCGCCCGGTCCAGCTTGTTCTCAGGTAGCTGCCATGTTCCCGCGGCTCCTCGGCTCTGACTGGAGCTCTGGCTAGCTAGATGCACAGGCCCTGGCACCCATGAGACGCCAGCATGTGATGGCTCTGCCAGTCTACCATGTTGCATTCACAAAGCTCAGCTGAACCCCAGACAATATCTGCCATCCTCACAGTACCCAGTAGAAATGAGACTCTTAAAGCTTAATGATTATCTAAAAAATTTATATATTTAGAACTGCTCAATTAATAAGATGTCCACACAAATAGAGTTGTTACCCAATATCTAACCTTTTGATAGAAGTTGCTACCCAGGACAGCTTTCAACTCATCCCTGGTCCTCCATGGCTGCTCCCTCTCTTCTCTTCTCTTCTTTCTTTCTTTCTCCCCTCCCCTTCCTCTTTTTATCCCTTCCCCTTCCTTTCTTGTTTTCCCAGCTCCACCTCCTCTTCCACTGCCTAATCATAAGCTCCACTGCAAATTCAATGTAGTAGAATAAATATCCTGCTACAGAATCCTTATTAAGAACTCTTGAAGTCCGAGATAGACATAGCTGTCTTTAAACAGATTTATGTTAAACAGAGAAAACGACTGACAAATTCATTATAAGACACAAATTTAGATGAAATCAATCCTAGCATTTATGGCTTGCAACATGAAGAAATACAAAAACTATGCCCAGCACTATCCTTTCCATCAATGAAATGAGAGAACTGAAGCCCAGAGACATTCAGGGGCCTGCCTCGGTCACTGAGCTATTTAGTAGGAGACTCAAAATAAATAAATAAAAGAGGCTAGAGCCCTACATTCTACCTCATGACCTTAGCTCATTGGAGACACCTGTAAATTAACAGCCACAGTGGAAGAGACTATTTAACCATTTCAAGCCACGATATTGAGGTTTTTCTGCCTCTCTTATGCTTCCTTGATCTGCATACAAAGATCATGTTTCTGAGTCAACTCGAGTTTTCTTCTGAAAAAAGATCATGTGTGTGTGTGTGTATGTGTGTAAGCACACATCTATGTGCCTATTTATATTCACACGTATATAAAGCCTATATATTTCTTTTATAAATACTTCATGAAGTGTATTTAGTATTAAAAGAGTTAAGCAAGAGAAAAAGAAGTTAAAAATGGAATAAAAAAAAAAAAAGAAAAAAGAAAACCTTGCCATCCATATAGGGCCTTTTCATTTGCTATAATGATATCAGTTGCAACAAGTCCAAGGCCCGACCTCATTACAAGGGTTTAATTGCATTGTTACACAGCCTCACTTCTCTTCTCTGGCCCCTTTCTCTTTATGACAGCTCTAGAAAGAAATTTCAGCTCGAGGTCAAAGGAAATTAATTACTGCTTTCTTAATCTGTGCTCATCTACATTTAGAAAACTTTGGGCTTTCTACCAGCATGGTCTTGTCTCCTATTTGTATAGACCCAAACTTATAAAAGTATCACCTCAGACCTTTGTTTTTTTTTTTTTTTTAAAACACACACACACACACAGGAGCACGTGGACAACACATATATAATAAGCGTGGATCATATCCCAAGGAAGCACCAGGTGGAGGGAGAAATTCCCATCATTCAGCAAGGCTAACATTGCCTTAAAAGTTGAGAATTATCTTGCACAGAAAATTACATTCAATTATTAGACTGAAGGCTATTAAATTGGAGTGTTAATAATGTTAATCTAGTAATGCCAGTAAAAGGATGATATAAGATAAAAGAGACATGAGTGGGTATATCCATTAGCAATGGAAGAACATTGCTACTGCACCATGGACATGGCCTCAGGATAGCATCTGCATGTATACTGGGTTTCAAGTTTACTGAGAGGTGATATTTTTTCATTAATGCATTAACACTATAGCATGTCACTTTTTTTTCTTGTGTATTTCTTCACTGACTACAGAGATACCCAGCCATTAGATATGAAGGCTGAAAGAATAGGAGCCTAGGCTTTGTAGGTTAATAGTAAATATCAATTTAAAATCAACGTGAATAGTCTAAAAGGTCTCTACTAATGTTAATCAAGATACTGGATTGTTTTTCTGCTATGTTGTCTTCGAATGCTACAATGAGTAATTTACAAATTTTATTCTCAATGAAGATAACCGGTAGAAAGGAGACATTAGACTCCTGTACGACTTAATGCAAAACTGCAAGAAACAAAACCTTTTTTTTAAAGAATGTTTTTAAAGAATGTTTATAGAAGGAAGAAATTTTATATTATTGTAAAGGCCTGGGTTTATGAGAACCTCATAAAAACAATAATGAGTCTACATAAGACTCATGAAAGAGGGAATATTTGTGCTGACCATAGATGGATGAGCAAAAAATCTCAACACTTGGGTATAGATGGCACTATAGCAAAGAATGCTACAATGGAAGTTAATGGGCCTGTGTGCTGGCTAACTTTATGTGAACTTGACACAAGCTTAAGTTATCTGATAGGCAGGTTCCTCAACTGAGAAAACACCTCTGTAAGACTGGGTTATAGATAAACCTATAGAGAATTTTCTTAATTAGTGAATGATGTGAGAACCCCCCCCCCTTTTTTTTTTGGTACCACTGTGACATGGTATTTCTGGGTTCTATAAAAAAACAGGCTGAGCAGGCACAGAAAGCAAGCTGGTAAGCAGTTCTCGTCTATGCTTCTGCATCAGCTCCTGCCCCTAGATTTCTGCCCTGCTTGGGTTCCTGTCTGTAATTCCATATATGAACAGTGATGTGAAAGTGTAAGTCAAAATACACTTTTTCCTTCTCAAGTTGCTTTGGTCATGATGTTTCATAACAACAATAATAACCTAAGTATGACAGCATGGTTTTGTTCTAACAGATATTTAGGAAGAACCTTATAAAACCTAAACTATGATAATACAATATTGATTGAGCCATTATTGTAGACAAAGTGAGTTGCAATCTTGGTAAAGAGAGCTGCTTATTCACAATTTGTGCCTTAGTGTGATACAGACTTATTCTCAATTCCTCCATGTTATAGCATTGATACGCAATGACAATTTGTGTATATGTTCTGGAGTGAAAAAATCAGGTTTTGTGAATAGACAATAGACTGTCTATGTGGACAATAGACTATGTGGACAATAGACTGTCTATGTGGACAATAGACTGTAGAAGGGAGAGATAAAGCAGGCAACCAGCTTAGAAGTCTGACCATGGTTCAAGTTTGCACCAAGCAAGCTATTAACTGTGAAGATGACAAGAAAGAGGCAGGACTAACAAAGTGAAAGTAACTTGAAAAGGCCTGGGATAAACTGAAATTAGAACAAGAGAATCGAGAAAAGCAAGTGAACTTTACTTTTTTTTTTGTCCTTAAAACTAAATGAATATTTACGAATACATGGAAGACTGAGGACAACCCAGCTTTGAAATAAAGTTAGAGATGCTTTCAAACATCCAAATAACAATTCAAGACTATCGCAGTAAATATCCAATCTCATTCAGCCCAGGCAAAACTACACAACTTACTATATTTATAAACTGTATGTATGTCTAGATTGGGCACAACTGCCACTACACTAATCTATTTCCCAGCTGTGAAATCTCCTGCTACTTGCAGTGTCTTCTGGCTATGTGGTTCCATCTTCCTTCCATCTCTTCCTCCTCTGTCTTTCCACCATTGTCCCTTACCCTTTCTCCACTCTCTAAGACCTCCAGCCGTACCACTGCCCAATCACAGGCTTTAGCGTTTACTTGACCAGTTAGAATGGGAGGAAGGTTCACATGAAATCACCTGAGGATGTGATCCACTTCTTGTCTTCAGCCCAGCTCCTCTTGAGGAAGCAGAATTTAACATCAGAATACAAACAGTACCAGGGGAGTCCACAGCACAAGACCAGCAACTGTGAAGAGTAGTATGACAAAGTAGAAGGAAGAGCACTCGGTCATAGAGTTGGGGCTACATTTCCATAGAGTACTTCAACAATAGGACACAATACAACTGTCCAGTACAAGGTCAAATTTAGAAAAGAGCCAGTATTTATTCTTTTCTTGATTGTCATTAAGTTTCTTGTCATTAAAGATCTATTATCTGTATCCCATCGTGAGGCAGGCACTGCTGGTCATTGTTTAATGTTGAGGAAACAGGGTCTTAAAGATAGTAAATATAATAAATCATTCAGAAAATAAATAAGATTATGGGAATTTAATTCTGGGTATTTTCTAGACACAAGCTACTTGATAACTTGGGATACAGCTGAAACAGATGTAGTCCAGGATTGATAGAAATAAGGAGTGAGAATATGTCTCATGATGGGTAAAGACAAAGGATGCTGGAAGCATAATCCATTTGAATAAAGGCAGAAATGCTCCAGAAGGGAAGAATTTCATTTTTCCCCCTGAAGATCAAGTTTTGCTTTAAGCTGCCTTATCACAATACAAACTGAGTGCTGAGTGCACACTATCCATGTGGAGATCATGATCCAAGTCTGCTGACTGGGAACTGATCATTTCTAATATATGACTTTTCCTTACATTTTGGAAACTACCTATTCCAAAGCAGAAACTTTGGATGACTGAAGCAAAGTCAGCATTTTCGATATCTCAATGTCAACTTCTTAAGATGTTTGTAAGTTCATTAACTTTTACAATGTCTTTAGAGAACATCCCAGACATGTCCTAGTGGTCCTGGAGCAACCCAGATAAACATCACTTAAATAGTGACATGCTATATACCTAATTCCGTGAATTGAAACAATTCTGGGAGGGACAAGAAAAGATCCCAAGACTCCAGAAGTAAATACAACTGCAAAGTTCAGGAAATTCATGAAATTTTCAGGATTTACAAGGTCTCTTTCCAGGGATAGAAAAGCAGTGAACTAGGGAAGGGAAATGAGACCGCAGAGCTACCTGCAAGTTCTACAGAGAGCTCCAGCAACACAGCCAGATTTAATTGTTGTGATGCTTAGGTAGTATTGTAACTAGTCTGTAAAACTGAAAATGGTCTAAAAAGATACATGTCTCTTGATCTGACTATTAGACTATTAAAACACTGGACCTCAAAGAAATTGGAACTTCTCCAGAAATTTCAAGCAAGGAGAAGGAAAAGGAGCCAGTAAGAGGGGAAATACTCTCTCATAAAGATATTTCCCACAAGTCTAACAACTTGTCAGACCACCTTACAGGATGAGACTGAAACCCAGATAATAAGGATGACAGTGGTTGTCATGATCAAACCTTAACCTGAGTCAGATAAGAGATACATATCCTTGGTAACTTTTGTAAAATGCAAATGTAAAATGTAAATTTTGATCTTATTTCAGGACCCAGAAGATGGAATTGGAAGGTTTTGGAGAACTCTTTGTCCCTCTTCCTAAGATGGCCACATTGAATAAATCTCCTTTTTCTACTTTTCACTAGTTTGTGTCTTCTCGTTGCCTTATTGAGGATCAGTGACAGAGCATAGCTTGGAACATCTCAGGCTGAAGAATACAATCATCTCTTTGATCTACTGTTGATGCCTTATCTCAGGTGAATAGACAATTACGTTTTTACAGAAGAAAACCATACAATACATCTTATACTTTCTGCTTGAAATGCCTAAATGTATAACAAATTTCATCTCTTGCATTCTATTCACCTGGCAAATTACTAATGCCTACATCTAATGTACTGGCACCTAAGCTTAATGGCATCCCATCTGATTAACACTATCAGTTAGATAAGTGTCTGTTAGAGTAAGGACTGAGAACTGAACATTTTGTATCATTTGAGTGATTATTTAAGCCAGTTTTGTATAACAATCAGTAGCTAATCATGGTTATGTAAATTTAATTAATTAAAGTTAAATAAAATTTAAAAGCCCAAAATATGGCCTCTCAATTACAATGTTAAATATATAATTATGAATTCTTTTGGACTACTACTTTGAATAAAGGAGCTATGAATTTTTCCACCATTGAAGAATGTTCTATTGGATAGGACTATCTTAAAGTCTAGGTGGTCTGATTTTTTGTTTGTTTGTTTTATGTTTGTTTGTTTGGTGTTTGTTGTTATTGATTTGTTTTTTGGTTTGTTTTTATTTTCCTCAAATTTTTTTTAGAAATTTTTCAATAAACAAATCCTTCAATAAAATATTGTTTTATAATTCTTTAAATTAATAAAACTTAGTTCTTCAGAAAAATAGAACTAAATTCCTCTCCCCCATTCCTAAGTGTATATACCTGTCTTAGTGTGACTAAATCTCATTACTATCACTCAAAACAATCAAGGTAGGATGGTGTGATGGTTTGGTTTGTATATGCTTGACCCAAAGAGTCAAGCATATTAAAGGGTGTGGCCCTGTAGGAGAAGATGTGTCACTGTGGGTGTGGGCTTTAAGATCCTCACCCTACCTGCCTGGAAGCCAGTATTTGGCTAGCATCCTTCAAATATAGATGTGAACTCTCAGCTCCTGCACCATACCTGCCTGGATGCTGCCATGCTCCCACCTTGATGATAATAGAGTGAACCTCTGAACCTGTAAGCCAGCCCCAATTACGTGTTGTCCTTGTAAGAGTTACCTTGGTCTTAGTGTCTCTTCACAGCCGTAAAACCCAGACTAAGACAGATGGCATCAGGCTGAAGTAGCAAGCACAGTCATCTAACAGGGATAAACTGGCTTAGATGTGAAATGTAGCTAAATGTACATGCAGAGGCAAAGTGATGGTACAGATTGGTAAACACAGTTATAGTACTGTCATCAACATTTCAGTGGTAGAATCTATTGAATCCAACTTGGTTATTAACTGAATACCTTGAAAGAGATTTTTAAAAATATGAAATTGGCACAGTAGTGTGTAAGGGGGTGTCACATTTAGACTTCAGGTGTAATCTTAAGGTCACAGTGTTTTAAAGGTGATTTTCCTGGACTAGTTATTTAAAACGTGTAGTACCTTCCTCCTTGACAGGGCCCTTGGGCTTTTTCCTGGTGATAAAACAGTCTTAACAAATGGTAGTGTGCCAAGCTCCAGAAACCTGCTCTTCCACATAGCTAAGCATGATCATTTGCATGATGATCCTAAGCTAATTCATTGGCTGAAAGTCTCAGTCATGTCAACTTCTTACAAACTTAGTCAGTTACAGACCACCGTAAAACCATCAGTCCAAAAGCAGTACTGGGATACACTTATCCATGGAACTTGAATATGAATTGAGGTTGTTTTAGTCACAGGTTGGGATTTGTGGTAATGAGAATTCTTTTAAAAACTTAAAATAATAAAACAGAAGTTCATATTCATGACTTTTTGTTTTGTGTTTTATTATCAAATCATAAGTTTTACTTTTTAACACAGAGGTTATAAATAGAAAAATGCAGGATGTGGGGAAGGGGATGACACAGGAGCATAGGCGTTCAGTGGGAGTACAGATATCTTTCAGAACAGGATATCAGCTGGGTGAAGTTTCAGGGGTCAGGTCACTATGACTCTGCCTATGATTCACTTCTCCTTATCTACGTTGGTACTATCTGCCAAAGGCTGCCTATTTACAAGGTCTATGACTACTCAGGCTGGTAGATTTCAACAAAAGCTGCCTGTTTACAATAGTTTATAGCCATCTGCTTCAGTGTTTTTTCCAAAGAGACCCAAGACTTTGTGTTAGCAGGCATGTATGTCAGGCCTATTGCTGATTTTAGGCTTATGGATGATTTTAGGCCTTCAGTGTATAAGCAGGGCTGCCCCTGACATCTCCTCCCTTCTCCAAGTATAGAAGGGCCTTGGCAATTCTAATCTTGCCAAGGTGGGGATAGAGGCATAACCTCCAGTAATTAAAGGGGACCTTGTAATGGCTCTGGTCCTCCTGTTGTTGTCCATTGAAGCATGAGGGCCATACTCATCCTGATGTCTTTTTCCTGGAGAGGGGATACTTTTGACATCAACCCCTATGCAGTCAGGCTTGTCCCTCAGGGAACCTAGAAACATATTTTTAACTTTTATTTATATTCCCTTGCAGTGCTTAGCCTTGCAGCCTAAGCAAGAATTTAGATCATCAGACAGAGGGGGTTCTGGGTGGCTCCTCTCTGCTCGGTCTAGGGGCAGAAGTCCCCTCTTTTAGGTTGGGTGGAGATGGGATTTGGGAACACCCTGGATAGAGTAACAACCTCATCTTGAGTCTCGAGGTCCTCCATAGCTAACTTATGACAATGTATCTGAATAGATTTTGCATCAGATTATCTATCTGTTGTTTCACAAAGTATTTAAGGCCCAGGGTCCAAAAGAAATAAGCAAAAATAAAGCAATTAATGGTCCCAAGATGGAAGGAAGTAGGGTTGACAATTACGGAGAGGTTGAAAACCAATTCTTGTACCAGTTCTCATCTTTCTCTTTCTTTCTGTCTTTTTTCAAGACCTTCTCTGTCCTTTTTCATGCTCTCTTTAATGTAAAAGCAACATTCTTTTTTAAGGGCTGTACACAGTCTAGAGCTGTACACAGTCTTTTCTATTGTAAAAGAGAAAATCAAGTCCTTTGCAATTTTTGGAGATCGCTTCAGACAGTGAAACCAGAAATTTCTTCAGATTAGTGGTGTCAATCTCTAGCTGTTTGGTGTCCTTGACAAAGGCCCATCAAAGGTCTGAGTAGTATAAGTCTGGAGGCCAGCATCAGGATTAGAACTCCTAACAGCAGACATCACGGGTGATTTATTTTTACCTGAGATACTGCCCTGTTTAGAGCTCCAGGGAGCCCTGCTTCCTCTTGGTTTTGTGAGGTTGGGTGCAGAGCTGCCGCAGGTGATCCGCTCAGTGCTCAGCCCCAGACTGGAAGTCCAGCTTATTCATGACTTTCTAAAACAACAATATGACATTCCTCAGAGTGTGTTCAGGAACAAAACCATAGAGAAGTCAGTTTCTAGACTCATCAAAAAAAAAAAAAAAAAAAAAAAAAAAAAAAAAACCCTGTTGGCAAAAATAAGTGTATTTGATCCAAAAGTAGGAATATTTTATCAGTAGGTATTTTTCAGATAGCATTTCTGTTTATTCTGATGGATAAATGGGTTGTAAAGTGATGATCTAGATAATTGGCAATGATTACTTTGAGCAATCAAATACTGATAATACAGGAAAAGGGTATAATTAGGACAGAGTAATTAGTAGTCAAGCTTTCTGATTGTATTTTTCTTCACTATCCCTCCTCTGTCATTGACTTCCTCTATCCTCTGTCCAGGTAAGACCCACTCATGCCCAAGAAGCCACGACTGTATGTTGCCTTTGTAGAAATTCTCACCACATGATCTGATCGTTTTCTCTGGTGTGGAGTCATAACTAATCTGAGAACTTTGCATGTTACTTTCTTAACACTAGTGCCACTGATGGACCAATGAAGACACCTTGTCAGGAGAGTCATTACTGTAGCTGGTTCACAACTGAGTCCAAAACCCTCTGTCTGTTAGTTTTCTACCCATGTAGCATGCATAGCATCCCTCAGCATTATAAAGCTCACCAGTGAGGATGAAGCTTCCAGATCTCTACTAGCCTCATTTCTCATGGTCTATGGTGCAAGTATGTGGACTCTTCAGCAATAGAGTTTTACTCATAGAGATCTAAAGTGTAGCTGAGAGCGCTGGCGTTCTGTGGGGCTGCAGCTCCTGTGTGGGCATGGTCCTGTTGGGCTGTGTTGTGGTTCCTGTGTGTCTGCCCTGGCTCAGGGAGGCAGAAGTTTCCTCCACAGGGCACCAGATGGATGCTGGGCTGTGAGGAGCTGTGGCTTGATAGGACAGTCAGAGCCAGAAGGAGTGAAAGGCCGTGTAAAAGACTGAGCCATGAGGGAAAAACATGGAAGCTGGGTTGGAGCGGGCAGCTCCTGGGAGCAAATTTTTAGGTCCGGCCTAGAGTTCTCCCTGTGAGAAAGACTGTCTCAAAAGGAAAGGGGAATTTTTTACCCAAGAGGAGAAGAGAAGTTTAGTTAGTTTTTCTGTGAGCTTACTAGTGTCATCTAAGAAGAGGGAACCTCAATAGAAAAATATGTCTTTATCAGGCTTGCTGCTAAACAACCCTATGGGGGCATTTTCTTGATAAATGATTGATCTGGGAAGGCCTGGCCCACTGTGGGAAGTCCTAGGTTGAAAAAAAACAAAAAAACAAAAAACCAAAAAACAAAAAAACCCAGACCAAACAAGCAATGGGTTGTATAAGAAAGCAAGCTGAGCAGGAAATGGAAAGAAAGCCAGTAAGCAACATCTCCCCAAGGTCCCTGCTTCAGTTGCTGCCGTCATACCTCTGCCTTCACTCCTTCTTGTGACTTTTCTCCATGCTGGACAGTGATGTGGAAGTGTAGGCCAAATAAACTCAGTCTTTCCCAATATGCTTTTAGTTATGATATTTGTCATAGCAATAGAAAGCAAACAAGGACAAATGACAATGACCTATAGTGTTTAGAGGGTCTGTGGTACTTATTAACCACAATTTTGAAAAGAGGTATCCCATAACTGCCATTAAAAATGTTATTGCATGGGAGGGGCAGGGTTCCCTGCTATAGGATAACCCATGTAAATTATTCCAGGTCCTCTGAGTGATTACAAGAGAAGTGCTCTTAATCACTGAGCCATCTCTCAAGCCCTAATTTTGAACATTAATTTTTTTTCAACTATTCTATTCCTTTTTTGTCCCCCCATTCCTCTTTGTCTTCCTGTTTCTGTTCCTGTTCCTCCTCCTCCTTTTTCCCTGAGAATTCACTTTTTAGCTTTCTAATGACCCTCTGGTTTAAGAGTTTGGGGAAGCCCATGCCAGGTAGCTGATAGCTGTCCTCCCTCATGTTTCCTTTTCACTCTCGAGTCACTCCAGACAATGCAAAAAATATCTGTAATCTTAAGTAAACTTCAGAATACTGGTGATTGTTTTTTTTTTTTTTTTTTGAAACACTGTACTAAACAATTTTAATTGCTAATAAAAGATTTGGGGGGTTAAAAAGAGGAATTTAATTGACAATATGGTGATTTAATAGAACAAAAAGCATGTTTGAGATGTTAAAATATGTCTAGAAGGAAGACAGAGTTATGGGTTACAGTGACAGACAGTAGTGTTAAGGGCTGTGGTGGGTGACAAGTCAGAAAAGCTCATATACTGAGGGACTCCGATGAAGCTGATATTACAGTAAATGCATGGGATGGTATGTATTATCCCAGAATACAAAGGAAAATCAAAGAAAATCCAGACTGAACTGTATGGAGATTATTTTTCTGCACATGATGCCTCGGAGTTGCTAGGTGCTCCTGGAAGACTACATAGAATGGGAACAATGAAGAATTAATATCTGTAAATAAAATACTTCAAAATGATATAACAACAAAGAGATTTTCAGAAAAAGTCTTTTTTATCAATATTAATATCAAATCACAAGTTTAGTACTATGCATATAAAATGTCGACAGCCTAGAAACTAATTGAGAGGGAAATGACTAGAAAGAACCATCTTTCAAGTGATTCTTAAGTTTCCTTTTTTTTAAATATCTTAGTATCTTCAAAGTTTGTATGTGTCTTGGAATGTTCATATTAATCACTAGGATATTTCTTTGATTGTGGTCGATGAAATAATGACTCTTCTAATCAGTGATCTTCCTGATTCATTGAAAGAGATACTTTTCTTCTTACATTGGAAAGAAAGGGAAGTTGGTTTTAATGTCCACTTGCTACAAATTAGGAAGATCATTTCACTATTCCCTTGCTTGATGGAGATGAGACGTTCTGTTGCTTTCTGCTGATTCATTCACTGTTACCATAACCAGTGTTCAAGCTTGCATTGTGGAGTAGGGACCAGGAGCTCTCCAGGAACTTACTGGGTCTTGGGCACTAGATTTGGGAGTGTTGAGGTACCTTCCCTTATGGACTGAGTAGACTGATGTCAACCTCCCTGCCTCCACCCCCAGCCAGTGATGGACAGCTTATGTGGGACTCTTGCGACTACTGAGGCTCAAGGATTTAGTAAACACTGGGTTTGCAGCTTCTCTAGTGTGTTGTAGCCATTTTTATATTTGTTTCCTTGGTTCTGTTACTCTAGAGAACCCTGACTAAAACATAGGGCACAGTCAATCATAATGAATGTGTTTAGAAAAGAAAAAAATAACAATGATAAAATATACATTATTTTTAAAGGAAGACAGCCCATATTTATTCAGCTTCTCTGTATTTTGTGCTAGATGGGTATGGTCTCCAGATTCTGCTTCTGCTGGTGGTATCTGGGTGCTGTCAATTCACAGGCAGGGAAAAGTCAAGTATGGGGAGTCTGGAGCCCATATTTATCTTCTGGACATGAGAGAGCTCCACTTGTTGCATACCAGACTGGAAGAGGAAGGTGGGGTCTGGGATGAATGCTGGGTTCCTAGTCTCTCTAAGGCAGTCTAAGAAACCATCAGTGTGTCCACAGAAAAGGAAGTCAGAAATGGAGGCTAATCCTCCACCAGGAAATGAGAGCACTGCTGTGTACCAGACTTAATGGGGAAAGCAGGCCAAAGATGAGTGGGATCCAGTCCAACCAAGAGCCAGGACCCCTTCAACTCCTTCAGTCTTCTGTCTAACTCCTCCACTGGGAACCCTATGGTCAGTTTGATGGTTAGCTTTGAGCATCTGCCTCTGTATTTGTCAGACTCTGGCAGTGCTTCTCAGGAGACAGCCATTTCACGCTCCTGTCAGTATGCACTTCCCTGCATCCACAATAGCATCTGAGTTTGGTGACTGTATATGGGATGGATCCCCAGGTGGGGCAGTCTCTGGATGACTTTTCCTTCAGCCTCTGCTTCACACTTTGTCTCCATATTTCCTCCTGTAAGTATTTTGTTCCCCCTTCGAAAAATCACTGAAGCATCCACACTTTGGTCTTCCTTCTTCTTGGGCTTTATATAGTCTGTGAATTGAATCTTGGGTGAAGCAGCTCTCTAATATGATCTTAGCTTGTATGTTCTTTTTTATTGAAGGTGGATGTGAATTCATTTGCTTTATTTGTGGCAAACCAGGGATTATATAATTTGGGGTGAAGGGCATGAGAATAACCAGGAAAAGAGGTCATTGGCTGAAGGCTAAGTCTATTGAGATACCTCATTGGCATGGAGAGGCATTCTAGGTGCTGCATTATGTGACTGGCTGCCTTGGTCCTCCTAGTTGGGGGTCCTGGTTATATGTTCCAGATCAGGCACTAGAGAGGCAGGAAGTGGGCAGCTCCAGTACTATCATCTCAGGTCTCTGAGATTCCCAAAGTTTGAGCATCCCCCACCTTACCCGTTCTTATTCCTGTCTAGTGACATGATCTACATGCCCTACAGATGGGAAGTGTTAACTAGTAGCTAATAGTACCAAAATTATATATAAATTATTTATAAACTACACACACACACACACACACCTGCATGTTGGGATAGGCAAAGCATATGTTAACTCTCAAGGGAAAGAAAGAATCATAGAAAACGAAACTATATATTTAGGTATCAGCATTAATTAAAATCAAAGTACAGTACGTTCAAATTACATGGATTATAGGCAAGGTGATACTTAGAAAAACATATATGGCTCTAACTTTTACATCATAAAATAGATGCTAAAATATTCAGATAAGCATTTAGTTCAAGTAAGTAGAGAGTGATTAGTAAGGTAAAGAAAAAGTGAAAAAATAGAATAAAGAATGATGAAATAAATTTGTTTACTGAGTTTAGTTAATTTTCCAATGTATTTTGCTAGCCAGAAAAATACAAGAAGAGAAAAATAAACTAATAGCATTTGAGAAATAATATATATGTATGTAAATTATGAAGTTATGATTTTTCTGTGCATACGTTGTTCTTATTCACCTTTCTTCTCCACTGCACTCATCTATTCTTTCCTTGTAACTGAACATTTTTCCAAGGAGAAAGTCCTTTCTGTTGCAGTAAACCTTTCTGCTTTCATTATTTACAACTGCCATTACCTGGCGTTTCCCCTGTTATGCTTCCTATATACATTTTCTTCTCCCTCATAATCTCCTTTTAAGTTTCATGAAACACACACACACACACCACATACTCATGTACATGCATGCACACTCACACATGTACATACACATACACTCATGCACGCATACATACATGCATCCATGCATGCACACAATCCATGTCTAGTTTTTTTTTTTTGTAACATATGATACCTACCTTCATTCATTTTTTTGAAAATGTCCTTATATAATTTTGTTTTGGGGCTGAATAAAATTCTATTGTGTATGGGCATCATAGTTTCTTTTCTATTCATCTGTTCATAAGCATCTGGACTTGTTCCATTTCCTGTGTTTTTTGAATGCTCCAGTGATCAACATGATATGCAAGGATGTAAGGCAGAAACTGCATGCTACCAATTTATTGATTAAACAGCAAGTGGTATAGTTGAGTCATATGGTAGTTTTGACTTGAGTTTTTGATAACTCTTTATGCTGACTTCTAGACACTCTCCGATGATCTCCTGGTCATGATTTTGTGCTCTCTCACAGTGTCTTCCATAGTGACTGTACCAATTTATGTTCCCATCACCAGTGACCAAGGGATGCTCTTTCTCTACCTCCTCACCAGCATCCATTGGCATCTGTTTTCTTGATGTTAGTCATTCAACAGGAATATGATAGAACTTCAAGGTAGTTTTTATCCATTTCCCCAAGGGCTAAAGATATTTTTCAAGTGTTTCTTGGCCATTAGCATGTTCAGTCATTTGTTTTTTGTTTTTTGTTTTTTTGTTTTTTTTCTGGGAACTGTCTTTTCCTGTCATCATATCATTTATTGGTTTTAATATTTATTTCTTCTTTTATAGTAGTCATGGAGAAGAAAGCAAATTGCAATTATAATGGGAAAAGAGTGAAGATGGTCACTGAGGAGAAAGAAAGTAAAACAGACCAATGCCCACATAGAGCTGAGTAACAGCTTCACACAATCAAGAATATGTCATGTAGCAAGGATGGTATTAAAAACCATAGGAGGCAGGTAACCCAATCAAAAAAAAAAAAAAAAAAAAAAAAAAAAAAATGGTATTTACTCACTGATAAGTGGATATTAGACCAAAAGCTTGAAATAGCCAAGATTCAACTCACAGACCACATGAAGCTCATGAAGAAGGAAGACCAAGTGTGGGTGCTCTGTTCTACTTAAAAGGAGTAACAAAATACTCAAGAGAGCAAATATGGAGACAAAGTGTGGGACAGAAACTGAAGGAGGGGCCGTCTGGAGACCATTCCACCTGGGCATCCATCCCATGTACAGTCACCAAAGGTAGACACTGATGTGGATGTCAGGAAGTACATGCTGACAGGAGCCTGATATAGCTGTCTCCTTAGAGGTCTGCCAGAGTCTGACATATTCAGAGGCAGATGCTCACAGCTAACCATTGATCTGATCAAGGGGTTCCCAATGAAGGAGTTAGAGAGAAGACTGAAGGAGCTGAAAGGGTTTGTGGCCCCATGAGGAGAGCAACAATACCAACCCACCAGAGCTCCCCAGGGTCTAAACCACCAGCCTGGGAGCACATAGTGAGGGACTCATGACTCCAGCTGTATATGTAGGGGAGGATGGCCTTGTCAGCATAGGTGGGAGAGGAGATCCTTAGTTCCATGAAGGCTGGACATCGAATCGGGGGAACTTCAAGGGTGGGGAGGTGGGAGTGGGGAGTAGGTGGGGTACATCCTCATAGAAGCAGGAGGAGGAGAGATGGGATAGGGGGTTCCTGGGTGGTGGGGTAAATGGGGTAAGGGCATAAAATATGAAATGTAAATATAATATTTAATTAAAAAACAGACAACAAAAAATAAAAACAAAACAAAAACCATAGGAGGCATGGTAATTAAATTAATATTTTTGGTAAATTTGCTGATAAAAGTCTATTTTACAACAGTGGTCCCAGCCCCTACTCCCTACCTCCACCCTGCCTTTGAGAGTACACCTAGAACTTATATAAAGAGTATGTAAGTTTGGACAATGAGACCCAAATTAGTTCATCCTTCAGGTAGCTGCCTGTGCATCAGCCCAAGCAAACCAATGAACACAGAAACCTTATTACATGGTGAAGGAAATAAAGGAGACTTCATGTTCACTGTTTATATGTGTGTGTGTGTGTGCATGGTTCTGTGTGTAGATGCACATGCATTTGTGGGTGTAGAGGCCTAAGGTCAACTTTGGTATTGTTTCTTACATATAATCCACCTTGTTTTTGAGATGAGTTCTCCTGTTTACCTGGAGCAGGAGGTTCCAGGTTAAGCTGGAGGGACAGCTGTCTCTGCCTTCCAAAAGCCAGCAATAAAAGTGTATGCCACCATGCACAGCCTCCTTCCTTCTTTCCTTCCTTCCTTCCTTTCTTCCTTCCTTCCTTCCTTCCTTTCTTCCTTTCTTCCTTTCTTCCTTTCTTCCTTCCTTCCTTCCTTCCTTCCTTCCTTCCTTCCTTCTTTCCTTCCTTCCTTCCTTTCTTTCTCTTTTTCTTTTTTTTTCATAAAGTTTCTGGGATCAAACACAGGTCCTTATGCCTGTAGCACTTTGTCTACTGAGTAATCTCTCCAACCCTTAAAACATATCTATTTCAAGGACATTAGTGGTTAGTGATGGAAGAAACAATCTTTTGACTGAAATGTGAACAGTAGACACTTTGATTATATATTTAATACAAAGTATTTTTATATGTAATAGCATAGTGGACAAGTGAACCATAGTCCAGAAATATGAAGAGCCCTGCTTAGGTAACAGAACTACAGACCCAAGGGAGAGGTCTCCAGATCATATTTGACCAGGTTATGTTAATATCCATCACAGAGACTATGGAATGCCAGGTTTAAAGTCATTTTTAACATCTCACACTTAGGCAAATGTACAGCACATAGTAGGTCCGCAATTAATATTTTTGACTGTGTGATTACGTTAAATAGGTAACATGATTTCACAGCATCTTCTGAGTTACCCATGAATTACCCATCGATAATCTTGACTGAGTTCTATTAGCAAATATAGCTGAGGAATATATTAGTTTGTCATAGCTAGCCCCAATTCTGCATATCACAATGCGTACATTACTTTTTGGGCATGCCCAAAGTGATCTGAGCACTTGTAGCATGCTGTCTTAGGTACAGTCTGTTTGCCCATGTGACCTCTCTTTGTTTGGACTGTGCCACTTCTTTTCATGTTTAAAACAACAGAGATGTACAGACCCTAGCCTTTTAGATTCATTCATATATCCATAGAATCCTAGCAACCCAAAGTATTATCTTTATTCAGAAGAAGTAGAGCACTTTTAAGATGTGTGTGTGTGTGTGTGTGTGTGTGTGTGTGTGTGTGTGTGTGTGTATATATATATATATATATATATATATATATATATATATATTTCTGAAATGGTCATTTTCCCCCTCAGCTATGCCATTATAGTGATCAGCCAAGCTCAGGCAAGGTAAATACTTTTGGAAAATAAGTGGAAATTTGCTGCAAATCAGTCCCTTTTGTGCATGGCCGCGGGAGCATGTTGAAATGTTTGGACACTAATACCCATTCATTTTCTTGGCTCCATAAATAAAAGCCGCCAGCTCTGTGGCGGCCGTGAAATGGTATTCTTCAGGGCCCAGCAGGAACCCCCATCCTTATTACCACTGCAGGGGGCAGGACAGGCCCAAAATAGCAAGACAACTAAATCAAGACATTTTCAATGTCTAACAAAATGACTGTGTTTTAGAAAGAACCAAAAGGTTGGAAAAAATTGGACAGCTTTTGTCCTTAGTGTAATACCTTTGTTAAAGGAGTTCAGATGGGAAAAAGGAATCTTTTAAAAATGCATAAGCATATTTCTGAATATCATTTAAAATCTCCAAAGATCTTATGAAACTCTAAATTGAAAGCACTGGGCGAGTCATCCGGGGACTTCCAGCTGTAGATAGATTCCATCTGGGGACCCCCAGACCACAGCTCATAATGGGGGCCCTAGAAAGAATAGGGCCTGTATTATTATGTGTATAGGTTTGATGGGGGTGAGGTGGGGGTGGGGTACAGCTTCAGAAAGGAGGTCAGTGGAGCTTCAAAAGGAAACTCAGCATCTATTATGGCCTTAGATGAACATTTCTTATTCTAAATGGGCTAGTGGGTCTGAGCAGATTCTAGCTATTCCTCTTTCTTCTGTCTGAGAGAAAAATTAGAGTAAGCATTTTCTTAGTTATGAAGACATTGCATTAAGATGACAAGGGGAGAGAAGTGTTTAAGAGATATTTTTGGATTCTCTGCCTTGTCTGGTGGGAAGCACTGCTCACCCTGTTTGAATAAATGGCAAATCTCTTCTTTTGTCACTAAATATCCCACACGTTAGCTTCCAGTCTAATAACAATTAGTACTGATTCTTTCTCTTTGGATGATGCAGTGCTGTGTGGCTGACGCTACTATAATTAAGCATGGAAATGTAACATAAATCTGACACAAACCAGTCATTTTATGGGGGTATAACTCCAAAGGTGTTTTTCATAATGTTATCAGTAGGGAACTTTTGCCAAGTCTCTCAAAGTTAGCTTGTCACCCCGGTCTGAGACATAAAACTTTTGGATTTTTATTCTATTTTTTAGAAGTTGACAAACAATCAGTTTCCACCAATCTCATCTTCAGCCTTTTATGACTCAGACTTTAATGAGAGCTATAAACATTACCTTGCCTAATAAAAATTCCAGTATTTCAGAGCTGGCTCAGAGAATGTGACCCACATCTGGTGACAACTGGAGCTAATTAATATCTTTATAGGTGTCTTCCATCCGTTAGAGTTTAAACAGAAATAGTTAGGGGTGCTTACATCAAAGCCTGAGGCAATCAAGGGCTGTTGCTTGCTTTCCAGTCTGAACTGATAACAACTGCACCAATTTTTATAGGTTTGTAAAAGCTGAGTGTAGAGGTGGTTCACGCAGGGAAGCACTTTGCTCCACTGTTCAGGCCCCTTGAGGCTCCTGTCTTTTTTTCTGCCACAGCCTAGCTAACCTAACTAGGTTGACACATAGACAAGCAACATAAGAAAAATACTAGAAAGAGGGATGTGGGAGGGTTACACTTATCTATCAACAAAGCACCCAGTGACCCAGATGTACCAGATCTTCTACCAATGATCTTTAAGATTTTTCTCAGTCAAGCATTTGCTTGTGGTACAGATTAACATTTATCTAACAAGACCAGGGGAAAATGAAAAGAAGTGAGATGAACGAGCTGGTGCAAGTGGTGCTAATGGGTGTTTTGAAGCGTACCAATTGGCCTAGAGCAAAGTCGCAGCACTAGGCTAAACATGCAGGTGGTCGCTGGGCTTCTTTTTCAAAGGTTACCCTACAAAGAGGACGTCGCCCTATGCTGTCAATATGGGCCAGTACCCCAGGAGCTCCAGGACAATCAGAAAATAATGACAGCAACCTGACCATGGTTAAGTACATAACATGCTGAAGGTTCACAGGCTCATAGACTGGAACAATAAAGGAAAAATAAAGAGGCCTGCTTGGCTGGCCCCAACTGTTATTAGACATGCTGTGAGCTCAAGGAAAGGTATGCTATGGACTGCCATTTCAATTGAGACCAGGTTAATCTCTCAATTGGAGGAGAAGAAAAACAAGAACAGAAAAGCTGTCCTCAGAACCAAGAGAAGGAGCAAATGACATTATCATTATTTGCATAATCTGCATTTAACCCTTTACCAGTGGAGACCACATTTCCTTCAAATAAGCTTAATTCTCTTTAACTGAGTGGACAGAGAGCTCTAACACCCCAAAATTCAGCCAATGTGCATATGATCTAATACTTATTTACAATGCACTGCTGAGATTTCCAGATTAAGGAGAAAACCTGTAACCACACAGATGAAAAGTGGCGGGTATCTATTATGGAGACATCACTGCAATATCTTTTGCATTTATGGCTGAGTTTGTAATATTTAGGAAGTGGTGGTGGACCTTGCTTTAGCTTCCTTGCTCAAAGAGTAGTTGGAATGATGTTAAGAGAAATGGGAATTAACTAAGCCTCAGAGCACCAAAGTCTTCAAAATTTGTTAAAATGAGCTGTTAACCTGTTATTAAAGGAAAAACTGAAGTACTGACTATATTTTTAAAATTTAAGTTGATTCTCTTTAAATGGGCAGGTGACAGTGTGTGCTTCTGAAGCAGAAGAAGATTGGGAGGGAATGTCAACAGCAAAACACTATTTGAAGCTAAAGTCTTACAAGAAGTGTGGCAAGTGAAACAGGGATTTCTCATGAGGAAGGATTGAGTTTTTAGGCCTTGTGATCCGTCTGTTCAACCATTCATCTGTCCATCCATTCATCAGTCCATCCATCTATCTATCCATCCATCCTTCCTTCCTTCCATCCATCCATCATTTATCCATCATCTATTCATCCATCTATTCATCCATTCTTCCATCCATCTATCCATCCATCCATCAGTCCATCTACCCATCAGTCCATCCATCTATCATCCATCCATCATCTGTCCATTCATCCATTTATCCATCTATTCAGCACTTATTCATCCATTCATCCATCAGTCCATTCATCCATCTGTCCATCTTTCCATCACCTATCCATTCATCATCTATCCCTACACCACCTATTCATTCATTCATCCATCCATCATTTATCTGTCATCTACCCACCCTTTTCTCTGCCTTTCTAGGTATCTCTTCTGTCATTTTATCCTATATCCACTATATTCACATTTTTGTCTCTTAAATAAAATATAAAGACTAAGGATTTTGTAAATCTGAAGTACAATCCATAGTATTCTCTAGAAAGAGAAACAAGCAAGAGTTTATTGCAAATGTGTTCCTAGTTCTGAAATGGAGCCTATAGTTAGATTTCAAAGTCATTGTTAATCAGATTTATTGATTCTCATCTTATTCTGGACATATAGAGATGAAAAGCTAAAAGGGGAATTAACTATAGGTAGTGACATATTTATATCATTAAATGGGGTCATAGTTTAGTAGAGAAATTATTTTGAACATTTTTGGGAGAAAGGTAGAATTTATTGTCTTTGTCATTTACTTTTATTAGTTATAAAAATACAGCAGAGAAAAGCACATTAGAATAGAAATGAAGCTTGCATTCTCTTAGCTTTTAGTTCAAATAGAACTAAATCTGTTTGTACCACATTCTATTCCATTCCAATTGTTTTGTGTTTTTTTTCTTAAAGAGTCATGACAATACTATGTTATACTTTTATCTTCGGGTATGACTACATTCTACAAGAACTTTTGTAACTATCTTTTATATTCAGTTGAATGAAACTTCATTCTTTTAGTTGAATGTTTGCATTATGGCAAATGCTTTGTTTAATACTAAATAAAAGTATAATACAATAGAACATAATTAAGTGATATTAAAGCACTCTCTCATTTGAACTTAGTTTCTCATGCAAATTCTTCTGAGAAGGGAAAACTTTGAAGAGCAGCACATCTGGTTAATGAGACTCTTTCCTATAGATACTTGTTTAAAAAGTTAATTCTCCTGAATATTTTTAGCACTAGCTTTCTGGTGAAAGAAGAACATATTTCTATAGTTTCAAGACTTATTTAAACACACCGTTCACACCTCATATTGGCAGCAAATCCCATAGGTAAAAACCATCATATGCCAGCCAGGCATAGGCTTCTGGATGGAACCATTCCTCAGCAGCACTGAGCACTTAGGACTCGTTGATAAGTGTGTTCTCACTCGATCTCAGACAGTTACTGGTAGATCTTTCATTAAGTCTTTGCATTAAAAAATAATGACCTGTAGAAATTAAAGAGCAGAAGACAATACAAAGAGCCTAGACTGAACCATAAACATTAGTCTTTTTCAGTTTCACCAGTATTCCTTTACCAAGATGCTGTCTCTACAAGTAGGAAATTGGAAAGTTTAGTAAGTGAGCCATCATTTTGTTACCATGGCAAATAAAAAGTTTTGGGAATATAATACACACTATCTTACATCATGCAAACTTTATAGAAACCAGAAATTCTGTGTTGAGTAACAGGTAGAGTTCACAGCCCCCACAGCAACATGTAAAATAAGGAAATGAATTCATACCATTCTGACTTGGAAGCTTTACAAATACATTGCACTACAAAGTTTCTGAGGAGAAAGGGTATGCAGTGTGTGTGTGTGTGTGTGTGTGTGTGTGTGTGTGTGTGTGTATAAGAGAGAGATTTCCCACTACAACACATACAAAGTTAGTTTTAAGTCTGAGTAGGAAGAAGGATGAATACTGACTATTCTCACTGAAGTATTGCCTTAATTCTTTTACTCCGTACACAATCCTAAAACATTGTCTGCTACTTATTCTTCACATCTATTAATAAAATGCCTTAGGTATTTATACGAGGGTCTGTTTTTGGCAAGTGTTACACTGGAAAAATAAAAGTATATTTACAACTCTGTCTTCTCATATTCAAGCAGAGTTTTTTGTCTTGTTTTGTTTTTTTCATGAAACGAGGAGGTGGAAATGCTTGCATGGGGGAGGGGAACAGAAGACAAGTGCACACTTTACTGAGCACATGCCATGTCATTGATACTTTTACATGGTTGTCTTAAAGTCTTCACAACACATGGAGATTGTCTGAAACGAACAAGGTCACTTGTCAGAGATCAGAAACTCACTAGATGAGTTGGGATCAGCATGTGTCTATGTGTCCCTTGGCTTTAATGCTCTTACCTAGAATGCATTGCCTGTTCAAAATGGCTGTGATACTGCTTGAATTCCAGGGAATAGTAAATCAAGAACATGCCCACTTTCTTCTCTGCTGATTAGTATATCAAACTTTGAATTTATCTTTCTAATTAGTACACAGTGACCTTGAGCAGACTGAATACTGATTGATCTAGAACTTTGTTTCACAGCTGTTATCTCAGAGGAGAAATCAAGTGTAGCTGCTCCTCCCCCTAACCCTACCTGTCTAATTCTAATTCTAAACTGGTCTGGTGCTCACCAAGTAGCTTAAGCTGGTCTCTTTAGCTTAGGAAGATCAAACAATCCTCCTGCCTCAACCTGAATTCTTACGTGTGTGTCACCATGACACGTAACACACAACAGATATAAAATACACTTTTGTTGGTTTTCTAAGACAGGGTTTCTCTGCATAGCCCTTGATGTCCTGGAACTTGCTCTTTAGACGAGGATGGTCTTTAACTCAGAGATACACCTGCCTCTGAGTGCTGAGATTAAAGGTATGAGCTGCCACTGCCTGAATCTTAAATACATTTATGAGATTGATGTTCTTAAAAATAAAGACCAAATAGATCTTAAAATGTAAGTTCTATGAATGGTAAAATAATACATACAACAAGAAACCATTGAAACATAGCCTTTCCATCACTAAGGGTTTTTTGTTTGTTTGTTTGTTTTTATGTGAGTTGACTTCTGTCTAAAGACAGCTAATCTGACTTTCTTTTTTACTATGTTTATATTATCTAAAACAATTTTAAAATTTAAAATATAATTTGATAACGTTCTTCCTCTCCCCCAAGTCCTTCACAAATTCTCCCCTGATCTAAACAAAAGCCTAATACTAAGAAAACAAAATAAAACAATACCCAGACAGAAACACACACATACACACACACACACACACACACACACACACACACAAACAGAAAAGACAACACCAAATACAGGCACACAAAAAACTATGGAGCCCATTCTATATCAGTCAGCTACTTCTGAACATGACATCTGTCCTGAAATGGTTGATACCCAGTGTCACTCCATTAGGGAAGACTGGTTTTTCCCTCCCCTAACAGATAGGTATAATGACAGTTTAGTCGTTAACTTTTACCCTAGTGGCTAGATTTCATTCATTCATTCATTCATTCATTCACTCATCCACTTGTTTGTTGAAAAAACAACAAAATAAAATATGTAAGATAAAACAGAAGTATCAAATCTAATTTGTACAGGACAAACCAAAAGAAGGAAAAGAGCCCAAGACAAGGTATAAGAATCAGAGACACACTCATTTGTACTCTAAGGAATCCTATACCAGAAACTAAACTAGAAGCCATAATGTACAGACTGAGGACCTGATGCAGACTCTTGTGGGCCTATATATGCTGTCACAGTCTATGTGAGTTGCTAATGTGACTTTCAAGGAGGATAAAGTCTGAAAGGAAACAAAGATGATGGACTCTGCCAATGATTTCCACTTAAACTCTGCATTTACAACAGAAAAACACCGAGGACTCCACCCTAGCTATGAGAGAATTTGCAAACCCAGTGATTAAATTCAATCCAGGCAGGCGCAGCAGAGGAAACACCTCTGCTTCTTTCAAGAGCACTTCTTCACACAGCTTCTTCACGGAGTGTTCTGCTGGATTTCCCCAACAGGAGGCCACCTGTAAGAACATATGACCTTTAGTCTAGGGCTGCTTGGTGCCATCCCACATAGTTAAGCAGCCATAGCACAGAACATTCTGTGTGCCACTAAGTCAGAGATGGCTTTTCTGAAGTGCCCACCTGTCCATTAGGAATGGCAACCAGGCTCTCAACTCATTTCACATAGGATACTGCAGAGTGGTGGACGGTAATGACTTTGGAGTGTTCTGTCTTTGACAATAAGCTGGAATCTTGACTATGCAATTGACTGCAACTGCATAAATTGCTATTTGGAATGAATCTTAATATATACACTTGTGTATATGAATACAGCTAGCCGCACTTTCCCCATATGATCATGGTTGTTAACATCCTACCCATTTTAAGTGAGCAAATTTGAATAAAATGGCTGCGTAATACATTCCGTGTTAACATCGGCAATTTAAAAAGCCCAAGGATTAAAAGTTAATTCCATCCTTTTAATTCAAGGGACATATAAATGGCATTCTGGGTAGAGCCAACTCCTCTTTTATCCGTCCTTTCATGCTGCCTCCTCACTAATTCTTGGTTGTTCAAATGCTACCTACATAATAAAAGCCTTGAGTTAATTTACTAAGATTTTACACCAGTGCAAATGAAAGAAAGGAAAGTGCTAAACAAGGCAATTAGCACTCTGTTTAGTGCACTCCCAAAATAAATGTAGGCAATTTACAATTTGGCAAATGGTACTCTATCCAGATCCAACTCATTTATGCCTAAGGGGGTGGTACAGTTCATTAGGGGGAAAAAAGTGTTTATATATATTATGCTATTGAGGCCCAACCCATTTTGTTCTTCAGCAACAGATGTGACTCCTCCCGAGGTTTATTAGTGTTTCTTGCAGAAAAATGCCAAACTATTATGCTTTACAAATAAATGGTCCAAAAAGAGAATGCCTTTAACCACCGAGTCCTCAATAGCTGGCTTTTTACAAGATGGGAGTGTGTACCAGTGGGCAGGAGATGATTTAAGAAACTTATAGTAATGGGGTGGAGCCTTCCTTGTAGCTGGAAGCATGCATGTCGATCTAATTCCAGTGGCTGGGATCTGCTGGAAGGAAGTGTGCACTTGAAGTACTGCTGACTTTCTTAATTGACAGGGAGGTTGCTCCAAGCCTTTCATGTTTATTCTTGTAAGCCTCTTATTAGCGCAAAAATAATAGATGTCGTTAATGCAGAAGCACAACCAACATTAATATTTAAGATGCTAGGATGATAAAGGTTAAACATGTGTTTATATTGCATTTGAACAAAGAGCTTTACAAAATAGTTTGGAAACATAATGGTGGTCCAAACTTGTTTCACCCCACTTTGAGGCTCTCCTTCTTTGGGATTTACTCTTTGTTTTAGGAAGATGTAGTTCTTCAAGGCCACACTCACAGACCGCTCTCCTCTGGAATTTGTAATCCTGTTGGAAGGGGATTTGTTTTTTTTTTTAATGGCATCTACATAAGGCAGGTGCAATAAAACCACCAGCCTCTCCTGCATTGTTTATTTCTGAGTCTGTATAGTTCCATTCAGTGGGGAGGAAGAAAAAAAAAAAAAAGAAGAAGACAAGGCAAAGTAAAAGCATTCTTTTGTGCCCTCTAGCTGCTAGAAGCACAAATAGAAAATACAATTCTCTCATGACTAAATTCACCTTCTATAAAGTGTGAGTGGGGGGAGGGGCACATTTGCTATGAACTAAATGTCTTTTTTCTTTACATAAGAAAAGATATCCAAGTAAATAACAGTTTACTACCTTGGATTCACTGTGCCTTCATTTCCATTAGACAAAGCAAAGTAATAATTCATGAGGGGCTCTTAGAAAATTAAACTGGGATATCACTTTGGTGGAGCAGCTAGTTAATATGACACACATAGTTTGAACTGGCCATTGCTCTGAGCTCTGAGAGTGGATCAATTGCTTTTCGTTTTTAATGGTCAAGGAGTAGGGAATCTCAGTACCAAGTGACTTTTGTTTGTTTTAGGAACTTTGCAACTGCTTTTGGCATCGTGAGGAAGCTAGGATGGGTATGCAGGTTAATGAAGATGAACAGGTCCTGAAAGCTTCCTGGATATGGAGTCTTTCTCTTTCAGGTCATCCCTAAAGGAAATGTTCATTTGGGGAAGATAATCTTGATAGCAGTTGGAGTTACAGCCCTTTGTATCTAGGCTATAGCTCAAAAGAAAAACAACAACAACACAAAAATGTGTGTGGTGTGACTCTCTTACAATGCCGAGAATGTTCTGTGTAGGTGAAGGAAATTTTTGGAGGATTCCACAGAGGAAAACCTGGAAACCTGGAATGCCTACTTTGTTGCACAATTCATGTGTGAGGAGGGAAAGTCTCACAACTTGGAGCAAATCAGCCGTTCCAGATTGTGTGTATGTAAGAGAGTGAGAGTTTGAAATGTGCAGAATTTAAACACAACAACACTGCTATCCAGGTTTCTGAAGAAAATGATTCCAGAAGTGCCGGGCATGCTCTGTGCATCCTGGAGAGAGTGAGTGCGTAGGGGGAGGGGTGCTTGGCCCCCCCCCCCAGAAGGAAGTTGAGCTGTTTAATGATTCAAGGGGATCTACGAGAATACTCTCCCCCCACTTCCTTCCCTGAAGTGAAGGCACAGTTCAGAGGACTCAGTTGAGGACCCTCACAGCCATTCCCAGCAATTCCCGGGATGTGGTGAGTTCATCCGAAAGGGCTCTGTCTCAACAGATGTTCTAAGTGGCGCCTCCTGAGCCGCTCTTGTGTGGTGGAGAAATACAGAAATCAAGCTAAATCAAATTAGGCAGCGGAGTAAGAAAATAAAGGTCAGGTCCACCAGCAACCGAGGAAACAGCCTAAGCCAATATGGCCATCTTCAGTCAGGAACTAATTAAGGGCTGATTGTCCTTCTCGGCGAAACCTCAAAAATGAATGGTGGTGAATTATTAAAAACAACAACAACAACAAAAAATAATGCAAAATCCCCCGCTCTCTGCAGTATGCCAGATGAAAAGATAGGAAGACAGAATATCCAACGGAACCGTGCCTCTTGGACACAGATAGTCCCTAAATCCCCAGCTCTCTTTGTTTTGATTACATTTTTTTTCATCCTTGAAGGGAGCAGGGAGGAAACTCAAAGCCTGTCTTGTGTTACAGCTCCCTTACCTTTGTCTGCCCATCTCAGCTGGTATTTAATTGGTCAGCAATAGGAGGGAAGTCTCCTTTGAGGTAATGAATATTGACTGTTTATGTTGAAATGTCACTGTGAAAAGAAAGCCCAGCACCAAAGAAGGAGAACCCAGTGTGAGCCTCCAACACAAAGGAGGCACGGGAGAAACCAGGCACCGAAAAGCAAAGCAGCTGAAATTCAAAGAACAGCACTAAACAGAAATGGTACCACATGTGTGGGAATTTTAAGTTAGCAGTTGGCAGGCAGAAAAAGTCATTTTTGTTACCTGTTAGAACCCAATGTAATTTCATGTTCCCTCCAGAACGGCCTTGAAGGCCACGATTCATGGGAATGCTTTCATTCAGAAACAGCGCTCAGCTTTCAGGGAATAATTTCCACTTTGTGAAGAATGAGGTAAACCTAACCAGCCCTGGTTACACAATTCTAAACGGTAGGAAGAGGGGAGAACAGGCTCCTACTATACCGAGACTGCAAGGTCCGCATAGCTAGCTTCTGCATTTTCAAACAGATCCACTGGCCTGTTGAAGTTTCTGCAGTGGCAATTAGAGATTTTCAGGTAAACAAGGAAAGCAAAGGAAACACATTGTCACCGGCCAAGTCTAGTGTACTAATGAGCCTTGCTGTGTTGAACATATTATCAGTTAATAATTTGGGATATTGCCTTCAGTGTTTCTTGGTCATTTGAAAGTGTCTGCGAGCTGACAGCTGATACTGTTTCCTTAACCCTTTCTGTTCTATCCCTTGAGCCTTTATTTATGTTTGGTTTTGTGGGTGAGCTTTGTCTTGTTCAGCCATAATGGATTTTATGTCACTTCTTGAAATGGACTTTCCCTTTTACTATTTTTTTCCCCCAGATGGTAACCAGCTGGATGGGTAATATCAAGAGAAAAAATTTAAAGAAAAAAAATAATCTAGCAGACCTATGTGATTTTGAGTCATAGGAAGTTTTAACTTTGCCAAGTTTCTGATGTTTAGGAGGAGTCTCTCGGTCTCTCTCCTTTGGATTTCACAATATTTTGTAAGTTAGTGGTAATCACAAGTATTACACTTCTTGCATATTTATTATGAAAAGGAAACAGGAGTGAACCAAATGTCTAACAATGGAAGTACTGCCACACTCAGGGATTGTATAAAGAGACTGGAAAACGAAAATAAACAGAAAACTGAGGTTTCTGGTTCCCCTCAATGGGGAGTTGTAGTTACTGTTCAGCCTTGCCGTTCACATGTTTCAGCTGACATGTCTGAACTGTATCATAACGAGAACTCCACCACAACGAGTTTCTAAGGCAAGAGTTCATTATCCTTTCTCTTTGGATCCAAGATGCAGAAGAGTTTGTTGTTTTTATAGCCCAATCAATTAGGTTGTTTTTTTTTTTTTTTTTTTTAAATCTTGATAAATAAAAGATGGCATGTGTACTCACACTCTGGGTCAGGCTGGAAACCTAACCTGTGACACTCACCTACATTGAACTAACAAGGAGCACGCCCTGCAGAGAGTGATACTTCTTCATTAGCAAGCTCCATTTCACCTTTAAAAACCCTGGGCTTCCCTATTGCCTTAAGTGAGATTGAGATGTCTTAGGTCTCCCAGTGACATTTAGGAATCCTCCAAGACAAAAAAAAGGGGGGAGGGGTGAGGGGGAGGAAGTCATCACTTCCTCAGTTCACCTGCAAAGAAGATGTCATTAAAAGAGGGAACAAAATGAGACCCTGTCAACTTGTTAGGGCCCAAAAGGTAATTCTGCCATCAGCTCTGAAGAGGGAGGGTGATACACAATCCTATCATTACTGACACAGGAGAACCTGCTGGTGTCAAAGGTGCTGTCGTCAGAAAAGTTCAGGTGTTGCTAAATTCATTAATGTGTCATCTTGAAAGGAGATGATGTCACTCTGTTGTCTGTGGGGATAAAAACTGGAACCCACTTGCTCCTGTCAACACACTATCATCTTAATTTCGTTTGTTCTGCCCCCTGTTTGCCATCTGTAAGAGGTTAAGGGCCATGGGCGATGACGTCTTAAAAGGCTACTAATATTTGACATCATTTCAATCTGCCTTTTCATCGCCACTCTGACCCCTCCCCCCACCAAAAATATTCTATGTTGTTAAATCAGCATTACTTCTGATAGTTTGCTTGCACGGATTTTCCTAATGAGAGTAGTAGATAGAGGGGCACCTTTTACTCTCTTGTTTGTTTACATTATTAAAGATAAACACACCCACTTTTCTTTATGAGATTATGTGGTCCTATATAACAATAACAAGTTTCGATAGGAATTCAACATTTAAATGTCCTGAGATTGGAGAGATTCTCCAAGTCTTCATTGGCAAAGCATTCCTTGGTTAAATTCCTTGGTTAATTTTTAAATTTAATTTCATAATTGATTTATCATATAAAATTAATTGATAAAGACTCCTACAATGTGCAGCATATAAATGCATGGTATGCTTTGGTGTGGTGAACAGAATTACTTACCATCTCATGGCTCAATCTATATTAAAAGGTATTAAATATATGCTGTGAAGAGACACAATACTAAATAAGTCATTTTGTGAGCACCACAAAACACTTTTACCAATAATGAAAAATTTATTTTTCCCCAGATATTGTTCATAAGTGATGGTTTCAAAAGACAAATCACACTCTGATAATTTAAAAATTTAAACAATAAGTATTTTAATAATGCAATAAATGTCTAATTATCATGTTGATCATCTTATACCTTGATCCAATTCAATATTTATTTATTAAACTCTTTTTCAAAGAAGGAGGTGGTATGCTCTTCAATCTTCTAGAAAATTTCAATAGCCAGATGATAAAGAAAGAAGTGACAACCGCCTTTTCTAAATAAAACTACAGACTACTTGTTATTAGAATTGTTTGCACATTTGACCAATTTGTGTTCTAATGATTGAGATGTAGTATTTGTATATAAAACATTAAACTTAGGAGATATGACATGTTATAGTTGTCACGTCTTTAATAACAAAGAAACATAGTCTGTGTTACAGAAAGTGAAAAATAATTTTAAGTAAGATTGTGTGCACAGTACTAGAAAACAACCTCTTGTCAATCTTTATGTATCTTCAGATTATATATTTCACCTTTACACCTAATTCTACCTTCTTGACACCCAGTTTACTATGCAAGTAAATGGAGTTTCTTGAGGCACAGAAAACAGATATGTGTAAACAGGTATTTTCCTGAAAATAAACCTTGCCTTTTCTATTTCCCCATTTTAATTCAAAATTCATTTTCTGCCTCAAACTGTCAAGTCTGCCTTAAAAGGGAATTTTCCTTAGTTTTAAAAAAACAAAAACAAACAAAACCAGAACAAAACAGCAAATTGCCAGCGTTTTATATTTAGGCAGTGCACATATGTGTTAAGCCAGTCTGAGATTTGAAACAACCACTAGTGATATGCTTAAGCCTACGTGTGTGCATGGCTCCATTAATGAGTTCCACACCCAGATGCTTTGATGTTTTTATTGTCGTCTTAGATCAAGATGTGATTTCCAGCCCCAAATTTGAAACTCAGATTCAGAGTGTTCATACATCCACTGATGGGCAGGCTCCCTGCACAGGAGGTGCAGAACATATCAAAACTTGAGCTGGAGGGAGTCACAGCAAGCAGCTGCTGTGGGAACCAGGGCTGGCAGGGCTTGCCTTCATTGATATATGGAGCACTTAACCTAGTGAGAAGCTCAGAGGTGGCGGGAAGGCTCCCCCTGGACGAGTTTTTCAAGTTGATCTGGTGGTTGTATTGTCGACTCTCAGGGTAGTAGGCAGGGGGCACACACTCTAGACTTTCACTTGCAAGGAGAAAGAAAATCAATCTTCGTGCCCCAAAGATGGGAGTGCTGATGCAGAAAGTCACGGAGGCATTGGAGCCTTGTAAGGAAGCCTCTCAGGAAATGGCTTTAGGCTTCTAGCAAGATCCTGGACTGCATCACAGCCCTCATGAGATGTAGCAGAGTTCATATATAAATAGAAAGGGTGTTTATGGGCCTTGCCCTTGAGATGCTGGCGTTTCTTTGATCAAGAGAGAGGAAAAAACGTCGGAAGCTATAAATGTATCTGTGATTTAGAAAAATAAATATAATTGAAAGGCTTTATTCTTCACAAGAGTGGAGCCTGTATTTTAGGAGAAAAAAAAAACATTGTCCACAGATTACTCTCAATAATTTTCAATAAAGGGGTGTTGTAAGTTTTTAAGTAAATATCCAACTCTGCAGACATATTTTGTTTTGGTTTAAAATCTAGTATTTGATGTTAAGGATTGTTCCTAGGGATCCCGTTTCAAACTGAAGACTAAATTAAAAGCATTCTGGAATTAAAATCATTTGAAAATATTCTAGATTACATGCCCTCATGTAGTCAGTAGCTGAACTGCAGCCACTACTTGGGGACACATTACATGTAGTGAAAGGAACCATTTTAATGAAGTGATCATTTTAAGATCAAGAATAAAGGGCGGCAGAGCTTGCCATGGTAACATTCATGTAAAGCAATGCTGGCCTGGTTGCTGAATTTCCTTATCCTTTGAAAGTCCTGCCATTGTTCTGTGACCACCCATTTGTGACACAGGAAGATCTAGATGGGGCACCTGGCTGCTCCAGAGCTCCCTGGATAGAGCCACCATGTGTTCCTTTGCAACTCTTTATATAATAAAGTTGCCCCCACAGTTGTTTTAGGATCTCACTGGCTGCACCTCTTTACTGCAACACTTTTTGTTCAGTCTGTAAAAAAGAGGCGATGAGCTCTTTGATTTTATTTTTCACTAAACTAAGAATTTTCAAAATCCTTTTACTTACTTAGTTGCTTTGCGTTAAGGACAGATTGGAGAAAAGAAATCTGCTTTCATATTCTCTTCCATTCTTATAAATTCTTTCTCTTGTCTTAACTTTGAAAAGTGCCAGGGACACATTTTTCTGATGCGGGTAAAGAGAATACCTCCCCCACCCCAACACACCCACCCACAGAGCACACACACACCTCCTTCAGCAGGATGAAACGGTAGGTAGCCTTGGAAGGAGCTTTTTCTTTCTCTGCAATACTACTTCTGGCAGAAGATCTGGGAGGATGCTTGGCCCCATGGAAGACTGAGTATTTGGGTCAAAGGAGAGAAGTAGATACTATTTTATACTAGCAGAATGTTCTTTTCTTCAAGTTCTGTCTTGAAATTGTTATTATTTTTTTAGGGCTGGCGGGTTAGTGCAGTGTAAGCACGTGGACCTCAGCTCTCCTGTGAAAAGCAGGGCACAGAGGCATATGCTAGTTCAATAGTGCTGGGGCATGGGGCTGGGGTGCAGAGACAGACCAATCCCAGGAGGCATATGCTAGTCCAATAAATAGTGCTGGGGCATAGGGCTGGGGTGCAGAGACAGACCAATCCCAGGAGCTGTCCAGCCATCCAAACTAAAATTGTGAGCTTCTGTTTCAGTGAGAGATCCTGTTTCAGGGCAGTAAGACAGAGTGCCATGGGGACGATACACTCACTGGGGCTCTCTGTGTGGACCAATCATGAGCGCATACACAAGCACCCCCAGCCTCCTTCCAACCTTTGCACACACTAAAATAAAATGAAACAAATGAAATATTCTCCATAGGTCTGTTCCCAGCAGATCATAGGCAAGAAGTGAGTCCCCAGAAAGCTCCGAGATTGAGTCAAGACTCCCCAATCCCGAATGTCCAGGTACCTGCCTTCTTTGCTTAATACCGCTTCATGGGCTGAATATAAAAATCCCTACTTGGAATTCTTCAGATGAGAACCACTATAGCAGCTGCTTTTCTCTTTTCCCTTTGGGGAAAATAGGTGAGCAGCTTCTGATTATTTGTTGATATAAAGGGAAAGAGCACGGCAGAAAGTGACAGGTCAGTCGTGGGCTGGATCCGTAGAACTGTGGCCCAAACTCACAGTCTATCAAGCTAAAAGGAAGAATGGAGCATCTTTCCAGCACACTCATTTTCAACCCAACTCTACGCTTCCGACTTTAGCTTTGAGAAGGAAATTATGACATTTAAAAGAATCTCCCACGCTTTACAAAAAGCATGTGAATATCTATAAGTATTGATCCAAAACGAGTGCGATGAATAATTTATAATGAAATATTCTTTCTTTCTCTTTCAATTTGAAAGGCAGTCTCTCTCTGTCTCTCTGTCTCTGTCTCCCTTTCTTTCTCTTTCAAAAAATGATGGCTAGAAAACCATATTTTCCCCTCTGTCATCTTACAGCCATTCCGTATTTTTAGAAAAATGTGTTGTTTGCAAAGGCTGTTTGAAGTTGAGGAGGAAAAGCAAACTGTAATGTACACTTACCAAAATGGAAACATATTGCGGATGTTCTACTTTTAGGGGGAAAAATAGAACTTGAGGGTTTTTTTTTTGGGGGGGGGATCAGAACAGGATATATACTTTGCTGTAATAATGCTGTTGTCTTTGTTACGTGTCCTTGCTGTGCAGAATCATTTAAACATATCTGTTTCCTTGAATAAAATGGGGATTTCATTTATTGGAAGTAATAATTCCAACTGAGAATATACTCTTGCGTAATGAGAGAAAAATGAACACATGCACACAGCTTCTTTCACAGTTTGCTTGAGAAGGGGGTGGGCCCTTGATGTGCTAAATATTCGCAAATCTCACCAAGAGCCGGGCTTTAATTGATCATGATTTTGGGTCATTTTGGGAATGCCTGTCAATATTTTCACAAAGGGGCAAAAAGTCCTGCCCTTCCTTCCTTTTTCTCTTATACTCTCAGGCACAGATTCATAGAAATCAATGCCTGTCCCCCCCCCCCCCCTTGAAAAAGACATTGGCTAATTTCATTAGACTTTTAATGTGGCTCCAAATGGGCTTTGCTGAAGGGAGCATCTCCTCCATCTCTCTGTTTGTCTCTATTTCTTCCCCATGGAGTATGCCCTTTCAGATATTTGGAATTTTGTTGTTTCAAAATTCTTCTAGTTTCTTGTTTTGATTCATGTGATGCAAATGAAGACAAGAACAAAGGAAAGAACTATTGGGTCCGGAGGTTGTTAGTTTTGGAAGACTGGCCTTTGTGGGCCTTGCTGCCGTCTCCCAGAATTGTTAGTTTATTTTTGTTCCTCGGGCTCACAGAGATGGTATATATACATGGCAACTTATGAAATACGTTTAGCAGCACACCAAATTCACATGTCCTAACATCTGACAACTATTGTGAAACCTCCTTATTGCCTTTAAGTAAAAGTTATTCGTCACTTAAAAGGAAATTATAGTTTTTTTTCTATTGAATTTGTTGGAGTAGGTTTATTTTTCCTAAACAACCAAACATGAATTCGATTTACGTTGTTCAGAAATGCATGCTGGTATCAAGTTTCTGCCTTTGTTCCAAGGAGACAGAATGGAGTTGCATACAAAGTACATAAGAGTTTTGGGATGATTGCAGAATTTAGGTTCAAACCAAGTCTCTCCATTGATTGGCTATCAATCTGGGCAAGTCATTTTTTTAGTATTTATTCAGATGCCAAAGAGTTACAAAATCCATGATAATAATGATGATGAGATTCTTTTGAAGAATAACTGAGAGCTGCTTCACCAGACTAGATATACCCTCACTAATGAGTCATCTGGTACTCTGTCAGTGGTAAGTCAATCATGTCTTGCCTTTTCTCCTGGGCTTACAACAATAGTCTTCAAATATTGTGTAATATATCCCACCAAATACAAATAAGAATAATAGTATAGTTGGCTTCCCTCATCTATAGGTTCTACATTGTCAAATTCAATTAGCTTTTTAAATTTTATTTTGGAAAACGGGAGCATTTTAACTGCAGAAGTCAGAGTAGAGGAGGAATAAATAACAGCAAGGATACTTGAAAAAGCTAGAAATAAGCACAGGTTTTATGTGTATTTAAAGTATGTTCATAGTATGTGTGTATACAAACATACATAAACATACATACATACGTTCATACATACATACATTCAGTGCAAATAAAGTTATACAACCTGAGGTATTATAATGCTTCCCCTCCAAAGCCACAGACTATCTACCTCCCACCCCATCCCCACAAAAAACCAGTGCCAGGCACAAGAGGTCTTCCTTCATATTGTTGGTCTGGGAAGTCCAAAAGATTACCAAAACAATGTAAACTATTGTTATTGACCTGTGTAGCTTATAAGAACATGAGGGTCAGATCCTGTTGTTGAAGGCACACACACTTTGGGCCCATGACTTGAAAGAATTGAATTGGGACTAACCTGCAAAACTCTTCTCTGAGGACTAGTTCTTATAGTACCTGAAGGCACTGTGAAAGTACCTTAGAGAGAAAAAGCAATCAATAGGACCTGTGGTGCCTATGAATCACAACAATGGCCAGCATGGCAAAACATTCCCAAGGGTGCAATAGTGGTATTTATATCTTGGGAGTAACCAGTAGCCATCTAATTGGCATAAGGCCCACTCAGTAGGAGGGAAATGGATGCCTAATATTATAAACCCAGTTTCCTACCTGTGTCTGGTTAAATCCTGGACCCTAAAGGAGAACGTACTACTGACACTTTCCTAAACCCTTAGAAATTTCTAATTCAATTTTATAAACTTATTTTTATTGGTTATTTTATTTATTTCATTTCAAATGTTGCCCCCCCCAAACTTATTCTTATATGCAAAGATATGTGTCTCTCTCATCTCTTATCCAAGCAGCTTGTTTTGTGCAGAAAGCCACAACTGGTCCAAATGCAGTCAACAACCAAAGGTGGGGTGCCCATTCTCAGTTAATATGTCTATAACACAGTTTATACCGATGTCTCAGGGAACATCACAGAGGAGGGGGTGAGAAGATGAGAGCCAGAGAACAAGGGCTTTTGCTGTGAGATAATGTCTTTTGTATATACCAGGGAAGCTGCACCCATAAAATCTCAACAACATGTTTGCCTAAAAGGACAAGTACAATTACAATATCATCGTAATTACAGTGGCATTCCAACATGGATGAGGAAAATCTTGTAAGTCCCCACTGTTGCATGAGGAACTACAGTCAATTAATGGCTGCTGAGAAAGAAAATGTCAGTCTTTCCCTGGAATCAGACTCCTGGTAGGTTCTCCAACTGCAAGTGGCTAGCCCTAAAATATATATACATACAAGTAACATTAAATGGATTCGGCCTGTTATATGTACATATACATATGTATATAAGATGATCTTATAACCTTGTGAGGAAGTGAAGGAGACATGGGAGGAGTTAGAGGAGGAAAGGGGTGAAATGATATAAATGCAGTAGTCAGGCATGAAATCCTCAAAACATTATAAATTAAAAATTCTCATCTGCACTGAATATGTCCAAATGAATCCTTTTGTTATTCCCTCAAATTATAATATAACCCATATTTATGTAACATTTGCATGTGTTAGGCATTATAAGTAGCCCAGTATGGGTAGATGTAACTTCTATAGTGATACTATACTGCTTTACCTAAGAGACATGAGTACCTGAAAAATTTGGTATGGTCTTTGCAATCAATCCTCCATGCATAGATACTAGGAGACAGAACTCATGTTCTCATAGGACAAATGTAGGCTTTTCTTCAAAATCCTTTGGGTTGGCACATTCTTCTTTTCTAGTTGACCAAGGTCTCCTTCATGTAACTTGTACTTAAGGCTCATCAATGTGCTTTTCCTTTGAAACACACTTGGTATTTTCCTGCCTCTGCTCTTTGTGAGTTCCCCATGGAACTCATTAGTTATCAGGATTAATTTCTCTTTCTTCTCTACTCCCACAGCTCTTTGCACCCCAAGTCTTCTGACTTATGTAGAAGCTGTCTCTCTCAGGCACTGTATTTTAAATTACTTAATTCAATAGCAGACTTTTGCCCTTCTTCATATAATGCCATCTATCATGTATGCCATCATTTTCATACAGATCTTAAGTCTAAGGTCAGAGTAATCCTATAGCTTACTTTTGAAGCTTGAAATTTCGCTAAAAAAAGGATGCTAGTCTTGATTAATTCTAGGACCAAGATCAAACTAAATGATTTGTACATTCAAGGTTAGGAAAAAAAACGAATTTCAAATTAATTGTCTCTTAGGACTCTAACCAATTAAAAACAAACAAACAAACAACAACAACAACAAAAACAGTGATTCTCAACCTGTGGGCCAAGTTTTTTTGGGTGTCAAAAGACCCTTTCACAGGGATTGCCTAAGACCATCAGGAAACATAGACCTTTGCATTATGATTCATCACAGTATTGAAATTACAGTTAGAAAGTAGCAACAAAAAATAACTTTATGGTCGGATCACTACAACTCAAGGAACAGCATTAGGAAGGTTGAGAAGCACTCCCATAAATAAACCTACAAGGTTTATATTGATGAACATTTTAGCATTAGTTCTGATTATTTGAAGGATGCCTCTGCTAGGACCATGAAATAATTCTAGCACTGTAGACAATATGTGATTTTCCTCAGACCCTCAAGTATACTAGGGACATTTGAAGAAACCTTGCTTTCTAGCAATGGATTAAACACTCCTCAACACTCCCCATCCCAAAATACCTGTGTTTGAGGAAAACAGTAGCCACATTAAGGATTTCAAAATTTGGATTTAAAGGTCATGTTCACAGTTGAGCAAAGTCTAAATGTGTTCAATCCGTATAATCATGACAGGACTCCCTATAATTTTTCTACTTATCTTTTCACTCGAGAAGATTTTATGTAACACCAGTACATAGGTCTAGAAAATAGACAGACAAACCAAGCATTTACTGATAGTAAATTATAACAAAATTCTTTGATCTACACATGATTTTGTCATTTACCAAGACAAAAGTAAATTTACATACTAATGAGATGGATGTACTTGTTTATTTTTATATAAAAAATTAAATCTTGGATGAATATTTGACACTACAACATGTAAAGCATCTTCAATGTTTTTCAGAGTTGATTGATGTTTTGATTTTGTTCTCATCAATGATGAGAACACTGCTTTGCATAAGTACGTAGTATGAAATGCAAAAGTATGTCTAGAACTATTTAAGAATTTATTAGAAATTCTTCCCTCATCTCATGCCAAAACTCATTTAATGTTATTTTTAAAAAACTCAAGTTAGCAATTCAAACATAAAATTTTAATTTAAAAAATTTTTAACACAACACAACATCCATTTCCCAGAAATATATTAGTTTGATACTCAGTTATGGAGGAATGATAATTAGAAAATACTGAACGATTCTATTTTCCTTAATAAAGCCATTATCATTTTCTAAGAGCAGACAATTTTGTACGCATAGTTAAGACAGTACAGGTTATAACATACAAAAGCCTTGAGTTTGAATTAATGTATCTCAGATCATATGATGGCATGTGCAGGACAAAGAGTGTCTGTTATATGTTCAGAACCTGTATTGTAATATGAGTGAACTCTGCTAGAAACACCTAAGATTCTTCGAAGATCACTGAATTGATTTTGGGTTGTTGTTTGTTACCAAGTATTCCACAATTTCTACCTTCAGTTATGGGACCTCATATGAGGCTATGACCCACAGATAAAGAAGCTGTGAGATATAAGAAAGAATTAAACTTGAAAATCCTTTGGTGACATAATATGTAATCAAAGTTTAGAAGGTTTTACAGTATACAAATGAGATATTGATGGGGTTCTTGAGTTCCAAATGTTTCAATTTACATTTTAAAAGATCACTGGGTAGAAACTCAACATATTTTTCCTTAAAAATATTCATGCCTATATAGTCACTATCTTTGTCCATGTTTCTCAAATTTTGATAATAAACACGGAGGTGACTACTTAAATAGCGTACTTTGTAGGCCAAGTAATATTATGTTTGAGATCTAAGTATTCAACTTTCTCAAAGTGTGTAAACTTCAACTATGTTACTCTTTAATAATCTTTAAATCTCACATGTCGTGTGTCAATTCCATTATCTTTAGTGAACTGATTATTGTAAACGTAGGCAGATATGAAATTCGTATTGAGAATTTTGTTACTGGAATCCAATTGTCATAAAAATGAAGCTGTGACCACTCAACAGTGATCATTTTCACCATACTTACGCAGTGTGCTTATACGCCTTGTGTTTGATGTGTTGTTTGCATTGGAAGGTTGCACATCAAACATTAACATTTATGCTTAGATGTCTGCTCTAACAGAAAGCAAGTTCGGGGCACATGAATACCACATCCCACAGACAATGGTTTGAATAATCCTCCTTGGGGCCATTCCTCCTGGGTTTTGGCCTTGACTCCCAGTGTTCACAGCATTAAGAGGGTTAAAGGTTCTGGCATCATGAATTTATTGTTGTCAGCTCACAGTCCTTAAAGGCAGGATCACTAATGGGTGACCTTGGGGTTCGACCATTCCAGACCCTAGAAGATCAAGTCTCACCACCTCCTGCAAATGCTGTGACCCCTCCATTCTCACTGTCCCTGCCCTAACCTTTAACTCACTGATCTTTGACCAAAGTATTAAGCAAACACCTGCTTGGGTCTGTGGTCAAAGAGTGTGGATGTGAAGAGCTACCATCATTTCACATGACTAAGCTGTGGTAATAATAATGAAATATAAAGCAGATCTGTGGACATGCTTACAGTAAGTAATTATATTGTTACTGACCACATGCAACCCAGATTCTGTAACAACCCTTGTATATGCTGAATCAATGCTAATCAGGTTGACCAGAGCATTAAATGAATTGTCAGTGGACACACTGAGGCTTCTATGATTTGCATTAACACGGAGAATAGTACGGCAATATTTATTCTCTATTACTACAAGAGATCAAGTCTGAAATTAAGTTTAGAATGTCTTAGATCTACCATTGACACTAATGCAATGTTCATTAATGTTTAACGGGGTACCAGGAATCATTTAAATGATTAGATGAAAAATATTTGATGAAGACAGCTGAGATGAATTTTGTACTTTGGGGGAAAGAGGAAGAATGTTATACTGAAACTACTCTAAACACTTAGTTTCTTTTTAAAGAAAAAAGTAGCAGAATGATTTGAGTCACCTTAGCTGTTTTCGTTCACGTTTTATAATATCAGGTTCACCTGCTACATTGGAACATCCTAAAATATGAAATGTGGGAGTTAGAAGTGCATACAAAAGAGCTAAGACCGAAGGAGTGTTTCACTGTGAAGATTAGTGTATACCATTCTTGATGAGCAATTTGATAGTCTTCTTGCTTTAATGTGAAATGTTATGGTTTATCATTATATGCTAAAATAAAATTATACACACCAAAATAAACAAAACCAAGCAGTCCAGATTAACTATCATTTATCAAAATATTTTATAAATAAATGACACACTTCTTACATAAGACATTTTTTTCCTTAGAGATTTCTCATTAATTTCTAGTTTTGTTGTTTGTATGCACATTGTACTCACAGTTCTAAGGAAGAATATTCTTTCAAATAGTCAATCTAAAAATGTAATGTCAACGTAAATGTAAAAACTCTAATCATATGATGTATAGAAGACATTGCAGACTAATTTGTAGTACTACATGGTATTTTTTCAATTCCATTTTCTTTTCCAAAATAAAATCCATAGTGTTTTCACGTGTGTGTGTGTGTGTGTGTGTGTGTGTGTGTGTGTGTGTGTGTGTGTGTATACATAAAATTTCCTATCTTTCTGTTGACTCAGGGAGAGATTTGGTTTTTTATCTTTTCTTTTAAATAGTTTTTATAAAGCAGAAAAAAAAAAAACCTCAATAGTCATTTTCTATCTCAACCATATTCCTCACAAGGATGTATTTGACAGGAACCTTCTTCTACCATCACAGCCTATGTTGCAATCCAGATCCTCAGCTCCTTGTACACTGGGTGAAGAAGAAACTACTTGCAAGTCCATTTTCCAGATGAGGACACATGACAGAAGCCACTCAGCTATCCTGTGGCAGAGCTGTCATTTAAACTCCCCAGTCTGATCCTAAAGCCATTCTTGTAAGCACTACTGCAACTGCTTTGCATCCCAAGTGATAAATCTGTTAAAAGCCTCACAACTTTTTCTTCTTTCTCTGCTATATGTCATTGCCAAAGATTCACTTGGGCTATGGCAGCTTCCTCCACCATTTCCTGAGACCAAGACGAAGTACTCTTACCTTTATTTTCCTCAATCACTGCATTCGGCAGCTTAAATATAAATGAATAAATAAATTAAATTTAAAAATGCACAATGTATACAGTAAGCCAGGTTTTGTGGGTCATGCTTGTAATCCTAGTGCTATGGAGGACTGTCAGGACTTCGAGCCCAGTCTGTGCTGCATATCAAGAATTTCAGGCCAGCCTCAGCTATCCTGTGAGTCTCAAAAAACAAATGGACAAAAATAAATTAACCTGCTTAATTAAACAAATAAGTTATATTGGTATTCGTCCATATGACTTTAATATCTAGAGCTATTAAATAAACTTCTTTAATGGGAAGAAATATCATGGTCCCTTTATCAATAGCCATGGAAATTCGAAATCCAGGTTTTGACTGATCTGGATAGATGTTTTGGGTATGTGCTTGAGTCCTCTTTTGACAAGGATATTGTCTATCACAACCCGGATAAAGATATTTATATGAATCTTTTCATTTGTAAATAATGTGGTCCCAGAATGAAGTAATCTGAAAGGCTAACATTCTCATGCATAAAACATAAATGCTGACTATGTTAACTCACTTAATTAGGAGGGACCACAGACGGGTGTGAATAGATGACAAAGGTAAGAATCATTTCTTTTTTTTTTTTTTTTTTTCTGATAAATTTTAAGGAAACTCTAAGGAAACTTTTAATCTACTGTTTATTGTTTTTTTTTTTTCTTATTTTATTTTTTTCCCAAGACAGGTATTCTTTGTGTAGCTCTGGCTGTCCTGGAATTTGCTTTATAGACAATGATTGGCCTCAACATCAGAGATCCACCTGCCTCTGCCTTCTGAATGCTGGAATCAAAGGCATGGTGACATCTCTATTTTAAACTCTGCTTCATTGGTCCCAAGTTTCCCATGTAAAAAAAAATCCCAAATGATTATACTATTGATATAGAAGTCATGGAAGACTTGAGGAAAGATGAAAATTGGAAGATAAATTCCATTCATGAATTTCCTGTTGTAGGAGGTAGCTAATCTATGGAGTGTGTTTCTTTACAGTGACGCAGGAAACACCATTATGACTGGACATCTGAAAAGTTACATGTTGGAGTGGAAATGGACTTGCTCATGACTATTTTATGAAATAGCATGGGAAAAGATATTTAGAAGAGCATTTATATTTGTACCAAATTACACCGCGATTTCTCTTGTCTTGAATGTGTTCAATAGTAAGAAGATATAACTGACTTAAAAGGGAAAACAATGTGGTGAATGAACTGAATTGATGAATCCGGTGGAAGCCTGGTAGCTAGTGGAGCTTCACCTAACACCTGTCCTGGCTAGACACCAGTGTGATTTGTTCTCCGAAAGAAAAGAGATTCAGGTATAGGTTTGTGAATGACAAAAAGTATCAGGAGCCATTGCTATGACAAGTGGCTTCAGAAACACAAAGGGTTCAGGATTTTCACATTAGACAAAATTTAAGAAAAAGATCCACAGTTGAAATCTTCTTTGATGGCAACCTGTGTATCTGTGACTGTGGATGTATATGTGAAATCTTTGAAAGAATTGTAGCATGGTTTTCAAAAGAGAAATCCAAAGCCGTGTGAATGGTTTGAAAAGAGCATCCCTGAATAGAAAATGTGCATCAGTCAAAAGCATCAATAAATATGTCTTTTTCATATGCAAATGACAATTTCTAAAGTAAAGGAGGCATTGTTTTATAAATAGTGAGATAATATTCTTGAAAAAGGTTACCCATGATTACATAAGTTATCTCCTTCATAAAGAAATTTAGAACTCACAATTGCTCTTTTCATTAAAATGGGCTTCCCATCCAGACTCACACTGAAAGCCAAACTCTGAATTTTAATTAGAGATAATAAATAATTATATCACTTAGGAAACCAAAACTACTAATGACCAGTGGTCCCACACTGCTGCATTTAATGAGTGGAAATTGATACGCAAATCATATTAAAGGCAATAAGAGGTAGGTGGGAGATTGGCAATAAACAGATAATTTCTAAATGTAACCGGATCTAAAACAGGAAGCATGTATTGGACCAGTCAAAGATCTTGACGCCCTAAGAACTCATCTTCTATTGATATGATTATAACATTCTCCATTCCCCATTAAGGTGGTTACTGTCTTAATTTTTATAGTGAAAGGGAAAAGAGAATGGTGTGAATTGTAATTTATACATCTTGCAAGAAAGACAAAACTTATTTCCCCCCCTGCTTCCATTCTCCAACTGCTCTCCTCCCCCCTTTCTTAAGAAAAGCACATTGACATTTCAAGAAAAATTACTACCCCAGAGTCAAGGGCAGAAACACTGGAGAGACAGCCTTCCTCAACCTACACAGCCCAGAGGGACCAGCTGACGCAGAGACTCAAGCCATTAGAGCTGGGACAGTGCTGACACTGACCTATGTTGCCACTTGGCATTGTCCCGCCATCTGCACAAATGTGAACTTTGCCTCCCAAACTTGGCTTCTCAATTAACATGTCCAGCTGGGGGAGAATTCCGTCATTTCCCTAATATCCTTATTGCCATTGGCCTGACATGTTAATATTAAAAATATATGGGCACAGATCAAGGATTTTTTCTCAAGTACTTCTGTTTTTATAGCTGATAACAGGCAGGAGGTGAAGGCAGACACAATATAATTTGAAAAGCATAACCCTGATTAGGCGCTGATTGGAATGCTGTTATACCTTACATTTAAAACCTTTTTATTATTAGAGCTAGCTGTCAAAACCCGGCTCTGAATCACATATGAAATAGATGCAAGGGCATGTGACGCCTCGCTACTTCCGTGCAAATAAATTTATAGTTCAAAGTGCCATTTTCTTTGGATGTGTCCTTAAGTATCAGACAACTGTCATGTGCATTGCTGAGGTGTTTGCAAAGATGTGTCGTCGTGCTTTAATTTTCTCTCTCTTAATGGACACTCGTCTTCATTCTCAGCTACTGTTCATTTCATTGTGTTGTTATGCATTGACATGGTAGAGAAAAACATGATAGATCCATCATTAGATCATAAATGGACACTGTTTGTGAAGACAAGGATTGGAGAAAACCCTTACCTTTAACCATAGGAAGCAAGGGCAAGAACAGGGGAGTTAACACTGTAGATATCCATACAATGTCAGAGTTATCAGGAGTCACTTCAAGTCTCTTGAATGAGGATTTGGCTTCCAAAGACCTGCTCACCAGGTTCAAACCCTGCCTCTTCTCAATCAGCCTTGAGCAGGCTCATTCATCACTTGGCCAGTTTTCTCATCTTCAGAAAGGAACAGTTCCCAGCTCAGTGTTCTTCAGAAGAATAACAGACCACATGTAGGAAGATTCCAGAAGAATGGTGAGAAATGACTACTCAGTCGCATTTGCTACCATTTTGGTATTTGCTTCTATTTAGCAGTGATGCTAAATGGTTTCTAATGTCTTTGGAACAGTTGTTATGACATGAAACTCCCTAGCTTCTCTAGCCAGTCTTTAAAACAGCTTATCATTTAGAAAACTTCTGTACTATTTGTTCACCCACACCTTTGTATCACAAAGAACCAAGTGGTTCTGCTTCTGCCTGTCTTTCTGAAAGAAAAAAAAAAAAAAGCAAAGAGTGAAACAGACAAACAAAACATTCAAGCTTTTAAATGTGTTCCTTAAGCAGATTGTTACTCAATATCTACTGCACAGATGGAAATTTTTCTACCACTGAAACCTGCCCAGCCCAACCTGGCTCCTCAATGGACTTTGTCTACAAACTGTATTGCATTTAGCAGTGATGCTTGAGTGATGTGATCAAGATGGCTCCAAATTTGCTCTGGTTTGAGCTGGATTAAACTCTTGTCACCACCAATTTGTATCTGTGTGACTTAGGTACAGGTAAACTCTGTGAGCTTCAAACTTATTGTATGTCAAGTAGGGGTGTTGTTTCCCTCTTTGAAGGATTTCCAGGAAGGTGGATAGATCAATGAGCAGGGAGATAGAAGAGAATCTTCTGTGAGTATGTGTCACATGCTCATCATCATTTGAGGCGAAAGACTTTTCCACTTTTTTGGAGAAACAGTGCAGCTATTAACTTTTGGCTCAGTGGTGACAGGACACATAAAACATAAGCTTGAAAGAGATATTGACCTTTAAATGCAGCCTTTAGTGGAACAATACGAAAGTCCAGGGAAATCTGTAGAAGGATGGATGCTTGCTCATAACAAGATTCTGAACCTATTCTAGGTCTCACTCAACACAAGAGAGCAGCATTCCAGAACTGGTGAGAGATGTCAGACACTAACACTTATTTAGAATAACCACAGTTAAACCATCTATCTAGTTAAATTGTCATAGGTAGACTTATGAGCCTGGGTTTTAATGACCTAGTGATAGAGAAAATGAAGAAGAATGTCTACCTTACAGAGGTCAGGCTGAGAGAAGGACATACAACTACACCTATCCCCCCAAAATGAATTCAGGAGAGTAAGTATTGACCAATTTACAGGAAAGACAAGCAAGAAGTGTAGCTATCAGGGTCCCTGATCAAAATGCTGTATGATGTGACCCAGCTCAGGTCTGTTGATCTCTTCTCATTCTGTGTTGAATGTTGGTCAGACTATACTCTCCCCCAACAGAGGGAATAAGATGTACCAGAGACTCATAACTGGACAATATGCAAAGAATGAGAGCCTGGAGGGTTCAGATTTATATGGGGTATTTATGTTACACCCCTTCTCCACAAGGCTCAGGGATCATTGCAGAATTGGGAGTGGGAAGATTCTAAAAGGCAGGGGTAGAAGCCATCTACAGTGAAACAGTATCTGGCAGTATGAAAAGTTTTTTGTACATATGAACTCATGGTGGCCATGACTACACAATCAAGATCTATGTAAAATCAAATCAGCAAAAATCTCAGATTGGAAGAAGAAAGAGTTTATGAAGCCCCCACTCTTAGCTGAAGAACTCTTGGTAATTGATGGTTTCTGGCTTTCCTTTTGGAATGTATTTTTGGAGAGGTTAGCATGCTCCAGTAGACAGTCCCAAACCCTGGCCCATACATGCAACTCTAAATAAAATCAGCAGGTTTTGAGAACAAACTATATAAAGTTGGAAGGGGGAAACGTTGTGGGGGAATAGGGGAGGAATTGGAGTGGAGGGTATGGGGAATGGATTTGATCAAAACACACTATGTGAAGTATGAAATTCTCAAACATTCAAAAGTGGTTAAACTGAACACAAGTTCAACATAAAAATTGAAAATAAAAACCACCTTGAACTGATTATTGACTGCAATCTAGGTAATTTGTTTTGTTTTAGGATTTCTTGGGGAACCTCCCCAGTTCAGACATTTGGAGGAGCTTGCAAGCTCCTATTTTAACCTGAAGAAAGTGACCTATATCCTGTTTTGTTTTACAAAGTAATCAGGGAACTGTACCCAAGAGGGATTGTTACCTTGAAGAAAGAATTTTTCTTGTCATAGTTTCACTTTATGCTGCCTGTAAGCTAATTATTTCCCTATCTAAGGTAATTTTAATTGTTTTTTTTAGCTTAAACTAAAATATTGATAGAAAATGCATTTTAGTGATTCATTTATCATAGTGATTTATCATTGTTATATTGCTGAGCAAAATCCATTTACATGTGTGAATGTAATGTTCAATGGGACAGATTTTTTTATATTATCATGCATATATGTACATTAGCTTATTTTAAAAAGTATGTGTGGAACTGTTATGGCCGTATGTATGTTTGTATGTATGTATGTATGTATGTATGTATACCACACATGTACTGGTACCTGCAGACACCCAAAGATGACATCACTGGAGCTGTTGGAGCTGGAGGGGCAGATGGTTATAAGTAGACAGATGGCTGCCAGGAACTTTGCCTGTGTCCACTACAGCATCAGCAATTGCTCCTAACTTCTGAGCCATTTCTGCAGCCCTTCAAGGTACTTTTAAAAAATCATCATTTGTAAAGAATTTTAAAACTCATTCAAATGTCAAGAGTAGCAGTGAAAGAAAAAAAAAAAACAAGATATCAAACAAACATTGCAAACAATTTATAGCCATAGTTTAGGAAAGTGAAAGTGAGAATATTAACCAAACACATGTGTCATGAATCTTGCAAGACTGTTTTATATATACAATTTTTGTCAACTTGAAGAAGCAGGTATTATTATTGGTACAGAGAAGATGAAGCACTGCCTCTTGGAGGTCACTCTTTGTTGATCTACCTGATAGATGACAGGCCCAAACTTTGAGTTCAAGCATGTTTAACCCTAATGTCCATAGTCATTCCACCATATTCCACTACAGATTAATAAACCAAAACAAGTGGCTAAGGATAGGCAAAACTGTAAAAACATACTGATATATCTTCACCCATGTCCAAAGAAAGCAGGTAAGAAATTATTTATGCATGTATCTACCTATTCAGGTATTTTTGAACATAGACAGAGCTGTATTATATAATACAAATGCATCCACTGGGATATCTATCTAAGTTCTCTGCTTCTATCACCTATGGCTTTCTTTATCTACTCATGTTTATCATCTTTCTTTCTATATCAGATTTCTGGCTCAAGCTGTATTTATGGAGTTACATGATTTTAACCAATTTGCTACCTCTGCATAATTGTCCTCTGTTTTTATGTAAAAGTTGGGCTTTAGGCTAGATTATATTTGCTGTCCTTTCATCTCTAGACCTTGATAGGTTTTCCATGATAGCTCATAGTTTTGGACTAGTCATATGTGCCCCTGGCTCCCTGAAAATCTTTTGAACATGGTGCATTAGCTGACTACCTTCTAATACATGAGCCCTGAGAGTAAAGAAAAGTGTGTCTTAGCAATGTGGGTAGAGTTTCATGCTATAACCATCACGAATGATGTCTAGTCAAGACATAATCTGAAAGGTAAATAGACCTATAGAGTCTTTGTTTGTGTGAAGGACTAAAAGCTACTGATTGTTCTTACTCAGAACAGATCTGTGTAAATCTGGGGAAAGACTAATGGCTCTTTTTGACCTGACATTAAGCCAAGCCTGAAACCATGCCACACCATAGTGGTGCCTTATACACAGCATTTAATCAGGCCCAAACAGACTCCTTCATGCTCTTCCAGTACTGTTTCTTTCCCTACTAGAATCTTTTACATCATCAGAAAGATCTTCACAATGAGGAGCTTCTCCAGAGTTCTTGCCTTGAGCTCCTGTGATTATCAGATGCTGGAAAACAATAATGACATGTTCAAGAGGCATCATTCATTTCTCAAAGTCACATGAAAACTACATATTTACTCCTTGAAATGCAACCTAGGTTCATTGCTTAATCATGTTTCATTTATCTATACTACAGTAAAATAGTAAATAGACTTGTGATGCTGAGATCTACATTCTACATGTCAATAGCTTTAGATTTCATGTAAACCCCTATTGTTTCTCTGCCCAACTACAGCCAGTGTCCATGTCTGATGCAACACAGGCCATAACCATCAGCATCAGTTTAAAATAGCCTTGATAACACTAATGATACATAAAGGCCTTCCTGTTGATTCATCATACTGGCTTTACTAACTTCCAGGTGCTTTGAAGCCCTGATTTTAGTCAAGCGAGCAGATATTTAGTACTATAGAGTATTAGCATGATGAAGACTCGTGTATAAATGCGGTTGTGTGAGTTGTGAGAGGAGACACAAGTCAGTTAAAAATTGTAGGTTTAATGCCCTAAACATGGATGTGGAGTAATTTGAAGGCACTGAAAGCTGTAGACATTAGCCACCTATTTGCTTACATAAGGTTTTATATCCAAGTATTAAAATATTAAAGCATTTATGTGTTAGTATGGGCAAGTTTTGTCTGCCTTTGTCTGTTCTATTTTTCTTATATTTACAGTTTTAAAACTAATTACTCAGAGTTTCTCCGGATTGAAATTGTACTTCTCTACCAGGAAACTTTATCCTGCAGTATTTTACTTCCTGAAAGAGTTGCTCACAGGGTCACTGAATTGGGTAAGCACTATGTCAGAGTAATGGGCAAAGCAGAAATAGGGAGAGAAAGGGAATGACTTACCCAGCCACTCAAGAGATATTGTTCTTCTGCTGATTTTTGGGGGGATGGAGTTAAGGCTTTCTAAATAATCTTTAGTCCTATAGTGACTAAGCCAATGACCCTGTGACAGAAGGCGCCATGTTGGACTCTGTTTAAAGTTCTGCCTATTCATCTCTCAATGGATCTTGCTGCTCAGAGCAGATTGATGTTGTGCTGATGTCTCCCATGTTCTGTTTTTTTTTTTTCTTATCCCAACTCATTAGCTGTTATCACAATGTTCTCAGAGAGCAGCAAGCTGGGATCTTCAGCTTAGTTTAGGATTCCCTCTGGATACTCACTGCAAGGGCTGCCAACACGTCCATCTATCTATCTATCTATCTATCTATCTATCTATCTATCTATATATATATATATATATATATATTTATTAGTTGGTAGGTGTCAAATATGACCATTATGTGCCTGTCAGAATTATGTCATTGGCAAATGTATACCATGACATACCTCACAGGTGTATGGACAGAGAGACTTCTGTGCCTCTAGAAACAATCACTGTGAAATACTTTCAACCTTGCTATATGGCCTAACTTCCTAATTTGAAGCACATGCCCAGTCAATTGTGTTTTATAATGCATCTCTGAGTTCATCAACACAGAAAAGTACTATTCTTTCTTCAAAGTGTATCTCAGTTTTTTTTTCACCTGTAGTTTGCAGTACTTTTGAAAAGGCTCACAAGTATCTACAGTAAACATAATAGAAACAGACCATTTATACTAAAATTAAGGGAAAGAAGTCAAGCTGAAAACAAGAGATAAGGGGTAAATTAGATGGTACATTAGACAGTTTATGTCTTCAATATAATGTAAATAATTGCTAGCAGACACTTGCTGGCCCCGTTGGTTTCTTTGTCGTTTAAGAGCCACTTCTCTGGTGTCAGTCATTCCTACCCATGACCTGGATGTGGAGACTTGGAAGCATTTCTTCTTTTCAAGCAATGTGAACAAGGAGGTGAAACCTATCCTACCTCCTATTTTGTATAGAATATCTTAGCAACCACATGTTGTTCATGTTTCCACATCTGGATGCTCTCCAATTCCAGCAGATGGGTCAGCAGCAGGCACTGCATGGTCTTCGAAGTCCACGATATTTATAGTCTGGCCAAGTACAGAAAAAAATTTTTTTTTACCTTTGTGCCAGAGGAAGATTTGGAAAATATATCATTGAAAGTAACAAGTGTGCGCTCATTTTAGCTGTCCTGGGAGAGATAACTCACTGAAGTCATTATCTTGTTATCAAGAACTTCTTGTACTTGCATTGTTATTAAAGTCACGCTATGTTCCAGTCCCTGGAGAAAATGAAGGGCAGGAGAGGCAAGACTAGTGAGTTTTGTTCGAGAGGACAGAGAATAAAACAAGAGGAACATGTGATCTTTTCAAGGAAATAAGCTGTTTTAAGTGCCACAGTAACAAACGGAGGCATATACGAGACAGGTATGTAAGTTGAGGCTCTTGACATTAAGGTGAAGGGAAAAGGTGAGGTTGAGCAGAACTTGGAGCTTAAAGCATGGATGTAAGGGAAAACAGGTGATACCATCTTCCTGAATCTGACCTACTTTCAGCTCAACAGAGGTGTAGAGGTGTTGAACCTGGCTCTCTTCCTTAGCTCTGCAAATGGTGTAAGATGACCCATTCATTGCTCCTATTGGAAAAAACGGCCACAACAGATTCTCAACTAACAAACACAAGGAGCTCATCATGAAGGCAGTGGCTTTAGGTTGCAACATCCTCTGGTCATGGACCTCCTGCTTGCTTTGAAAGGTACGTGCAACATCTTGGAGGATGGAGGACAAAGAGAGGATGCATTTATAGCTCTTACCTGAGCTGTACTGGTATAAAATTAAGTAAAGAATCAAATGAATGTGTGGCTGACATTAAAAGGAGTTTTTTTGTATCTCATAAACTTTGAAATTTGGGGGTTTGCTCTTTATCTTCTCTAAAGAAGGTGTAAGAGTTCACAGAATCACTTTTGTAAAAATCTAGGATTACAATTGGAGCTCTGCATTTCTGCTCAGGACCTTATGACTTCCATATTCAGTTTATTTAAAATGTGTGAAATATGCAGAATCACTGTCCCGATTTAATTAAGGAGGGAGAAAAGTTTCAATTCAGGCAGTATACATTCGATGTCATGGGCAGAGTTTTGCTTAACAAAATTCACCATTGAAGTGGATATTTTTTTCCCCGTAATGTGAAGATCTTTTAAAGTAAAAACTCTCTCTCTCTCTCTCTTTTTTAAAGGTGCCTGTTGTAAAAATCATTTTGACAACTTAATGAATCAAGAGTTGAATAGTAACTCGAAGTGAATATACTGATACTGGACTTAGTGGAGTATTTTTTTTTTTTAATAAGCACCCACCATACATGTTGCCTTCATTGTTAGTTGCTAAAGGAGATAGAAGTGTGAAAAATTAAGTCATTTCCCCAGGATCTTTCAAAGTGTTCAAGGATACCAGGTTGATGGACATAAATAAAGAAAGTCAATGATTTCCAACTTATTTACTACCTACTGTCTTCTCAGTAGAATAAGACAAGAGCGGGGATTGATTTGAAATTAAATAGCAGGTAAAATTAAGGATGGACTCAAGATTAAGCACTGTAATGAAAAACATGCATGCATTAATTGTGAGCAATAACAGTTCCTTTCATCCCATAGAATAAAAAATAATGTGGATTAAAGATTTTAAAAAACAAAAAAAAAGTAAATATATTTTTTTCTAAAAGTATGATTAGTTTCTAATGATAATTGTAAAGTTTGGTACAGAACAAAGTGCTGAGCATCCTCTATACTTTCAGAATTATTTTAGTCTCATGGCAACGCGTGGCAGAAGAGGACATGACAAGTATTCTTTTGTCTTTTTAGTACACTGAGACAATTTTGGGTGATTTGTGCTTGGTCTTCAGAAGGCGAAGCTTTGTAGCAGGTTTGTTTTATTCATTTTTGTGTGTCCTGTCCTGGGGCAGGGTAAGTATACAACAAAAATGATTGAGTAAATCCAGGCAGAAGAGAGTGTAAGACCGCTACAAAGTCAAGGCTGCGGGGCAGCAGACAGCCAGTTCCATTACTGTGGAGGAAAATGTTATTCCTTCCAATAAACCTAACTTTTAAAACACAGATATTAAAGAAAATAGTACTAGTCCAATCATTCAAAATAATCAGATTATGGACCCATGAATGTAAAGTGTATGTTTAAAAGATTTGTTTATTTTTATTTTATGTGCCTTGGTGTTTTTACTGCATGCATATATATCTGTGTGAGGGTATCAGATCCCCTGGAAACTGGAGTCACAGAGAGTTGTGAGCTGCTACCTGAGTGCTAGGAATTGATCCCGGTCCTCTGAAAAAGCAGCCACTGCTCTTAACTGCTGAGCCACCTCTCCAGTCCCCAAATTATAAGTTTTAATTAGATGCTTAATAAGGAGGTCTATGTTTTTATGATGTAATAGTTATATTGAATTATACATTTTCATGAATTTCTCCACTCAAATAAAAACTGGTTTTGCAAATCATGGACCCTCGAAATGTGACTTCCTTAAATGTGCAAAATTAAAAATAATGAATATGTTTGTTTTGAATTTTATTCGTTAGACGTATATCTGCGTAAATAAATGTTAAACATAAGCCTTAACTTTCAGAAAAATAGGCTGTGTCTGCTTTGCTTAGTGATAGTCATGACTATATTTATTTAAGAAAAATGCTGAAGTGAAGTGGAAAACTGTAGGGCTGAAAAACCATTTGTGAGGGGCATAAGGGGAAGCAGAGCCTGCAGCTTGATCTGTTTAAGGAAAAGAATAGAGGGTGTTCAGTGCTGGTGTCCCACACCTTTCTATCTCCTGAGGACTGAGTGGGTGTGTGTTTACTGCCATTTGCTCCTAGTACATTCAAAAGATGAGAGCTCCCACACATAGCAACTACTTCTAACGAGAAAAAAAAAAGAGTAGAGAAACGCTTAGAAGACAAAGATAATTTCATGACTCCATTTTTGGAAAAAATGCATTTCTTTATATTAATGTATAATTTTTTTTTATAAACTTGTAAGGGAAAAACATATTAGTCTCCTTTACCTTTGGAGGCAAAATGTACTTGGGTAAAGTAAATGGTAAAATATAGTCAATGAGTCAAAATATTTTTGTAATGTTTTACTTATTTGTGATTCAGAGGATGCATCTTTTTGGAAGAGATTGATTAGTGTCTTGGTAGAGAGGCCAAAGGTATCAAAATCAAGGATTTCTATTTCACAGAAAGTGTGCCAAACAGTTTCCATTCCTGCCCACTGGATGCAGTGAGCATCTCAGGCCACAGACATTCTGCTGAAATGTTTCAATCCAAGGACCTTGTTTTTCTACCTGAGTATTGGATTCTTAAAATGAGGATGTCCGTTCAGCATATTCCATTGAGTTACAAAAATAACACTTGTTCCAATTAAACCCACAGTGACATCGAAAACTTCATTACAATGCGCTATGTTTCCCATGACGTTTTCTGAATATTTTCTCTCCTTCTCAAATGAAGTGTTATGTGAGCCAAACAAGAAAGTTCCCATGAGCTTCTCCCACAGATATTAACTAGTGGAAACGGCTATCTGACCATTTTGGAGATACGCACATAATGAAGATGTTACTTAAAATGTATGTGCATTTGGGATTTGCAAAGGAAAAGTAATATGTAGCAATGATATCTTTGATCATGGAAAGAACTCAGACATAGAGGCACTATGTCCGAGGTGGTTATAATCAGCCATTTTCTATTCCCAGTGCACAAATCATTTCATGCCTTCTACAACTCAAGCCCTGTTGTTGGGCTTCAAAAGCAATTTCAGCAGCAAAATAAGGTGCTTTTCTTCAATTTTCAAGCCATTTGTATGAGGTTAGTGTTGTTTACCCACCTGGTACACTGATATTTACATACCCCTTTAAAGAAAATTGGTAGGTATGATTTATGGAGTACTGTGAGAGCACAATCTTCCATGTAGTGCACCTAATCTGAAAGGGCACTTGCAAAGGTCACTCTGGCCATACAAATACCAAGTCTTCTCTTTGGAATAAGTTAGGATATTCATTTTTCTTGGAAAATGTCAGCAGTACCCTACTCCAGGGGTTAGTTTATGCAGATAAATGCGTAAGCCTTTAATCTTAGAGCAGAAATACTCTACACAAATGTAAAAGCACTCCATCGATCACTGTTAAGACCTGTAATTTGTTTTTATTTAAATCTCAAGCCAGGGTGGAGTGGGCAACAGGACCGTTAACGTGGTAGCTCACATATAAGCTGAGATCAAGGCACATAAACACATTTAGACTCTCAACCCAGGTGGCTGGCCTGTGGGGCAGCTGGAACACACAGGATCCCTCCTCTGCTCTTCATGCTGCTTCTGCGCTTACTCCTTTTGCAGCTAGAGGCTCCATGTCCAGCCTGGTGCATGGGAAACTGCCCAGGAAGATTCCTTTTCCACAGGCGTTTTCTCCTGCCATGAAAACACACTTGTCAAAAATCCCACTGAATCAAACATTATTACTTATCATTAACTTAAGGGCTCCTATCAAAGAAAAAGATTTTAGAAATATGTCCATTGTGGGTTTATTTATGTTCTCCATGGATGAAGAAGATATCTTCTTTTTCCATAATAAAGCATCTGCGATCTTAAGATGGACATTTTTAACTGACAGGAGCAGTGAATGGCATGTGGCCACGTGTGTGTAATATGTAGTGGTGGTGGCACTTTATACACATTTGCCTTTTTCATGATCTATAAATGTCGCTTGTGAAACTCAACGTTCACCCCAAATTATGATTACCTGAAAAACACACAAGGATACCAAACTCAGGAGACAGTTTTGAAAGGCAAAACACAGTCATAAAATATCTGTCATTATTTCTACAATGTGAGTAAAGAAGGGATTGCAAAGAAGCATTGCTGTCTGTTTCCTCAGATGAAGTGTTACAAATAAAGATTGGTGTTTATGGGAGATGTCTAGATAGAAGTATACGATTAGCTTGAGTTCGGCTAAAAAATTCATATTATTTGTGCTGTCTTTTAATATTATCAAAGTAAAAAAAAGTTATAACAAGGTGTACAATATATCTCCCTTTGAAGATGCAGATAGAAACATGGAACACAGTATAATACTTGAAGTGTGTGTGTGTGTGTGTGTGTGTGTGTGTGTGTGTGTATTTTTGCTCCTCACTTTGGCTTTAAAGATTTAAATGAGATCAGCCATTTGCTCATATAATTCTTATATACTGCCTTATTAATTCTTCTAAGCTGCCTTAAATGTTCAACTTGAAATATCACTATTTTAAAGTACCACTGCTAAGTTTAGTAACCTAAGAAAACGATCAAGTGCCCATAGTAAAGAATCACTCATTCCCAGATGTTAAGACAAATGGATGTTTTCCAGAGCATCATGCCAGATGTTTGGTATGGGCACTGCCCTGAACCCAGAGAACACAGTGCATGTTAGAACTGCTTCCTCCTCAAGCGTGAGCCTCAACACCAACAAGCCACTCACACTTCCATCCACAACTTCTTTGCCTTCCATTTCTAAATTTGCTCATAACTACATCTTCAATTACTGGTGACTATGTCCCTTCTGTTGCTCAGGCCAAGTGTCTGAGAGTCTTTCTCAATTTCATTTTTAGTTAGAAAAACAAGTCTATTCTTACGTGTGTGTGTGTGTGTGTGTGTGTGTGTGTGTGTGTATTGGGCGTGGGGAGTGTATGTCTATGCCATTAGTACACACGTGGAGGCCAGAGGACAACTCTGTAGAGTTGGTTTTCTCTTTCTACCTTTATGTGTGTTCCAGGATAGGTCATGAGCCCTCAAGTTTGCATTACTGGGTGGCAACCGCTTGTACTTGTTGAGCTATGTCATTGGCTGTCGCTTCCCATGTGGAGTCCAGGGATAGCAGTGAGCCCTCAGGGTTGCATTGCTGGGTGGCGAGCCCTTGTATTTGTTGAACCATCTCATTGGATGTCGTTTCCTTTCTGACTCTCACGCTCTATGCACCCATGGGTCTGTAAACCTGCTGCTTTGAAATCCATGGTGACTTACTCCATTTTACTGCTGTCATTATGGTGGTCAGCCTGGTGCAAGTTCCTCCCTCCGTGACTAAAAAAAAAAAATTTAGTTTCTTCATGTTATGACTGTAGGATTAAGCTTTCCACACTTACAAATTCAGTAAGATTGTTTCACCATTTGGCTTAAAATGTTTCAGTGGCTTTCACATTTACCGAGGCCCTACCTTTGAGACCTCTTTGCTCTCTCCTCTCCTCTCCTCACGCCACCGTCCCACTTCACACCAGCCTCAGTTTCTTTCTATTGCCCCGTTGTTCACTCTTCTTCAGTCTCTTCATCTCCTAGAGTGACTCAGGACTCAGACTGGCCATTCCTTTGCCCAGCTGGACTCCTCACATCCTTAATGGCTCTACTCACACAGCCCCCTCTCCATTTCCATCTCACGCCCTTTGGCCTCTGTGCCATGTTGTTTTCCTGTCACTCTTCTCTGGTGCTTTTATTCCCACGGCACTTCCCCACCATCTGACATAGCACATGTCTGACCTATTGTATTGTTTACTTCCCCGCTCCCCCAGCGTAAGATAGAAATCCCTGAGAGCCAGGGTTGCTGTCTGTATTGTTTACTGCTTCATCCTTCTTGCCTAGAAAAATATTTAGCGTGGTTAGATCTTCAAATATAAATATTTGGCAGTTGAATTGACAAATGCTTTTAGCTACTTTTTGATATGCCAATAATCCTATAGCTGTGTTCTTTTACTTAGTTTGTTCCAGAATGTATATGCTTTAGGCCTCACACAGTTGCTTCTACAAATTAATATTTCTTCAATGAAACTTAAGAACCAAGAAGGAAATTGGAGAACAGAAGTAACCTCCTATCCGGTCCGACTGAGTTTGGTCAGTCATGATGGATTGAATGAAGGGCTTGATCTTGAGTGAGAAAGGACCATAAGGGATAAGATCCTAGAAAGGAAGTTTGGGTTCAGATTCCATCACTACTACTTACACATTGTGTTTTCTTCAGTACACTGTGGGCTTTATGATCTTCTTTCTCATTGGTGAAGTGGAGCTGTACAGTAATCTCCACTCACAGATTTGTAGTGTAGATGACACGGCACAATGTCAGATTCTGCACCTTCCACAGATACCACTGAAATCATATGGAGACTACGTGGTTTCTTGCACGCCTTGCATGATTTGGGAGAATGTACATTTATCTTGGACTTCCAGGCTATAAGGTACAAAACCATAATGTCCATAGATGCATCTGAATCCCATGGTCTCACTCTAAACATGGCCTCCACCCAGAGTCATCATCGTTTTAGGGTAATAATAAGATCGCAGACATCACATATATATCATGCATTGTTTGAAATGCTGAAATCCAAAGTGAAAAATAAGTAAGAATTTTATTGGCCTGATTCAGTCAGATGAAATGTTCTTCATGGTTCCCAGGTCACTATCATGTTTATGTACAGCCTCCATGCTGTGAATTCTTTGTGCATTATAAGTGATTACAAATCATAGAAGAAATAATATTTTGGACATATAAAATTAGATGAGATAGAAATTCCAATATCCATTGATAAACTTCTTCCAGACTCTAGCCATTTTGAGCCACTCATATTTATCCTATGGTTACATTTCTGTACAGTATTGGAACTGGATAGTTAAAGCAGAGAAACCCTGGTTCACAAAGAGCAAAATACATACATACATACATACATACATACATATATACATACATATATAAATCTTACTCTGTAGAAGAAAATGTTAGTTGACCTCTGGTCTATAAAACTAGTCCACCAACTTACTAGTTAGTATAAGAGTTTGTTCTTATTGTATGAATAGAAAAAGAACTGACATGGGCAGGGTCCCTCCCCCAGGATGAACATGTTTTAGTATCACAGATGTGTAAAATGCAAGTGTATCAAGGCAGAGAGACAGCAACAAAACATGGCTCTTGTCTCTGGATACTTCTTTCTTTTCATCTCGAGAAACACGAGAGAAAACCTTGTATATCTCCTGGAAAAAAAAAAAAGGCCAACTGGGGTGACCAGATGGCTCAGCAGGTAAAGGCAGGTACCACCAAGATCAGTGATCTGAGTCTAGCATCCAGGTTACACATACTGGAAGGAGAGGTCTGACTCTCACAAGTTGTCATATGACATTCCAAAGCACAATCCCCACAAGCTTACATGACTGAATAATTTAAAAAGGAGCTAAATGTAATAATAAAATAGGAAAGTAGGAAAGGTCCTTGTGAACTCCATGGCTTGCTTCATCTTGTCTCTAATTGGGGCTCTGGGTCCCCTATGGACACAGAATTTAGACTCAAATGCAAATTCTTTGCTAAAATTAATTATGGAGTTAGCTTTACTCTCCAGAATTGTAGAGGGATGTGGATGCTCACTGCATTTACAGAAAATGCCTTTCCCTTGTTTTGACTTAATGTTTCTTCTTTCCCTTTCAGTTCCCCTACTGATTAAAAGTCAGGATTTTTCTTGATTTCTTTTTCCAAAGCCCCTCTATGATAATTCAACAAAGTAAAAAAGTGCCTTTTTTTTTTTTTTTTTTTTTTTTTTTTTTTTTTTTTTTTTTTTTTTGGAAGAGGGCTGCAAAAAGAGTGGTGAAGGAAAGCTTTGGCTTTCCAATGGGGAGTGCCAGCATGTGGACAGAACTGACTCCATAGCCCTTATTCTACAGACTTCTTTTTCCTTCCCATTGGTAGAAATGCTGACAGACACAGCTGTTGGGCCACAGGTGCAACATCCATTCCAGCTCTTGATCAGGTGACCAAACCATGTTTGAGAATTCACAAAGGTTATCGGCTTCTGTGATGACCCCAACGAACCTTCTGCAACTGCCAGAAAAGACCAGACTTACATGAAAAGAGTCCTTGCAGGGTAAAGACAGCCATTTCACTATGCTTCTAGTTTAATTGATGTATAAGGTACCGGCTTTTAAATTACATGGACTTGAGTGCAATGCTCCTTTTTCTTTGACTTAAAAAAATCTGCTTGTCATTTTTACTTTCATATAATAAAAATTAATAGAACTGTAGATTGTTTCCTGATATCTGACACAAAATCACCCTGTTATATACTTGTGTTCTGAGGTCTGGCAGGCATCAGTGTTCTTAGACACTGCCATTGTCTGTGCTGGGGACTATATGATGAGTGAAGCCATTGGAATCCAGATGGTAGGTTTTCTGGTGTTTCTCAGTGGGTGATTAAAATTTGGGGAGTGAATGATATAGTTCTTGTTAAGAGTTGCCAGGACAGAGAGAAGCTAAGGAACTGGGTAGGTGGCTATTAGGTGTGGTCTTCAGCTGACAGCATTCACCCTAGCCCTTCTCACCTTTGAGCTTGACATTGTGGAATAGAACATGCTGTGTCCTGCTCTCCAACCTTCTGAGATTCCAATGTTGCCACCAACCCGGTTGTTAGTACCTTCTTTCAAAACAGCAAGAAACATACAAGTGAAAAAAGTGGCTAGCTTCTAGCCAGGAAGCCCATTTTAAAAATTTTATTTATTTTTCTTTTTATTTTAAAATTATGGCTCTAAAGAGTACTTAACAGAGAAAGACTTAGCACTTACTGGTTCTGTGACTTTAGGCAAGTTGTAGAGCCTCTCTGGGTCTGTTTCCTGGATTATAAAAGGGGATGATAGTCATGTTTACATTATGGGCCTGCGGTGTAGACTAAGTTAGGTCATACAAAATAGCCATAAGGAACCATAGATTTTAGCTTGGGGGACATGCCTACTAACTGTCAGATTTTGTTCTTGTTGCTATGATGATAAAGACAGGTCAGTCTTCAGGTTCCAGGGCAAAGCCGTGCCATTTTTTCTTACATGTGTCCACCTATGAACATAGGGTCCTTAAAGTCACAGGAAATAAGACCTAATTTAAGAGTGACAGTTATACTGACTTAATTAAGTGTATGAGACCAATTGAAAAAGTGTGACCTGTCAACAAGCTTGTTTTGAAGGCTAGATGTCCTAAGTCCTCAAGACCGATCCATGGGACTTCAGCATTCAGGGCAGAAGTATCTCACATATATTATCCAGTCCAGCCTTGTGGGCAGTTCTAGATGTTTAAAAAGGGAAACTGGCCATCTAGGAGTGACTATGAACCATTGACTGCGGGAGCAAGGAGACTTATGTAATATGTCCTGTAAACGAGGGAGGCAATGAGACTGTCCTCTGTGGGGTTAGGGACACAAAACACACAGTCAGAAAGGAGGGATATTGATTTGTAGTGTGTGGCTTTAGAACTGTTAGACTGATTAGAAAAAGTTTCAAAGAGAAAACTGGAATCTCAAATTTTGAGTTATTATTTGAGCCAATGAGCTTGTCTCAGTAAAATTTCCTTTACTACAAGAAGGCAATTCTACTTATTAAAAAGGCTGCCTTTCTGGGAGGTCTTTAAAAAGAATCTTTATAATTTTATATGTGGAATAACACCCCACTCTAAATACTAAGATATATTTTCCTTTAGACAGGAACAGGTTTATTTATATGGGTTCAGTGCTTCAAGTCTTTCTCCACTTCCTGGAGCATCTACACTTACTCACTGGTTCTGAAGTATACATTTATATGTAAACCCCATTAAAGAAGCAGCTATTCCACAGACAAGGGTGTTCTGTGGTATGAGAGGGGTTAAAAATTCATATTCTCCTATCTAAGGAAGAATAAAAAAAAAACCTTGTGTTTCTGAAAAGCAAAATGCGGGTGGGGGGAAGATTCACATGGAAATTCCAGTCTTTGAAAGTGCAGTGTGACATCCACTTCACACCATTGCCACACAAAGTAGTCGAAACTGGATGAGATTCCAAGCAGGCGGTTAGTGTGTCACCGAAGCATGACCAATGCCTCAGCTAAAACAAGCAAACACACGGCTGAGCATGTTAACATAATTTTCTATCATTTCTATTTGATGTGGAATGGATGGAAAATCTGGGATGCAAGCCATGATGTAGACTTTCAAAATTGATTAGCATTTTGTGGGGAGGCACTGGAAACCATTTCTGTAGCATTTCAGTGCTGAGTTAAAATTGATTAGTACTGTTGGAGAAGTATGTAACAAACGGAGGAGTGCCAACTGCAGACCCATGATAAGATAAAGGCTTAGGATGGCCTTGAGATCCCTGGCACCAGGGCCACTCCAGTGAGGGAGATCTTGCAGGAGAGGGTGTAAATGGTTCGGTACAGTTGTAGATTAGCTGTTAGTACTTGTCCAACACTCAGACTCTACTTGTGACAATGTGTAAAATGGGTTGCATGCCTGTAGGATAAAGGTTGTTCTGTTCTTTGTCATAACATTAATCACCGATAAACTCATTTCAGTTGTTAATGTGAAGCCACTGCATGAGTTTGTAGGAATGTTGATGTTCACTTTCCTTAGAGTTTGGTGATTCTAGAATTGGCGTGGTGAATGTTTTTACCTTTTCCATGGCAGTTTTTTGACTTCTTGATGCCTTTTTTTTTTAGTTTTCTGAAGGCACACACAGTTTGTAGAGCCATTGTGTCCCTTCTGAGTTACCAAACATAGACAGAAAGTCTAAGTTAAGTACAGTAGAGCAGAGTGCCTCTCAGAAGAATGAGACCCTTCAAAAGTTGGCTTCTCTTGCTTGTCAGTAGTTAACATTTAAGCATTTGTTTCAGACACTGCTGGTAATGGGTTTTTTTTTTTTTTTTTTTTTTTTTTGGTTTTTGTGTGTATGTTTTTGTTTTGTTTTGTTTTGTTTTTGTGTGTTAGTCAAGAACTGTGTTGGCATGCAATTATTTTCATAATGAGATGCCAGCATGCAAATATAGTAGTTCGTCCCAGTTCCTCAGAGTGCCTTTTGTCAGAACTGGGGGTCTTACAAGACACTTATAGCTACCATGTTGCTATTCAGAGTCATAGAGCTGCTAGGTTCTAAAGGACCTTCTGTGACCTGACCTCTTTAAATGCTAATTAGTGACAACCTTTAGTGATAGTAAGTGGAGAGGTGATTTGGTGTTTTTTTCTGTTTTTCTCTGATAGCTTCATTGAATCAATTGTATCAACAGGATCTGTAACGACTCTATCTTTAAAAAATTATGGTGTCATATGGGAAACACCATTTATGATGTCTTTCCATGTCTTATTTTCATCTTTGCATTGTATGTTTTTGAAATATACATACATACATACACACACATACATACATATATACATACATCATATATGTATATCTCGGTGTCTCTCTCACATGTCTCTCACATGGGCTGTCTGTATGGGTGATTGCTTGAAGAGTTGTATTTTGTGAACTATTTTGTTGGATAATATATGATTTCTTAAGACTCACATAGTAATTATGTCCATGGAAGTGCCCCAAGGCAACAGTTTTTAGAATCAAGTAAATGCAATATTGTCACTCTTTGGGGCGGGCGGGGTCAGATGGTTAAACAGGCCCAATGAATGGGTATTTTACATACAGATGAGAAATATGTAGAGGCCCACACAGAGGTAAACAGGAGCCAAGGACAACGTTCCCAGGCATCTTGCTTCCTGTGTTAAAAGGGGAGGGGGAGTGGTTGCGACAAAGTTGGAAGCTAATGGAAAGAGGGATGTGAATAGTTGTTTCTAATTCCCTCCATGCCAGCAGACCTCCTGGCACCTCACAAGGGCATAATGTCCTCACTGGCAAACTGCAGCTAAGACAGATGAAGTTAGCACATGCTTAGATTAAGCAACTTTTCTCTCTAGTTCTTCCTGACTCTCTGGATATGGAGGCACACTTGCCAGGAAATTTGGTCTAAATAAGAAATGGTAGTTTGTATGGCTGCTTTGTCACATGTGTGCCAGTAGGTGGCAGAGAGAAGAGAGACTGTGTCTATGCTCAGTGTTCTGACCTATGAACATATGAGTGATAAGTAGCCTAACATTCTCTGAAAATAAAAAGCCAGTCTGAGATGACCATCGGTCCAACACAGTGCCAGCCCCAACAGTTCCTAGGATCAGAGCCGGAAGCAAACCGGAGACTAGAAGAACCCTGGGACTGAGATCCCTGGGTGGATAATGAGCCCTGGATAGGTGACCCTAGCATGAAGACACTCAGGTGTGTTGGGTGAGAAGAGAGTCTAAGATCACCATCAGATTGGTGCCATGAAGCCTGCACTGGGAGCTAGCCTGAGACAACTGCCAGGCCTAGGGGAAGGGGGACAGACCATGGAGGAGATGACCACTGCCTGGCACAATAATGCACAACAGGAGGAGCCTAGCAATCCCGAGATCACTCTTGAGGCAACACTAGACACTGGATACCACTGGGAGGAGCAAGTAAGTGGTGAAGAAATGGAAGAGAAAGATAAAAGAAGGATGTGGGCACAATGAAGAGAGGCAGAACTGGGGACAAGAGGGTAGTGAAGAACAGCCTGAGGTGAGTAACCAGTGATGCCACCCAGAACCGGTAGGGTCCTGGGCTGTGCTGCCACTAGAGTCCACATCTGAGTCTGTGGCCCTGCAGTAGCTGGGATCCATTACCACCAAAGGCAAGGTGGATATCCCTGGTCTGGGCTACTGCTGGAGACATCTTGATGTCTGAGAGCTAGGGGGCTGTGTGGAACTGGCTCAACCTTTCCTTGGTATCATGGGAGAGCTGGAATGAGAGAAAGAGCAGGAGAGCTGTCTCCACCTCTAGCCAGCAGCAGCACTTGGGAGAGCAGCTTATACACATTGAGGGAGTTGTGGGTGAGCAAGCATAGGAGAGCTGGCCCTACCACTAGTCTCTAATGTGGTGGGGCAGTGACATGGACTAGGGAGAGATACCCTCCTCCCCTCTCCCCCCTCATAACCTGCAGCAGACCTGAGACTTGGACCATGAGAGCAGGAGAGCTGCCTAGGCCCCTCATCTGCTGCAGCACTTGGGAGAGCAGACCCTGCACCTGACTTGGGCAGCACAGTAAATCTTGTCCTAAAGTAGGGGTTAAGGGTGAGACAGGCCCTAGAGCACAAGTGTGGAGAGCCAACCTGTCTCTTGTCTGATGCGTTTTGGCTCGGCCAAGGGAGAGATGCCCTCTTCCTGTTCCTTGTCCCTCACCTTCTATGGTAAGCAGGAAAGCTGGCCCTGAGGTCATGAGAGTCGGAGATCTGGCCATGTCCCTCATCAGCTGCAACAATAGAGCTGGTTTTGGTAATGAGGGAGAACCTATAGTCTATCCAGTTCAGTTACTCTCAGGCCCAGATCCAGTGCTTTGAGTTGGCCCACCCCCAAATCTACTGCACTGAGCACATGAAGGGGCCAGTTGAAAACTATGACATGGCAGAGGGCAACAACAGGATATCTAAGAGGAGTCCTAGTGAACTTCCAGTATTGATAGTGTAGCAGAAGCCAGAGGCCTCATACCAGACTAAGGACTCATCACAATAAATATTTGAAAGCAAAATGTATGGACGAAAGGTATACTGTATGACAGACACACTGTGACACATTACAGCTTCCACAAAGAGACTTTTTTTTTCTAAGTTCAGGGGATGTCGCAAGTGAGGAGAGTGGGTGTGAAGAGAAGAGATGAATGGGATTGGGGTGCAGGAAGTGGAATTCTCAAAGAATCAATAAAAGTTTTAAAAATGGTTATATTTGCAGATCATTAAATTCTAAAACATTGGGAGACCTAACTGGCCTAGCCTGCTTGGAAATTCTTAATGCCTATTCTCAATTTCATTTTATTTTTATTTTCAGTCATTCTTTCCTTAATATTTATGGGTTTTGAAGCAGGGAGTAGAGTCTCACTGTGTGCTCAGGACAGAGTTTAAACTGGCTATGTAGACAGGCAGCAGTCTTTTTGCTTCCAAGTCTCTGCCTCTTCAGTGCAGAGCTTGCAGGTTGCACTTTGTCACAACGCTTGGCTTTCTTCTTTACTTGCATATTTGCATTTGAGACAGGGTCATGTTATTTAATCAAGACTAGTCTTGAGCTCATGATCCTCTTACCTTAATCTTTCCAGAGTGCTGGGATTATAGACCGTGTACTACCACACCTGGCCCATTTAAATTTATTCTAATGATTTAGACACTGTAGGTATTTAATAAATAATAGGTAAGTGAACGAATACCCAAAATACCACTGAATGCTGCTTGTGTAACTGAAAAGCATAAAGAAATACCTAAATATAAATTTTTAAAATTTACACCACAGAAAATCAAACTGAAGTTAATTTCCCAGTAGAATTTGGTGGCATAGGCCTCCAAATTCTAATTATCCAAATTAGAATTGTCTAATACTCATGAGGCTGAGAAAGGAGGCTTGCAAGTTGGAGGCTTTCCTAGGCTACACAGTGAGTTCAAAACCAGCCTAGGTAATTTAGTGAGACTTAGATTTAAAATAGAAAGTTCAAAATGGTTGGGGATGTAGGTTGGGGTAGAGGGCTTCCCTGCCAGGTACAGTGCTCTGATGTCATTCTCCAAGACTCTAGAAAGAAAATATAAATTTCTCCACTTCCTAAGGAAGGCATGGATTACAAAAGTCTCAAAGCTAACTGCTATTAGAGCTGTACTAATGAACTAATTTTGGGGGTGAGGATGGGTATCCTGTAAATTAAAGACCACGAGGTCAGATCACATACAGATCAAATGAAGGAATTAGGTCACTGAGACGGGAATGGAGAGTCAACGAAAGACACACATACTGTCCTTAGGCATTGAAAAAGTAATCATGTAGGTGTCATGTAAGAGAAAATTAATTTTGTTTTGGATATAGTGAAAGGTCAGATTCAAGTTAATGTTTGAACTTACAAAAAAGATATATTCCATGTGGGAAAAATTTCCAGCAGGTTCTCAGTTATAACAGTTTAGAATAACTGACTTATCACAGATTTGGGCAAGTAGTTTAGGGTGTTCCAGTTACTTCATGGCAAGGTCCTTATTAATCCTCAGGTGATTTTAGTTCTCTGTTTACATATGGTTGAAATGCTTCCCAGGAAAGGGCAAACCAAACTGATTTCTCAGGAAACTATATCATCAGAAAAGCTACAGGATTTACCTATCATTCTTAGACAGCTTAGCTTGAAGCCAGAGAAGCATCCTACACAACCCTTCCTTGTGTCTAGATTTCAGCCATCACTGAGCTGGCCAGGGCTTCTTCTCCTCCTGCACCCTTCTAACTCCATCACCTCCCCAAGCATCAAGCTTTCAAATGTGCAGTGTTGCTGATGCTGACACATACTCCTAACCTTGAACATCTGGCTTCATCTTAGAGAACTGAGGGTGAGTCATAGGCATCTTTGTGGCCTATCCCGAGCCTATTCTACTGGGAGTCTTGCTCTCTTCCGATGTCAACTAGAGTGTCACTCCTGCCAAGCTGTCTGGTTTGGTAGTGTGCCAGGCTGCTGGAGAAATAGTCAGTCAGCTAAATATGGAATGAAGGATAAATGTGCATCTTGCATTCATTAAATTCCACAGAAACTACTTTGTCTGATATTCCCCAAACCAAGATGGCAGAAAGGACAAAAATTAGCATCACCAGTATGAATAGCTGTGAGGATGTGAGGGTCATAGTACTCTCATGAGAGAGTAGAAGAGTTTGCGATTTTTTTCTCTTTAAAACGATCTGAGTTTCCCTGTTAATTATGAGCTAGTTTTCACATTCTGGACACACATATCTCTGACTGGTTGTCAGGGATTCTATAGCAATAAATTATACTCTGAAGTCTCTACTTCCATAGAAGATTTCCATTTCAGGTAAAAAAAAAGAGAGATACCTTCAGACATTGCATTTCAGGGTGATAATTGTACTTCTCAGGTGGTTAAGAAAGAGATGATCTACAAATAGTAATTAAAAAGTTGTGCCCTGGGGGGAATGGGAATGTCAGGCATGGAACTCAAGCATATGAAATGATAGACTTGTGGCTTGACCTTGCTCTTCTGTTTTCAGTGTCATAAATTCTAAGTATATTTATACTTCAATATTTGGAGATGACAACTTGAGGGTGCTTTAGATAGGAAAAAGGTAATGTTCGTTCTGGTGTGTTAAACTAGCCCTTTGAAGACAAAGTGTCTTCTCATAAATGTTAGGACATTACTTTGAAAGGAATCCTCATAACTCATGCATGCTCTTCTCTGTACTTTACAGGCATGTGTCTTGGAGAGGAGAAGACATAGTTACTCACATCCTGACTCTGAAAGGTTAGAAGAGGTTCAAAACACTAAGATTAAAATATGGTGATCCCTGACCATAGTGAACTCATATGTGGGCATACTCTGCACACACAGGTTTGGTGATGGTGCACGGGAAGCAGGGTATCCATGATGACTTGTCCCCATTGCTCTGCTAGGCTGACTTACTTGAGCAGAGTTGGAAGCAGGTGATGGCTGTTTTATTTTATCCAGATCCCTACTGGAGTACATCACTCATTTTATTTCTGCTATGTAGCTAGACATTTCATCTGTTTAGGGTCATGTTTCCTTTAGATTTTTGAAGTCCCAACCTTTCCTGCATTTTGTGGATCCAAAGAAAGCCCACATTCAGAAAATGAGGATAGAATGTGTATGATCATCATCGGACCTTCCACATGCTCTATAAGAAGAGGGTGATTAGGAAGAATTGTGGGTGTAAAGCTCCTTTTCCAAATAAAGTCTCACTTGTTTGAGAATTGTGTATGCAGGAAGGGAATGACTAAATAGCAGAAATTGTGCTCCAATGCAAGCATAGGCAACATGCTGTTGGTAGAGAAGCCAGCACACAAGGCAAGCATTAAAGACTGAACAGACTAATGCCCATTTGGTAGAACAGGAAATAAAATTCTGTGGAGTAAAATCAGACAAAATTATGCTTGGGATTTGATAGGTGGCACCTTAGGAAAACTGATAGATGCTTCACGCATCAGGTCAAATTATGACATGTGGCTTGTAACAGTTGTCAAGTGATATATGCGACTGAATGCTTGGGGATACTAAACAGAAGTAGCCCCTTCTTTGTCTTTTGAAAAGAGCTTTCCTATAATTAAATGACAGGGTTTTGCAAAGGCAAGGTAAATGATATGAAAATCGTGCCTTCTGATTGTAGAAAGCAACTTAGGAGGGCTCAGCTATGTGGAGGAGAAGCATGCATTGTTCTGAGTGCATGGTATTTTGTGTGCAGTGCAGACAAATACCCAGCCATCAGAGCATATCAGAAGATAGCCAAAGATGCATAGATGGCCACTCACATCAGGGTATACTCCTGTTGCTATTACCACATGGTGTCAGTCAAATGATGGGAATACAGATTATACTGATGTCATGCTAGGTTACCAGAATCAGCTGGATCCTAAACAGTGCTTGGGATTATAATTTGTTGCTGGAGCACAGTGAGATGCAGGGTGATCATCTCAAAGAAAAACCATGATTTGTGCTGGTTTCCAGACAGCAATCCTGGGAAAGGCAACCAGTTGCAACAACAACAACAACAAAAACAACAACAACCAAATGACTAGGGTATGTTGTTGATGGAACAGCCACTGTTGTGGGAAGAGTTCAAAACTGATCAGAGAGACACAAACCAACTTCCTGTCTCTTCCCCTTGTTAGAGTTCAATAGGTCTGAACTTATATGGTGCCAGGGTGTATGGTAGAGAGGACCATTTTACAGGGAGATCTCTAGGCAAGCCTTTGGTTGTTCCTCTTCCTTATCACACTTGGTTTTCCTGTAGAATACTTCTCTTTTGATGCAGACTTGTCACTCATTCTCTGCAAACCCAGACTTTTTGGCTGAAAAGTCTTAGTTCATCTAGGCTCCTTCTCTGGATACTGGTGGCTGCCTAGTACTGTAATGATCAGAAATGATTTCACACTTCCAATTTCTTGTTTTAATTTCTTCCTAATCTAATTCTGTATTTTGAGTGCAGGGAAAGTTACTGATCTCACACACACACACACACACACACACACACACACACCACACAACAAGAACAGCAGCAACAGCACAGATAGGCTCACTTGAGAGTGAAAAATCTACAGTATTTATTTAGCATTAATAATACACAAGAAGGACATCAATGAGTGGTTTTTAGATTTTGGTTTCTGTCTTGTTTGGAGACAAGGTCTTTCACTGTATCCCAGACTGGACTCTCCAACTTTCTTCCCCAGATTGTCTCATGATGGAATTACAGGCATGGCCATACCCAGTTTCAGAATGAATGCAGATTTATTCTGCAATTCTCTAGAGAAGCATCTGAGCACTACAAGGAAGCATAGGATCTTTCATATGTCCATTTCCTATATTTAAAATAGATAGGTTGGAGAAACAGAAACAAGTCCCATTCCTGTGCTAATGCTGTATCTGACAGATGGTCTGAGAGCTCTCCTCGTTTGCCCCCTTTCCATCTTACCTATATCTTTCTTTATAGCTAGACCATATCTGAATATGATGTTCCCACTCTGGGTTAGAATAAAAATAGCCCCCACAGGGTGGGTTGGGTAAATAATGGGTTGAGAGCCCTTAATCAAAGGTTTGCTTAGGCAAAAAAAATCTCAGGAGGAACTGTACCTCCTCCTTCATACTCCATGAGAGGGCTCTTGATTCCTCCTCCTTCTGTAGTTTCCTGTAACAACCTGTGATTTTTAGCATCAAACATTAGGCCTGTGCAGACAACTTAGCATCTGGGCCTTTTGCCTTGGCCATTTTAAAGGTCTACTCCATTTTAATCCAAAGAAACCAGTACTGGAATTGTCTTTCTGATAGAGAATGGTTATTTTCTTGTCCTAACCTCTTTTTCTACTTGCAAAGGCTGTCTACTGGATGCTGTCTCTGAGTCTATATTTTCCTCACACAGTATCAGCCAAGTTTCTTTCCTTAGTATCCTTAAAGACATCTGCTTTAGACAAATCATTAGTTGTAGTTCAAGCTTCAAGCTAAGTCTGACGTCTTTTAGATGTTAGAGACCCTCCACGGTCCTCCCTAGTACACTTTTGCAACCATGTTTCCACTATGTGGTCTCCCAGAGAAGATTCCCTTTGTTTGGGTCTTTACCAGGTTTGTGCAGCTTAGAACACTACAGGCAAGGTCATTTTGAAAGTATTCATTTTCTTCCTATACTTTGGGAAACTTATGATCTGTGAAGCTACATCTGGCAAGTATGGTTTGTTGTCATGATACGGCAGAAAGCCATGTATGATGAGACAGGGGAAGAGGGAGAGTGGAGGAGGATGGAGATGAGGAGGGGAGTGGAGAAGGAAGAGAGAGACAGAGAGAGAGAGAGAGAGAGAGAGAGAGAGAGAGAGAGAGACCGAGAGAGAGAGAGAGACCGAAAGAGACAGACAGAGACACAGAGTGGTTTCTACTTTTATAACTTATATTGGGATAGCTAATTATGTTGATAACTGTCTTCAACAACATGAACCACTTACAAGGCTAGGAGTTCCATTGACCAATAAATGCCCTAATGTCTGTCTGCTCTATTGGTGTTTCTACCTCTTGATACCATTACAGTTACATATAGATATGAATATTTGAAAGAGTGATAGTCTGGTGATAACCATAGCCTCAGGCCACAGCTCTCCGTTCCCCATATTTTGTTTCTAGTTTATGTGGTATATGTCCATGTTCACCTACATGGGTATCTTGTCAGACAGTCATGCTTCCAGAAATGTGGAAATGCCACCTTCTCTTTTCTCACCAGATCCCAGCCCCATCCCCACACTCCATCTTTGCATACTCTGTCATCTTAATTCTGATCAGTGGACACTTGGGAAATGTTAAACAAATACCTGGACAAGTGGATGAGCTACTGAGGAGGTTGTAGAATATCCCGGGCCACATCACCATTTACAAATGCACCAACATGGTATTGTACAGTGTTTCTTCCTGGAAATGTAAAACCATCAAATAGTTGCCCAGGAAGAACAGCAGAAACAGACAATAGTAACTACTGTCTCATTTGTGACATACATGATCCCCTTCCTTGAATATCAGCTCTCTGGAAACTAGTTTTGGTGCCTAGAAATTCACCTATGAAGTTAACTATTGGATGGAAGAGATTTATCCTCTTCTGCTGTCTCCTATTTGGTCCTTCATGGCAACATCTCACTACTTTGATGACTATCACCTAATGGTATTTTGATATCAAATAGTAATTTCTCTTTGTTTCCACCCAAAGTTATTTGAACTCTCTGTTCCTTACATTTCTTTGAACTTCCAATGCTTGAATAGATCACACTGTTGAGAGTGGGGCTATGGGTGCGGAAACACTATTAATTGTGCAACTCAACAGCCCCAGGGTTTAGGTTTTAAACTCCTGCTTTGCTGGCATTGGCTTTTTTTTTTCCACCATCACATATATGTGCGTGTGAATTCTTTGCACAGTATAGACCCAGATATACTTAAAAAAAAAAAAAAGCCTGAGGTCCTCTATGTCTTTGCAAATTGGTGGCTGTGCTCAGTATTCTGTGCAATGGCTGTTTTGTCCCAACTGGGGCTGCTCCCTGTGAGCTGGCCCCTGTCGCTGCTGGTAGGTAACCATGTGATATATAACTTGCAAGCAACCCTGCTGTTTGTTACTGGCAATTAATCTCTCTGGTGCCTTTCTTCCATTCAGACTAAGCCTTTATGTTCTAAATCCAGCTATTCTAACGCTCCCCACTTGTGCTGTGTAGAAAAGACTCAGACTGACAGATTATCGCAGGGCAGTTAAGCATGTAATTGCTCAAATGAGTTAAGATCCCTTCAAATACCTGTCTTTGTACCGCATCACACCACTTCACGGACTCAAATATTTGACAATTGACGAAGATAAACTAAAGGGGCCTTCATTAGCTACCAACCACCGTGAGAAGCTTCTTTCAGCGAAAGGCTGGTGAATTTTGGAACTTATTATCTCCTTAAAAACTGCAGGAAAGCAGAAAAATACCTCAGCAAACTGTAGAATAGAGAAAGCCAGAAGCTTCGCATGGAAGCTAGGGTCAGGAAAAAAAAAAGTTTGCGACTCCAAGGCTGCACTTGTTAAAAATGCAGGGTAAGCTGGCAGATGGACTGACCCAATAAAGGAGGGGAAATATTACCATGTACTCATAGGCGCTGCTATTGATGGCTGCAGGTTAAATGTAGAGGTAATTACAGAAACAGAGGGAGTGGCGGAGATCCAGCACAGAGCAGAGGCTGATCTTAAGTGCCGGTTTGCTGGAAGCTGCCAGGAGTCCTTGTACCAAAGTTCCAGAATAAAGTCAGATGCTGGGCCGAGGGGTTGTCTTGAGATATGCATGGCACTCTGCTCTGGCATGAACCCCAGCGAGTGCTCCGACTTTCAGGGACCTCACAGTGCTGTTCCAAGCAGATGCCAAGAAAAACAGGTGGTAACACGGCCACCAGGCACCAGAGCAATAGAGGACACCCAGATTTCAAATAAGCTATGGCTTGTGCTTTTCTCCTGTGAAAAATGCCCACCTTTTAGTCTTTCCCATAAAATCAACAGCCTAATTTAATTTCTATGAGAAACGTACTGTGCAAAACACTGGCTATTATCATATAAAATAGCCGAATTTCTCATTTATCGTTCATATGTAATGTGAACCAGAGTGCATGTCAGCAAAGAAGAAAAAGTTAAAACTCCAAAATAATGTGAGAAATAGAACAGTATTTTGGAGAACTTTTGTATCATTATTTTGGCTGGGCTCTTCAGAAAGTCGGACTGATATAGGATCATTCAGGTTCCAGCTACGTTCTGTGGCATACACACCCATACAAGCTAGCTATGGCCATGCACTGTCCCACTGATTAAATAATGTAACTTAAATGGCAATGGTGAGTGGACATCTTTGAATGGTGTGGGTCCCGACTTTACTATATTGATGGGCTGGTTTTTTTCTGTTGGGGCAGACCCATTCAAATTATATAAGATACACTCAAGAAAAAAAATGACATGAACCCATGTTGAGCTTTTATGAAAAGGGGGTTCTGTGTTTTAAGCTACATATAATCTCCTTTCACCACATTTACCTGCACATGCATGCATAGCACTGTACACACATTAGGGATGCACAAAAGTTCATCTGGAGTTCTGATATTCTTTTCATACTGACAGTTTGATTTTGCATCAACTTTAGACTTCAAATAGCAGGATATCTGAACAACTAGCTCTGGTTTTGATGTATTGTTAATGATAAAGTTATCACATAGGCATCCTAATAAAAGCATCAGCTTTAGTAATACAAACAGGATATGGCAGTCCAACAGACTGTCGTACCTTAATGTTTCTTAAATAAAGAGAAGTGTGCAATCTATACTGTTACACATTTTACTTTATATGCTGTAAGCAAATGTTATTACTCAATGAGAATTGGCAAGACAATTTCATCAGGGTTTGAGGTAAAACTAATAAACATTGTATGTGTTTAAGGTATAAAATATGTGGGCAAATAATTATAATCAAATTAGTAATGTATTCATCATTTCATGTGGTGGAAAACAAAACACAGAAGATTAATTATTACTCAGGCATACTATATACTGTTATGATTAGCTAATGGAACAATTAATATAGAAGTTATTGCTATATGCAAAATTAAAATCTAGCCGGCTATAAACTGTTTGTGGATAAAATATTAAGAGAGTAGATTGACTAAATATAATGGAATGGTTTGAAAGAAATTTTAATAAATTTAATAGAAATATTAAGAATAAGATATTGTTGTAATTCTTTAATTCTCTACCTCACAGAATTTCTTGGGGGCAGGTATTCACAGCATTGGCTGCAATAAGCTTTAATGATACACTTATCCGTACTTATGTAGTTACTTTGAGGCCAGTGCCTTCCAAGTAGAGGCATACTTAAAAATTTTTATCACATCTTGCAGGTGAATTAAAAACTGACTTCTGATTTTCTCAACTGAGAATTTGTCTCATAAAAATGCAAAATTATAAGAACACTAACAACAAATCATGTAAAATAGAGACATGTAAATAAGGAACATTAAAAAAAAAAAACTAGAAAAATCAAGACACGGTGCTAAATCCCTCTACTAACTTCAGGAGCCAAGCCCTGTTAAGCTGGGCAAGTAGGATCCATAGCAACCAACTTGCAGCATGGCATCTCACGGCCCTCCCAAAACACTCTTTCTACACTTACACACAGACTAATGTACTTTTTAAAAACAACCCAATATATGTTCTAAAATGAGCTGATATATTGTTAATTTTGAGGGAATCACAAAAGAAAAAAGCAGTAATAGAAAAAATGACAAAAGCAATCTGGGTGAAAACAAAGCGCAATAGACACAAGGAATAAGAGTTGGGTAGGAATGAAGCAACTCAACAGAGGCGGACAAAAGAGCAGCTTTACTTATTACATTGGGATAAAATTGTTCACAAACAAACTAAAAGAACAAAACCGTTGCATTTTTACAAAGAAAGCAAAATGGCTATGTTGTACATAGAAAGTCCACTTTGATACAGAGGCATGGGTTAAAAATAGAATGCTGGGAAATGCATCATATAAGCAAAGCAAAGAAGAAAGGTGAGAGACACATTAAGAGGCAAAGGAGACTTCATAAAAGAAAGTATTATTAGGGGTAAAGGGGAAATTTGTAGATTCTAAGTGTAACAATTCTAAGAAGGCAAATAAACCTAACTTTCAAAACACAAAAAACATAACAAACAAAAGAAGAAATAAATCATATCGTGGGCAATAAAAAAAAGAAACACTTTAGCTAACCACTGATATGATCAAGGGTTTCCCAAGGGAGAACTTAGAAGACTGAAAGAGCAGAAAGGGTTTGTGACCCCAGGAGGAAAACAACAATACCAAACAACCAGAACCCCCCAGGGTCTAAACCACCAGCCTAGGAGCACATAGGGAGGGACCCATGACTCCAGCAGTATATGTAGGGGAGGATGGCCTTGTCGGGCATAGGTGGGAGAGGAGTTTCTTGGTCCCATTTAAAAAAAGAACACAGAGTGGGGGGGATGTGAGGGTGGGGATGGGGTAGTGGGGGGGTAAGTGAGGGCACTGTCTCAAAATAGCTGAAATTATACAAAGTATTTTTCATGACCACAATATAGAAACCAATAACAATGATGTCTAGAAAACCTCAAAATTACTGAAATTAAACCACATGCTTTTAAATGTCCCACAGGTGGAAGGAAAATTAACAAAGGAAAGTAGAAATGTTTGGTTCAAAAGCAAGAAAAAGTCTGAACAATTTGAACACATATTTCACGAAAGAAAGGAAAAAACAATAGACAGTAAACAGTAAACACATGTGCCACACTCAGTATCAAATGGCATTGAGAGGGAGAGGGGAGGAACGGAGGGAAGGAGGGAGAGAGGGAGAGAGAGACACACAGAGAACACACACACACACACAGAGAGAGAGAGAGAGAGAGAGAGAGAGAGAGAGAGAGAGAGAGAGAGAGAGACAGAGACAGAGACAGAGACAGAGAGACAGAGAGACTAAATGTTAGAATGGTTAAGACACCAAGAGCACCAAATGTAGAGGGTATGGGGTATGAACTGGGACCCCAGTGCTGGTGGTCTTAAGACTGACCAGAGGACTGTGGGACACATGTCATAAAGGTAAACATACTCTTAGCAAACAATATCACCAATCATGTTTCTCCTAGTATTCATTCAAAGATGCTGAGAACCTATGCTCACACCAAAATCTATGCCAGTGTCTTTGTGCCAGTTTGGTTCACAATTAACCAAACTGGAAGCTACCCATGACCTTCAAGGGAAATAGATAAGCACAAAACCAGGTTGGTGGCACATACTTGTAATTCCAACACGAAGGTAGATAGAGGAGGAGGGAGAGGGGAGGAAGATGTGTTTTGATGCCATCCTATTATTCAAAAGGAAAACTATGATGCAGTGGGGAAAAGCTCAAAGGAAAAGAAGGTAAGGATATGACTAGTAACAGTACTGTAGAGCAAGGAACTGTCTTGGATAATGACATAACAGCGGTTGCATTATGTTAAAACTAAGAATTCATAGCAGAAAGAATGAACCTTGGAGTAAATGGAAAACCTAGTAAACATACTTTAATATAGGCTCACGAAGAAACTCATTGATATTTCCACTGATGCAATTTTAAAAGCAGAGTGAAGTGGAGTGAGAAGAAATAGAAGTTTAGGGGGAACATTGCCTTTTCCACCCACGTTTTCTGCAAAAAATTTCTCTACAGAAATCTCTTTACCAAACTTGTGCTACACAATTAGAGCAATATTTGTAGGAATCATGTGAACCTGAGTGAGTATATGACAAAAGCATTTTAAATGAATAACGTAAGCTTTTAACTTAACAAACACAAAATTTAGAGAAAATTATATAATCAGCAAGCAGGATCCAGCAATGTATATAAAAATATATCACAACCAGATCAATTGTACTAACAAAAAACAATTCAAAATTTAATTACAAAATTCACCATATTAATAAACTAAGATACAGGTATAAAATTACTTTAATGTAAAGACCAGTATAAACTTGGAGTACACTAAGATCCAGAGAAAACATCCAGAGGCAATAATGCCAGATAAAAGGCATCTATGAATAACCTACAACTGGCACTATACCTGTGATGAATAACTGTATGCTTTCTGCCTTAAACAGAAAAGACAGAAAAATAAACCCTTTAGTCACTCTAAAGTAATATTACTACAGGCTATTCCTAACGAGTCCACTAAAAGGCAAGACACAAATTGCAATAAGCCTACACTGATTAAAAGAAGAAATTACACCATCTTTGTTTACTTGGCATGACTGAGATAGAAAGCCCTATGAGGGGGCTGGTGTGTTGGCTCAGTGGTTAAGAACACTGGCTTCTTTTCCAAAAGACCAGGGTTCAAATCCCAGCGCCCATATGACAATTCACAACTGTCTGAAATTCCAATTTCAGGGGATTTGACACCTTCACACAGACATACATGGAGACAGAAAAATGTAAGTAAAATAAAAAATGAAAGAAAACTCTATGGGATCTATAATTAAGGTACTGAAATCAGTGATGAATTTTAACTAGTTCTCAATAATATATAAATCAGTATCTAAATATTTACACAAATTAACAGTAATCAAGAAGATTAAAACAGACTATGTAGAATAGAATTAAAAATTTAAATTCTTAGATATAATACAACTAGGATTTTAAAAGATGAAAAACATAAACTATGAGAAAAATCAATAAAGAACAAAATTGGAAGACATACCATTTTTATTGATCAGGAACCTCAATTTTGTGAAGATGTCACTTGTTTCTAAACTGAACCGTAGTCAGAGATCCAAATGAAAATCCCATAATGATTTGTTTCTTGATAGAAGTGAACAAATTGATATATATACAATATATATAATATATATACACATATATATATGTGTGTAGCATATAAAGGTTTACAAGCATCAAAATATTTTAAAGTGGGAATATAAACTTTGAAAATTCATACTACCTTATTTCAAAACTCTAAATTTACTACAGTTTAAAGGACATATTAAGAAAGAATTAAAAGACCGAAATGAAACAAAGCAGAGAGCACAGAAGCACGCTGACACATGCTTTTCAAAAAAACTGCAGCGATATGCTGGGAGGGTTTTAAAGATGGCACTGAGAACTTTACATCCAATACGGAGCATATGAGAATTCATGAACCATGTGCATACTTACACCATTTTAAGATTATAAAAAACAAGAATATGCAATGTAAATGTAAAACCTTAAACCATAACATCTAGTAAAAAATGTAAAAAAAAAAATAATCCCACTGAAGTTTCTTCTTTCCTTCCTTCTTTCTTTCTTTCTTTCTTTCTTTCTTTCCTTCTTTCTTTCTTTCTTTCCTTCCTTCTTCTTTCTTCCTTTCTCTCATTTTTATTTTGTTCTTATTGTTGTTTTCTCTGTGTGCTGGCAGTCCTATAACTCTCTTTGTAGACCATAGTGACCTCAAATACACAGAAATCTGCCTGCCTATGCCTCCACAGTGAAGGGTTTAAAGGTGTGTGCTACCACTGCGCGGCAAGATTCTTAAAGGTGTTATTAATAGTAAAAAATGATACACTGTACTTTGTCAAATTTTTAAACTTCCATTTTCTTTTGAAATACACTATAATAAAAAAATGGAAAGATAAGCCACAGGCTAAACAAAAACATTCTTACATTTATTTCATCAAAGGCTTACATCCAGGATATTAAGGAATTCTAAAAATGCAATAAATAGAAAATATCTCTATTACTTAGATGAAAGATTTAAACCTTTCACTGCTGACTTTTGCTTGTCACAGAGAGATATGAACATCACATAAGCAGATGAAATGTTACTTGCCACTATTAGAAGTCATTGGAAAAACAAATTAGCACTGTATTAGTATACCAGGATACATCTATCAGATTGACTTCATTAAATGCAAATAAGAACAAAACTCTGGCAATGCCAAGTGTCCACAAACAGCTGAACCATGAGGCTTTTATCTGGGTCCCATTTAAATGATCACTGCAACACACTTTCTAAGGAACAGTAATGATGTTAGGAAGGCATGTGCTTAAACAGCTAAACATGTGACTTCCCCATCCTGGAGTTTATCTACCATCCAACAATGTATATGTCTGCAAATCTATCAATAGTTGAGAGGGTGTAGTGTATATCATTAATTCCTGATTCTGAATATAGTCCAGGCACCATTAATCAGACAAATTGTATATAGAAAATACTATTTGGCATCCCCAAAGAAGAAATGATGGCAGTTTGAGTCAATTTTAAAAGCACTGTTGTAAATGAAAATCAGACCAAGTTGAGCACATGCACATGCCTTATTACCATCAGGAGGCAGAAGCAGGCAGATCTCTGATTCCATGCCAGCTTGAGCCACATGGTGAGTTCCAGGACAGCCAGGACTCCACAGAGAAACACTGTTTCCAAAAAAAAAAAAAAGGAAAATCAGACAAGCCCAAGTGACAGCCTCAGAAAGAAGGCATTTACATGTCCATAAGAACAGGGTGTAAAGCATCCCTGTGTGGTCCTCTTAGACCTCACACTCAATAGTTCCCACTTGGGGAAGAAAAGTTAAAATTTACTTGTGACTAAATTAAGAAGGCAAAGCAGACTTACCATAATATGTTTAGAAATGGAATAAAATCTATGAGGAACTTGTGAATCTCTCAATAATTTGAACTTTGAGCCCCGCAACTAAAGTTAATCACAGTTGATCTCTTGAGAAAAAAATGTTTTTAATGTGAAACAATACTCCACAGAGATTTAACAAACTCTATTTTAATTGTAATTGATTTATACCAAAAATGATAAAATGAGTTAATTAGAGCATGCTATTAGAATTACTGGCAAGGGAAATATTTCATACTCTTAGCAATGTGTAGGCATGAGGCAGGAGATTATTTTAATGTCGGAAAGTAAATCTTACATCCTACAATTATTCATTTAAAATAATGCAAAGGTCTGTGGATTAGTATCTTGTTTTCATAATTTTTCATAGCTTGAAGATAATTTTGCTGTTAAAAATCTAGTACCACCTGTTTGATCAATAACGTGATTCATGGAATTCTGCTTCAGGTCAAGCCATGTCCAGGCATCTATGAGAAATCACCCCTCCCCAGCTATTAGAATAGAGGACATTGTCACTGGACTCACATTCCTCCTTAGTATGTCTCATACATCTGACTTTATTCTTCGCATCCGATGATCTGTCACTGTGCACAAAAGTCCAGGACCTCTTCTTTTGCTGTTGTTTTTGTTTTGAGTGAAGTAAGAAAAGACTTTGCTGAGGGAAGAAAATCTTTGGACAGTGTGTACTACCCAGTTTCTTGCACTTTCACCCCCAGGCCTCATCAACACTGAGATAAAGTGTGGGCTGGAGGAATGATTTACAAAAACTATGTGTCTATAGGACACTCACTGAGCAACAGGATGTTGAGAAACTGGATTGGCATCAGGTATCACAACAGTATCTTGAGGCTAAGAACCTACCTAACAGAGCAAGATGAAAGGGGCCAACAGAAAACCCAGTCCTACAAAACCCCAGATGCAGTGCTGTAATCACTGGACGAGAGAGGCTGAGGCCAGCCTAAGCTACATGGTAGCTTGAAGGCTAGCCATCAAGAGCCTTTCCTCTCCACCAACATGATTCAGCACATTTTAAATTCAAATGATATGCTCACTTGCAACATTCTGATGTAGGAAGTATTTGAAAAAAATTTTATGATAAAAAAAATTACCAAATATTTGAATTTTGAGAAGCTGGTATGTGGTATGTTCAATGGGCACCATGGCTGTCTTCACAAGAGAAAAATGTGAAATGTATGTAAAAATCTAAAAACCATGGATCTAGGCAATGGCTCAGTGGATAAAATGCTTGTTGTACATGCTTGTTGTACAAACATGGAGACTGGAGTTTGGATCTTTGGCACTGTGGTGGCCCTCCTGTAAGCACTACAACTTCTAAGGCTGAGACCAGAGATTCCCCAGGGCAAGCTGGCTAGCCTAGCTTAACTAGTGAGCTTCAGATGCAGTGAAAAGACCTTGCTCTCAATCTCTATACAGACCCCTACACATATGTGCACACACCTATATACATGTATACCCATACATATGTGCACATACCTATATACATGTATATTCATACATATGTGCACATACCTATATACATGTATACCCATGCACATGTACACCCCCCACACACACACAATTCAATCATGGTAGCTGGCCTATATGTGGAACGTGTTCTTCACATCACTACTCAGGTTGCTTGGGGCAGGAGGTGCCGAGTTTATGAACTGTGAGAAAAATGAACGTGTAAATGAGCGAAAAGGCACACAGTTGATAGAATGGCTGCTGCAGAAAAAAAAAGTATTGACCTCATTTTTTTTTAGAATATTTTTATTAATTCTTTGAGGATCTCATACATGCATAGAATTCATTTATATCCCATTCCTTAGTCCTTCCTCTGACTACTCCCAGATACACCCCAACCTCTCCACCCCTGCCAGTTTCATATTCTCTTTTTTCAAACGTATATAACCCAGTTAGTCTTATGTGTGCTGTTCATGTACTCAGGGATGTGGAACAGTTCCTGGAGATGGTCAAGCTACCAGATGTTCACACTTAAAACTGTCAATTGTCAATGACTTCTCTGTGAGGGGTGGGTGCTCCTGAGCTATTGGGAGTTCATGGGTGAAATGATCCTCCTTTCACTAGAAGGCATTATTCTGCTCTGGCTCTCTCTGACTTCTTCTCTCTCTTCGGTAATAGTCCCCTCATCCCTGCTTTGAGGGGGAAGGGTATAACACAAATTTCCTGTTTTTCTATGATCAATCCAAAGACTATTTATAGTTAGACCATTTGCAGGTCTCTATATTACTGCTGTCACTGTACAATCTCACTGCCACTGTCCATACTGGTCTCTTTGGTCCCTTTTCATGACAAACTAAGATTCCATGGAGCTATGAGCCTACATAAATCTTACCTAGTTACGCTGCTTCTGTCCAGTGCTTTTTGTCACAGTAATGAGGTGACAAATCATGTGACTCAAACAGTGTCCCAACATTGACCTTTTAAACTTGTCATTAGTACGTGAAATGATTCCTGACATGTGAGATGATACATGGGGGACCATGTTCACTCTAAGGACAGAATGGAAATGACCTGTAACATGGTTCTCATACAATTGTATCAAAAGTAGAAAATGGCATGAAATATGCATTATAGAATGGTAAGGCATCAGAAGTCCCCCACAATTACAAATGTAAGCAAGGAGTGGAAGGAGCAATCTAGAATCCACAGCAAAGAGCATGCTCACTGGGAGGGCACAGTGGAAAGGAGGGCTCATAAGAGCTCCATGGGTGCCCATATAGGAGTGTGCCTATGGTTGCCTGTCTTTCAGATTACAAGGCTATGTTTGGTGCTTCTCTGGACTGAAAACTCCTTTCATAGTGTATCTCTGCCTCATCCTAAAGCAAAGTAGGACCAGATTTTTAAAAAGCAACTTTATAGATTAGAAAATATTCTCATTGAACACACCAGTTGATGTGACTGGGTGCTAGTCAATTTTTCTTTTCTTTGAAGGAGTACAATTTTTATTTTTTTTGAACAAATGACACCAAATTTGGTATTTATACCCAGAGCCTTTAAAAAAAAATTCTCTCAGCTATTGCATCCCAAAAGTGGTTTCTCTTCCTCAACTCCTAGTACCTTCCACCCCATCCACTCATCCTCCGTTTCTCCTTAGAAAAAGACAGGCCTCCTATGGATATCAACCAAACACGGCATATGAAGATTCAAGAAGACTAGGCACCTCCCCCTCATATTAAGGCTGGATGATGCAAGCCAGTAGGAGGGAAAAGGTCCCCAAATCAGTCAAAAGACAGCCTTCATTCCCACAAGAAGAGCAAGGCACACTACTATAACATATGTGTAGAAGGCATGAGTCAGACCCATGCAGGCTTCCTGATTGTCAGTTCAGTCTCTGTGAGTCCTTTTGAGTCCAAGGTAGTTGGATCTGTTGGTTTTATTTGTTGTCCTTGACCCCTCTGGGTTCTACAGTCCTTCCTCTCCTTCTTCCACAGGATTCTCTTTGCTTTGCCTAATGTTTGGCTGTGGGTCTCTGCATCTGTTCCTGTCAGTTGCTGGATGAAGCCTCTCTGATGACAACTATGCTAGGCTCTGGTTTATTGGGTATCATTTTATTGACATTTTTTTTAAATTGTGGGTCCTGTTTGCTTCTGTCTTGGTTCTCTGGGCTACAGCTACAGTCTCTGATTCATGGTCCTTTGGGAAGTATTGGGGGTGGCTTCCGTTTCTTAGGGGTTTTAAGATGGATCCAACATTGGTTGGCCATTTCCATAATTTCTGCACCGCTATTTTTATTTATTCACTTTACATCCCCCTCACTCACTGCCCATCTCCTGGCCACACCTCCCACAATCCTTTTCCCCGTACCCCCTCTACTGCTCCTCTGGGAAGGTGGGGACCCCTTGGGTATTCCCCCCACCCTGGGACATCAAGTCTCTAAGAAGCTAGGCTCATACTATCTGACTGAAGCCAGACAAGGCAGCCCAGGCCTGTTTTAGGATACTTGCCTGCCACCTCTGCTCCAGTTGTTAGGGACCCACATGAAAATCAAGCTGCACATCTGCTACAAATATCTGCACCACTTTTATCCCAGCACATCTTGTAGGCAAGACAAATTATAGATCAAAGATTTTGCGGCTTAGTTGGTGTCCCAATTCCTCTACTGGAAATCTCGCCCTGTTACAGGAGATCAAGGTTCAAGCCATTTCACCATTATGAGGAGTCTTATCTAGGGTCACCCTTATGGATCCCTTGGAGTTTCTATTGTGCTAGGTTTCTAGATCTTCCTCCAGATCCCCCGCCCCCAAACTGCAGTTGTTTCTCCAAGTACTCTCTCCCTCTATCCACCCCAAACCTGATCCCTCCTGTTGTTCCCTTCCCTACCTGCCTTCACTCTTCCTACTCTGAGATACCTATTCTATTTCCTCTTCCCAGGGAGATTTATGTGCTCTCCTTAAGCCTTCCATGTTATTTAGCTTCTCTGGGTCTGTGGATTGTAGCATGGTTATCCTTTACAGCTAATGTACACTTAGCGGTGAGTACATACCATGTTTGTGTTTCTAGGTCTGAGTTATATCACTCAGGATCATTTTTTTTCTAGATTCCATCCATTTGCTAATTTCATAATCTTATTTTTTTAACAGCTGAGTAGTGTTCCATTGTGTAAATAATTTTAGTGATCCATTCTTCTGTTGAGGGACATCTAGGTTGTTTCCAGTTTTTGGCTATTCATGAATAAAGCTGCTATGAACAGTTTCCACAGCCTTCTTAACTTTCAGAGATGGAAACGCAAGTTATCTTACAAATTAAGACTTCAAGTTTCCAACATTGGCAAAAGTCAATTGTGATGAAGGAAAACAAGAAAACCAAACCAAAACAACAACAACAACAAAAAAAACCATGCACACAAAACCAAAACACCAATTCAAAGAGATTCTCAAATAGTAGATGCCTTTGAAATCATTCAGTTAGAAGTTTCCTTTTAAAAATATTATTCTAAAAAAGAAACAGAAAACTATGGGATTTCCATTAAGGAAATGAAGATACTTGTCTGGTAGAAGCTTGTTACTTACACACGTCTCATGAACCTTAACTCAATCGTCTATATAAAAAGAGGGGAGAGTGTCAATGGAGTGATCACCAGAGATTTAAATTTTTAAAGATTTCATCATGAGAAGAAAACCTACATTACTAGTTTACATGTACCTTCACCTAAAAGAATCAAGAAGTTACTAGAAAAAGTATCTGTTTTTCAGGAGGATTAGAACCTTTATGTTTAATGATGAATTTCTTTACTTCTATAAGTTGGTGTTCACATTCTTTTCAACCCATTGTGGAACTCACCAGATCCCATAGAATGATAGCATCTTCAGGGTCCCTAGCTCACAGACACTCTAGAGATCTCTGAGTGTCTCCAGGACTGAGTTCTCAGCAGTGTGATCTTCCAGCTCAGCACATGAACACCCTGAGGGCTATCACCAATGCTGGACATTTGTGTCACTCTATGTCTCAAGAAGTGTCTTGAAAGTGTCAACATTTTAATGAGTTTCAAGATTATTCATATTCTTTTAGGTTTGTTTGAATATTTGCATAATATTTCTGCAGTAAAGAGAAAAATTTACAAGTTTTTTGTATTATCCAACCTTACAAAGTTTACAACAGTCTGTGTCTTGATATATACTTAGCTGATAATCCATTTCAACCTTTGTTGTCCCAGAAACCCAGAGCAAAATAAAAGAGGAGAAATTAATGCTTTTTTATCATTTCCAGACATATTTGTTCTGTATTGATTTTAACTAAAACTAAGGACCCCTTTTTTGTATGTGGCATACAAGCTCTCATATATGTGTTACCTGTGTGTATATATACACTTGCCTATGCATACATACTGAGTTCAGAGCTTGACACTGTGTCTCCTATCAACTTTTTACCTTGTCTATTGTGACAGGATCTCTCACTGAATACCAAGCAAGCTACATTGGCTGGTCAGTGTGCTCCAGAGATCTACCTGTGTCCTGCCTGCCCCTGTGACCCCTTCAATGCTGGCTTTATAGGTACATGCTGTCAAGGATGGCTTTGTTTTTTGTGGATTCTAGGGGCTGGAACTCAGCTCCCCATGCTTATGTAGTAAACACATTACCAACTGATCCCTCTCCTCAGTTCCAGGTCCTCTTTTTTGACATATTATAAAACAAAAATCTCAACAGTTAATAAGCATTGGGTATATCAATCATCAAAAGACAGATCTGGGCTTGAACATGTGGGAAAGTAGCTACAATGTCAAGATGTCATCCTTTCCGTGTGTACCTCTATTCAAGTGGGACATGACCTGTTTCCTGACAGGCTCTCAGAACGGCAGTGCTGGCCTGATTCAATTATTTCTAACCACATAAGTGACCCATATGTTGTCAAACTTTTGGGGCACTAAAACCAGAACCTCCTTGATCTTGTTCATCTCCCTTTCTTGGCAGGCTTTCTTCATGTAGTCATGCTGTGTGAAGCCTGGTTAGCTGCAAATTTCTCATCCTTGCTACATCAAGGTGCTTTGTCACCATATTTTCTAGGATAGCAGACATGTGCCATCACAGTCTGCTGTCTTGTTTACCTTTTTAGATCCATAAGGCTTTGATTTTTACCTTCTTGAAAAAACGGTAGAGTGAAACTACCTATCTATAAGGGTCTAACATATCCCACATTGTACTAAATCTAGATATTTTTTTGTGCCAGGCATGCTACACAGTGTCTACTGGTATTGAAGATATTGTATATTAATTGATGTATAGCTAGGATAACTTGTGTATTATGCATTTGATGAAACTTAAATCTTATCTTTCAATTTGAAACACAACACTCCCACAGGATACAGAGAATGCTTTCTGCGAATTATCATTTCATTCTACTGCTTATAAAGGAATGAAAAATATCAATCATATTGATCATGTGTTGAATGTTTAATAAGTGCCAGGTTGCTCCCCATGTTGCATTTAATTCTATAATGTGATATTTTATTTGGGAGATTTTCTTAGGGAGTTGCCCATTGGCAGCTTATTGAGACAGATTTAACAGCCACAACACAAAACTGAAAAGAATATAGAAATATGTCTATACCAATATTGGAAATATTATTAAAAGAATTTAAGCCCACTAATATTCCACCAATGATATACAACAAATAAGTGAAGAAATCAGAGTGTAGCGTTCTGTCAAAAGGAGAGAGCTGAAACAATATTTAAGAATTGGGAAAACAAACAAACAAACAAAAAAAGCCAGGCAGTGGTGGCGCACACCTTTAATCCCAGCACTTGGGAGGCAGAGGCAGGCGGATTTCTGAGTTCGAGGCCAGCCTGGTCTACAGAGTGAGTTCCAGGACAGCCAGAGCTACACAGAGAAACCCTGTCTCGGAAAGGAAAAAAAAAAAAAAAAAAAGGAAAAAAAAAGGAAAAAAAAATGGGAAAACAGAGAAGCCATGTTGGATACAGAGTGCAAAAGAAGAGAAGACTATTATGAGCCAGAAAAGAGGAAAATAGTTTTGAAAATGACAGAATAAAAGACAAATTGAAAAAAGTACTCACAATATGGTGAGCTTGTCAACAACCTTACACAAATGCAAGAAGGGAATGAGCTCCTGAATGTTTTAATATAACAAGTAAAAATACTTCTGCAATCACAATAGAAAGAAAATAAGGAGACACACAGGCTTAGAGAGGAACATTTAGTGTAATAAATGAATTATAATTAGATTATGTATGAAGTGGAAAAAATATAAGAGTCTTTGAAAGCATGCTAAACCAACAAAAGAAACTACTAAAGCAGAGTAAAACTTTAAAAAGGTAAAGCACACTGGGGCAAAAGAACAAGGAAATGTGATGAAGTGTATTGGCTTTCTCCTATGTGTTTGACTGTTGGAGATGGCCAGGCTTTTCGGGGAGCAGGGAGCATGTCATCTGAATTAGACACTCTTACTTATAATTTATAATGGTACTGAGACTGCACGAGGCAAGCATCAGATGCCATTTCGAGCCACCTTTAATTTGGTGCCTTCCTCCTGCTTGCTAGAAGCCATATCTAACTTTGTCTTCTGTGGGGGCAGCTTCTCCTACTGTCCTAAGATTACCCAACTTCCAATCCCCATGTTCTCAGCGAGTAGGGATGTGTGTGAGTGTCTTCAAGTAACTCAAGGGTAGATGAAGTGCTCATATCACTGACATCTGTATAGGGAGATTTCTGTACTTCCCAAATTCACCATGGAGGGAGGGGTGCAACTGTGGAGTCCCACACTCTGTTGGGCCTTCATAGATCACAACTCCGCAGCTGTGAATCTGGCCAGTATCTGATTGAGCAGGTTGATCTGCCAGCTCATCTCAAATTCACCTTTATTCAAACTCCACAGCTAAGTCTCTTTTAGTTCTCAGCACCAAGTGTGGGCTGCCCTTTACTGCATGCCTCTCTGCACAGGCTGAGCTTCTTACAGTTTCTACTTGTCTTCTGGTCACCATCGAATCCCCTTGGCTTGTAACTTGCTTGCAAAACTGTCTCTTGCTTGGTACCATGGCAGGCTGAGTTCAGGAAGAAACAAATAATGGAGCCCAGTGGCAGGGCTGTCTTTCCATTGCTATGCCCTTCCTCACATCTTCAGCTGTCTTCTTCCTACCCTCGTGATTCTTCTTGTTCTCTTTGGAACAGAACTTATGTATTTTCATCTCGACCTTTGTTAGGCCACACAGGCAGTTTCTATTTCTAGTCTCCCACCTTACACCCCAAGGTGAAACTTGTCAAATTTTATGGATGAGTTCATCCATAGAATCCATGTTACTTTTTCTAGCCAGTTCTACAGGCTGATTCTACTCTTCTTCTCATAACCAATGAGCAGGTAGCATTTAGCTCAGCAAATGCTTGTCTGCCAAGAGCATGTCTCAGTTAACTGTCAAACATCTTACTGTGCCATCCCAGACCTGTAGAGAAGTAGGTTAGAACCAAGATCTCTGTAAGGTTACTAAAATACGCTCACCTGTGTCTCCTAGCCACCTATGACTTATAACTCAAAGCTCAGTGTGTCACTTGCCTCTGCTGCCCAGAGTTAGGGTAGTTTCTGGGAAGTTTCTTCCTTGTATCCCCAACATCTATGCCATCACTCTTTGTTTCTGAATAAACTTCATTGCTTGCTGTTTCTACTGTGACAGGTTAACCATTACCTAGGCCCTCAAGTGGAATCCATCACTTGCCCAGGTACACTCACAAAATGCCAATTCAACATAGGCTGCATTGCATGCAGTGAGGAATTGGGAGAAATATGTTGTATGCAATTAATTTTGTTCTAGGTTTGGGGAAGATGTCCTATGGCTGGATGGTGAGGTAATATGTATTTGTAGAAATACATTTAAAGAACTGGGGTTGTAGGTCAGCAGCAGAGCACCTGCCTCAAGAGTTCTCTTACCACCGGGTTTGAACTTTTGCTTTGGTAAATCAAGCAGCTATGTGACAGATCCTGTGCCCTATTTACTTCCTAACATACTTTCACTTGGCATTTCTCCTTGATGCTGAAGTGCATAAGCAGTGCACTAGCTCAATACCTAGTCTATCAATAGTATCCGTCTTCTTAAATCATATTCGATTCCCTCATACCAGCATCAGACTTATGTCTTTCAATATGAAAAAAAATTACCATGAACTTTAGTCTATTTATTTTTTCAGTATTTCCTTTTACCCTAAATGCTACCATGTTTACAGAGAACGACACCCGTTTTTCTCGTTAGTCTCATTTAAAAATAAATAAATAAAAGTTTCCACAAATAAGCTGGAAATGCAGGCCCTGAAAGCTTCACTACCCCACCTGGGAATTGTATCCACCACCCAACCTCCTCATCTGCCAAAGCTTCTCTGTGTTCACTGCCCTTGCCTTAGGCCAGTGCAGTCACAGGAATGTAACCTTACCTGACTTAACCTCTTTATTCTCTGTATGCCATCTTTGGGTTTGTTTCAGCTCTCAAGAGCACTCCCCTCTCTGTTTATATAAGCGCTAAATCACCTGTATGCTGTCTGTCTTTTTCTTCACCACAAGATATTCTACCCTTTAAGTATTCCAGATCCCCCCTCCCTTTTTTTTCATCTCTACATGATGCCTGTGGGAAAATGAAGTATTGTTTATAAGGACTTCTTGCCTTCTAAGAGACAGAAGAGTAGGACACCACAACTATTAAGGCCCTCAGGATACTACCCAGGAGAGGCCCATATGATTTCCCCTTAGTGGAGGTTGGGTCCTCAAAGGTATCCACATAACCTGTCCCTAGGTTCCTCATTTGTCCCCTTGTTGGGAGCTTTGGCGTGAAGAAACAACCCATAGAAGGATGAGGATATTAATGGCTTACTGTACCCGAAAATGTAGGAGCCAGCACCTGGAATGGTTCACAGCTTAGCGTGTCCCATTACAAGAGTCCCCAAGGGTAGATTGCCTCATTTCTTTTTTGAATAAAATGTAGTTACTTAGGTGGGGGGGGGGGTTGTAGGAACAGCTGACATCCCAACTTTATCAGTTATGCCAGGAGATCATAGTGAAAATGTTAATCCAGTGCCAGGCCAGGTATGCCTAAAGGGTGTGTGTGGGTGTGTGTGTGTGTGTGTGTGGGGTGTTGTTAGCTCTTGGGCTGCAGAAGAGAACTAATTTCCATCTGGCGTCTGTTGTGCTCAGTGCTCTTCACAGATCTTTTCATTCCTACAAGAATCCTTAAGTGCTTTCTTCAAATTTTACAGACGAGAAAATGAAGGTCAAGAGCATTTTAACTGCACCCAAGATTATGTTTGAGAAGGAGGAAGTTGGACAATTAAGACTGGGTATTTGTCTGATGTCCAGGTTTGTCCCCTCCACTCTTTCTATTACCACGATCACTGTCAGACCAAAGACATGCAATAACATTTGGTGTAGTAGTCTTTGTCTTTGACTAGTTTTCTCTAAGCCTGTACATGATTATACACGGGTAACTCGGGAACCCTGGTTAATCTAGATATGCCACAATGCCAGTTTTCCAAATCACCTTAGAAGTACGTACTAGAACTCAAACTCTCCACCAGTTTCTACCAGCCAAGTCGATTACTCTGAGACTTAAGTTTCTTAGGGAAATTCATAAGATTGGACTGAAGCCTTTCCAAGGCCTTATACATTTCTGCAATTCCAAGAGGAGAGTTCTGCAGCCCCTGGAGGCAGTTAATTTGGAGGCACAGATGAAAGTAGCTTAGCAATGCCTTCCTTTTTGTTCTACAAGAAAGGTTTTGACCAGGAACCTCTTGTTTGGAGGCTAAGATTCTGCTTTGGACCAAACATTTAACAGAGATGATTTTTCAAGGCTAGGTAGGTTTATGTCTGTAAAACAAGCATGCACTTGGATGAGTGGATGCTTATAGTGCAAATCACAAAACAGACACCCCACCTCCCAAGCCGAATAAAATCTTGAGGAGTTTTTCAGGCACAACTATGGTTCATTTTGGAAGTGTTTCACCTGGAGCATGTAGAATGGTTTAGGGCTTATGTTTATAATTCCACAGGCAGAGACAATCACACAACTGTGGGAAGAGAGAATTACTTTTCCAATGTTCAAAAGTGAAACCTCCAAAAACAACCTGCTACCCCCATCGAACCCCTCATTCATCCTCCTTGACAAAGTCACGCATCTGGGGTTTTTTCAAATGCGCTATGAAACACAAGTTTGAATTCCGAAAAGAACTTCAGTGTAACAGCCTGTGTTTTGTTCATAGAGCAGCAAATATTAGATTCAATTGAGCATGAAGCCAAAGGTAAAATTTTCACTATTTAACATCAGTGAAATGTATCTAAAAAAAAAATTGTTTAATGTCTCAGTTTGTGTCTTCATTCTAAAACTGTCCTGGAAGGAGGTCTCTTTTTCAATCCATTCTTAGTTAAGAACTTATGCTCTTAAAACATTAAGCAATTCTCATGTTCTAATCCTCCACAATAACTTCTGAATATTCACAGTATTTCAGACTTCTGCCCAATATGTATTCAGATGGGAGATAATCAGACATCGAACCTGCTCCTGAGTTTCCCTGTGACAATTGTATCTCTCTGGTCTATCTCATCACAACTTAGGCTCTTGCAAATATTTGTAGTGTTGAGGACTTAAATCAACCACCACTTTTATTTATGGTTAAAAGAAAATGTTCTGTACATGGAAAAGCCTTCCCTTACCACAGGGAGGCCATACAGTCATCTGTTTTTCCTATATTCTATTAAAAATATTTATACTGTTTTAGTAATAGATGTATTCTAAAATATGGAAACTTTCTAAAAATTATAATAAATTTTGTACTGTAACACTTATTTAAACTTTCTAAGCAGCAGCTTTCCAATTTCAGACAGATGCATTGACTTAGGTACAAATCGATCTACCTTGTACAATTGATATTCTGCTGTCAATGGAAATGCCATTCAAGATTATTGAATATGCAAATAATACATCAATATCTGACATTTTGACATACTCAGATTAGACTATATTCAGATTCAATACAAATTTAACTTAAGGGTCTGCTATAGGGCTGCACTAAAATTTGTGGAGTTGTTCAAAAGTAGCAAAGATGACTGTAACACAATGCTTGCTTTCAGTATGTTCCTTGTCCAGCAATGAAGCTACAAGTATGACAGATAATTATAATTTAAAACAGTCTTCTTATTTTCAAGATTTAATTATTTATTTTATGTATGTGAGTGCACCATCACTCTCTTTGGACACACCAGAAGAGGGCATTAGACCAGATTACAGTTGGTTGTGAGCCACCCTGTGGTTGCTGGCAATTGAACTCAAGACCTCTGGAAGAGCAGTCGGTGTTCTTAACCGCTGAGCCATCTCTCCATTCCCTAAAATATTCTTCTAACAGGATGTGTGTTATTCACTATTCTGTATGAATGAATGAAATGTTGTTGAAATCAGTCTTTTTTGTGAATATTTTTATCCTGACATAATCTAAGCACATCCCCTATTTATTTGGCTGTTGGGATTGAAAGTGCCTCTTGTCTTCTCATTTTTACAAGGTTGGTCCAGATGGGGAGCAGCTTAAACATCTAAAGTGAAATGGGAATATTTCCTAAACCCTGCACTATGCCTTTTCTTAAGTTTGGAGTTGCAGTGAAACCTCTGACTAGGATACATCAGTGCCTGTCTAGTGCCTCCAGACAGCCTGAGGATGCCGCCTGTAGAAACTCTATATAGTAACTGTATACTTTCCATCCCCCAACCCTAGATACTATTGGTGAGACCCTCCTGTGTTCACATGAACAAATGTTTTACTGTCTCCCATTGCTCAAAGCTGATAATAAAATAAAGCAACTCAGAGGTATGAGAGATACAAGGCCTGCTTTTTGAAAATGATGACACCTGTCTAAGAGTTAAAATTATGCAAAGCTGTGGATGTTAGACTTTAGATTCCTCTGGTCTTAGCAAAATTCTGCTTTTCTAGATCTCAGGTTTTCTGCTAGATGCTGGATAGAGATACTTATCAGACATAGACTCTGCTCTTAAGTTTTTCTGGAAGTCTGGGAGATCCCTCTCACTCTTCTTTGAGTATGAAAAGGACCTGATGTAGAATACTCTGCAGCAGGACCCTGACACAAAATTCCTTCACCCTGTACTATAGTAGACAACACTCCTTCATTGAAAGGAACTTGGAGCCATTTTCCACATCATCTGACACAGTCTTACCATTCATGTATTCCTGAGAGGATGGGAAGTCATGCTCAAGGGTTGACAGAGGTACAGAGCACTTGAGTCAATGTAAATGGGGGCATTCTTTTAGAATTTTAGATTTGTTTAGATTTTCATGAAAACGAGTGTAAGGATTCTTCTAGCCAATAGTTTTTAAAACATTTTATTATCCATGAGATAGCAATCCTGATTTCTTAACCATTTAATACACCACAATTTCCTTAGTCAACATTCTGTTACATTTCAAAAAAAAGTGATGGGGGTGGGAGCAGTTTTGCAAGGAACAAGTTTTCAAAAGTTCTTATCTCTTCACAGAAATGATTATTTCTAACAGTGTGGAAGTCAGAGGTGAAAACCTAAAATGAAGCCATTGGGCTTTAGTTGGGTGTCACTTTGTGTTTCATCAACACACAGTAAAAATCATTACTGTATTTTAATTAAATTTTAGTTCACTATGTTTTCAATCATTGGTTAGATGTCTACTTTGAGGTGAAGCCTTTCCCAAAGTCATTACTTTAGAACCTCTCCAAATGAAAAATTTCCAAACAACAATTGGGGAATCACTAAAAGAAGCATTTTGTGTGGCACTGGAAACTCTGCTGGAGATCACTGGACAGGGACCAGCAGAGGCTTCTACCACACACTTCAAGCTCTGTTCTCAGAGTTCATCAAGGAGACTAGTGTACTCTAGACTTTAATTAAACAGAATGGGACCCCATATTTCACCATAAGAGTCCAGTGGGGCAAAATGACCTTTAGCCTTCATGGCAAGCCTGTTTATTGGTATGAAAAGTCATATTGACAGCACCTTAAATATGTCATTGCCATCGAAAAGTATCTGTGAAGGGTTCTATGAACACAGGATGCCAAGAGGTGCTTTGTATAACCAAGCAAATTAGTCATTAGAGACATTCTGTTATTGCTGTTGCTACCTCCATTGGATGACTTTGGTATGTCTCTTTAGTGTCTGGTGGTTTGAAAGTCTCATAATGACTGTGATTAGGCTACCAATGAACCATATATTGCTGTTAATAATTTTCTATATTGTAGCTTCCATGAGATGCTTATTAATAACTATATCCTTTCTAGATAAAGTCCCTAGCAGAGGCCTCATGGTCTCTCAAGCATGGAGCCTTTCACCACAGCTTCCAGAACTTCTCTAGCTTTATCTCTGCTGTGCTTTCTTACCTGCTCATCCACTTGTGTGGACCTGATAATCCTGATAAACAGGTAATCTGGGGGATTCCTGAGTTGGACTGGGATCTCATTTGAATTTAGACTCCTCTCAGAGGCAGAAGAGGCTTTATTATTTTTTTTCATTTCAAAAACTCCTCCAACTGCAATGCCCTAAAACTACTGCTTATGCCCCAGCTAAGGGACTTAGGAATTTGAAATTTTAATGTAAAGCATGCAGAGTCCACCTCGAAGATATTGCCCTGTGGACTGGGACAAGGTCAGGGATAATTTTATAAATTGCTGGTGCTGTCCATTTTGGTCATGAGTCAGAGCTGCCATAGTCAGCAGCCCAAACTGCAAATTATATACAGTGCAAGCTCCCAGGACCCTTCTCAGAGATGGCCGAGGCTTATCTCCCAACTCTGGACTTTACTTTCTCCCCCTCATGAGTAATGGTGGGGGAAGGTTTCTCTGATCTTTGGGCACCGTGAACTGGATTTGATGCTACTGGAGGCTGGCTTTTCTGGGGAGATGCATCCGAGCATCCTTGAACAGCCCTATTGAGCATGCACCCAGTGGCCCCTCTGGTTAGTTTTCTTTCTTCACACTGCTGCTGCTTCCCTCCTAGATGTTCTACTCTTCCCTTCCCTCCCTCCCCTCCCCCAATAATAGTAGATCATGCATGTAACTCTCGTTCCTCTCTTTCCCCTTTGCTTCCCTGTTTTTTGGTTTGTAAATGACCTCTCACCCCTCAGAGCCCCAGAACACACATGCTCACCACCTATCGGTTATTTGGGATATCTTTTTATTTTTTATTTTTTTTCTGCCAGGCTCCTTGTAGATATATCCCAAAGCCCATTTTTACCAACAGTGGCCTTTGTGTCACCTCAAATGTTGCTGTTTTTGTGTTGATAATAGGCACACTTCATAGAGTTGGCACCAGGACCAGAAATCTGAAATTTCAAAGAAAAGCATGCACAGTCCAGTTTGAAGATATTCCCATGTGGACAGGCTTTCTCCCTGAATTGCGGCAACAAGCCATGGCTTTGAGATTGTTCAGTAATTCCTCAATTTTATGGAAGAGTTCCAAAGCTGTTCTCTGCTTTAGTGTCCTCCCCTTTCCCTAACTTTTATATAAGTTGCTTTGTTTCCTTGCAGTGAGCCTTTAAAGACTCAGTTTTGCTTTATACTGTCAATTGGAGCTAGGAATGAATATATATATATATATATATATATATATATATATATATATATATATATATATATACATGTACATACATGACATATAATAATTTTTTTCTACATCTGCCCTGGTCAGCTTCATCTGTAACATGCCATGGTCTCCAAACCGAACACTCAAAATCTTTTCTTGTGTCATAGCACCTTGGTACCTAATCTTCTTCACTTTAACAAGAATTCGGGGGGGGGGGGCTAGAGAAAGTCCCATTTTCTGCCTTCTCTTTTCCCTATTTTAATGTGTTCTCCATCTTGTTGCCTCTTTAATTATGTCTCAAAATAACTGACATTCAAGGCACACATATTGAAACTGGAATTCTCGTTGCCCTCGGCCCATGAGTTTAGGTGTTTAGGTTTTTTTTTTCCACTCAACAAACAATAACTGAGCATCTACACTGTACCCAAAACTTTGTTCTCCGTGCCAATATGTGCATGAATACGGTAGAACCCCTGCCCTCAAGGAATTTACAATGTCTTAAGAGAGTCCAGTCATAAGGAAATAAGCTTCCCGAGCTCTGCTGTATGAGCTACAGAGATCAGCAGACTCTTGAAGTGAGCTCCTCTTACCTTCTTGATCTGGGGAAAATCTCCAAAAGATTCAGAACATAAAATTAAGTCTAAGATAAACTTGTACCTTCTCAGTGTGAGAACGCTGGTCGGAGAAAAGTGTCTTCGAGCAGAACCAAAAACATATAATCAGGGCAAGGTATAGATGCGAGTTGCATTAGGAAACACTGAGTTTCCCCTCTGTGGAAATGTGGCCTGAGCTGCAAATGCAGCAAAAGGCTGGATGAGGAGGGTTTCTCTAACAATGTACAAGACCCACAAGATACATGTCGAGAGCTTTGGCCTGAAAGCCTTCTGTGGAATCGTGGGTCAACCATACTTTCTCCAGAAACTCTTGTAACTGACCTCTATCTATGAGTTCTCAGGCAGTGGACTACACAGAGTGTACTATCAATGTTTTGGGGGTGCTGATTTTAGCTGTGTCTGTTGTTGCACTTGTCCCTGGCTTTATTTATTTATTTTTTTCGCCCTGGGCCTTTGGATCATCGCAAATGCTACTGTTCAGATGTTGATTATAGGCACCGGGTCCAGAAATCTGAAACTTCAAAGTAAAGTATGCAAAGCCCACATTGAAGAGATTCCCTGTGGACTGGGACAAGGTCGGAGTGGGTGGGGGGGCTGAGCAATGGAGATCATTTTATAAATTGCTAGTGCTGTCCCGTGCAGTCCCTTTTGGTCATGAGTCCAAACATAACAACATAATCTACCCCCCTTCCCATTCATTCAAGATTCTCCCCTCCTGTGTATCTTCAGTCTAATAGTATTCTTACTTCTGCATTTGCTTTCTCCACTTGGTATCTGTGCTCACTATCAATTGTCTAAGCATTTTAAACTTGTTTTGTTTTGGTTTTGCTTCTCTACCATTCTGTATCTTTCTTCTTTGTTAAGAAGGAATCCAGATCACTGCCTCTTCCATTGGTATATCTTACCTTGCTTTGCCAACAGGGATAGTCTGAAGTAGTCAAAAGAGACAGTAAAGGAGTGGAAGGAAAGATGGGGACCCATGTTACTACCTGAACATACACAGCCAAAACACTGTGCCCCTTCAGGCAACTCTGCTTCCCTGCTTCTGCTACTCTTTCAGAACTGCAAGAGTATCACTGGACTATTACTCAGTGATTGCTAGCTGCAAAAGGAATGACATCAAGATCTTTGTTCATCATCTTCACAGCTGGGTTTTCTGTTCTCTGATGGAGAACAGCCAGGCATGACCCACTCCCTTCTTGAGATATTTATAAATTCCCCTAGGATGACTTCCTTAAAGAACACCCTGCCTGCTAACCTTCCCTTCTAATCAGTGATTTTCATAATCAGTAGAGAAAACAAACAAAAACAAAAGGACCAAACCAAAACAAGGACAAAACAGCTGACTTTCAAACCCTCCCTCCACCAGAACTGTGGCATAAAATAAAGCTTAATAAATATTTGCTCAATAAAGAGATTGTCATCAATGCTATTAGACAAACTTCTTTTCCATGCAGATAAGGCAAAGGAAGAGGAAGCTAGCTAAGGAATGGGAGGATGGGTAAGAGGAACTGAATTAAAGAACAGGAAAAAATGTGGATGCTCTGGGCATTGGGTGTTTGTTTTTTAGGATATGTATCTTAAAAGTGCTGCAAATCCTTCAAGCCCTGTCTAAACCTCCATGGCTGTAAGAAAACTCTGTCTTCACTGTGAGAAACCTGGAAAAAAAATGGTGTGTGTAATAAATGGATCAAGGTCAGCCCCAGATCCTAGCCAAAGCTTAAAAACTTGGGCCCAGATTTTGTGTCCTAAACTACACTGGTACAGTTTTTCTAGGTATGCAGGGCTGCTTGTGGTCCTCTCTTGCTTCATATCTTTATATTAGGAAATCATGGTGAAGCTAAAGTTAACACCATCAGTGTTTCTTTCAGTTAAGTTTCTGAGTCATCCCAGTGTTTTGAAACAGGTGATCCTTCAGATGTCTTCACATCTTTTATTGCAGGCCCTAGTGGGTGATTGCAAAACAAGCATATCAATAAGTTTTTTTTTTTTTTTTTTTTTTTTTTTTTTTTTTTTTTTTTTTTTTTGCCATTGTATCAAGACTAAAGTAAAGAGAAAATATTGTTTACCCTTCTTGCCATTAGGCCTGTGTCTCAGAACCAGACAGAGAATGGGGCTGAGACACCTTAACAGTCCAAAGGCCAGAATTACAGAAGATGCCACACTGGTGCCTCAGTGAATCAAGGTGAGCACCACTAACAACTTCTCTTGCCTTCCAGGAGGATGGAGAGGCAAAGATGGATATGTGGAACTTGGGTAGTGTCCACATGTATGTTAGCAAGTATCAACACTCAGAAGTAGAAGAGATAGAGTAACTAGAGAGTTTTAGTGTCCTAAGCTGTCTAACACTCATGTAATCTCTTATTTCCCCCTTTTACTTCTCTGTGTCCCAGGAGTTTATAAGGAGCATGTGTAGGGTGTGGGGCATGCAGAGATTCAAAGCTATGTTTTTAGCTTTTCACATATCCTGTCCTCCCCACCGCAGGCTGTACTCCCATACTCCTCCCCATTTCTTCAAGTGCTGACTGCATCTGCCTTCACCTTCCATCCTCGCCTTCCCACTTCATTCTTGGGGATTTTCTCTGTCTCTACATCTTCATGCAGAAGGTTAACACATGAGAAGAAAGCGAGGGTGTGCTACTAATGAAGGATTTAGGAGCGCACCTAAATGTAGACTGAAGCCCACATCCTGCCCTTGGACCCTTTCTCAGTCTCCTCAGGTCTCTAAGGATACAGACTTTCACTTGTGATTTCTCCTAATAGTCTCCACCAGCAGTGCCACACTCCCTCAATATCTTAATTCTTTTGCTATTTTATCACTATAGTTTATTTATCTCTTAGTATTTACATTCCTTGCAGTTGCACCTGCAAGATTCTTTCTCTGGTGAGAACATTATATACAAATGTCATTTATAACCCACCTTTCATAGGAAGGACAGAACCTAGAAGTGGCTGAGGTGATCTAGAAAACGTAGCTAAGATTGTACGCCATGTAATTAGTTCCAGGATATCTCACAGAGAAACAGCTAATGGGCTGCATGAGAGGTAGGAAATATCCTTACCCCTAACAAGTGGCATTCTGCTCCTCTTGTCTCTCCTAAGCATCCCTATTTCATCTTTTTTAACCAACAGATACCCTCTGTTGAATAGATATGCTCATGAAACCACAGCTTCCAACATTCTTCATGCCTGGCCCTCTTCCTTACAGTTAGGATCTATGACAATATGGGTTTCTTCCCCACTTATAGTTCCCATTGTTAGACCTACATACAAGAACGTGGTTTAATACTCCAGGAAGTATCTTCCCAAGAGCTCCTTATACCCAATCCCAGCCATTTAGGGCCCAGGATCTCCAGGTATTTTTCCATTTGCCATCCAAGAGACTGGTTCCCTCAGTCTTGAAGTCCTTGACTTACAACCTATAATAAAAGGCATGTCACTGAAGATATTTTTTTCAACATTAAGTGCTTATAGAGGAAAAGACACTGTTTCTCATTCATCGTTGTATCCCCAAGGCTTATACAGCATCAGACTCATCTTGAGTTTTTAGGAATGTATTTTTAAGGACATTAAAATATTCAAGTTAAAGTCTTTATAGTGCATACAAGTAACAAAGGGTTACACAACATAGCCAGGGGCAGAAATGATTAAAAAAATAAACTCATGGGCCAAAAATACGGTAAGTATTGGGAGACAGCAGGAGCATAAGTCACATATGACATAAATCATAGATATCAAATGACTTTAATTTGTCAAGTGTGGCTTTAGTGTACCTGAGCACTAGCCACTGAGGAATCCCAGTAGATACCAGTCAACTGGGAATCAGTGACTTTGGAATGTTGGAAGTCCTTTGATTGTTCCTTCCCAAGCAGGTATGAAAACGATGAAACAGATGAAGATAAATTCACAAGCCTTTAGCTAAGAGAAAAAGCAAAGGATGCCTTAGATCTTCAGGTTTAATAAATGTGTACGGTAAAGAACAGAGTCCACAAATGCTCCCTTCAAAATAGGCATGCTCATTTGCAGGGCAAGTTCACAGTTATCCAGTAGGCAGGGTTCCCAGAAAACAATGCCTGGTCAGGGTATGGTGAGTGGATAGTTCCCTAGGGCTGGGTGGAAGTGAAGTCTTCTTGTATAAGAGCCAGTTAAAGAAGTAATCCAGTATAAATTGGGAATGGTCAAAGCAAAGGACTGGGGAGATAAGGAATACTTTTCAACAGAGGGAGGACGTGGAAGAGGAAGACTGCTAGTCATGGTCATCAGACAAAACTAAACAATAACCTAGCTTTATCTTGCCTCTTTAAAAGGAGCTTTACTAGTGGGTCATGTGATCATCTCCTACAACGCAGCAATGAGGCTATACCCTAACTATGTCTACAATGGCATTCTTTGTCCCCCATCGGGGCACACAGCTTCTCTTACTTTCTGGTTAAATATGTGTCCCTCTCAGTCATAACAAAAACTCATTTTTAGTTCTCATCACTATGTTTCTTGGTGGGTACAGTAGTGTCCCAGATTCAATCCCATTCCTTTTGGGAATGCCTGTTTTGAAGGGAGAATGTGTGGGTCTTTGTCAAAACCATCCTTCTCAATTTCCAATATGGGAAGTGACATGGTTGAAGACCAAATAAAGTTGCTCAAGGGCCAATTCATAGAAAAGAAGCCCACAGCTGACTCAAAGAACTAATAGAACTCCCATAGTTTGTTCTGCAACCCATTCACAGCATTCTTCCATATTAGCTTCGTCTTTTTCTTCCCCCCCCTCATTACTTTTACCCTACAATGGATCTTGTGAGCTGGCCATGGCATATGGGGTTCAGGAGCAAATCCTAGTCTTGGTCTTTACAGAATGTCCTCTTCCTAAACTTTTTCTCTTAAACAGTCTTATCAGAGTTCATTCCACATGGAAATTTCTTCTCCTTCAGAATAATAAACTGGGACTCAGTAGGAGGCGATAGTAGCTTTTGTTCCCCAGTGCCAGGTCACTAAGGCCTTTCAGTTTCAATAGAATTCTGTTTCTAAGCGAACAGCAGAATCATGTATGCATCTCTTGAGATGGGCCACTGGGCTTTTCCCTGTTCCTGTCCTACTGTATCTTCCCTGCTCTGTATGGGCTCCTACAGGGTTCTCTTCTGATTCTCCTCTTTAGGAGTCTTTCTCCCATGTTTTTTTCCTGTAGCACTCCTCAGCTACGTCTTTCTTCATGATGCAGGAAGGACATCCTTTCTCTATGTCAATCAACGATCTTCAAAATAAATTTAAGGAAAATCTAATATGTACAAGTGTGCATTAAAAAGAGGTAAAGAAGGGGCTATGGGCAGACTAAGGAACACACATTTGTATTCCTGGACTCTCTGGAATGAATAGTTCATTCCTTCTTAGATGTCTCAAGGGTCCACAGTCAAAAAGACATAGTCTCTAGTGACTTCATCCTTATCAGTTTCCATGCTTTGATTTTCTCATCTTCAATTGGATATAATGAAGAATTCCTAGTTAATTATTATACTGGTCATTGAAAAAAAAAAAAAAAACCTTCTCCTCTCTGGAATGCAAGTCTCTTTCCTTGTTGCTGTGCTTGTCTGGCTATTGATGTTACCTCTAACTGTTTTCAATGGAAGGATGATTCACATCTATTGTCAGAAGGCTCTGAGGTTCTTTTCTGTATGCGGGCTTAGCAGACCATACCAGAACTTTGTACTTGGTCATATGGTATATTTTTAATTGTCTTGGACGTACTCCCTCAGACTGTGAGCTCACTGAATCCAGGCTGTTCAAAGAGCTGAATCCTCTTCTTATGACATAATTATTTCATAGGGAATGTGACAGCTAAGTTTACGTGGATTTCCATGCCTTTAGCAAAGAGGACAGTCTCAAGAATGAGTAATCCTAGGCCCCAGACCCAGAATCCATACACCTTGCTTACCAAATTGTGACTGGGGCATTTTAAAATTAACTTTCTGCTTTCTAAACCCAATTGAAAGGCTTAGCATTTTGGGCTTAGCCTGCCCCTGCCCCTACCTTAGAAGGCTTTCTTTGGTTCCTTGCTTCTCAAAGCTGCCTAATCTTCAGGAAGTAGGAAACTGAGAAGCTGCTTGGGCAGAGCTTTACAGAAGTTGAGGAGTTGCCTGACTCTGAAAGACAGCAAACTGTTGCCCTATTTGCTTGTACAGGCTCTTTTGCTTTAAGAATGCCTGCTGGTACAACTTTCTATGCAAAGAAGCCTATACAATCTTCATTTACACTTCTGTTTCTGAGAGACATAGGGTCCTTGAATTATGTGTGTAGAAGTACACAAGATAGGAGTTTGCTGTATGTAAAACCACCATGTCTTAAGGCTTTTTGAGAAGAGAGCCAGTCAGTAGTATGAAGGGCTGAAATGAAGTCAGGAGGACTTCCAGAAGAGTTTTGGACTGCCATACCACTACAGGAAGGCAGTTTATAAAGTTGGGATTCATGACTCTGGGCCTCTGTACTCAGAATAGTAGTAGTCCCTGAGAGAAGTGGCAAGAGCCAAGCTCCCCAAGATCAAGGGCATCCCTCACAGACTCTTCCTGTGCATCCTTTAGCATAGCTCTTTCATAAAGAACCCCTAAAGATGGGTCTAAGTGCATCTTCTAAGCTAGGTACCTGACACATGGGTTAGATTAGGAAAGAGTCACATTTTCATACCCAGCTAGACTTGTTCTCTTGACTTTGTTTCTTTTCAGTCTTTAATTCATTTGGGCACTACACTTATCTGGTTGGAAAGTAAAGATAATTGGAAACCAGGGTTAGGTGTCACTATGTAGAAAGAATGTACTCTCTTATCTTTGGACAACACTTTCCATCCTAAGAGATTTCCTTTTCCTCCCTCTGAAAATTCCTTGCTTCTTAGTTTCTATCTCTTTCAACCATGAAAATCAGGTTGATTTGATTATTCTCCTGGTGAGTTGCCAGCCTAGAGCACAACCTGTTTCCCATTTTAGTATTTGTTCTCTTCTTGCTCCCCTGAGACCAGGGTTCTCTGCTGCTCTCTTTTGTGTGCCTACCTTTGGTAGGATCTACTATCATTTTTTTTTTCATGCTCACTTCATCTCTCAATCTTGTTTTCTGTGTCTCTCCATCTCTGCCTGCAGATGTAACCACGCTTTAACACTCCCGTGGGTCTCTAGGCTTTTCAGTCAAGTGGAGTCATCTTTAGAGATCTATACCAAGAATGTGCCAAGAGGCCTGGAAAGGGGATCGGTACAAGGTCTTCTCTATCTCTAGCCATCCTCCAAGCTCAAGGACAGCCCTCCTGCCTCCTTCCCTGAGACAGATTTTTTTTTCTTAAAAATTAAAAAACAATCAAGAAGATTCATGTTAAAAATACATTAAAAGATTTCGAAGTATCACTTAATCCTAGACTCTGTCTCTAACCTTGAGGAAATGCCCTCTTCGTGATTCTCCGATAACACTCCCTCTTCACACGCCTTCCTGTGATTTCTCTGGGACTCCCCACTGACTATCAACTGAGATATCGCTGTCTTCTAAGAGACCCAGGCCATGGTTCTCTGCATTTCCAAATATATCCCTAGCACATATGAGTACCGACACCCTCTGCCCCAACACTGGATTTGGAATCATTGACTGCTCCCACAGAGTCTTGAACTTCTTTCAGAAAATTTCTAAGATTTGTCTCTCATGAGTCTATTAGGCACTCCTTTTAGAACTCCTTATCTGAGGTCTCCAATATTGCGGAATATACAACCACACTGGACTGGCAACAGAATTTTTCTGATTCCTCAAGATATTAGAAAGTAAAAGGAAATTATACCAACATGATAGTTCAAGTGAGCATCATCCCCTGAAAGGCAGGTGAACTAGACTGACAGAGGCCTGCTTCACTTCTTACTACCTCACAAACATACCCTAATTAGTTTTTCTACTGTCATTCTTTGCTAGTAGTTCTGGTTCTGTGTGAGCCACAGAGTCGAGAAGAGCCTGTGGGATCTCTATGTCTAGGGTATAATGAAGTCTCTAGAGAGTGTCTGTGAGAATCTCCACTTGCTCTAGCAATACCTGGGATGAAAAGTTGAGGGGAAGTCTCAGACTGGCATCCAGTTTTGATCATAGTTGCATGGGAAAAAAATAAAGCGGTGGATAAACACATGTGGTGGGCTGTGCTTATCAAATACATGTGATGAGAAAACAAAAGGAGAGCACACGAGTGAGGTTTGCTTGTACCACATATTCAATGGTACATGTGGGTCTGGTCTGGAGAAATCTCTTGTGGTTAAAGTTAACGGATGTGTCTGGATAGGTCCTCTCCCCAAACAATAAACAGTGAAGGCCTGAAAGTGGCCTGTCTCCTACAGCTCAAATAATCAAAGCAGCTGATCAAGAGAAAGCCACCTTGGGAATGTGCTGAAGAGAAATCCTGAGAAAGACCCCTGGCCCCCATGTGCTACTTGCTTATCAAAGCAAGCAAATTGGTGGGTTATTTTTATTTCTATCTTTCAAGTACTCAAATCATGCTTGAAACACACTGTTCCCAGCCTCATCTTTCACAGAGAAGAGCTTGGAGTTCCCACAGCTCTGCTTTCTCTGTAAAATCCCATAGGAAGTAGAGCACTCTGGCAAGAGGAGTTCCGGAATTATCTCTGAGGGTTTCATGGCCCTGAAACAGTAAGCCCACTTTTCTTTACTGTGGTGGGGAAGAAGACAAATGAACAAACAGCATTATGTGGTAATGGCACTGACTCTTGACAGAGACTTTTTAGGGACTCCCAGTGACTTGACACATACACCCAATGGTGTATTCCATGTAGTTTCTGGGCCTAGGAGAACCAGTATTTCCCCAGAGTAAGGCCTGCCCCTTTTTTCAACCTGGTTGTCTAGTTTGAGCCTTTTCAGAAATGAACTTCTCAGGGCTGCCTGAGTTTAAAACAGAAGAGATTGGGAATCTTCCAGAAGGTGAGAGATCCATGAAGCTGTCATCTTCCCAGTCCCTTATCCTGGAACAGCAATCTTTTGTTTTTGATCTGAAATATTGGTCATTGTCACCTCAATGAAGAAAGACCTTAAAGAATGCACTTCAGCGTGGTGGGTACTTCTGCTTTTAAAAACAATGTAGTCATACTAGCATGCTTTTCACATTTGCTGTCACCCACTTGTCCTAAGAGGCTTCTTTCATTATGAGATGGGACTTTTAATCAGTTCCATCAAGGGTATTTGGCTGGAGCTAGAAGGAGGCACACAATCTCTGAAAAGCCTCTAATACTGTGTCTACCAGCCCAGAACAAGAGATCCCAGTAGGTCCCATCAGAGGGAATAGTCCTTGCCCCATGGAAAATATTTTTGCTCATGCCCAGGACTTTCTGCTTTGGTCACCTGATTTTAATGTCACCAGCATTTCCCTCCAAGCTTGGCAGGTCCTGGGGTCAGGTGAAGACAGTACATATCTGTTCACAACAGAAAAAGTTCTCTTGCAAGATAGGCATGGTAGGCAGTGTCCAGACCACATGGCAACACATGTACCTTAAGCTATATCCTCACTGAGAGGGCTTTGACTGCCTCAACCTTCATTTTTCTTTGAGCTCAGGCAGGTCCAAACATCTCTACTTTGTTCTGTACTTCTTTGTCCATCACTGTGACACAGAAGGACATGCTTCCCCCTCTGTACTCTCCTGTTTTCCATCTTGTGCCTATTGGTGAATCTCGCCAGCTCTTTTCTCAGGTCTTGCTGGCTTCTTTGTTTCCTTCTTCAGATACAAAGTAACGTGTGCTCTCTTTTCCTGGTCCATCTATTTCTCTCTTCCGAGTCTGAGTCCTATGTTTATTTGTAATTGAGCAAAGTGCCTCCTGTTTGCATTTGTTTCTCCGTAGTGGACGGTTAAGTCAGCAAGAGGGAGGGCAGGCCCTAAAAGCCCCTCCTCACTCAGATATGGCCATTCTCCCTTCCCTACATCCTGTTTGTGGTTGTGAAGATGCGCCATTTTCATGACACTCCCGCTTCACCTCTTCTTTTCAGACCCTTATTCTGAGATCTCAAAGACTCTTCACTGACCATCAACTGAGAGGTCACTATCATTTTTGGAACCAAGTCTCTGTCCTCTGCCCTTCAATTAAGGATACCAAGGAGGCACTTTCAGGGATAGTCCCAGCTCCTATGAGTTTTGACATCTCAAAGTGGGCCCTTGACATCTTGCTTGTGCTCTTTCACCCAGTCTGTGCTGGTGTCTAGAAGTCTTTGATGACTCTTATCTGTGATAACATATGGTGGCCCCTATCTATTGCTCACAAATCTGCAGTCTCCAGTATTTGGAGGAACTCTAAAGGCTGCCTTGGGCCTACTCTCCTTGGATACAAAGACCCTAAATAGTTTCCTTTTGCTCAGCACATGTTGCTTGGTGTCAGGACCCTGATATGGAAAAACTTGCTTTGTTGACTCTGTATAAAATCCTGAGTAGACAAAGAACTGGGATTGTAATTTCCTGTTTGTGAGGCACAGGGGACAATCAATACTTCCTGATTGATAAGACTGCCTGGAGTCAGTTTGGTCCTGTCACAAGTTGTAGTTCTCTTGTGTGGGTGGAAACGATGGAGTACATTTATCTGAGCCATCATCCTGGACTTTTTCTTTGACTCCTCTCGTCATGTCAAATGTCGTCTCGTCATGAGGAAGGGATTTCAAAGTAGGACATTTGCCCCTTCTTCTTTGTGTCTCTATCACCCAGCAAAAGCTCAACAGCTACTTGGTAAAGCAACGAGTTTAGAGTTGGGTCAATTCAGAGAGTGGCAGCCACAGAGAAGTCAAAATACAAGTGAGAGTCACCCTGATCAGGACACTACTGCCACTACAAAGGCCTGAAAGTTGGGTTTGTCTGTCAGTTGAGAAGCTCATGTCATCTTCCAAAAGGACCTCACTGCAAAGGTCCTTTCAGCTGGCTCTCTGTCCATATGGCCATGCTTTACCAGCAATACCAGAATTAGGTGCCTTAGAGCTCCTACTTTAAGAGAGGCCCTAGCCTGGAATCCTCCTAAGCCATTTTCCATCACTATACAGTGTTGGGGCCCAATTATCTTCCTTGGACTTGCCTAGGTATCTAATTTTAGTTTCTATAACAGGACATGACTTTTTTTTTTCCCCTCCTGCTCCGAGGTCACATGACCAAAAGGCAAAAGTGCAACTCAAGAGTAGTTTCCTCAACACTCAGGAGTCAGAGGACAAAGCAGAAGTTTACGCCACTGGGGATTCTCAAACAGTCTGGGAGTAATGACTCTGGGAGGAGGGCTTCTATTGGCCGTTCCTCTTTCCTTCCAAATCGCTGCTATATCTGGGCCCACAGTTCCCTAGAGCCATTGCTGAGACCCTCATTCAGACATTTGTATTCTCTGCTGAGCTTCCTTGAAGGAAATATGTCCCAACGTGGAGCTATGACAGACCGGTTTAAAAGGACGCGGGGCTGTCACCTCGCTTGGCTCCTTAAAGGATGCCTAGCTTCCCACCATCATTAGATTCTTAGAACTACTGGGTTGATTTTTCTGAAGGTATAGTTTATTTTGGAAGGATGCTCAGTTCCTACCCTTTTCAGCCCAGTGGAGTCCCTGCCTTTGGTTTGTTTTCAGGACTGGGCTTGGAGGGGATTGGGGGAGGTTTCCTAAACACAAACAGAGGGAAAGGCTTTTTGGACTTTCTGTCCACTCCTCATCCCCTTAGCTGGCCTCTTTAACTTTGTCTGCCTCCCATTCATCAGGTACCCTGCGAACCCTGTCTCTTTCAGCCAAATGCTGTCCACTAAAGAAAGCCTCTGGATTCTGCCTCCCCTGCCTCCACCATTCTGTCCTCTCCCATCTGTTCTAACTTGCTCACATTGCTTCCTCTTCCTTGAGCCTCTGCCTAGTCAAGGCCTCTGCCCAGTCACTGTTTCTACTTTATTTTTCTGATTTCCCCTCACCACTTACAGTCACACAGAGTGTTTGGCTTTAAGGTATTCTCTCATCTATATGCTTCTTTGAAGAAAGTGCGTGATACGTATACATTTTCCTGTATAAGTATCATGCACTAACCAATTGCCCCACAGTATATTGTAAACTCTACAAGGGAGGCTCCTAGTTTATCACAATCTCTCTGAATAACTGGGAGAGAAAGCCTCAATAACTGAAAAACAAAACAACAAAAAATTTTACCCCCAAAAACCAAAACAAAAACCCAAAAAACAAAATGACAACAACAACAACAACAAACTTCAAAAGAAGCTAAAAGAGAGAAAGTGTGTTTTTCTTTAGAGGAAACAGATACAGGCAGGTCACCGCTAGTTGGGTAGAGTGCAGTACATGATATCATCAGAGAAAGCCCAGTCACCCTTCCTGAACATTCCCCATCTCTTCTGCTTTTTGCCTCACCCTGCTACCTCAGACCCCAGAAAGTACTGTACTTATCTCTGGTGTACCTCAGAGAACGTCAGAGTCCAGTATTAGCCTCCCCATCACCTCTGAACACTCCTTTATCAGCACTTTTTTTTTTTTTTTTTTACTAAGAAAGAGGGATCTTTATTTGCAGCATTGTTTATATTTGTAAAAACAGATAATTTCTTCTCAGGAAAGTAACTATTGAGAGTACGTGTTTGTAGAAACTCCCAAATCATTCAGTGGTTTCTTCAGAGTCTTAATTCTTTTGAGGGAGTTCAAACCATGAGGTTCTTCCTTCTAAGTCCCAGAGCTTGCTGCCTCCCCTCAGAAGTACAAGATGGTGAGTAAAACTGGGAAAGGGGTGGTGTCTAGTGGCAACCCAGGGTATGAGCCCCTCCCCCTCCCTGGACCAGTGGCAGTTGCTTCAGTTCAGTTCCGTTGGGGTTTCAAAGGCTGCCCAGCAGGGCTCTGGCCACATTCTGACAGTTGGCCTGTATAGCACCTGCCCCTCCCATGTAGTTCTTAGGTGCAGCGTTTTCCAAAGGTGGTTCTGAGTGTGCCACCTCAGTCCTCTTCTCCAGATCAGGCTGCCACTTACATGTTTCTAAAGGATCTTAATTTCTTCTGAACATCTGGGAAGAGAGGCATCAGGACTCAGATTGATTTAGAGTTCAGGGAACTGAGAAATTTGCTGCCTGTACTGAGTAACTGTCCAATTCAGATATTGTCTTGCCTCAGAAATCTGATGTCCTACACTTAAAAAGAAGACTTCTTTATGGGAGGAAGGGTCAGCTGAGATTATTGCGATATTGTTTTTTCCTTGGCAAAGTCATATGTCAAGCTAGCTATTTATTCTCAATGTGAGTTGCCAGGTCCCTCTTCAGGCCAATGCCTGGGGCAAGTAGATGAGGGAAGCAATAAGGAGCATACTTCATATATCTGAGAAGACTGTGGGCCAGTCAGAGAATTTAAAAATACACCACTCTTCTCTAATGGTCTTACAAAGTTCTCGAGCCTGAGGTGCCACCTCTCTGAGGCTGGAGTTGAGCTTTTCCTAAAGTCCAAGTCCACTAGGGTAAAGTCCTAAGGCTCAGGCTTTACCTAGTAGGGCATCAGTAACTGCGAAGACCTCATGATACCCTTGTTCTCTCTGTTATAGGTCTCCTACCAACAATTCCCAGAAGCCATGACATATCCGTGCAGTTGTTGGATTTCCTGGGCCCAGAAATGCCTGGGAAGGAAGGAGAGGTCAATGCAGGGCTGGCATAGAGACAAAAAGCCAGAAGTCCAGTTTCTTTCCTTCCTATTTTCTAAACCTGGTTGATTGCTTTCTTCGAAGTGTATGTAATAGGAGAGCAGAGGACATTACCTACTGTTATGTATAATGTTGTTACTTCCCTCCCCTGTATTCAAGGAGTTTATTTAACATTATTATTGATGCTATCTTTTCCTGAAGTGTGTCATCACTCTTCCTGCAACAAGTGTCAACCAGAGGAACCTGCAAAATCATAAAGCACAGTTGGCTGTCTGCTGCCAATCATACTCCCCTCTGCAGGTTTTGCCTTCAGAATTCTTGCTCTGGCCCTCTTGACTTAGACAGCCCCTACTCTGGTTCATGTACACTGAGAAGTGTCAAGTCAGCTTCCCTGAGAGAGGCTGTCTTGTGGCATGTGTACATAATGGCACAGACAATTCTCCAAGCAAGCAATTTGATATTCCTTGACCAATCACCTTTTTACCAAAATGCATTTTGCACAGATCCTTTTCTATGGCGAGCCAAGCAAGCAAGGACAGGATGCTGTGTTTAACTAGTCATTCTCTTTTTTGGTCCCTCCAACATCTGGATGTCTTTATCTGTATTATTCTGCTTCTTCCGTTCTTTTTTTCACAGAGAAGACTGGACAAGCAGGGTGAGGAGTGAAAAGTCACCCTCTTGACACCCCACAGGTGTTTTGCCCAGTGACTCAGAAGGAAGCAGGAGAAACATGTCACCCACATCACTTTCCCCGTATTTCAGGAATTTATGTTTCAAAACTTTCTCCCCACATCTCTTCCATTTACCATCACAAGAAAAATGATATCCTAGGACACCCCTCTCTTACCACCCCTCCATCACTACACACACACATTTTGACCCTTAGCTGGAAATATCAAGAAAGAATGCTGTGCAGGAGATTCTATGCCACAGCCACCTTCTCCATTTCTGAGCTGCTCCCAAGAGAGACCCTTTTCATCAACTGCTTCTTTGTACATGATACTAAAACTGGAATTTCCTATTAGTATATAATGAAAGACCGCCCCCCAACAGTTTACTTGGTTCTTATGACTAGCTTCATCTTTTCCATATCAACTATTTTTGAGCTCCTGGAGGGCAAGACACTGTTTCTCATGCATTTTTGCATTCCCTCATGCTTGCTTAGAGCTTGCCATGCGTGCCTTGCTGGACATCTTTAGAGTAAAATAACTTCAAAATGACATACACAAATACTGAATTTCTTTTTCTGAAAGTAGAGACAGTAAAAGGACCCAAAGAAAATTTGGGAAAAATCTTGGTTAGTCAAAGAGAACCAGATAAGGGAGGATGGGAGATGATCAGACAGGCATGTCCACATCCAGAGGAATATCTAAGTATCAAGTGTGCCACTTAAGGGCAAAGTTGCTGGGGCTCAGATTGTGGAAAAAAAAAAAAAAACAGAAAAACACTGAGGGCACTCCAAGAATTTCCCATTTCAGGAACTGCTTCAGATTTCAAAACAACCTACTGGGTCTCATTTACTAACCCTTGCAGAGAGCTTGTCTAAATATCTGTGTAGGTGTGTTCCTTATGAAGCTTATGAAGCTTAACTGTGCTGCTCCTTTCACAAAAGATGACTGATTTGTAGAATCTTTCCTATGGTAGCCACAAATGGTTTCCAAGACTGTAGATCCTGGACTTTCTACATGGTGGCCTCGGGGCTTCCTGTCTCTTATTCAATTTAGTGTAAATTCTCTTGATTGTGATTGCCTTACCCAGGGCCAGACTTACAGATGCTCTGCTGGGAAATGAAGCTGAGTTTTTGCAACCTTACAAATTCCAGCAGCTAATAACAGAGAAGTCTGCTTCAGAGAGCAGCTTCAGGCATAGTCTCTACTACTTCTGCACTTAATTGATCCAGAGGATTGCTGTATTTCCAAGGGTAGCATTGTTAGGAGTTGGTGAAGGACAGTGAAAGGCGATTTTTAAGCAGTATGCTAGTCAACACTGGCTTTTAGGCACGCAGTAGGTATTTTCTTGGAAGAAGGAGCCCTCGCAATCATCAGAAGCAATTCCTTATTATCCAATGGCTCCGGAATATGCTTTTTCCTACATGAAGCAAGTGTACCTACTTTTGATGTTGGACAAAGATTAGTTGGTGGGTGAGGTTAATTTATAGGACTTCATCTACAGAATGCTTACCCATGAATAAAAGTTATTCTTCCATGGGTATCTCTGCATGGGTAAGAAGAAAATAGGAACTCTAGGTTGGTTTTTAAACCCCAGTGTTCTAGACAGGGGTTGGCAATGCAGAATCTCACTAGAGTAACAAACATCCAGGGTGATACCTCTGGATATTGGGGGATGATGGTGGCAATTTAAGTTGTAAGCATTCACATGTGTAAGTGGTATAAAAAAAAAAAAAAAACCTTTGGGTTAGTGAAGATGAGGGAGTCCAATATTAATGCCTCCCCAAGTTTGGGAGAGATGTTTCTGTTTGGTAAAGCTAGTCAATATCCTGATAAGCTGGTTAAAAAGGCCTGTGCCTATTAAAATATATTCAGCTTCTTCAAACTGATGAACATGGGAGTCAGCAATCAAAGATGTGCCATTCCTCATTATATTTCCATGGACATCCATGCTATATTTTCTGGTGTGCAAAAAGCATGTGTCTGGACTCATTTCTAGTTGTGGCTTCAAATAATAATATAATATGAAAGCTTTGGGGATTCTTGAAAAGGGCTGATAATCAAGTCACATTTTTTAAAAAGTTAAAATGTAACTGGCTTTTTTTTCCTAAAAAAGTAAAAATTAAAAAAAAAAAAAAGCTTCCTTCACGAATCTTTCACTCAGGATATACACACAAAATGCTTTAGGAATAGAATGTGAGTGAAGGCCTCTATGGTGGAGGTCTTCATGTACACTTGCTTGCAGGCTTGCATTGTCACACGTAAGAATTGAGCTGTACGTGCTCATGTGTTGGGTCCAATGTTCTACTCAACCAGTGTCACAGTGCCTTGACCACTATCTCCTGCTATAGGAGGCATTACTCAGAAATTACTTGAGTTGTTAGTGGCTAAGCATGGCACAATATTGAGAAAGATTCTGAAACCATGTCTAAGCAGAGAGGACAGGAACAGTGGACGTGACCAAATGATGACAGATGTAGAGAATCCAGCCTTTGAAGCCAGCCAGCAATTATATCAATACCATGAGACTGTCTCCACTTCTCAAAGTCTACTGTAATTCCCCACACTCTTCCAAGACTGGTCTTTCTAGATCTTGCACAAGGTCTTGTTACAAGCTGAGAGTCTCTTCATACTTTCCAAAAAGATAGGCTCTTGATGTGCCCTGAGTCCACTTACCCTCTATCCTTCTCCATCAAACTGTAAGGATCCAGCCCCACAATACTCCATGGCATCCCCAAAACCTTTTGCCTGCACTTTCTCCTCTCTCTATTGATGTCTAACCATCCTTGGGGGTCTAGCTTATGTGCCTTAGCTCAGTGTCTTAACTTGGCTATCCTATAGTACCCAATTATTTAACCTGAACCTAAGTGTTGCTATGGCATTATTTTGCCAGAGGTGTGTCATATCGGTGACTTGAATGAGTAAGGGAATAGTCTTGCCAATACAGCTATACAGTTAGGTGCTTAAATGGAATAATGAAAAAAAAAATCTGTAAGACTATATTAAGCTTCAAGTGTGTGCTATGAGTTCTGAGTCTTATAACACAAGCTTAGGAGTTAACTAGCTGACTTATAACCATAAAAGCCAATTCTGAAATGTTTGGCCTTCCTTCCTTTTTTGTCTTCCTCCCCTTTCTCATTGATCCTCTAGAGAACTTTAAATTAGCCTGCCATCTGCAAATGGCAGAGTACTTGTCTTTGTACCCCTTCAGATTGCATGTCAATTTGAGGGCTGCAACTTTTGCAGCACTGCAAAAACAGGCATGAAGTCTGGGTTTGTAGTCCCCAAGGTCAGAGGTCAAAGAAGCACCATGATATTTTCTTTTAGCCTGTGCTACTTACAGTGGCTGAAAACTGCAACTGAATTGTTACTAGATTTTTGCACTTCTCGTAACTCTGTAAGGGTGCCTATGCTATAAAGAGACTCAAGTCACTGGATGATTCTTTAGTCTATTTCAGGAGACTAGTCCCTGCAGTACCCATATCCCTGTGCACACAGCTCCTGGCATGTAAAAGAGATTTTGTGCTATGTTTGGGGCCATCCCTGTGCCTGTACCCCAACTTGCTAGTGAAGAAGCAGTTTCCCCCTCTCTGAGAGTCCTTCACTGCCACCCACACAGGGATAATCAATCTTACATAAAGCATTCACTCTTAACAGTCCAAGGGCAAAGGGAGTGGGCAACTTACTTTTTCCTTTTGCTTGGTCCAGATAAGCCCTGCCTCATTGCCGCTTTGGGACAAAGAAGCAGAATTTTTTGTATGACTTTATAAAGTCAGAAGAGTTAGGGATTTTTAAGTAATAAAAAATTCCCACAAATTTCTCTGTAGGAAGTAACCCAAAGAACTCTGTGATATCAAGCACAGATGGCTTGATAAGCTACGTTAATAGAGACGATTGTCTTTCACAGAGCTACAGCTAGAACATCTGAGTGGCGGTTACTGAACTCTGGTGAGATCAATAGTCCTCCATGAGCTGTCCATACTCTGCTTCATAATGCACACAAATTGGTTTAGAGGCGTGAGACCAGTCACTGACTGAGAAAACAGTGGGATGGAGAGACACAATGTCTAGAGCTGAAAGACTCAATATGGACTTACAGTTTTGCTACAAACTAGCTCCATGGCCTCAAAGCCTGTTGGCTCATCTCTCATGTAGGGATGGGACGAAATGTTTGTGTTCTGAATCAAGTGAGACATTGCTTATTAAGGTTTCTACTGTATCCTAGCACGAACTATATGTTCAGTACATTAGTCAAGACTCTTGTCCCCCAAGTGTGAGTGTTTGAAATCTGGGTGAGCTCTATTTCTTCATTCACTCCAGCACTTTAAAAGAACCTGCCTGTGGTGGGAGATGATGGAGCAATCTGTTGAGTGAATGTTGACTCAATCGAACTTATTTATATTAGGTCTCAATTCCTAGGTCTGTTCTTAAAAACCAAAAAACCCAAAACCAAAAATCACAAAACAAAAAAACAAACCAAAAAAACCAAAACCAAAAACAAAAAACAAGACTAAAAACCAAAAACACTGATGTGTCTTTGATTTGAAAAGATGCCATTTGATGCCATTTGGGCAGTGAGTGTTTGGGCATTGTTTTGAAACAGACTGGCTTTTCTCTGTGTGGCAGCGTGTTCTGAGATCCCTGAAGGCCTTGATGAATTGTTTTATGGCTTCTGTCACACTCAACCCATGTACACACTCTGTACATATCATTTCTCCGTAACTATAACTCAATGGCAGGGTTGTTTGCATTGAACCCTAAGCTAGATATGTATGCATATAATTTCAGGGCTGACCATTTGGTATTGGATAACCAATTGTTGTGGGCTCCTCCCTAGGGAAGACTATTTCTCCCACTCTCAGCATTCCTCAGTTGCCAGTAGTTCTTTTTTTAGGGATGAAGGCCCATCAGATTTTCTCCTTAGATGTTAGCAAGTCTTGTTTAGGTACAATGTTGATGATGCTTCTTGGGCATAGCTTCTCTGACATGTCTATATGACACAATCTCACAACAAACTTCCTATACCTCTGGATCATACAACCTTTTCACCCCTTCTCCTGGGAACCATGGGCCATGGGTGAACAAGCTGTGCTATATACAGATATGTCAGTTAAGGATGAGCACAACATGGTCTTGTGTGCTTTGATTATTTGGGGTTTTCTATGATGGTCTATGTCAAATAGTCATCTCTTTGATGAAGGATGAAAACCATGCCTACCTGTAGATCTAAAGATAAATACCCAGGATACAGCTAGGAACAATACTCTTTTCATCAGAAAGTCATGAAGTGGCAAGAGGATCCATACATGACCCAAAGCTAGCTTTCACTGTGAGACTCTTGCTAAAATACTGTTGCTGTATGAGATTTCATGAAGCAGTTTGTAATTTAGGTCTAAATGTTCAAATTCTCATGGAAACTGGAAGCCTTCTTTTTTTTATTTCTTCTAAAATGAACATAAATTTCTTCTGCTATTGATGTCCTGGGATCTTAACTATAGCATCTATCACTTTTGTATTTGCTATCTCACATGTACTTTATTTTGTGTTTCCTTTGTCTCACATGTTTATGGCTATGGTAGAGTAGCTCTATTCATATCTTCTTAGGAGAAGTCACCCGTGTGTGTGCAGTAGGATGTAAATGAGAGCAGGCAGAGCTTGAGGAGTCTTTGATCTTCAGGCCCCTCTGTTCAATAAGAAGCCTCAGAGCTCTGCATTGGTTCTTTTTAAAGAAGAAAAAGAATAGACATCTTAAAAATTCTGTTTGTGGGTTATTATTATTATTATTATTATTATTATTATTATTATTATTATTAAATCTGGGCATGGTGGCAAATGCTTGCAATCCCAGGTCTTTGGAGGCGGAGGTAGGCGGGCATCACTGTAAATCTGAGACGCTGACTGCATATAGAGAGGTGCAGGCCAGCCAGTGGTACATAGCACGTTTGTTTCAAATAAGTCAAAACAAAACCATCAAAGTAAGGTCATTTCAACTGATGTCTTTGGTTCATTTGAAATTGGGACTTAAGAGTGCAGTGATTTGTGTATGTGTCCCCCAGAGGCTTATGTGTTAAAGGCTTTGTCCACAGGGTGGTACTACTGGCAGGTCACAGAGCTATTCAGAGGTGTGATCTGATTGGGACATGACTTCAAAGGAGAGTGTGGGAAGCTGGCCTATTCCTCTTCCTGTTTGTTTCCTAGCTTCACTGTAAGCCCTCTCTCTAATCCTTGCTCCATACACATGGATGTGCTATATTCACTAGAAACCCACAGTCCTTTGAGGTTAGAGTAGGACCCCAAGAACCATGAATCTAAATGAACCCTTCTTTCTTAAGCCTTCAAACCCTCTGCATTTTACTGTAGTGTTAGAAAGCTGAATAACACAGAGAATTGGTGCTAACTAGAATATTTATTTGAACTTTCAAGGCAGATGTAATAAACTTATAATTCCCGCTATACAACAGGTTATGTAAAGATAAAACAATATACCACCCCATTAGGACTTTTCTTTAGAAAAGTCCAAACCAGTTAGCAACAGTTCTCAGCAGTGGGTGCTCAGTATTGGAGATTTATAATAGCTAAATCAGGGTTTCACAGTGTACAGAGCAGTACAGCTCTTCAAAGGAACCAGAAGTCTTGGAATCTTACATGTCTCTTTCCCTGGATTGTTAGTCTGAAGGGAATCCATGTGTCCCTCAGTTTACCAACCCAAGATGGTAATCTAGGTAATCTAGATGCCAATCTAAGGTTTCAGCATTTCTTTCCATTACAAATGAAGGCAATATGCCACAGCAAGATTAGCCCAGCTGAACACTGTTACCAATAATTATTTCAGATACCTAGGTATCACTTAAGTATTACAGTTATCTCCAAATGCAGTTTATGTTCAACATGAACTTACACGCCATGGCAGCAGTGTTTGATCCTTAGATTTCTCTAAATACTTTAACAGAGGAACACACAGTTTGTGGTGTCATACTTTGAAGTAACATTTTAGTAGTTATATTTAAATGTGGTCATTTGCCTTTGTAAAGACACACATTCAAATTTGTAAAGATGCACATAGATACAAATTCAAATAAATGTGATTTTAAAAACCTTTAGAGAGCTTAATTAGTGATCAGATCTTGGGCTAAATTATTCTACCTGGGTTGATGGTTCAGTAACCTTTCTTTGTCACCCATGGTTTTATGTTAAAAAATTTCAACCCCTCATAAATGTAACACGATGGCAATGAAGGCCTCTGAAGGAATTACTGGGATTTAGAGATTATTAACACTTAATTACCTTTGTTTGTTGGCATTTCTCTGTATACCATATCACATAATCTACAAAACTTTCTGGTTCTAAAAGCTATGAATGTGTATATATATACATGTATCTATATATATCTATACATATATATCTATACATATATATCTATATTTAAAATATATATTATAATATATATATATATATATATATATATGTATATATATATATATATATATATATATATATATATTTCAGGCAATAGTTCTTGAACAAATAGCTTTCATGGAGACTTAGGCCTACATTTCTTAAAAGAAGAATTTATTGACAATTCCAGACCATCAGCAAACAAAAGATATACAAAGTGCTTTCAAAGCTATGAAGTATGTGTAAATGATTCTTACTCTACATTTTATGGAATGAGATGGACATACTATTCAAGTTTTTTTTTTTTTTTTTTAATCCTGGAGATTTAATACTGTGTGTGAAGCTGGGCTGGTTGCTCCCTGTGGTAAAGGTAGTTAGATAAAGGTATTCATGAAGGCTACAGCAACAACATTTCCCCTAATAGACACAGTGCTGACATCCTGTTTTTTAGCAGTACACACAGTTTTCATAGCTCCAAACTCAGGATTGCAAACGAATAGGTTCCATTTAAAGTTGTGGGCTTCATAAACTTTTTCAGGTTTTGACTTTTGTTGTAGAATCATAATTGAATGATGGAAAACAACCACTCTTGAAGAGCTTTATAAAAGAACAAACCCTAAATCAGGCCCCTGAATCACATACATGGAATTTACTGATCTTTCTCCTGACCAGTTTTAATCTCTCTACAGAATATCTAGATGTTTTGTGCTACTAGCCCCTTGTGTGGTTTGTAAGGTCAAGCCAGCACATCACTGCAGATTAGCCTATTTCAACGTGAGCATCTCTGAATGAGTCTATATGGCTGACCCAGTTACTTTCATACTCATTTTGAGGAGAGGAGAGGGTGGAGGGAATGAAGTTAACATAGTGAAGCCTATTTCCTATGCCAAACCCTATATGGATTTTACTGGCCTCACCCTGTGACGTTCTGTGTGTTTGGTTATATTTGTTTTATGTTAGAGACACTGAGGCTTGGATGCCAAAGGGAGAGCCAGCTTAAGAGAAACAGTGCTTCATTATGCAGCTCATGGTCATCTCTGCACTCTGCTGTCTTGACACCAGAGGCACAGGTTTCCCCTAGACTATCAGAGACTGAGAAGTTAGTGTTGTCCCTATGCACCTCTTGACACATACTGTAGGAGCCTTGGCTCAGCTAACATGGGCTTTAGCCTTATTGTACCTCAGGTCATTGAACAGGATAGAATTATGATCTCAGAAACAAGGAACAGTCTCCCGAGAGATCATTAATCAAAAATCAACAGGCACAAGAAATATCTTAAATACTCTCAACATTGATAATGTAAAATTACCGAATTCATTTAATATCGTATATGAATAAAGAGTGATCTTTGATAAACACTGAAACTTTTGACTCTCTTGGTGCCTACTAAAGTAAATCCTGTGCTGTATTTTTAATTTCATAATTAATCCACATTGATTATGTGAACTAAAAATTCTTTTAAAACCACCTGCATTTTTAGAAGAAAGGGAGCCATATCTCTTTTGTTTTGTCATCTGATAACTGACAGAATGAATCAGATTTTCCCTTTTCTTTAGATTTGCATCAGCTTTAAATATCTTTTTATCTACATTAGGTAGACTGTCAAAACTAGCTTTTGGATTATTTTAACACTTGGTGAGATCACAAGGCTTCTCTGAAAATATATCCTTTCTTGACAATGCATTCAACCTTTAGAGAAGTTTAATTAACAAATGTCAGAATGTGTTTCCTCTAAAAATGTGACATATTCACGGTTTGTTCCTATCTCTTGAGTCTAACAACAACTTAAGAGAGATGTTGTGCCTTCACATGGCTCATGATAACCACAATTCAGTGTTTTAAAAGGAAAGTATACTTAAGTAAATATATAAAATAAAATTTCAAGCATCTCCCTGCTTCGGTTAGATTTTTAGATATGCCTTATTTATAAACACTATTGTAAATGCACATTCTTTATAGAAACTTGTTGTAGCCACAGAGTCAAGCTTAGGACACAGTTTGGCATTGGTGCACCTTGTCCTTATGACTCATTTGCCTCATAGATGATACTGGACTTGGACCACAAAAAACATGTGCAGAATCACGTTGAGACCATCAAGACCCATGTTAATGGCTTATTTTGTACAGTTTGCATTCTTTCTAAATGACACATAATAAAAAGAAACACTAGGAGAAAAAGACACATTGTCCACATTGTGTGTCATCTTTCTTCCCTCTTCATCCATTTCCTTTTCTCTGTTCATGGAAGGGCAACTGCAGTGCGTTTTGCAAAGGACTATGGCGACACCTCCTCCCTTTATTGGAATAATCTTCCACAGTTTTATTTTCAATGGTTTATCAGTATTTCACATGTCATATCTACTACCTAAGTGCCTGGTGCCTACTTATTTCCATTACTTCCCTGTTATAAAATTGATAGGTTGATAATCTGTGAAAATGCACCTGGAGACACATCAGCCTTGTTTGCTGTAGACTTGAGTTCTGAAAGTGAAATTGCAGAGCGAAAGGCCACATGAAGTTTTTGGATATTGCTATAGATTTCCAAGTTGCCCTCAAGAAAAGCTTTTTTCCAATTTACGCAATCAGGCACAACAGACAGGAACGCAGGCTCCTCCCTGTACTCTTGTCAACACCCTCTGTGTTAGAACTGTTTCTAATATTAATATGAGGGTATTTTATTACTCTTTGTATTTCAAAATACTTTTTTACCTTATACATTTGGTGAGAAAACAGATTAGGAAACTGTCAGTCGTTGCACTAAAATTCCTTCCTCTGGAGGCTTAGAAAGCCCTACCGTAAGAAAATGCTGTCCTGGCCCTATAATTTTAAGCATCCCAGTCAGTCAGCACTGGCCCCTTGTAGGCCTCAGGCCTACAAGGCTGTCTGCCAATTCTACGGAGAACATTAATGTATGCGCCATTTTCTTTTTATTCCCCTTGGCCACCTGTGCCTTTGGGATGTCTTTAAGGTGTTTGATGTTTTTTATGTGGCTAGAGTTATTGATTGGTGGAGCAAAAGGGAGGTCTGGTAATGCAGGCGAGAGGTTTACCTGAGTTTGTGGCCAATGTGGACAGCATCTGCTTGGGAATACCACTGTTTCTGTGTCTTTATGCTTGTAGCAAAAAGGAGCCTGCAGAAAGGCTCTTGATCTTGGCTTAGATAATCCTGGTAAGCTGATACTTCATAAATCAAAGTCATCATCAGAAGGCACAAATGGAAGCCCCAGACGACTCATTTAACTCCAGTCACTCTGGTCTGCCTGTTCACAAAGTGACATTATAAGAGCATATTGGGAACAGGTGTCTTCTCAATCTATGATGGCCATCAGAGCATCACATCTCAGCTCTTCTGGGCAAATGATTGCTGGAATCCTTGTGGCTGGATGAGACCCTATGGCTACCTCTTGTGCTACTATTGTGAGAAAAGTTGGCAGGAATCATTGATGGCCTAAAGCACTTAACTGTGCCCAGTCCTCTGCTTCCCTCTCAGACACAGTGCCATGCAGCATACCAGGTCCCTAGGTAGGGAGGACATGGTTCTGAGGCTGCAAAGAGTTATTGTAAGAGCTGAAGCACAAGGCAGACCTGAACTTATGGTTTTGCCTCGTGGTGCTGGGATGTGTCATTGTCAGTAGCTCCTTACTCCACAGATGTGTCTAGCTCCTTTTGACAAATACTTGGAAGGATAGTTTTCTTATGGGCATTTAATAACTATACAGCTTATAAAAGAAAGCTAAAACATGAAATCATATCAGACATACTTGTCGTTGGGAATCTCCCAACCCCAAGTAAAGTTTGGAAGGCTAAATGAAAAGATGAAAGACCAAGAGTGCTAACACATCTCCGGTTCTTGCTTTATATAAAGCCAGTGGAAGGCTAGACAAGTTGCCTTTGACTTCACTACTAGTGCAGCAGTAGCTGTAGACAGTCTTGGCATTTCCGCTTAAGGGAGAAGGACTGTGACACTTATAGTGATCTAGATGTAGCAAACCTGGGTTGTCTTGTACTATTCCCCTATTATTTACCATTACTATGATTGTTTCCCATTATGCACTAGACTGAAAGGCATAGATAATCCTTTATTACTTGTGGAGACAAAAGAGAAATTAGATATAGAGTCAATGTGTGCTGCTACAAAGGCTGAGATTATAAACTCTGTAATGAGTCAATTCCAGCTTTACCGGAATAAGATGTCCCTAAAGCCTTGTAACATACCCCCGTTTTCCATATGGTACCCTCATCTCAGAGACACACTGTACTCCTTGTCCAGTGAAACCCTTTGCCTGAGATCTCTGTGGCTGACCACTTTCCCAGTAGGTGAAATAGCTTAGTATTTATGAGCAGATGCCTAATGTGTCCTGCTATACAGAGTAGCACTTCAGAGCATCCCCTTACTAATGAACAGTGACTTTATTATGTTAAAATTTCACTATGCTTCCAGCAATGAAGAAGCAGGGGAGACAGAGGGGAGGGAAAAGGGGAGAAGAAGAGAATGGGCCATTGAAGCTGAGCTCACCTAACTGTTGTGGTACTCGCTGTCATGGGTACTTTCTGTTGCTCCACACTGTTGTCTCTTGGACTCACGTGATTGCTCTGCCAAGAGAAGACAAAGCACATCAAAAATACTGACCCAGAATCCCAGACAGTCAATCTGCTTATCTCTCCAAGTATGTCCTACCTAATCGTTCCTTAGCCTAAGCCTTCTTGATACTCAAGAGTGGTAGTTTGAATACACATACCTCTGCGAAGGACTATCTTTTTATCTTTATAAAATATAATAGCTATTTATATGACTTAGTTAAGATCCCAGAGGGGAGGAAATTGGAGAATTTACTTCTTCCAGAACGTTTTTCCATTTGCAAGACACCCTTCCAAACTCCTGCTGAGACTCTCCTGTCCACTTACTTCATCTATGATGGAGCACTGGGAAGGAGGTGAGTAAGGGAAGAGGAAAACCCTTTGTATCCAGACTGAAGGTCACTCAAGGGTCAGCATTACCTCTTGTTCACATGATTGCATACATAGACCTACCTTTCCACACCAGCGTTTGCTTACCTGGAAGCAGAGATGACAGGAAAATGTTGTACAAGCAACACAGCAGTATACATCATCTTTCCCACAGGTCCAGTTTCCTTTTACTTGCTCCCTGAAAGCAGAGCCCTCATTCCTTATGACTTCTCATGTCTCATTCCCCACAGCATTTGCAGAATGCTGGGCCCACTGTGGAGCAGGTGATCAATACTGCCTGAATGGAGTCGTATAGAGGCCCGTTCTCAGACACCACCCTAGGTGAAAACTCCTCTGTGGGGGCAAGCAGCATACAGGCATTGTTGTCAATCTGTGGTGTCCTTTGAAGTCCCGAGGCATTCTTGGTAGAGAAGACTCAAGCCTACCACATACAAAAGAGTTCAGACCACACCGGATTCCGGTACTATGAGACATAGTAATATGAAAGCAGTGTGCTTTGGATTTCCGACTCCAACTATAGAAAATGCCTTGCAAAATGTTATCTGGGGAAAACTGTATCCCGAATAAAGCAGCATTGACTTCCATCTTCATGTTCTTAAAACTGAGAAGTTGTGTAAATCGTTTAACTGCTGCCATAATTCATTCTTTTTCCTCTTGTTTTTTTTTAATTCTGTTTATTTTACTACCATCTCAAGGTTAATTTTTGCCTTACATTCCTGAGTTTTATAAACCCAGAGATTTTTTTTTTTTAAATTTTAAACAAAAGAGAGTCTACAAGTTTTCCCAGACCTCCAGGCTTGACCATTAATTTTCTGTTTTCTTTTCTTTCTTTCTTTCTTTTTTTTGAAGGTTCTCAGGCAGAACTCTGATTGTGTTCCTTCTTTAGTTCTCATCCTAGTAATTGTGACTGAATTCCCTTGTCTTTAATATGCCATATACTCTCCACCTGGCAAAGGATTCAGACAGATCCAGATAATAAATACCCCATAGACATACAGACAGAGAAACCGCTGTAATTGCTTTCATAATGACTCTCCGACATCAGAAGCAGGCAAATAATGGTATTTAACACTGTTTCCATTCTTTATCTGAAATGTAATTTTACAGAATTATTGTCAGGCAGCACGGTGAATGTACAAGCACAACTGTCATATTCAGCTCATATTAATTAGCTGCCCACGAGAGGGCCAGGCGAGTAGAGGCAAAGTTCTCCTCATTTCAGATGGTCTGATATTCAGGCAGAACCATAAGTACAATAGCTTGATTAACATAGTTGCTTAGATCAGGTTTTCCCTGGGAGTGTGTCAATTGGCATTTTGAAGAATCAATTAATTAGCTCTCCAAATAATCCATTCTTGGGTTAATGAAAGTGTTTTTGTACAGCTGCAGAAAAAAAATTACACGAAGAAAAACTAAACCTTTCCAAAGAAGCAAGGAGGGAAATTTATCTCAGAAGTTTATATCTTCCATTTCAAAATTAGTATTTGATTGTCCAAAACTGTGCGCTTCCTTTTAAAGCTGGGGGATTGACTTGTACAGTTTTTGGCACAATGTACCTTGAATGTGCGTTTGACTTGGAAGAAGGCAGATAAAGAGGAGCTGTGGGGGCATGGAAGTTAGAGCTTTGATTTTCACTATTTTGTCTTATAATCATGTTAATTATGGTAAGTCAGGGCCAGCATTTTGCATATCGTTATCCACAATTTAAAACAATTACTTTTTGAAGGCAGTACCTTTGTTCACTTTTTTAACATCACTATCACACACATATTTTTGCTTCTTGGAGTTTCAGATTTAATTCCCAAATAAAAGTAAACCAAAACTATTCCTTTTGGAGGTATATATTTAAAACAAGGTGAAAATAATCAGAAAGTTAAACCAGAAACCCAAGGCCTGAGTTTGGTCCCCACAGTGATACTTTGGTCTAGTCAAGTCTTCCTACATAAAGAGTGGATAGAATTTTCAGTTTTTCTCTTGGAAAGCAAATGTTACAGAACTCATGCTTGGGGATGCTCTTTGTATCTCTAAAGCAATCTTAAATGAATAAAAGAGTTTACCACGCAATTCAGCACACTCTACTTACCAAAACTTGGCTCAAAATATCTGGTATTTGCCCAGTTCCTCCTTGAGAAGTGCCAACACTTATTAGTATCCCTGGAATAAATCATTTTTAACCCTGTTCACATGTTTTACTATCTTGAACATTGGTGAAAAAACCCATAGGAGAAAAAGGTATAAAATATGAGTCCTGAAGTTCCAGTGTCATCTAAAATTTATATGGAATTAAAGTGCAAAATTTTCATTTGTACAAACTGTTTTCATATTATGCATTAAAATGAGTCTCATGATTTCCTGTCAATTTCTAATTGAGTCTCATGTATAATGTGTGATAATGATTGATTTATGCAGAAAATCAAATCAGTACATTTAAAGGAAGTCAAGGTGAGAATTCTGCTCTCATGACTTGCTCTTGTTCCTTTTATTTCACTTAAGAAGAGGATAAATCTTTATAGAGTTTTGATTGGGCTGAAACACATTTTCCTGCCTTTTCATTTGCGGGTGAAAGTTGACGAGTTACATAGTAACAGTGCATCTTCAAGCAGTGCATGGATCTAGCATATGCCACAATCCCGGCTATCAGGGGAAAAGGTAAAATCACACACAGTTATATATAAACAGGCCACTGGTCTCTTTATAGGAAGATGAGAAATGCCCCCCAACTTAGAGCAGATTCTTTTCAGGTTTAATGAGGCCAGCAATGTAGCGATGCCGACAGAGCCAAGTCACGGAGGAATACGCCATCCCCTTTCCTGGTCCTCTTTCTTCAAGGTGACTGACTGATGGAGAGGGCTTGTTTCCTACACATCTGAACGAACGCCAGTAAGATTCAGCATCTCCTGCCTAGTGCTTATCCTTTATTTTTAGATCCTGGTGGCAACGTAACACGGCAAAGTTTGGTTGTCACTGCTGGCTGTGGACTTCAGCCAGGAACGAGATCTATTGCTTATTTTGCTAATCAGCTCCTTCCATATCTTCATGCTCATTTTCTGATAGCTGATGAGGCGACAAGGTCATTGGACGTACAAGTACTTATTTAAAAACAGACATGAGCGTGAGATAGAGGTTAGTTGGGTCTATCAGAGCTGTCAATCAATTAATGAAAATTATTGAGCAAGGACACTGTGGGGGAAGTGAACAGAAGGAAGGAAAATGACCATGGAGACACAACATAGGGAAAACGACAGAACTGACTGAATGTGCTCACGTGAGTGCTAAAAACAGACACGCTCACATCCCAAGTGAGAGACTGCTCTGCGAAGCTGACTGCAGCCTCTGACTCCAGAGGCTCAAAGGCTGACAGCACAGGTTTTTTTGCCCAAAGGTGTACCCTGAACAATGCCTTAGCTTGGACGTGGAGGACAGAAGCAAGGTCCTGATGTATATGATTAATGTGTCCAGGACTTGTGGCCAAGTTGCTGAGCACTTTGAAGCACTGAAATCCAGACTGAAATCCTTGGTTTTTGTAGCCCAAATGAGTGCAAACAGCCCCCTTATTCAGGGAGAGAAAATATTGGGTCTCTAACTGTTATAGTGTGGCAGACAAGGCAAGCCAAAAAGAGCATTACTAGCAGAGGCTCAGAAACGATGTCCACTGCATCCAGTCAATCACAGCAGCCCACTAGGTGCTGACTGCAGAAAAGCCAGAAAAAAAAAATGTAACTTCGTTTTTTGTCAGGAATGGACTGGGGAATAGAAGATACACAAATGAAAATGAGAGAGAGAGAGAGAGAGAGAGAGCGAGAGAGAGAGCGAGCGAGAGAGAGGAGGGAGAGAGGAAAGAGGGACTTGGGGCGAAGAATCACCAATATGCTTGTGTAAATGAAAGATAGGGATGGAGACAAATAAAAGGCTGCAAAGTCGGAAGCAGGGAGATACTGACACCAAATCTCTGCAAAGCGTTCAAAATTCTCCAGCTGCCATGCTTTTAATTTGCTACCATTCTAATTAAAATGCAAATTAAATTTATAATTAGCATCAGCGCTTTCTAAAGAAACCTCCTTGTGCGCTGCACAAACATATGGGACGATGCTGCAGTGTAAAGTTTGTAAAACAGAAGTAATAGCTGAAAGTGTTGAAGGGGTGAGGAGGGGAGGATGCGCTCTCTCTCTCTCTCTCTCTCTCTCTCCTCTCTCTTATTTCCTGTGAAACAAATTTTATGCAGCCACAGGGTGACTTGTGGGATAGCAGGGGCTTTGCTTACAGGAGTGTGGAAGTTGTGAGCCGGTGTCTCATTGCAACAAAAGGATTGCTGAATGTGTAGGATTGGCTGCACAGTGACGTTTTGTGTTGAATCAGGTGTCAAGGGTTAGCCTGCATGTCAGGAGGATTGTATAGGAGATGCCAATAGGCAAGGGGGGGGGCGGTCAACGCTCCTAATCAAAAAGCCTATGGCCAAAATTAACCACTGTTTGCTTCCAGATAATTAATTTAAAAATTGATGGGGAACAAAGTATCAAAATTGCCTCATGATTTGAACACCTACCATGTTTTCAAGATAAATCTTTTGGATTTGCCACAGATTCTGGGGATAGGATGGGGTTGAGTGTCGGGCTAACCAGATGTGGAATGGACATCAACTTAACTGGCATTTTGCAGAAACACTCACCACTGAGCATAGGGGTTTTACCCCTCAGTGTTTTCTGTTATATATATATACTGGTATGGACCACTTCTCTTGAGTATTTGCTGAGGGAGGCTCACGGGGGACAGTGTCCCCTCCCTGTAGCTATAGTAGGTGAAGGATGATTTACTTACAGCCCAGTCTCTTATATTTGCCATGTTTTAGTTCCAGGGAATCATTTGAGTTAGAAGTGAAATCAGCAGTCCTTACCGTCACTGTGCTGTACTTTCCAGTGAAGGGTCTGGGCCCTACCTACACCTCAGAGTCTTTTAATATTCCAGGGATTCTTCTTTATCTATTAACCAGACTCTCCATCAGATATTTTAAAATTTGAATGTAACAGGAATGAATATTTCATAGATGTGTGTTAAGCTGTTATTAAACTATAATGTAAAGCAGGATTGTAGGAATATTTTTATATGTCAAGAAGTCAATTAAAATGATAAGCCTGTAATATCACTATTGTGGTGCTGTGCAGACATTCATTTCTTATGCAGGAGAGGTTCCCCCACTGCCCAGCATTTGGGTGTGAGGCAGGACTGTTACATATTCAGAGGCCTGTGTACTTCAATTTCATTAGTAACACTTAGGGCCATTTTCAGCAGAGATTAAATGGAGAGCTGGGCAGGAATAAAGCCCCCAACTCCAGTTTTATTTAGTTCTACAAAAACAGCATTAGGTATTCACAAAGGTAGATGCTTACCCAGATGCACTGTGGATTCCTCTGGAAGGAAATGTCAGTCCTTAAGAAAGAGGTGTCTCTAATGAAATGTCTCTAATGAAATGTATAGCAAGGCTTTGTTTTGCTTAAAAGTAATGTGGTGCCCATTGGAGAAAGCAGTCCCATGACATTGAAATGCAGAAAGCACAGGAGGAACTCTCATGAGGTGCTTTGGAGTGACAAGGCTTCCTCCTTGTAGCCTCAACATTAGAGCCACATATGGTACAAGGGAGAAATTTTTCTCTACTGCTTTTGCATATTTTGGAAGGAATACATAGAAACATAATTGGTAGACTAAATGTTGAAATGCCTTACAAAAACATGCATGCTTGTTCAAACTTTGCCTGCCCATCAATTCTTCCCCAGGCAATGGCCATTGTCAAAAACTGGATGTGAAAAGATGATGTGCTTGGCAGGCTTGACATAACTCAATTAATCAAGACCTCAGTAGAGAAAGGGGGATAACTTTGTCAATACGGCAAGGAACTGCGTCTTCCTATGTTCACAGAGTAAAAGTTCCTTATTTTGTCCTGATGGCCAAGGGAAACTCAGGCCCCCTATGTAAGCCTTCTTTGTGACGAACAAAAGATGGGAAAGCCACAGCATAAAAGCGTTTCTTTGTTTAATTTCTAATTGTTGTCCTCCTTGTATTCAGAAAATGAAGTCACCTTTGTCGTGGTTTCATGAACCGCTGGGTAATCAAAATTATTATGCTGCCACCTGTTGTCTGTTAATTATGCTGAGGAGATACTCATAAATCATAACACCGAACAATAAATCAAACTGTCAGTCCCTAGGTCAAAGGTGACCCATGAAAAGTTATAGGTCACCCGAAGGGTGTGAAAGAGCAGGGTTTCAGAGCATCACTCATTGTCAAGCACCAGTGGGAGATGTACCACCCAGACAAAGGAAAAACTGAAGTTCAGAATTCCAGCTAGGGGACAGGAGGAATCCACCCAACATAGTCCATCCATTCACGAAGCAGTAAGACAATCTTGTCTGAACTCAAGATCTTGAGTTAGTTGTTCCTTTGAGATCCAGTGGCAAACAGTGTTCCCTTTGGGAAATGTGTAAAGAGTCATGGGCTGGAGGATACTGTCTCCTCTTTTCATGTTCGATGCAGATGATGCAGACACTCACATTTTACTACATTATTCATCAAGACAATCAGAACATGTCAAACTGTGGTCGATTGGAGGATGCTTTGGAATGTCTTACTTCCCAAACTAATTTGGCTTGGAGTAAGTTTTCCTTGTGGTGTGACAAGAGCTTGAACCACAGGTAACCGTTTAAACTCATTTATTTTCCAATCTCCTGTATTTAAAATAGCATCATCCCCTTCAGAGTGGTGCAAGTTGATGGATATCCTTGATTTAAAGCCTGGCTAGGGGTAAATTATTTCTGATGTGGTGGGAGCAACTTTAGGATAAGGCGTGTAATAGAGACATAATGGCAAGGCAGCTGGGACACAGAGCTAATGTTCCACTCAGGGGCACATTGTCTGCTGTTTGAATTCAGGTGTGTAAAATGAATGCCATACTTGCATTAAAAATTTCTCTCTAAAATGTTCATTTTGAATGGCTTTCTGTTAATTTAGTTTCTTCTATGAGAGTCACAAAAAAGATGAGTGTGTTCACAGTGCTCTTTATTTACCTTGAAAACACACACATCACAATTTGTATTCAAACCCTAAATGTCAGAATGGACACTCACAAAGACTGTCTGGAGGAACATAGTCATCTCCAGCATCTTTCTCAGCACTGAGAAATTGTGAATATTCCATTTTGGATGGAAGCAAGTCAGTTTTAAAATGTAAATGGTTTGTCAGGGATCAGGGGAGGTCAGAGTTCACTGATCGATTCAAACTTAACCATGCCTTCAAATTTATTTACATGGATCAGAGAGTTTAATTCTAAACTCACAACAAAGTGCCTTGTGGGCACTGAAGCTAACAGGGATTTCAGCAGCTCTCTACCACAATTCTACTTGAAATGTCTTAAGATGAAAGTCAAATTCATAAATTCTCTACTTCCAAATGGAATACAGTAGAGTTTTTTTTTTTATTTAGTTTTGAATATTCAAAATGGGAACATTTAAAAAATGATTCCAGTTGGTTGAAACAGAATGTTTAGGTAAAGAAGATGGTAGCTTTCACGTGTGGGATGTGGATGCTTGGATGCTTTTAGAACTTGCTAGAAGGTATGTTCAATGTTAGTTTCAGGGAACAGACACAGAACAACATGAGCCCTTTCTGGAGCATTGAGTCCAGGAATTGGTATAAATACTTGTATAGAGAACTTCCATGTCAGGTCCTTTGAGAAATGCCTAAGCTGATCAACTTTCTTTTCCAGGAAGTGTAGGAGTCTAGGGTTTTGGTTACCCTCGGTGATAACAGTAAAATCAGAAAAAAACAATACTCAAGCTTAACTCTAGAAAGCTTGAGCAATGGAGTAGTGAGGTCCTGTTATAGATTCAATTTTCCTGTGTTGAAATCCTAAGTGCCCAAGAATTCAACTTGTTTTTTGGCTGGGAAGGTGTAAAACTGGGTTAGACTGGTTGGCTTTGATCAAAGGTTCTGACATCCATTAAGGACACTCAGAGACAGCAAGGCTGTGTCTGTGTGCTTGTTGGTGTGTGTAGAAGAGATAACGGAGACACAACACAAACTTCTGTTTGGTCTCAGAAGAAACATACTGCTGGTACCTTGATCTTGGACTTCTGGTCTCCAGTTCTTGAACCAACAGATTCCTTTTGTTCAATGAATTCTGTCTGCGGTATTTTGTTTGGGGAGCTATTGAAAAATTCTGTGAATTGTCTTCTATACAAGTATTTATTCCTGTATGTAAATATCCATAGGTAAAAGAAGTTCTGCTGGCAAGTGAGAACGGGATTGAAAATCCATGTTGCCTTTCCCTTTGGGTGAACCACTGTTGTGACCAAGGAGCCACCAGCAGGGGGAACAAGAGGAAGAGAGACTCCTGCCTAGTAAATTGCTGCTGGAAAGGTCACCTTACCTGCTGCTTAGACAGGGGGCTCTTCAACCTCCCCGTGCACACACAGGCTTACCCATAGCTTTCACCTGCTCATTTCTAGTTGGCCTGTTTGGTCTCACACATGTTAAGAGCATACTTCCATCTCGATCTCCAATGGTCTCCTCCCACTGTTTATAAAACTTACTCAGCAATCAGAACTAAAGTCTTGTTTCCAACTGAGCTCACGGTCACTTCCTTGTTTTATTATTATTATTATTATTTTTATTAACAGCCCTATCTGCAACTACAGATAACTATAAAAATCAGTGCACACAAATGCAAACTATGCCTTTTTTAATGAGGCATATCAACCAATGGATACGATCTTTTAGAAAAAAGATAACACAACCAGCAAGTGCTTCATGCGAAGTGCTCTCAACCTCTGCCACTATGTATGAGACACCCGGCTAAGGGGTATCTATCCAGGAGATAACAGGTTTGTCAATGAGCCTGTCTTGAAAACTTACATTTTTTACATGTGTCTATCAGTGTGATTTGGTTATTTTCTTTTTATTGGAATATAATTTCATTTTATGTTGTCTTGCTCGATCAGACAAAGATAAGGAAATCTATAGCTGTCAATAAAAGTTGAAAAATTACTGGATTTCTTTGGTCTTCTCTCAGAGGCCTAAAGAAACAATAGAAGTGGTCTAGCATCAGTACCACTGGCCTAGGTTCCCATGAACAATTGACTCATACTCCTGCTGCAGAGCCAAGAGTGTAGTGAGTAGTTAGTTTCTATCCACACCAGCACCCCTCACCGATTTGATGTGCTACCTGATAAGGACATTCACTGTTGCAGGATAGTCATTGTGATTGTCAAACTTTCCCATACTTTGAGGCTTATGATTTTTGCATACTTTGAGGCTTATGATTTTTGTACAAGTTTTTAAATAAAGATGGAAAAGCCCCTCTCCAAAGGAGTATATGACCAAAACAACTTGGTGACACACTGTAATGGCTCTGTGGTTCAGTTTCATTGCAGCAATTAATGGAACATTACTGGTATTTCCTCAATGTTTGTTTTCCTAATGCCAGCTAATAAAGATTTATTGAATTACGGCAGCTCTCATTTATATTATGAGTTAGTTGTTTTTGTACTGCAACTACAGTGCTGAGTATTTTTCTTTTTAAAAAAAAAATCCTTGTATTTTTATTAATTGGAAAGTCATCCAATTCATTTTGCCCATTGTTTACGGTCAATGCCCACATTCCCTCCTCTTCTCCACTCGTCCAACTCCAAGCCTTTAGTCTCTTTATTTTTATAAAATACACAGATAAAAACCAAAAAGAACAAATAAAATCAAGGAAACATAATCACAATAAAAAACTCAGAGAACATAAATATGCAAACAGAAACACACACACACACACACACACATATAAAACAAAAAGTTTACAAAAATGCCACTGACTTCATTGGTCATCTACTGCTGGGCATTGGGCCTATTATTAAATGTAGTTTATATACACAGTGTGACCAAATTGGAGAAAATTCATTTTTCCTTTTCAAGCCATTGTTCATGGGAGCTAACTACTTGGTTTGAGATAGGAATCCATTTCTGTTTCTCACCTTCAGTGCTCTGAACCTGTCTTCTTTGAGCCTGTACAGGCCCTTTATGTATTGACATAGTCTCTGTGAGTTCATATATCCTTCAGCACCACAATGCAGAAAACACCAAATTGTGTAATTTACAAATGGTAGCCTTCATTCTTCATCATCTAGAACAACTTGAAGTGGCTTCTCTCCTAGATATATATAAAATATATGTACATACATGCATACATATATACATACATACATACATATATACATACATACATACATACATACATACATACATACATACACACATACATCCACATGCTCTGGAAGTAGTCTAGATGTTAAAGAAAAACTGTGAGTGGGTTACAGACCCAGTAGGGCTGCTTCTGAAGTCAGTCAGTGCAGAGTTGTGCTGGTGACTTCAACTTCTGTCTTTGGTTACTCAACTATACTTGCCATAATGGCAGGCAGAAGTGATGGTTTGGCTCAGTGATGCCTGATAGTGCTGCAAATCCAGTTGCCAGCTGTCCTCCCATCACATCAGACTTGAGTACTCAGGATATTTGGTTATCTCTTAGATTACTCAGTAGTCTTGGCTGTTCAACTCTACTTTCTCCAGAATGATCAGCCTAGTTTGCTCCTCAGATATTTGGTTAAACTTTGAAGGAGCATATTGAACACATTGATATCTTGCATGACTAAGGCAAGCTGTTGTTCCTGGCCTGTTCCCTGTATCCTGCCAGTCAGAACTGTGGCAGAGTCAGCATGACCTCCATCTCTCTGGGTTTCATCTTCAGCCCTGGTTGACTCCTTGCTCAGCTCAACTCAGGTCCTGGGGATCTCCAGGGGCCAATTCCAGGCTGTAAAGATCAGGTGGACTGATGTTCCAGGATATCTTAAGCCCATAGATTTATGTGCTTGGGCAAGACAAAGAGCTGAGTTGGTGACCAGGACTTGTGAGCTGACTTATCCCTTCAGTGCCAAGTAATTTTTTTTTTGTTTTTGTTTTTGTTTTTCGAGACAGGGTTTCTTTCTCTGTGTAGCCCTGGCTGTCCTGGAACTCACTCTGTAGACCAGGCTGGCCCAAACTCAGAAATCTGCCTGCCTCTGCCTTCCAAGTGCTGGGATTAAAGGCGTGTGCCACCACTGCCCAGCAACCAAGTAATTTTGATAAACACTAACGTTAAACTTTGTCTTCATGCATGTTCATGTGTGTATGTGTGCATGTGGAGGCCAGAGGTCTGTGTCTGGTGCCTTTTTCAATCACTCTTTAACAATATATTTTTTTTTGACATAGTGTCTATCATTGAATGTGGTACTCACCGCATGCTAGGTGGGTTCTCTAATGAGGTCCAGAAATTTATTTTCTGCCTGACCAACAGTGAGATTACAGTACAGGGTATTCCCAATTTATGGCATTTTACCCAGGTGCTGGAGATTGAACTCAAATCCTTACACTTTAAGTAGGAGAGATTTTACCAAATGAGCCACCTCCTCAGGCCTCTACAGTTTTTCTGCTTTCTTGGCATTTGCTAAAAGCTCACAGTGTCCTAACTAGAGCAATCCTACATTTCTCAACCACTTATACTGTCTCTGAATTATCTGGTAAATTGTCTGTTTTGTCCTTGGCTTGGTAAAGAGTTTTCTGTTAACTCTCTTGCCCAGATTGTTGCACAAGGACTTTTCAAAGGCCCTGATTATGGATGAGTTAGGTACGTTGGAGGAAGGAGGTCTTTTTTCCATGCTACAATTTCTCTCCTATATCACATAGGTGTCACTACTGAGCATGTTAGCTTAAAAGCATTGCCATGCACGGAGTTCCCCGCACTGAATCCCCCTCCATGTTTGAAGAATTGGATTTTATATTTATTTGCAGCTATTAACTGAAGTGGAGTTGTGACTTTTTAAAAACACCTGTAAGCATGTTTTACTTAAAACATAGCCAAAAAAGAAGTGTATAACCACTGACCCATTTGTTTGTAGTTTTCTTAAAGATAATTTTACATAACAATACAAATTTCAAAGTACAGACTGAAACCTTATATGTTTTTTATTTCAGCAGTTTGTTACCTGCTGCATATCTAAGAGACATGATATTTCGTATTGATATAATAATACTGATTCAATCATATAGGCACTAATGAATGAAGACAATTGCCTTCGCACCAGAAAGTCGTTAGGAAATACTTGTTGTAAGCTGTTTTCACTTTTGCTTACGGTGAGGGCTATTTTGACCTGCCATCTGGGGATGGGCAGAGCCTAGGATGAGATGCTGAGGGGCCCGTGCTGCCAGGAAGCAGCAGACATACTTCATTTTGGGGTTAAGTGTCTGAGGAGGTTACCAGCACACCATCAGAATAGGGAAGTACTGGTATTTCTGCATTTAATCCCTGTATCTGTACAGAATGGTGAGTTCCTGGTTCATCAGGGCTGGAGTTAATCCTAGCAAGTCCAATAGTTCACTTGAAGGATACAGTTAAAATTTTGTTTCTTCTAGACTCACAAGGAAAGTGGCAAACATCATAAGTTTTAGTTATTTTAAATAACCAAATATTTATAGGGTGAGCTCAGAGTAACCAAGAGAAGGAATGAAGAATAGTATAATAAAGTTCACAGGAGAAAAATTTGGCCAATGATAAGACATCACAAAAAAGCAAGGAAAGGAAATGACTGGGTTAAATGAGTAAGAGTAGGATGGTCGCTATGGAGCAACAGTAGTTATAGTAAATGGAAGTGCACTAATGTGAAAGAGATTAAAATAAAGCCAGTCTAGAAACCCATCTCTACTTATGAGCATACTTTATGTATAAAGATATACAAAAGCTGGAAGTAAAATAATAAATAATGGGAAGACATTTTGTATATACTAACTGAAATACACATCTACTTAATACAAAAAAAAAAAAAAAAAAAAAAAAAAAAAAAAGCAGGGACCAGAAAGAAAACATTAGGGTGGAGAGAGGTTTGATTTGTCAAACAGTATAATAACTTTAAATATGAATAACTTTGTTGTTTCAAGTATATAAGGGAAAATAGGAAAAAGACAAATCTGTGTTGGTGGTGGTGATAATGGCTGAATAATCTTGATGCACAAAAGAATAGGCAGGCAATAATTGGGACGTTCATATAGATGACCACATTTCATTGTATGCTTGTGTCCTTGGCACATCTTTTCACATTCTACATAAACATCAACATTGCATCCCACAGCTTACAGAGAAGGAGGAAGCTAAAATTCTATGATTGTTAAATGTATATGGAGCACGGGGCCTTGTGTTTATGTAGCAAATGTTTTAACCTGTAAGACTTTTATTCTACTTTGGTGATTCCTTCTCTTGGCTGTACCCCAAATGTTTGCTGGGGAAAACATCCTCCTTGATGTCAGAAAACCTTTGGAAGTCCAATCTTGTGTGTTGAATAGCAGAGACCTTCTTATTCTTTTTCTACCCATGTCCCATTTTCTCTTGAGAAATTTTTGTGTAACCCTGGAAATATGTGTGTGGAAAGGTAGGATCAATAATTCAACATTTACCAATTATCATAAAGAATTTTATTATAATTGTTTTATTATAAAAATTACCTAAGTATACATGTAATTTTACTTTTTATTAAAGAGCAAGTATGAAAGCAAAATACATTAAATGCTTTTTACATAAAAATGTATTCTTGGTTGAATGTTTGAGGTTAAAAGACATAGGACATCTTTAGTATTTAAAAAATTGGTCAGTTCTTTGAATTTATTTTCAGTACTGAGGATGTCACTTTAAAAAAACACATAGCACAACAATTTCAGAAGAGAATGTATGGCCATTTCATAAATAGTTGGAAATTATTACTTAATACCAAGCCAAATTTAATAATGATTTTAATGAAATTTAAGTGAGAAACTCAATTTTTAAAGTCAAACATGGTAATCCAATCCAATCAAATCTGAAGGTATAACAATTTTGATAATTATCTCCTGAGGAATGATGACAGATTAAGAAATTCAAAGTCTTTGTAATGAAACCATTATGTTTCTATGCGTGCATAGAAATAACTGCAAATCTGAACCAACGTGCTTCAGGTGGTGTTTACTGGGACTGTCTGACAACATGACAAAAACAGTGCAAAGTATCTATGCTGTATGTTCAGAACCCAGGCTGAAGTGACACTGTGTGATACACATGGGTTACAGGTGCCAGAAACACCTCAGAATCGTTACCTAAGTGGTTCTGGCTGCTGTCATTAAGAATCCTTTTGCCAGTATCAAATTTCTTGTAACCCCAACATTCAGTTACTAGACCCAGTGACAGAGTCATGGTGGTCAGTTTAAGAAGCTGAACAATAAGGAAGACTGAAAAACCTTAATAGCAGGGTTTAGCACAGCTCATTAATTCTCTTATATTATATATAAATTAGAACCATAGTAAGTCTTACTTCTTACTTTAGTCTGAACTTTGATATCATATGAGGGGTCTATGGGGGGGGGCACAGACCAAGGTTGGTCTGTAGCTTTAATTTTTTCAAAGCCTACTTTTAATGATGGTTCTTAAGTGCTTTAACTTCCCTTCTAGCCTACCACCCACCAGAAGTTGTGGGAATGAAAGGTTATTTTGACACAAGGGAAGTGGACCTGTTTAGAAATGGCTCTTTGGAACAAATTCCAACTGTCTTGTCAGGAAATCAGTTTAGTTCACAAGTCAGCAGTGACAACTCCATCTACTTGCAAACACTTCACCGATTTAACAGGAGTTCAGTTCAGTAGTGTCCAGATAGCAGCAGTGGTGGCACCACCTAACAGGAAGAGCCAGGTCTCAGCTGAATCAACACAATTCAGCAGGTAGTATTCGGGCCATCAGGGACACCAGGAGAAGTTATCTGGCATGTTTCTGTCCAGGCAGTGAAGACACAAGACCAAGAAGCATTGCACAGCTACCTCTACCAGCAAGCCCCTGTCAGAGTCCTTTGAGTCCTGTTTATACTCCCTCCAAATATCACGTGTCTTCCGCTGACCTTGTCTCTCCACATGCCTTGCCTCAGCATGTGAGTCTGAGCAAAACTCCATGTGAGTCTGCCTCAGCTGGTATCACTCTGCCAATTGGCCTGAGTCCTAAGAAGATGCAAGAAGCCACAGCACACCACAAAATGATTTTTGGTGGTTTCTCTCTATGCAGTCCTGATAAATGGAGCTCAACTATGCAATACTGTGATGAAATCCTTCATCACATGTCCTTTCATGTGTTTGTTTGCTTTCGCAGAGCATCCTTTCACCTGTGTCTGCTTCAGGAAAACATTCCTTCACTTTTTTTGCCACAGCAAAACACCGTCCAATACAACTGATTTCCCAAAGACCCTTTAGTTTTCCACTTCTTCATTGGTCTCTCTCAGAAAGGATAATATAGCATTGCTAGTATATGGGAGATAATAGCAGCAGGATTTTCTTATTGTGTTTGAATCTCTATGGGTATTTTTCCTTATTGCTTCAGAATGTGTAATGATATTCCTATTGCCCTGGCTTTGCCCTGTTTTGTTACCTTGGGCTTTTATGTAGGAAATAGGGGAAGCCTTGATTGAAAGTGTAAGGAGAGGAGCACTGAGTAAAGGAATATTATTATCAAGGAGCAGTGCTAACTGCTAATGGTAATGGACAAACCCTTCCACCATAGGATATGGCTCAGAGTCATGACAACACTGCCCTCTATTTAAAGTAAAGGTATTTTTGAATAACTGATCAAGATGTATCAAAACCAGCAACTACAGCTTCCTCCTGGATGACTGCAATCTGAGCCTGCTCCCCTACAGAGTCCTCTGGCTGAGACGAACTAACTCCTCCTTCAGGTGCTGTACCAAATAATCTTGTGCTGAGGTCCCAGGTCTCTTGAGAAGTTGGTGCTTCTCCATCAGACTGAAGAAGGCCCAGTTTATTTCAGCTTTGCTTTATGTTTGTCTGTGTGTCCTTTATTTCTTGATCACCTCAGTCAGGTTTCCAGCACCAAGCAGTGTAGGGTATGGCACTGCAGGTTATGTACAGATGTCTCCTTATGTTTCCATATGAAACGCATCTCCATCAACACACAGAGAAACTTAAGTGCCTAAATCTAAAGGAAGTCAACCTTCCTAGGGAAAGCTTAAATATGTCTGTACCTTGAGTTATTTTAGTCACCTAAAGAAGTTCTGGCAGCATATGCAGGAAGTTATAAATTTTGTTTATGTTTAAGGTGTACCACAAGATGTTTTTATATATGAATAGATAGTGAGCTACTATAGTCAACCAAGTTAGCATACCCATCATTTCACCCATGTCACTCTTTTTATATGTATTGTCACCTAAAGGCTTTTAATGTTCTATCTTTTACTGTTGCATGTCTATATGTAAATGACTTTTCAAGATTGAAAAATATAAATTTCTGGGTCATCCCTATTAATATACCCACTTCTAAACCTGCCATATTTAAGTTCACTTCTTCTAACATCTTGTCAAGTACAACTCTTGCCTGCTAGCATAGACCTGTAAGATGTATCTCTCAAGCTGCAAGTTTCTCAAACAGCCTGCATTCCCAAAGTTTGCTGTCATGTCCAACACTTGTTTTCTATCCAACTATCCAACATGGATATTCATTTCCCACAAATATACTTGTCAACTTTACTTTCCAGCAACGGATTTAATCACTTCACCTTTAGTATTAGTCAGGTAAGGTTAGATTGTACATGATGACATTTTCGATGCTTTAAGGAAAGCTTAATTTGAAATTACTTTCTCTTGCATCCAAGCTAATAGCTTAGCTATACTTACTGCAAACAGGAGCTGTCCTTGCCTTGGTAAATGGTTCTCACAGGTAAGCATTAGCATCTATTAAACTCCTGAGGAAACCAAATTTTAAAGGCATTAAAATGATTTAATGATTTCTCTAAGATTGCAACGAGTCACAAAATCTCCTAACCAAAAACTCAGATAATCTGATAGTCTACAGTGTGGCATTCCTCTCCAATGCAGTTGTTTAATCATTTCAGATATTTGTCATTACTTTAAGAACAATAGAGTTTTGTTTAAAAGTAAATATTAAATGCAATTACATATTTTTGTATTTCTGTAGAGGATCATACATGATCACACACACCACTCATACACAGATATACACATGTGTGTGAGCACACGCACACACACCACATCCACACAGATATGGAGAGACAAAGAACCTGACTAGAATTCACTTTAAATGACTAGTGAGGAAGTAGCATGCATCCAAAACCGTGTCTATTTTATTTGCACATTCTTGCTAGATTACTCAGAACTTTTCAGCAATGGGTTAACTCACTTGACATTGTAATGGATGGAATCACTTAGCAGAAAGCAATGGTCTATAAGTTAGAGATAGCAACAGAAGTAAATTTGTAGAACCAGTGACAGGAACAGAAAGCAACAGTTTGATGGCAAACATAACTGTCATAAGAAACCAAGAAGGGAACAAATGAACAAAGAATTATTAAATGTGACATCAGAAAGAGCAGGAAGGTTACTTGGCACAGTAATGATTGGAAAAATGGAGGGACCAATTGCTGTAAACATACCAGAACCAATGGTGGATGGTTGGGTCCAGAATATAAAGAGGAATGAAATGAGAAACTAATTGCTGTAGCTTCTTTATTCAATCTTGTCTGTGTGTTCATGGATTAACCATTTCTCCATTATAGTTATATATACATACTTATGTCTATATACATATATGTATATAATGTATGTTAGTATGTGTGGGCACACTGTGTGCATGTGTGAATATTCATGTATGTGTGCGTTTATGCTACAGTACCTGATAAAGCAGTGGATGCTTCCTGAAAATATCACCTCTAAAAATTGTACTGAGTTTAGATCAGAAGGACATGAAAGCATTAGGTATATCTTTTCTGAAATTTATGTCTAAAAAAATAATTTTCTACCTTAGAGCAAAAAGGCATAATTTGTTTTTTTCTAAATTTGTATCTTTAAAAACATTCACTATTTTGCAAAAGTACTTCAAGGTCATTTCAAGGCTTTAAATCACATTTCAAAATAAGTTACTCATTTGTGAATTTCTATAATTATATTTGGTGAACAACATTTCAAGTTTATATGTTATTAAATATAATAATGTATAATTTCAGTAAGATAACTTTGCACTATATATGCAACTTCATAATAAAGGTAATTGGACTTAATATTTCCTGAGCTTAATAAAAGGAAAAGAAACTGCTAGACTTATGTACATTCTTCATGTATCCTAAGTTTGCTTGTTTTTTAATGTTTCCACTGATCACCCGCTCAAAAAGAAGAGAATCCTGTATTCATCCTTTAAATTTCTCCACGTACAATGTATACTATTTTTTATAATTAGAATTATTTTCATATCAGGACATACAACATTGCATCGTATAGCAATCATGCTCTTATAGTTTAATGCTATTCCGTATAAATATGTAAATAGATTAACCCTTGTTAAGGACCAGGCTTGGCTTGAAGAGGGGTTCTGTGGAAGGGGCCTTCAGGGGAGGCAAAAAGAACAACTTGTGGGCACAAGCTGACATCCTGTGTTCTGATTGGGACAGCTTTATGAAGACCAATAGACAGCTCAGCTCTTGAAGCAGTATTTTATTTACATATTAATTCAATTGTCTGCCTCAGATTCCCTTTTGATCATCCAATCAATGAGAATTTTTTGACCTTAGCCCTTTGACTCCTAGGAAAATACTCCTAGGAAAATGTCTTATTGACATTTGCAATGTTAATAAAAATACATTTTTATTAACATTGTAAATGAATTCAGAGATGTGCCTTCCTTTGAAGCACAATAAGCTAGCCAGGTGGGATCTGGCTCTGAAATCACTGCTCCCACCACACCTAGACCTAAGTTCATGCTGTCTCAGACTGAGCTTGAACATAAGAATCTGTCTACCTGCCTTTGCATCTTCCTTTTTATCTTTCTGACAAGCTAGCTCAGTGCAGCAGCCGCCTCTGTTCTTTATATCTGTGAAACCCCTCATATAATTCATATTGTATCCTTCTATTTTGCATAGCTGTGAAATTGTTTATATATTTTTGAACTCATGTTCTCAGTGTTCTTTCCCACAGCCTTAAGGGCTATCCTGAAGGTCAGAGTGTTTACCATTTTTGCTAAGGACATAGATTTACCCTTGACTCCTGGACCCATGCTGTCTCTGATTATCATACAGTCATTAAACTTGGCAGAGAAGACTTTTCCCAACAACCTCGGCAGGGAGAATATTTCTTGAAAAAGGAACACGAAGCAAAATATATATGGTTATACCAACAAGCCTCATGCCCAGAAACTGTCAGCACTTGTGGAGGATCATACCCTGGTGGTTTTGTTTCAGGAGTGAGCCATGTCATGCTGTCCCTTCCACATGGTCATGCAGCACTTGTCAAACCCTGAGTTTGCAGCATGAATAAATTCAATTTTATCATTAAATTGGCACTTGTACTGAACACAGTAGGGCTGTTGAAAAACTTGCACAAAACTACAGATATTCCTACATTTGTGAAACAACAGAGCTGGATATACTTTCTCAAGATAATTTAACTTCAATGGGAGTCTTGGCATCTACCATCCATGGAACAGCATTTTATCATTTGATTACAATGTCTAGAACTTCTTGCCTTGACTATCAGAAGAATTTTATTTCTGCTTGACCAAAATTCATATATGTATGAAGCGTATATGGTATACACACATTTTCAGAAATCTACATTTATGTTTGTTTGCATATATGTATATTCAATGCATGTGGTGATTCTAGTTTATTTTATCCTTCTACAAGTAATTTTTCTGAGTATTTCCTTCTTTGTTCTTGAGGTTTAATGCTTACAATTTTGTTTGGGGCTATAAGATACCATCAAAATAGGCATTTCCCACCTTAGTTCAAGGGAAATCTTTTGCTAGACACCTTACCCTTCAAGGATTCTGGTGTGAATAGCTAACAAACACAACATATGGACTGTGGGACTCCAAGGGAATGGTGAGGTTCAGGGTAAATTGTGCTAAAACATGTTTAGAAAGAAGCTAGTAAATAACTCAGTAGTAAAGGAGGCTGCTACCAAGGGTGACAAATGACAAATTTAAGCCCCAGAACCTACATGGTGGAAGGAGAAAACCAACAACTGGAAGTTGTCTTCTGCCCTCCACATCCATAACATGGCATACTCAGCTCCTAATCTATGGACAAATGAAATATTTACAGGAGGTGTACAGTATAACACTCTTCCTAATTAGGCATTCTTGATTTACAACTTTGTTCAAGTCTTGGGCATGTTTTTCAGTGTTAGGGACAGATGAACTCATGTTAGAAAAAAGTTTCCTTAGGAGTTATCATCTGATTGCCAAGTTATTTGTATCTTTGTTCGCTAAAACTGTGTGGCAGTCTTCTGTATCTGTTCTCTTAATGACTCAAATTGTTAAAATATATTTTCCTTATAAATTTCCATTATTTTAGCCTGTTGCTATTTTTGCTTCACTATAAACACCCCTTTTCACACACTGTAATGAAGTTCCTAGATCTAACTGGATTTGCATTGTTTTCCTATTGCTTCAATCAGTGTGGGAGGATTGGTGATGGCCTTCTCTCATCCTTCCTGTAGTCTGCATTCTACACTTGCCATCCTCCAGTTCCTTTATTCCCTAGATTGCCAGAATGCATGTCTTGTCATGTACTGTGTGACAGGCCCCTGTTAGGACTCACCCTAACTCTGATATAGTGTGGGGTTCCCTGATACACATCCACCTTCCTTTGAATCATGTTCATTTTCTTTTGGGTGAGTGCTTCCATAGACTAATGGAGTGGAGTTTCTGGAGGAGAAGTCATTAAGCTCAGCCACATTTTCTCAGTGCACTTGGAGCCCTACAGGGGATGGCTATGGTTTGTATTCAGATCCCACATTCTGACAGTGGGGAATATGAAACCTGTGGATCTGTGGAGAAGTTGTCTTGTTTACTTTCTCTGTTTCAAAACAGTCTGCATGAAGATAGCATCAATTTTTTGATGGTTAATGTAATCTTAAAAAGAACATCAAAATTATGCTATTGATTCATACTATTCTTTTAATTGTATGTGGTTTATTTTGATTATATTGATAAATATTTCTAGCAATAAAAGTTAAAAAAAAAACAGGATGAAAAAATTTTGAAACACAAAGTTTCCAGCTTGTTCAACATCCTCTAACACATCTTGTACACTGGGTAAAATGTTTTCTAAAATGTGATGTAGAGGGAAGGTCATAGCAAGGAGGAGGACTGGCAGAAAGGTAACAATGCTACCAGTCTGGGAGACAAAGATTCACACTCCAAAGGTATAAAACATCAGATTTAATTGAAGACATTTGATAAAAAGTGTTGCAAGATAAACTTTTCGTATTTCAATCCCCCAAATTTCTTGTATTTGACTGCACAGTGAATGTAAATAGTCTGAAACCTTATGGTAAGAGGGAAGACATAAACCAACACAACATCAAAATGTCCTAATTAAATTATTGTATTGTTTTTTAAAATGAAGCTCCCTAATGAGTTGGCTGTGACATGTTCTCATGTCACCTCATAGAAGCAGCCTCTTCAGCGCTACTCTGAGTGGCTACTCATCCTCACCATCCATCAACTTGCCTCACCATCCATTCTGGTCCTACTTCTGGAGTACAATTTTAGAAAATGCAATGTGGACTCCATTTGAACAAAGTTGTTGGCAAAATGTCATTAAGCCTTAGTAGTGGGGCAGTGAGACAGGCATTTCCAGAATTGCAAAAAAAGCTTCTGTGGGTGCATTTGGCTTTCCTGACAGTATTAATTAATGTAATGCCACAATAAAAACAATGGACCTTAATTGCTTCTGTGCTAGAACAAGGGGGTTGAATTTCAGGATGAAGTTTTGAAAAATTTAGGTTGCTTATGCACAGCCTCAAACTTTGCAAATGGTTCTATGAAAACAAATGAAATATTATGAGAAAAAAAATCTTTCAAAGTGTCCAGAAAGAAACATTCAAGTGTTTTATCTAATCTGGACTTTAGTTTCCATCTTATGCTTAGAAAGCACTTTTGTCCTTAAAAGATATTTGAGATAGTCATGATAGACAAAAATGTAGTTTAGTAGTTTGGTATTTGCTTACAATACATTCCTAAAACAGGAATAACAAATCATAAAAAACCGTATGCAAAACTGTTGAGTTCTAAGATTTCTTTTAAAATATCTTAAGGTAATTTTAATTTAATTTAAATTATAGTTTGTATGTTCATGTGTGTGTGCATGTATGTGTATGTATGCTTTTGTGTATGTGTCTGTGTGCTTACATGTGTGTTTCTTTTGTATTTGTGTGTATGCACATATATGTATGTGTGTGTATGTGTGTATGTACTTGTGTATGTGTTTTGTGTGTGCATATTTATGTCTGCTTTCTCTTCCATGGGGTTCCATAAGCTTATCTTCCTCCTGCACCAGATGGGAACAAAGACAGATACCTTCCATTTAAGACTGAATGTTTCATGGTCTCTTACCTCTATAACATATACGTGTGGGTCTCTGTACTTGAAGATTCTCTGATGATGGTCAAGCAAGTCACTGATCTATGAGTGTGGCAGGAGTCATTTTACTGGTAGTTTTTTGGTTTCTTTTGTTTCTAAACAACAAACTAACAAGTAGTTGGTTTTACTAACTAGTCTTTGGTTCTTGATTAATTAAGCAGTGTCAGTCTAATTTTGGTTCTTAATTAATCAAGAACCAAAGACTAGTCATCTAGTCTTTGGTTCTTGATTAATTAAGCAGTGTCAGGAACAGGTTCCTACTTCACAGAGTGGATGTTAAGTCAGATATTGACTGGCCACTTCTATAAAATTTGTGCTACCATTGCCATAGCATATATTGGAGGCAAGAAATCTTTGTAGATGAAAAAAGTTTTATGTCTGACTTGGTGTTTACATCTTTCTTTTGGTAGCATGCAGAGTACCTTCCTGTACCAAAGATGCTAGAGCATAGAGGTGAAGGCTCTCTGTAGGCACCAGCTCAACTTCTCCACATTAAATGAGTTGTGTAGGTATTGACTTCAGCAGTGAGACATTGCCTTCATTTTGTAAAGAATATTCTGTGTTATTATTAGGGGGAATTTGGAGATTCCATGGATTCACCTTTAGTCAATTAGATATAACCCAATCTAGGTACTGGTTGTCTCGTTTGGTGATACGAGATGATCTGTTGGGGCTTGGTCTTCTTATTATGTAGAGATTTTATATCACACACACACACACACACACACAAATATATATATAAATTTATATATATATAAATAAATTTATATATATATATAAATAAATATATATATAAATTATATATAAATTATATAATATATTTATAATAAATATATTTATATATTTATTATAATAAATATATTATAATTATAATATTATAATTTTATAATATAATATTATATTATAAAATTATGATAAATATTTATAATAAATAAATATATATATTTATATATATATAAATTATATATAAAAATTTATATATATAAATAAATTTATATATATATAATTTATAAATATATAAATTATATATATTTATTTATATATTATATATTATATATTATATATATTTATTTATATATTATATATTATATATTTATTTATATATAATTTTTTATATATATATATATATATATATATATATATATATATATATATATATGTTCCCTCCACATATATGACACTCCTATTCCAGGCTCCTCTATTCATCCATCTATCCATCAATCTATACATCTATCCATGCATAATTCTTTTCTGCTTCTCTTTTTTAATGTGATCTGTCTCCCCTGGTCCTTTACATCTAATCTCTTTTGCTATTTTAGCTTTGTTATCATTAACTTAATAGCTAATATCCACATATACTCAAATACATACCATATTTCTCTTTTCGGTCTGGGTTGTCTCACTCAGGATGACTTTTTTTTAGTTCCACACATTGATCTGCAAATTTCATAATTTCTTTATTTTAGTGCCTAAGTAACACTCATTGTGTAAATGTGCAACATTACCATGATTCTTTCTTCCACTGAGGGACATCAAAATTGTTTGGAATTGCTGTCACTTATAAATAAAGCAGTAGTGAACATGGTTAAGCAAGGGGCCTTGTGATAGAATGAAGTATCTTTGCATATATGCCCGGGAATGATGTCTTAGTTAACTGTTCTATTGCTGTGGAAAGATACCATGATCACAACAACCCTGATAAAAGAGAGGATTTAATTGGAGCTTGTTTATAATTTCAGGGGTTTAGTCCATTATCAGTGTTAGGAAGCTTGGCAACATGCAGGCAGACATGGTGCTTGAGAACTAGCTGAGAGCTACATCCTGATATTCTGGTTTATGAAGAGACTCCTTGGCATGGGCTTTTGAAACCTCAAAGCCCACTCCCAGTCACACACTTCCTCCAACAAGACAACACCTCCTAATTCTTTCAAATAGTGTTATTCCGTGGTGACTAGGTGCTCAAAACCTTGAGCCTATTGGGGCCACTCTTATTTGAACCTCCAAAAATGGTATTGATGGATCTTAAGGTAGATTTATTCCCATTTTTCAGAGAAACAGACACACTGATTTTCATAGTGATTGTATGAGTTTGCAGTCTCATACAATGAGACTGCAAAAAAAAAAAAAAAAAAAAAGAGCAATGAATGAGTGCTCTTCTATTTCGCATTCTTGCCAGCATAAGCTGTCCCTTGTTTTATTGATCTTATCCATTCTAGCAGGTGTGATATTATATTTCAGAGTAGTTTTAATTTATATTTCTTTGATGGTTAAGATGGTGAACATTTCCTTAAGTGTTCTCAGCCATTTGACTTTCCTCCTTTGACAATTCTCTGTTTTTATCTGAGTATCATTTTTAATTGGCCTATTAGCTTTCTTGATAACTAATTTTTGAGTTCTTTATATATTTTTGATATTAACCTTTTATTGCTTGTGGCATAGGGAAAAATCTTTGCCCATTCAGTAGGCTTCCACTTTGTCTGAATGACAATGTCCTTTGCCTTTACCATGCAGAATCTACTCAGTTTCCAGAGGTTGCATTTATTATTTGTTGATCTTAGTGTCGGTGCTAATGGTGTTCTGCTGATTGGTATTTTTCCTGTGCCAATGAGTTGAATGATATTCCCTACTTCCTCTTTCATTAGGTTCAGTGTATCTGGTTTTATGTTGAGGTATTTGATCCATTTGAAGTTGAGTTTTGCATAGGGTGATAAGTATGAGTGTACTTGGACTCTTCGACGTGCAGCTTGCCAGTTTAACCAGCAGCATTTGTTGAAGATTCTGTCTTTATTCCAGGTTGTATTTATGGCTTCTTTTTAAAAAATCAGGTGTTGATATGTATGTGAGGGTTTATTTATTATTATTATTATTATTATTATTATTATTATTATTATCATCATCCTTTGTTTTTTCTGCTTGCCTATTTGTGTACCACGAGCAGGATTAGATTTCTGGGTGGAAGTCTCTGAGAATTCTCCAAGTTCATAAACCCCATGAGACTTTTTTATGCCCTGCTACCAACAGTACATTTATCACACAGGGAAATGAGCCAATCTCCAGAGAGGAGTAAAGTACATGGAGAATAATACTGAGCATGTCACATTCAAAATTTAGCTTACCAGTACATGGTAGATTAATTATTCGAAGTAGCTTTTGAAATATAAAATATCTTGTCTCTTTTAGCATTCTTCATCTTGAACACTTGCTACTCTGTGTGGAAACAGGTAAGTGGTAGATCAAAAGTTGGAATAGGTGAACAATCTACACATCTTAACAAACAGAGCTACTTCAGTCCACACTGAACAGGTTCGCACCTATCTTTTCTTGTCCTTGATGCATTTAAAGTAGAGGCTAAGGCTGCCTGGCTTCTATGAGTGCACATGTAATATCTGAGAAGTGTCTTCTCGTACCCCAAGGACTTTTATGGAAAATTTGCATTTCACAATGAAAGAAATCATCTGGAGAGGGTATGTCATCTTAAATAACAGAAATGAGTATGAACATATTCTGGGTCTACAGATGGCTCTTTTCATTAGTTTTGAACATATGCATGGGCAAGGATTGCTTTAGCTAACACAGCCGTGCAAAAGGCTATTTTTTAGAGGTGATATCACAGTTTGGTTGGCTATTGTCATCAGTTGAACCTCTGAGTTAAAGTACCTTCTTGAGCTTGTGGACATAAAATGACTTCACTATCCAGAAGAGGACATTTTCTTTTGTTTTTGTTTCTATTTCTTTTGTTTCATTTCAGCAGTAGGTTGCCTGTCTACAAGATGATTGGTTTGGTTTCTAAATAACTCAGAAAACAAGTCTGGGGCTCTAAAAGCAATGCTACTGAGCTCTAACCTTTCATCTCTGGTACCTGACAAAGGATAATAGATAAAAACAAAAAAGCTGTAGTAAAACAAAAAGAAGCTACTGAAAAGAATATTAGAAAGTACACTTATATGTAAAATGAGAATTACTGAACAAAGAAATGGTGTTGAGAGCCTTCAGAGTCCCCAGAACTCCCGCATTCAGCAGGAGTCAATACCATTCAATCTCCATGTTGAATATTAACTTCTAAACATGACAAAAGATTAATTACAAATGAATCGTATTGGTGAATGAATATAAGGGTTATCTGGTTAAAGTGCTTATACTTTTACAAAAGACTCAAGACACTTCAACTTCTTTTTCCATGACACATGTACTCTTAGAATCTATGGAGGATCACATTGAACTGTTTTTTTGCTGTTTGTTTGTTTGTTTATTTGTTTTATGACTGTATTTGTCAACATGGAAATTCAAACAATTGCTTGACATGTTAAAGCAATTTAAAATTAAGAATGTTGTTACATGTTAGCAAACCTGGTTTTAATGTAATAAAACAATGAGTGACATTGATGTCTTTTGAAATGTGTGGTTCAATATGATTACTGAGATTTCACATATGTTTTTGTGATTAATTTCTTTTGATAAAATCATTGGTTGTAGGTTATAGGCCTGCAACTTTATATAGGTATTTATTTGGAAGAAGAAACATTTTATAGTGTTTAAGGTAATTATGTGTGTTGTTTTTGGCATTAGATAGAAACCAAATGAGTGTTATGTTTTAAAAGACTGCTAAATGGAATTTTAAATATTTGTAAACCCAGTTACTTCATATTTACCTGATATACCATTGAGTGGGAATTTTACACAGGTAAAATTTTTGCATCAGCTTGTATTAGTCATTGATTATTACTGGCTCACAAAGTTATGCAGGTAACTTTCATCTTAGAAAAAGATAATCCTTTACAAAATCACATATGCCTCCATACACTTCCACGAAAGCAGATACTAAAAAAGCACTAGTCAGACCAGGCAGTGGTGATGCACACCTTTAATTCCAGCACTTGAGAGGCAGAGGCAGGCAGATTTCTGAGTTCGAGGCCAGCCTGGTCTACAGAGTGAGTTCCAGGACAGCTAGGACTACACAGAGAAACCCTGTCTCGAAAAACAAAACAACAAAACAAAACAAAACAGCACTAGTCAAAGTACTTGGAAATGTTGGCTGAGCTCACATCTTAGTGATTCTCATCTCAGCATCATATCAACTTCTCAACTGAGTACATTGCAATCTCAACATAAGCTTGGAAAAACTCATTTAAAATAGTAAGAGGATGGGAGATTTAGTTGATGTACATAAATATATTACAAATATAAAATTGTACACATATGTGCATACATGCACGTGCTCACATGTGCAACACACACACACACACACACACACACACACACACACACACACACCTGCCTTCCAGGCTGCAGTTATCCTCTGGCTTTGTGTCCAGATACAGCTGGAATCAGTATTTAAATCCTTCTTCTACAATTTATTTCATGCACACTTTTGCCAGGCAACACTAAGCCTTTAGGGGTGATATTGGCATGGTCTGGTTGCTGGAGGTTTATATTAGCATATACTACGGGACTTGGGATGATTATAATCTATACCAGAAAATTTCCTGATTTCAGAATAATGTTCTTCCCATGCACTGTGTTATGAAATTACATTTCTTCTTGACAATTAGATCAATCACTTCATCCCATGCAATTGCCCTCTTTTGCCTGTGTGTTCACGGGCATGAAAAACCCAGATCACTCAGGTGGCCATGTAGAATTCCAGCGTCACAGAAAGCACAATTCTCTTGGAACAAATAGCCTGGAAGTCAGCCAAGTTCAAGTGGAAGCTAAGGGTCTGTGGTTGGGAAATTCTTAGCAATAATGAAGATATTGAGAGTTTTTCTACACCAAGATTTTGTCACTTCTCATTTAAGCTAGGGGAAGAAACTAAATTATATTGGTTACTGTTCAAATAACATTTGTTTTTTGTCAAAGTCAAAGCTACATTGAGACGTACTGAGGATGCTCGGTGGTAGAGCACTTGCCTAGCATGTGCAGTGCACCATGACCATAAACCAAACCAAAACAAACTGCACAGACTCATTCTTGCTCCAGTCAGGATAGCTATCATCAAGACAACAAATGCAAGGGCTCTATGTTGGTGGGGGGCAGGGGCATAATACACTCTTAGTTGGAATTGAACTTAGTGTGGTCACTGCGAAAATCAGGACATTCCAATAAACACTGAAAATAACTTGTGATCCAGATACACCACTGGATTCTGAATGAAATACCTGTACATGTATTATTTATAATAGCCAATACATGGCATCAGCCCAGACATCTATTTTCAATTAAATTAATTAAAAAAATACAATACAAATACATATGTGCATGTACACACACACACACACACACACACACACACACACACACACAGTAGAGCAGTGTTCAACCCCAAGGAACTAAGTCATTTGCAGGAAAATGAATGAAACTAGATATCACAGTATCCAACAAATTAACTCAGACTCACAAAGAGAAATATGACATGTTATTTTTCTTTTGAATTACATGCCTACTATGTGAGAATAAGTCCATATAAGTGAGAATGAATGTAGAAGAAGAACTAAGAGGAGCAAGGAGGGCACTGAAGAAACTGAGGAAAGCCAATGGATAGTCAAATGTGGGCAAAACTTGTGATGTGGGTGAAAATATAACAAGATCCAACATTGTGTATTGTCTTAGTTAGGGGTTTTACTGCTGTGAAGAGACACCATGACCAAGACAACTCTGATAAAAGACAGCATTTAATTGGGACTGGCTTACAGGTTTTGAGGTTCAGCCCATCATCATCTTGGTGGGAAGCATGGTATCAAGGCAGGCCTTCTGCTGGAGTTGCAGTGAGTTATACGACTTGTTTCAAAGGCGAACAGGAAAAGACTGGCAAAGCCCACACCCATAGTGATGCACTTCCTCCAACAATGCCACACCTATTTCAATAAGGAAACACCTAATAGTATCAGTCCATGTGGGCCAAGCTGTCTAACCTGTATAATAAAAGTTAATAAGTTAAAAAGTGAAAAAGCACTACATACTGTAATTTAGAGGTCCTGTGAACCCTATATATCCTTCAGACCATTATCTCTTGGCATCATACACAGATTTCTGTGAAGTTCTTAACCATTTCATTGGTCCAGCTGATCCTGAGCAGTGGGAACGATACATGGAAGATTATTGATTCTACATACTTGTACACACGTGAGCTACTCTTGTGGTGATGCTAAGAAACTATATTGTGTGGGGTCCTCTGACAGTTAAGGTCTCCAGGAAGAAAAGCTGGCTCTCGCCCACTGATGAGAGTGGTGATAATCCTTTCTGATGAGTCAGTCTCTTCTGTAATGGATTCCATTTGGTGAACATTCACATGAGACAGAAACATCCCCAAATTATGTGCTGACTAAGAGAACCTTCCCACACCTCTGTATCAATCTTTCCCTACCATCTTCCTCATCATGATCACTTACCTACACAGATGCTCACGGTGTATACTTATATTCCATTTTCCAGTTTAGACAAAACACATTATGTATAAAGGCAAAATAAAGAGCTTTTCGGAGAATATTCCCACACAATCTTCTTTCCAAAAATGTTTGCTTGCTTGTGCCACTTCTGGTACAAACATACTAGAAAAAAAACCATGTTTAAACCCAATGCATTAGTTTTCTTTTCCTTGATAGCAATGGATTTTTTTTTCATAAGGTCACAAGTGTCAATTGAGTAAAATAAGTCAATGAAACAGATTCTGATCTGCTGGAATGGGACTTTGAGATCTGGTTAAGGCTGGCATCAGTGGTTCTCACTTGACGGAGCAATTACCTCTGTGTATCTCCAACATTATGGTGTAATGGCCTCTCTGGTACCGGTTCTACAGCATAAAGCATCAGAGTCATTTGATGTTTCATGACTGGGCTTTCAGATTTTAGCAGAAGTGCAAAAGAAAAGAGAAGTTGTTTGTCAAAAAAAGAGTCACCTGTCAACAAGAGTGGAGCACTTTTTAGAAGCAGCAAGTCCCTATGCTTGCAGGGTGCTTGTCCTGCTCTGGCTTTTACAGTGTTTATTTGCCTCAGAGAGGAGAGTGTTCAAGGACCGTCTGAATGACAGGGTAGATTGACAGTTGGTTCTCAGGATTGATTAATGAATTGCTGTTTTAATATTATGAATTACATGAAGAATATGTTCTTCTAGCTGGGGTGCCTTGTCTGGCCTCAATGGGAGAGGAAACCCCTAGCTTGGCAGACACTTAAAGTGCTAGGGTGGAGAGAATACCCAGGGTGCCCCACCCACTTAGAGGATAAGGTTAGGGTGATAGGGGAAGGACTGTGGGATGGGAGGCTGAGAAGGGGACAATGAGCTGAATGTAAAGTGAATAAGTAAAAAAAAATAATTTAAAAATGAATTGTGTGTGTGCGCATGTGTGTGTGTGTGTGTGTGTGTGTGTGTGTGTGTTGCATGTGTGAAGGCAGAAGAGGGTGTCAGATCTTGGTTCTAGAGTTTGAGACCTTGGTGAGCCAGTGACACTGGTGCTAGGTACTGAACTCAGGTTCTCTGGAGGAACAACATGTATTCTTAACCACTGAACCATATCTTCAACCCCACAGTGCTTTCTGTTTTAACTCCAGCTGCACTAAGGATCAGACACTTTACAGTTCACTTAGGGAGAAGTCTATGCTCACCCACTCACACATATCCCGCATTGCCTGTAAAGCCAAAGGGGCCCTTGATGCTGTGGGAGTTACAACAAATATGCTTTGTTTTGTTATGATGGCAGGGAAAGGAGATCCTAGGGATGTTAAAAGTTATTTTAATATATAGTCCCACTGGTTGTCTTACTTTACTTGGGCAAGTAGCTTGGAGAACCGGCCATTAACATTTCTTCTTTAAACTTTTTCATGTGTTTGAAGCTGGCCTACTCAACACAAATCTCTTGTGGTCCTTATCACTACAGTTTTAAAAAAAAAAAGCCTGGTTTTCCAAAGCACGTGCTTCAAATGGAACATCAAACTACTAAAGGGGATCATTTGACTCTCCATGGAGCCACGGCATGACATGGATCACCAGTATCCCGTTTTCCACTGACAGTTCAATACATCAGTACCTCATGGGGATATGATTCAAGACCCCAAAACGTGAACTGTACTGCACTGCTTATTTCAGCATGCCCTCATCTCAGTAAATTCATGATGCCTATCATAAAGTTTATAAATAGGTACTATAAGACATAAGCAATAGATAATAGTATAATCAAAAAGTTATTCAAGGATACTGAAATACAACTTGTATAGATATTCTCTCTCTCTCTCTCTCTCTCTCTCTCTCTCTCTCTCTCTCTCTCTCTCTCTTCCTTCCTGGAAGGATATGCAGCCGTGAAACAGTACAAGACCTCCATGATACGAAGTAAGGTGAGCAGTTAGGCATTCATTTACTATGGGTATACCTTTTACAGCCTGAGTTATAACGGTAGCATTGAGCCTTGATTCTTTTCCATTTGGCAAAATTTTCATGGATAAAATATTTATTATAGCTCTTACTAGCTATAGTATACATTTAAGTTTTTTCCTTATTAAGTAGAATTCTTTGCCTTTTTACTGGAAATGAGCAATTTATGGATTTGCTTTTTTTGGTGTCTCTGAATTGCAAGCACCAATACTGCGTTTTATGGCCATAAATACAGTAAAGGATGTTTGAACACAAACACTGTGATAGCAAAGCAAATGATCTGATAACCAAGATGCTTGCTGAGTGACTACTGGGTGGGTAGTGTAGGCACTGTGGAAACACTGACTCAGATGATGATTCAGGTTCTGGTTAGAACAGGGCAAGAGAGTAAATGCTTTTACTATGTTACTTAGAATGACACATGAGTTAAGATTTATGGTTTGTCTTCTTCTGGAATTTTACTTTACTTTTTACTGGAATTTGTTACTTTAAGACCACAGTTGTCAGTGACAAAAGCAAATATTGAATGTGTAGGGACTCGTGTTTTGTCCTCCAGGCCACAGACAAAGCCAACCAATCCTAGAACACTTTCACAAAGATTCATTTATGGTACTAAGTATTATGCAAGCTGAAGTCTGGTCGGGAAAAATGAACAAATACCAGCGATTTCAGCAAAACTGATGTAGGCTGACTATACATGTAACATCACCAATAAGAATAAAACCTAGAAAATGAATACAAAACCAACCAAGATGATTCCTAACAGTGTAAGATAAGATTTTCATTTTGTTTTATTTCTATCAAAAATGGTTATCCCACCATAACTCTCCCCAGTCTGTAAATTTTCATGCAAATCTTTTCAGCTCCCCAACATGATGAAACTTGCATTTATGCAAGAGTCCTACTGTAGTCCTAGAAATCGATGGCCTGGAGCAACCAACTCCTTCCCTGTTTCCTTCATTTTCTTTGCAGTTGTCTATAGTCAATCAAGTAATATTATGAAGTCGAGTTCCTACCAATGGGATTCTTGCCAGTCATCACCTGCCTTAGAATAAAAAGTGGGTGAACTTCCTTGCCTCAGTGATCTTGCTAGCCCAGTGCCATTCATAGCCCATAATTGTATTTTTTCTTTTCTTTTCTTCCTTTTTCTTTCTTTCTTTCTTTCTTTCTTTCTTTCTTTCTTTCTTTCTTTCTTTCTTTTTTTGCAGGGCAGGGAGAACTTTTCCAGGTTACTTCAGAGAATATTATTCTTTTCTAACAGAAGCAGAACCCAGTTTTATGGCTAGGGATAATGGAGACATGTTAGATTTTAGAAAACACAGCAGAATAAATAGCCATATCCACTAACTTCAGACTCGGTGGTCCCCAAACACTCGAGTTCAAAACACCAAGAGAAGCCAGAAGCTAGGACCACTGATATACAGCTGATCCACCACAGGGTTTAGTTTGGGGAAATCACCTATTTCAGTTTTTCCTTAATAGCTCCCACTGAAAGGGAAGTCCTTTGGTAAAGGATTCTGAGAAATGTAGTTTTCAGAAGTTTCAATCTCCATGTTACAGATTATATGAGCTAAGCGATTTCCTATGGAAGCCCCACAAATTTGTCATCTCCTCATGCTAGTGGGTTGGTTCATTTGAGTCATAGTTGTTCTTCTTTGGTGGAACTCTGTGAGCTTCAGGGATGCATTCACGTCTCTTTCTCCCTCATTATATGATCTTAAGTTATTTAGCTTTAATGAGCTTGTATAAAAGGGAAACTTTAGTAGCAATCTTGACTGCTAACTCTAATGATTGATGTAAGTGAGTGGAATGTGGTCACTGCTCAGACAGGTTCATGGCAAGGGCTCACAAGTGGGTTATTAACAAACACATTTCCTTACAGTTTCTTTTGTATGATTGACATCTTCCAGGAAGTTGGTGTGAGTTACTTTATTTTTTTCTTCTTAAGTCATTTCCAGTGCTATAAGCTTTCATCTTTCAAGATCAAGCAAGGTATGTGTATTAAACTTGAGACTTGTTGGGGGCCGACTTTTAACAGAAAGCGGCTATCAGCTTTGCAGCCATCTTGAACCATATACCCTGACATGAGACTTGGATTACAATAGTCTACAACAGCTGAGCACACTCCGATAATCTTGGTTTAGATACCTTGAGATTAAAGGTGAGTGAGATTAAAGGTGTGTGACTTAAGAGTATGACTTAGAAGTATAGAGATCAGAGTTATAGACAAGACCTAAGGGCATGATTAAAGGTGTAACTTAGAGGCGTGGCTTAGAAGTGAGACATATAAAAAGCAGAGACAGAACAGATCAGAATTAGACTATAGACGAATGAGACACATCAGACATTAGGTAGAGTCTGCCCTCACCCTCGCTCTTGCTGAACCCCGACCCACAGACCGGAGCGGCAGCTTGGGCCGGGATACAGTGGCCGCCCAAATGTGGGTTAGCCCGGGCCTCAACATTTTGCCTGGGATGAGACGTTTTTGGCCGCCCCAACGTGGGGCTAGTGTGGACCCCAACAGAGACTAAAATAACTTATTGATTATTATCACTGATTTTCTCAGAAACTTTCAATTTTATAAAGGTTTGGCTTAGACTGGCAGTGGTAGGAACACAGGAAGAGTTGGAGGGAAAAGAATGAAGAAATAAGTAATGGAAACATAGTAGTTGTATATAAAATTTTCAAAAATATAAAATAATAGATAAAGAAAATGTGGTACATGTACACAAAGGAAGATCATTCAACTGTTAAAATCATGAAGGTTACTGGTAAATGAATGGGTCTAGAAACAAAATAATCTTTAAGGAGGTATTCCAGACCCCAAAAGATGAATGTGGTATATATTTCTTTATATGTGGGTGTTAGCTATTATGTTTTCCATAATCAAGCTATAATTCATATAGCATCAGAGGTGAAGTATAGAAAAAGTGACTAGGGAAGAGGATTGGATCACTCTAGGACTGGGAAATTGAATACATAGTTATGGACAGATAGGGGGCACAGAAGCAAGAGAATCAAATCAAAGGGGAATCAAAGAGAGACAAAAGCAGAAATATGGGGAGGGAGAGGTGAGACCAATGGTCATTTGAGGGGTCATGTGGAAACCTAGTACAATGGAATCCAAAACTATATACATTTATGAAGGTGATCTAAATGGAATTTCCAAATAATTAGGGAATTGGAGCCCCAGCAGGATATCTCTCATCACCAAATATAGCCTCCAGTTCTGGTAATGTATTACATCTAATTGAGTGGGCCAACAGGGTCCCGCGGGAAGCCCCTAGACAACCCAGGTTATGCAAAGGTTATTGGTTGCTTTCCACAAATTTATGGTAATCCCTAAAGATTGCTAAAGATAACATCTACAAACTCATTGAACATGGAGAGGTCTAGCTGGTGCCTACTTCAAGTTTTCACCCCAACCGAATAGAGGACGTGTATACTGGAAGATGCTTTCGGCATACTCTCAAAGGAGAAAGGTTAACACCAACCCAGCTACAAACTCTTTGCTACATGGTGACAGTCTGCCTGCAAAATACACTAGAGCAATAGTGGCACAAAGCTTGTGGGAGTAACCAACCACTGTCCCATTGAATGTAAGCTACTCCATGAGATGGAACCCATCTCCTACACTGCTCAGGTGCCCAAGAACCTGAGAACAGGTAGGCCAGGGAACTAGGGGAAAATCCTTACTACTGTTCTACTAAAGGAACTTAGCAATAAAAGGTCTCCCAACAACACTCTGTTATACTTATTGATCAGCTTACTGCTGCAGTAGATGGGAGCTAATACAGAGCCCCAACTGGACAGTATGCAGAGACTTAGAGACCTTGGAACATTCGGCTCCAAATGGGATATCTCGATCAATTATCTACCTTCCAGGCTCTGGAAATTTTATGGAAGAGCAGATGGAAAGAATGTGAAAACCAGAGGAGATGGAGAACACCAAGGAAAAAAGCCTTCTGAACATAGCAGGACTGATTGGCCTATGATGTCACAGAGAGTGTGGCAGCATGCAAAATGCCTGCACACATCTGGGGATGATGGGGTTGTAACTCTGAGAGGGGGAAGAGACATAATCTAGAAGTTCCAGTGGAGTCTAAGATAGCCAACACAAAATAAACTTACTGGCACTTTTTGAGGTTCTTTGTCTCAAAATGCTTTGTCGAGCCTTTTGGTTATTTTTTCCTTGTATGTCATTTTCATAGATATTATGGTTTCCTGTTTTGTATTTGTACGAGATTCCTGTATGTATGAATGTATGTGCCTCTGTGTCTGTATGTTTCTTGAGCTTTTTCTTTGGATCTTTTTTTTTTTCGTTTGTTATGTTTTGCCCTATTGTGGTTTACTTGCTTTTATTTTATCTAATTATATTTTGTTATTCTTATTTTTAGATGCCTGTTTATATCCTAATACAAAGGAGGAGTAAAGGCATGGATTTGGGTGGTGAGGGAAATGAAGAATGTTATATTAGAAATATATTTTCAGTAAATATAAAATAAATAATTTATTTCAACTTTTTTTGTATAGAATAGAGTTTATTGAGGGCATGGGGAGGGGAGCCAGGGGGGTAGTAGAGGCAGAGAGAGAAAGAGTAGAGAAGTAGAGGAGCAGAGAAGTAGAGGCAGGCCATGACCACGGGGAGAGAGGGGGAAGGGGAGGGGGAGGGGCGAGGGAACAGAGAGGAGCTAGAGGCAAGAGATCAAGAGAGTAAGAGAGAGTAAGAACTTATTTCAACTTTTAAAAGTATAAGCTGTAGTCATCAATTAAATAAATAAAAACTCAAAATAAGCAGACAAACAAAGAAATTTATGAGACATGTAGGGAGTTGTAGTCAGGATATGTTATTTTTCTTAACCCTCACATTACATTTTATGTTTTTCAGAGTGCTGTATTTGAATGAGAAAAGGTAAAAGTGCTATTAATAGTGTATCTAGTGAAGATTCCCACAATCCCAAGGTAAAGGAAAGTAAAGCAGCTATCATTTTATTTTACAAATATGTATCCCTTTCATAATTGTACATTCTGTGAACTTATTTGTATGTGTACGTGTGCATGTTCCTATCTACACAGGACAAAGTGTATATACAGGTGCATGTATAACTGGCACCACTGTCAACTTCAGGCATCAATATTTAGGAGCTGATGGCCTTGTCTTTGAAGCCAGAGTTTCTATAGGACCTGAGCTCATTCCTTAGGGCAGTTAGGTTGCTCAATGAGCCCTGGGGATTTGCCCTGTCTCTGCTTTACCAGCCTACAACTTCTTTCTATTAAGCCTTTAATCAAAGGAAGTATCTCCCCAGCCCTGGATACATTGTATCATTTGGAATTTTGTTCCCCTATGTACCATTCTTTCTTACTGGGAGCTCCTGGCTCACACAATGTGAAATCAGCACAAAGGCAGAAGTATTGTCGACATTTCCACTACTTTTCCCATGCTGTTGAAAGTAAATCATGTGTACATTGACAAAATTTAAAGAGTTGATGAGAAATGAATTTATTGTTCATATGTCCCATCATTCCTAAAAACTAAATATGCACATACACTCACTCACATCCACACATGCACACACATATGCACATAGACACACTTGCAAGTACAAACACAAAAAGAAATGCAGTCCTAGCAAAAGCTGGCTTTTGGGTGTTTTGGTTTTGTTTTTTGTTGGGTTTTGTTTTTGTTTTGTTTTTTTTTGTTTTGTTTTGTTTTCTTTGGCAAAAGTCATCTAAGTTGTTTTTGGCTAAAAATAATCTCAATCATTTAACTAGATGAAAATCAAGAAAGGTCATAGCCTCTCCTGTACATACAAGAGTGGAGTGAGGGAGACCTGGACTGTTTGTTGCAGGGTGAACATGCAACACTTCTGACAAACTGTGAAAGAAGACATAGGGGTAACAAAAAAACAAGGAAAGGGATTAAGAGATGGAAAGACACCCCTGCGCCCTGCTCCCCTCCACCCTGCCTTCTATATCCTCGTGGTACTGTTAGCTTTATCAAGAACAAACATTTTCTGAGGTTTGCAGACATCATTGACATATTGAGCATATCTATCTTCCTTATTTGCTGTGCCTCCCACATGTTTCTGTGATGGCTTTCTGTAGCCATCTGTCCAGGGCTATACCCTTTGTGGTTTGTTCAAACCAGACCTCTATGTCTGCATTCACAGTTTGTCACAAGTGGGTAAGTTGCATGTTCACCATGCAACAAACAGCTCTCACATGAATGTGCATGTGTTTATTTGTGTGGTTGTGTACTTGTTATGCTTTTATGTGTCTGTGTATGCATGTACATTTGTGATGCATATTTGGATGTGTGTTTTGCAGGTGTATGAGTGTACATTTGTGTATATGTCTGTGTGTTCATGTCTCTGTGTGTTGTTTTGTGTGCATGTGTTTACATGTGTGCATGTATGTGTGCATATGCATGTTTGTGTGTATATTATACATATATGTATTTGTGTATGCATGTGTGTTTGTATGTATTTGTGCGTGTGTGTTTGTGTGCATGTGAGCATGTGTGTACACGTGTACATGTGTGTACCCATGTGTGTGTAAATGTGTGTGCTTGTATGTGCATGTGAATGTGTACATGTCTGTGCATTTGTGTTTGCATGTGTGTTTATATGCATATAGATATGTGCATGTGTGTATGCTTGCATGTGTGTGTGTGTCTGCATGTGTGTGTGTGCATGTGTGTGTGCCTGCATGTATGTGTTTGTGTGTGTGTGCATGTGTACTCAAGGTCAATAATAAGAGGACAAATGTCAATAATAGGTGTCTTCCTCGATTGATCTCTACAGCACGTATTCAGTCTCTCAATGACGTTGACATACTCACTTCCGGTTATAAGTTGTCTAGTCAGAATTCCCAAGACAATTGCTAACTCTGCACTACAGTGTCCTAGGAATGCAGGCCTATAGTACAATATCTGGCTGTTGTGTAGGTTCTGGGTGTTGAAATTGGGCCCTAGTCCTTGCACAGCAAACACTTTATTCAATGAGCCATCTCCTCAGTCTGCAATCCTTATTTTTTACTCTGAGAGAACTTAGGCAATAATGTAGTCACTAGGAACAACTAACACACTAACACACACACACACACACACACACACACACACACACACACACTCACACACAGCATGACAGCATGACTATCATCTTTTTGTTATTAAAACTTCCCCCTTCTTTACTGGTTACTTGAACCGCAAACTGACCAGCACAAGTTCTCATCTCTCTGACTATTCCAGTGAATTACTAGTTTCTGTGCTGAGTTTATACTAGTTAGTGTACTGGGTATCCTGTCTCCTTCTATGAACTAAAACCTGTGCAAACCCTGCCAATTCTCCTCTTTTGTTGTTTTTTGGTTTTTGCTGTATCCCAAATGCCTAAGGCGGTTCTTACAGGTAGCTTCTTCATAAAGCATGCAGAAGACAGGACCAGGTATCACAAACTTTTAGCCAGGATCCCTCTTCTGCATCATTCCCACAATCTCATCTTGTCTTTTTCTGCTCCATCTCGGTGTCCAGAAAGACATTAAGACTTCCAGACTTATTGATCCTGGTTGAGATATCAGTGGAAAAATCAGCAAGCTTTTGTGCAAAGCATGGCTGAAGGCCCATTTCCATAGGCTGTGGAGCCTCTAGGAGGATGCTCAGTTCTAGGCCTGTGAACACTGAACCCTGGTAAAAAGGCTGTAGAATGAATAGACAGCCTTGCAAGTTGATGAGAGCTCAGAGGTACTCTGTTTTTTAAAAAAATAATCTAAAACATTTTACCACTTTCCTTTTCCTCTTTCCTCCTAACCAATCCTTTCCTACCTCCAGGTACTCCCTCTCAAATGTAGTCATTATTTTTATGCTTAATTGAAATGAAATACATATATCTGTGTATTTGCACACATTCAGTCTGGACTTCCAGTTCTAGCTCGTAGAAGAATGGTAATCAATCTAATAACACACGTTTAAGCAACACATGTCAATGAAGAGCAGTTTGAAGTTTTAGTGAGTCTAGTTACTTATTTTAGAAAGAGTTTCTTGAGCACATGTCTTCTGCGGGATACCTGTGTCTTTGATACATAAATTTTACCCTGCTAGAGCCTTCCTATATATGACAGAATTAGAGGCACCAATTAAAAACAACATAGTTTTTGGTATTTTACAAGGTCATATCACATTACTGCAAGCAAAATGTATCATTATGGGAGTGATAATAATTTCTGGTATAATGGGCGTTTTCTAAATATGCCATTTCATTTTCTGCTCATAGTCATGGATTCTCTGTTCTCTATTAAGCCCTGTGATTACTTCTGTATTAAATCCCACATACTTGAGTAGTTGCATTTCCTTTTGCTTTGTGTGTGTATCCCATTCTCATTTACAGTTTATAGAACTGTAATAGAGTTCAGCAAAATAAGGACATATATCTGCATTACTTTCAACATTCTTAGCTTAAAGCACATATGGTTTTCTAAGCTATTTTCCCTGGCGTCAACCAGTTTCCCCTCTGTCCCAAGTGGAGGAGGTTATGTGGCCAGTCATGAAAATTGCATGGCCTTTTTCTTTGCAAAAACTATCTGAACAAATGCACACATATATATTTTGGGCAAGTTATTAAACCTGACAGTAAAACCAAAATATTATTTCAAAAGAAATATCTTAGTCCACTGCCACCCACATGCCACTGCAAGACACACCTATTTGTGAGACATTCTATTTTCGATGCTTCAAATTACTCTAAAATAACAGTGCACCCACCTGATTCTCAGACAGAAACACAGACACAGACATACAATATCTTTCATACTCTTTCAAACCTAATGAGGCAAGAGTTTTTCCTCTGATCCCAAATCTGTCATTTTTCTAAGATTAAACAGCTAAATTGAGCTACCTGTAAAGAAAACAATGTAGTTTACTTTCAGCAAAGGTAATTCCTCTTCTGAAAATTCCAGTTGAAAATCAAAATCATCTTACTGAACTTTCTTTAAGCTAAATAATTCCTGAACGGCTCTCAGAATTATGACTCGTATCTGCACATTGGGCAGTGGAGTGAATTTTAAGGCTCCACTTGCATTTTACTTACTGTTAAATTTCAATAAAGCAGACATTATTATTGGCAGCTAGAAAATTTTTTATCACTGTTATAATAGTTGTTCATGAGTCACTTCCATGTTCTACATGTGTGTGTACCACAGAGGATGTACTACACACAGAGAGTGCACCACACACTGAGTACCACAGACAGAAGCATAGCTGTTCCATGTACGAGATATCATAGAAGGAAGTGGCCATGCTACATCCATGGTGTACTACAGAAAGAAACACTGGTGTCTTAAATACTCAAGAGCTGATGAAGTTAACAATAGAGGCTTGCCAAGCCATTAATAGAAATCTTGAACTTTCACTGAATGAAGCCTTATTGACAGCTATGTCCAAATAAAGGGCATTATAAAGCCATTTTTATAAAAATAACTCATACAAATTAATGATTTAAAGATAATGACCTAAATGTATTAAAATTGAATTATCAAAGTATTTATCTTAGGTATAGTCTTACTACTTGAGCTTAGGTAAGTAATTCAAACTATCTTGAAGAAACCAGAACCCTGGTCGATCCATTTCTAAAGTGCTGGGACTTAACAAGCAAGTGTTACCAGTTCTGGCAAATTACTAAAACATTGTGGTAAGCATTTTTAGTTTAAATGATCCTATTTTAAAACCACATAAGATTTTTCTTCCCTTAGATATACTGTAGTTGATTACTACCTGGGTTTGTTCTTTCAAATGATTTGTTACATGTTTATTTGTGTGTTGAATGGCTTACTAATATTTACATTGACAGACTGGCAGTATATTTTGTATACATGTGTATAGCTTATATGTCAAATAATTATTTAGCTGATATCCATACAGTATTAAGAACAGGTTATAAAAATGTTTGTGATCAGTCTTAACCTGGATAATTCAGTGGTATTATACTGGTTTGACAGGACTGGCACCACTCATTTACAACCCTGGTTCAAGTTTTACATTATTCTGCCATTGTAAATCAAAATTATGAAACTCACCCTTAGATGTGATGATGCTTTAATATTCATAGTATATCTTCTCCCATGTATCTCAAATCCTTGAAACAGCAGCAAATGGGTAATTAAATACCTGATTTTCACATTATTTAAGGTAATAACACAAATATTAGTAGTGCTATGAACATGATGTTCAGGTCAATATTGGAAATACTATAAGTGTCCAACAATAGAAAAGTTTGATAAGCTAAAATAGTTATAAATTCACATTGTTCTTCAAATGTTTACAAGGTGCTTTCCATAACAATGGGAAAATGTATCAAAATATATGTGAGTCTTCTCAAAGATTGTAAAAGCTGTGTGTAGACAACAAGAACATCTCATACAACTGTTCCTTGTTATCATCTTCAGATGGTTTCTGCCATTTTTAGGTCTCCTTTTGTGTTTCCTGAATATTCAGCATAATCACCTCAGTTAAGTAAAATCTATGTGAATGTAACATTTAGTGTCCTCTCTCTAAAGAACAACTGAATGAATTTCCAAAGATTTTTGCACTATTCAGGTACCTGGGGGCTCTGGCAAGGGGAGAGACAGAGATGCTATTACAGGCCTATTCCCAGGTCCCAGTGACATCATCAGCCTATTCTGGGATGTGTTTCAGTTGACACTCCATCAGTCTATTGATTTTAAAGTTTTATTGACACTGTTAAGACAGTTGGAGGCTAGCTGTAAGCTTTTCCTGTAAGCCATTGGTCCCTGTGCTCGTCACTCCTTGGCTTTGATTGAGCTATTGAATATTTCTTCTATGAGGCCAGGACCTACCAGTGAGACTTGTATCCCCTAAAGAATTCAAATGTCCAGCAATCTGCACTTTTAAAAACTTTCCCAAAGCTCCCCGGAGTTCAATGGAGATGTAAATTCTGCAGGCATTAGCAGCCTAAAACTGATTCTTGCTACTCATAAACCTAGCCTTGTGTTCCTCTCATCCACAAAGCCTTTCCATTCAGGGGTCTGGGGCTGCAAATATACTTTCAAGTTCTCACCAGGTATTAGGTCCCAGACCCAGCTGAAGGTTTTTTTTTTTTTTTTTTTTTTTTTTTTTTTTTTTTTTTTTTTTTTTTTTTTTTTTTTTTTTTTTTATTTCTCTTCTGTATCTTTCTTCTGTGTTTCAACAACATTTACTTTACTCCTGACTTTTGGTTTGATTTTCTGAGACAGCGTCTCTTGTAGCCAAGGCTGGTCTCAGAGACACTATGTAAGCAAAGATGACCCTGTGCTTCTTTATCCTTCAGCCTCTATCTCCTAAGTGTCAAGATTGCAATCATCCTAGTTTGCACAGTATTGGATGGCAAATCTAACCCTTTATGCATTTTAGACAAGCATGCTACTACCTGAGCTATACACATCTCCACCACTTTATTTCTCCCTTGGAGGAATAAAATCTACATGATTGTCTCAACTCCCTTCTCTGCTTCTCCAATGCATTTTTTAAAAATCAGTTCATATAACTCTTCCTTGCCATTTCAGGACACACACCCTTGCCCAGAGCTCACTCACCACTATGCACTGTCTGCACTGATCCCATCAGAGTTGTAGATCACTGGGTAACATACATCCAGTCTTGTGTGAGACCTAAGATGACTCTCTGCTACACTGTGAGCACACTAGGGGAAGGGCCCATTTTCATTTTTTGCTCTGTGTCTGTACTTCACGCTGCCTTCTGTAGAGTCGCTGAGCTGAAGGCCCTTGATGAATACTCAGTGAACACTGTCAAATGAGTGAGTCGTTCCTTGTAAGTATGAATTCTAATGCTACTTCTGGTGAAAGTTCATGGTGGTAGACCTTTTCATGTTCTGTTTCATCTGATCAAAAGAGCAGCTTATCAAAGGAAAGGATGCTTAGATCCCCACCATCCAGCACTGTGGTGGTAGATATGAAGGCTGAACTTGATGATACCTTGAGGAGTCAGTCCCTCAGATTCATCTTGATTGTCTATAGAACCTAGCTACTGTGTAGAAGATGCTCAGTGAAGGGGTGGCACAAAGTTCTTCATTTAAGAACCCACTGTAGCTTTTGACACTTGATCACTCATTTCAAATCTTCCCCCCACTTCGCTCTTTCCCATTTGACCATTGCGTCCTCACTTACACTCTGGTTCTACATTCTCTGTTTCCAGAGATTTCTCCACAGACCTCTCTTCTGTTCTATACTCAGATTTTGGAAAGTTATCCATAAGTAGGTGAGTGACCCCCAAATAGTTTGTCGACTGAGGACAGGCATGCCCACTGGGTGTCTCTTCTGTAAACTCCAACATACTAGAAGCTTCTCACAACACCATATCTAGAAGTATATGCAACAGGACAAAGTAATAAATAAGGATCAGCCCTTCACCTCGTGTATGTGTGTGCGTGTGTGTGCGTGTGTGCGTGTGTGTGTTTCTCCCTCCCTTCCTACTTCCCCTTCTCTCTCATCCCTTACTCTTCACATATGTCTTTCTGTCTGTCTGTTTCTCAGTGTTACCTGATAAGTTATTCAGCCTAAAGCAGTCCACACACATAGTTTAGATGCTCTAAAAGTTTCTGAATATATTTTTGAATACACTGAAACCAGCTCTTATAACAAGCCTCAGCTAGTCACAAGTGCTCAAGTGTAAATTCAAAAGTATGTTGTAATAAGATAAACAGAAGCCAGGGCTGACCAGGCTGCCTCTAAATACCTCAATTTGCTCCATGACATCTCTTTTACTCTAGATTCTTATAGAACCTGCCCATACAGTGAATCAGGACATATAAATCTATTCGTGGTCTAAATTTCTGTCCAATTCTAGAATCACAAAGAATGACAATTTTATATGTTAACACATCATAAGAAAAGTACATTTTACTTCTCTGTAGTGGTTCTAAGTTGTGTCTGAAAAGATTTGCCTACTTCCTGTATTTCACACTACAAATGATGTTTAAAAAAAATCCCCTTCTAGTTTTTTCCGGAAGTGTACTTCCACTCTTCCAAAGACAGTGTTTGAAAACCCCTGCTAAGAATCCTTGCTCGCATCAGGGACCACTTACATTTTACATTGATATAAGGACTTTCTATGATTGTAGTCACTGTGGCAACAATCCTGCCCACCGTTATTTTCTGTAGTTGAGCATTAGAAAGTCTGTACACACATTTTCAGTTCTCCATCAAGGTTATTCAGTCTCTAATTGGCAAAATTAATATCTAAGCCTAAGGATCCTGGCTCTATCACCCTGCTTTAGCATCTACACTGGCGACTGCCTGCTTTCCATCCCACACTCTTGGTAGTTTGCTATTTCCCAAGATAATTTCAACCACCTTCAATGCTTTGCTTTCCTTTGTGCATCCAACATAGTGCAGAAAAACATGGTGCCTCTCTTGCATGTCTCACCGCATTTGACAAATAAATTTTAAACCCCACCTTCTATTTTATTCAATTTCATTTTTTTTTTAGATACAGTGTTGTAACACCAACTGACTTCATACTCATTATATAACTAACTTTGGCCTTGAAGTTCTAATCTTTCTGAACTGGGATTATAAGTTTGTGCCATAACAAGCAGCTTACTTCTACTGCCTTTAACACCAAATTAACTGCCATGGGCTCCCAGAAGCATACTCAGTTCTATGCATGGTCAGTGGTCTTCGGAAACCCTAGTGACTAGTGTTTCTTCACTAACTCCTTGAAACAAAGGCCATTTTCATCCCTGTGTGATGTGCCTTGTTGCATAATAAGATCCTCCATCTTGGGTGTTGATTTCTCTTTTTGTGACTGCTAGCACTGTGCTTTACCCTAAGAGCTGTGTACAGAATTGGAAGAATTTTCTGAACTTCATTTGTTACAATATGGGCCACAGAGGTTCTCTCTAGTTCACAGGCTCACTACACCATACTCTCCCCTGTCCTATTCCACATCTCTGATCCCAAATATGTTTATTTTTTGCTTCTGGGGAATGTGAGTTGAGCAAACATGTATTACAGTCACAGAATTTTAACAGGCTTATTCACTTAATAAGTGGGTAATTAATTATATCAAAACAATGCCTGATTCAGAAACTTCAATGCACCAGATGAAATATACCCATTTCTAAACAACATGAACCAACAAAATGGTACAAGTGGGACTGTTCCTTCACCATCAAAATCTTGACCTTCCGAAGTAAGGCTGTTACTGCTTACAGGGGAACAAATACGAGGGGATAGAACTTTCTAAAGTTGCAGTTTCTTGCATCCACTACAGACTAAGGCCTAAAGAGTTACAAAGCCATGGGAGCAAAGGCTCCTGTGTTGAAGGGGCTCAAATTTCTGAAAAATGACTTGCTGCCTTATGGGAAGCACCTATAATTCATGAGCATTCAGCAGCTAACACAGTGTGCAATACTTCATAATCTCACACGTTCCAGAGCCCCAGCTCTCTGAAGGTTCGACCTAAGGGATACATTTCAGAAAAGTTACATAAACAACTGTGAACCATAGGCAGAGAAAATGTACACTCTGAACATGTTGAAACTCTCCATATTAAGTCAGTTTAGCACTTTGATTAAAGAGTTTAATCAATCACCATCCGAATCTGTTTATTAATCACTTTATCAAGCGGTTGATGCATTGCCGGTTTTAATAGAATCCATTTATTTTGATTTCTACCTACTTCATCTTTCCAAAGGGCTTTTCGAATCAGCAGTGATAAAAAGGAGAGGGAGAGGGAGAAAGAGAGGAAAAAAGAGTGGGCGAGGATGGTTGCATCTAAAACCTGGTGAGAGAGATCTCTAACTCTCTTTATTATCAACGCCTTGAGACTCGGCCAATTTATTACTGGAGAAAAAAACGCTCGGTGGAGTGGATGTTTGGGTGAGCCGCACGGTTTAGCACAGATAAACACAGGCCATTCGTTTGCCTTCACACCTGACACCCTCATGATATACGATCCTAATAAGATTAATCTCCACCCACCCCTCCAGCCCCTCTTTTGTTCCAACCTATTTCTGATCTTTCACTTCTCTTCCTGGACATTTTCTTCACCTTGGGTTACAATTTGTGGTTAGAGTTAAAGCCCTCGTTTCCTCACTACAAGGAAAACAAGATTTGTGGGAAGAAAACATTTGTTATGTGGCTTAATTTTTACTTGCAGGCTTTTCTGTTCCTATGCCTTTAGCATAAAGCGAAGTGAGTCTTGGATGCAGTCCATGCAGCTAAAGACTTAGAGTATGCCAGCGTGCTGCAGGATCATAAACACTGTGTGTGTGTCTCCTTGTCCTGAACATCCTTCTTGGCCTCGATTCAACAGGCACCAGGGACAGGGAGGCAACAGTGGTTATCTGCATTTCTTTTTGTCCTGTTCTTATGGTGTAGTTCCTCAACTTGAAAAACGTTGCAAAGATAAACATTCTGGCCTTATATTTTATCATTCTCTGGTTTAGCCAGCCTATAAAATCCTTCCGGTTTCACCAGAAGGACAGCTTGTTTTTTAAGGGAGATCGCTTTTAACATAAATATCATAAGTAGTAAGAATAGTGGTGCTTCTATTTTTGCCACTGTCTATGTTGGCTATTTCTTCTGTATTTGTCTACACTACAGTCTTAACTATAATAAGCACTGATTTTCCAGCCAGTTTTTTACTAGCATAGTAGCCACTAAACACATGTGTTTATGGAACACTTGAAATATAGATGATTCTGATTGTAATGGGATTTTATAGGTGATGAGGGTGGCTGATTTCATTGAACACTCTCCAAACAGAACTGTCTCAGAGACAAGCTTTCCTGAGGAGACCACATAGATTACTATCTTCACGTCACCTTTTACCGCCATCAAAGTCTGAGAATTTTTACAAGTATCTCATTCTCCTGGCACTTCATGAGTAGATATCACACTGGTGTCAGCGGGACACAGAAAAACAAAATAGCTCGGCTTTTATGATGCTACAAAGTATGGTACCTAAAATAGTAGAGTAATGTATGGGGCATTATGATACCAGAAGACAGAGAACCACATTTTCTGGAAGTGAAGCTTAGACAGGTGGTGAGATGTGTGGGGCTTTGTATGGAAGGTATGCTTAAGCAAATGAATGCAAGGCCCATCACATGAATTCCTTGTCTATTATTTTACAGACAAGGGAGATAATAGGAGGAAAACTGGAGGAGAGAGGGATACTCCAAGAGGAAATATATAGAGAGGAAACAATAGGCAGGTAGGAAAGCAGCATGGTGTAGGAAGACCAAGCAAAAAGCAAACAATCTGACAAGTATATGGAGGATGAATTTGAAGTGGACAGATTTAAAGTAAACTAACAAATTTCTAAAAACACTCAGGGGAGGCATCATGAGGAAGTAGAGAAACTTCAAGACATAAGAGGAAGTGAGATCAGGAGACACGCCCATTGATGAAAGTTATCTACAAGAATATGCTTGTATTGGTCAACTGATAGGCCAAGTAGGTACTGGCAGGGGAAAGGAGGGTGGCTTCAGCTTCTGCAGTATTGAACTTAAACTATCTGAGGACAGCTCAGTAAAGTCAATTGGTAGGTAGGATATTTCATTGTGAAGCCTGAGGACTTTCACTGAAAAATGGGGATATGCCAGGCTGTCAGGTGTTAGATACTTAAAAGGCACAAAGAAGGAAAAGCATTACTCAAGGAGAAGAGAGGGTCCAAGAGTCACACTGCCTAGTGAGGCTGACGAATAACCCGAAGAGTGGCTGGGAGGTCTGCTCAGATGTTAAGCAAGGTAAGTTTGCTGAATTTGGCAAGTTCAATAGGCATCATAAGACAAGTCATGGATGCGCCACTGGAGAAGGGCAAGTAGAGAACTTCAAAGAAATTCTCTAAGAAGAAAAAAGAGAGCTCACAGCAGCTGGGAAGGTAAAGAGGGTCAAAGGAACTTTTCAATGTTTATTTCTTTTGTATTAAGCCAAAAGCTTAATAAAGACTACAAGTCAACGTCAACGAGAACTAGGCAGTAATTTCTAACGGTTTTAACTCCTGAAGGTATGAAAAAAAAAATGTTGAGGTCACAGAGCCAGACTGGCTAAATGGTTTTGAGGAGATTGGTACTCTGTTGGTGATTATGAGCTCGAACATTGGAGATAAGCTAAAGATTAATGTGACCATTGACCAAGAAAATGAGATTGTTTACTACTGTGAATTCAGGAAAAATTTAGAGTGGTCAGTATGGGAAAAGAAATAGTAACTAATCAAAAAAAAAAGTTCAACAATTACTGGGCCGTTCTGAGATAGGTTTGGCTCAAGAGCTGTAAGCAACATGCCCCATGAAGTGCTAGGACTGATGAGGGAGAGAAGGGAGAGTTAAGGTGATCTCAACTGGTATTTAGCTTGGGGACAGAAGTAAAGTTAGAAATCAAAATTAATAATAGAGCTGGTAAAAGAATAACTTATGTGGCCATGATGGGATCCTGACAAGAAAGAAACAAAAGCCAAACTGTAGGCAAGATTGAAGAAGGGAATAGTATGTCCAAGTGCTTTCAAAGAGGAAGTATATTGTTTTCATAACATTGTATTTCCATGAGTGCTTACTCAAAGTTTTTTTTTTTTTTTTTTGAGGAAGAAATCAAAACATAAAGAGGTATATTTAAAAGATTTGCATTAAATTTCAAGTTTAGGAATAATAGCCCTTACATTTTGGTATACCCAGTAAAACCGATATAAGGAAACATGAGCAGAGCAAAGTATAGGCTTGTGTGTTTGGGGACTGTGGTCTCTGAGTTCATACAAGCTATGCGTTCAGATATACAAATGAGGAGAAATCTCCATAGAAATAGGAAAATGCTATGATAATTAATTTTATTCTTTAAATGTCATAGGCATCAATTATTTTCTAGTAATAACTTTGTTTTGACCTTTGCTATTTCTAGGACAAGTGGAAAACACTGACCTCCATGAGCCTCTGTAGGACCCTCAGAAGGAGAAGGCTGTTGGTCCATAGTGACTTTTTTTGTGTAGAAATGTCCAAATATGGGATACTGCTATGGGATGCTGAGAGACTAGATGGCTGTGACTGGGTCTGAGTAAGTTTCACATAATAGCAGCTACTTCTGACTCTTATATGTAGAAGGTGCCCAATATATGTTTGCCAGGAAAATGAATAGAATATCAAATAAAATCATTAATTAGATGATTTATAAAAGCCCTCCTAGCTCAGGTATTTTTGATGAGGTTCCGTGGAATAATTAAGTGGCTCTATGATGGATCACAAAGATAATGCAGATTCTCTATAGTTTAGCTATTCTCAGGTTTGGATCACTGAGAAATGCTTTTAGGAGTGGAATATTAATATTAAAAACATGGAATCTTTCTTTCCAATTTCCCATCCCTCCCTCTCTTTTTCTACTTTTTGGTAGAAATGTACATTCATCTCTATGTACATTCATCTCCTGGTCAATGCTTTTTCAACTATGAAGCTCATACTTGGCCTTACTCTGAGAATAATGCCTACTGTCTTATGCAGATCTCCACCACAGTTACATTTAGAGATGTCCAGGTGATGTGGTACCCTCTGTCAGGTCCCCTGGAATAATAATGTTAGCTAGAAAGAAAAGCAGCTTAATTTTCCCCTCCATAACCTCATCATAAAACACTGAATAGCTAAAGTCTACTAAGGCAGTCACTATTTCATGGGCATTTTGAAATCCCTTTGGGCAGATATTTCATTGCTAGAGTCCCCTGCTCTGGGCAAATGAGATTCTTGCTTATTCCTGACTCTGATGTCAGGAAGAAAACACTCTTTCTCTCACTCCACTGTGACTGCTCAGTATTCTGGGAATAACTTTTGAACCTATATTCTTCCTAGGGTCAACCAGGAGATAGGGGAATTTGGCCTTTGTGAAGTCAGTGTGTTTTGTCTCCTTTCCAACTCAGGGCTGCACGGAGACTCTGTCCAATGACTTCAGTCTTTTCAGGCCCACTTGTAGTTTCTGTTGCAGCAAACATCTGGAAACTTAACAGCCTGTGGATATTTTTGTTTATCCACTGGTAATCATATCAAAGCTCTTTTTAGATCAGTTTTATTTCTTTACCTTAGCTCTTCGGTTAACTCAACCGAAGGCAACCTTGAATCAGAAGATCACATGCTATCCTGATTTCTGATCTGCCATTGTTATAAATTCCTTTTAGATTAATTCACTCACCATTTACTCCTTTTGCAAATGTTTGCCAAGGCCTTGAAGTAGGCCAGGATTTGTGCTAAATCTTTTTGTTAGTCACTAGCTTTAAGGTACCATATATGCAAGTATTTTTAAAAATAAACTAAGGTAAACTGGGGACCAGTACCCAAAGATAAATGCCAGTGTTCACCCTAAAAGGATCATGTAGGTGACATCCAAGTAGGCCAAGTTTTACTTTGGTCCATAAGTGCTTTGACAACCATATTTTGGAGACACGTATTGGGAAGAGTATGGGGACATTCATGGTTGTGAAGTCTGCAACAAACAGAAACTCACTAAGCTGGTAAGGTTTAACCAGAGGAAGGAGAACTTTGGAGAAAAGGCAAAGTAATAAGATGGAACAGAGCAAGAGGTGTGTAGGGATGCTAGATCCTTAAAGGATTAGCAAGATAAGAAGTTGCAAAGGAGTATGGAAGTTTTAAGTGGATTCAACAGTGGTTTTTTTTTTTTTTTTTTTTTTTTTTTTTTTAAGAAATTATGTTTAAACCTAAATGGAGCATTGAGTTGGCTAGTTTGTTACTAGGTAACTATGTAGCTATCTAGCTCAGGCTTGCCTACAGCTCTCAGTCTTCCGCTCTCAGCCTTCTAAGTATTGGAGCTACAGGCATAAAATGTAATGCCCAGCTCTCAAATATGTTTACATCTGAAAATAGTAAGGTTAGTATTTCAGGGAACTGTGGAAATTGTATTATTGAATCAGGGACCAGGTTTACTTTGCTGGGCATTGTAACAGATATTTTATATAGAATAAACCAGGTCCCCTTCACAATATTTTCTGGAAGGTGACATTGTATTCTGTCATAGTTTTGAAGTTCCAAGTGTTTTCAAATGATGTGATCTCTCTCTCTCTCTCTCTCTTTCTCTCTCTCTCTCTCTCTCTCTCTCTCTCTCTCTCTCTCTCTGTGTGTGTGTGTGTTCCTGCTTGAGAAAACTGATGTTGGATAACTTAGTTACTCTTCCCATCCCACCAAGTTCAATCCATCATACAGAAAAGTTTCCAACCCAGCTGTGGACTACATCGCTCAGTCAGTACCTTCACCCACAGTAACAATCCAAACTACAGTGGTGGAAGAATGAAAGACAGGTTAGATGTTGCGAGTCTTCTCCTTGAGATCTGATTGGGTGACCAATCCTCACCCTGAGTTCCAGCCTAACATCTCTAGTCCACAGCCTGCCTTTGTGAATCAAAGGTCGGAAACGGGATGTGCTGCAAAATGACTCTTGCTCCTCAGGCTGTCTTTGGAAGCTCTGGACTTCAAGGGGAAAGGTTAGTTGATGGCATCGGCATGCATACAAGGAGAGAGAGAGAGAGAGAGAGAGAGAGAGAGAGAGAGAGAGAGAGAGAGAGAGAGATCGGTCTTACAGTGTCAAGGTTCATCTCCCATTGAGAACTTTGGTAGCCTCAGAACCAGGAATAAAACATAGGAATCCACTCTGCTCTCTGTCTTGTCATTGCTACATTAGGTGGTGAATGGTGACTGCCTGGGAGCTGTCATCCCACCTAGGCCTGGTGGCTGCACAGCTGGGTCACCCTAGTCCAGCAGTAAATCCTCTTCCAACTGGCCCCCCACTGATGTGACACAGTTACGGGGGCCTCTGAGCAGCAGTTCTAGAAATATTAATTATGGCTGAACAAGGCTGTTGAGCGGCTCGATTACAGGTTCCCTGGGCGAGGGATTCGTGGCCCAGCTGCGAAAGCCATTTCCAGGCGACTATCAATTGTAAGGAAATGGCTATCCAGCTGAATTGTGGTGGATCCAAAAATGCTAATTAAGCAGGGGACACTGCTGTAAAGCAGCAGCTTGTGGCCTCCCTAGGAACAAGCCCCAGAAGGCTCCAAGAGCTGAAAGCGTCTTTGTCACCGCGGTTTTTGTTTTCATTTTATATCCCACATTCAAGGTACATAGAGCACCTTTGATTCTTGCCTGGCTTCTTCATTCCTTTTCTGTCCCCTGCACCTCTCCCTTTCCCCCCTCCCTTTCTCCATTCTATTTTTCTTTCTTGTTTCAAGCCATCTGTGAAAGATGGCGTCCTGTCAGGTTTCAAGGAAGCACCGGAAGATAATGTAGAATTCCCAGGAAGACTCCTGGCTAAGATGAGTCCTCAGTGGACATTCGGTAGTGGTGGCTTCTGCACACCTTGGATAAAGTTCATTTTCTAAGATTGGTCACTTTCTCAGTATCATCCTCAGCTGTGCTGGGTTAGCTAAGCAACAGCTGATAGATAACAACCTTCATTTAGATGATTTCTGAGATCTCTGAGGGTTAGAATCTCTAGCTCTTTGTAAGTATCTCAGAGACTGCTGTGTGGTACAACTGTGCTCCACTATTGTGATTTTGATAGGGTGTTTCAAACTCTATGGGAAAGGCATATAAGAGACCATAGACATAGCCATTTTTCCTACCCCAGTGATGGTAATGTTTGCCATAAACATGTCTATTAATTCTTAGGCCACTTGTGTGCATTCTGAAGGTTGCTAACAGCTGATTTCCAGGGAAAATGTACCTAATTTCTCCAAGTCTCACTCACTGCAAAATGGGGGTAATGAAAACATCTGCTACCTAGAATTAAATTAGGTAATTGCTACAATATATACCTTTACCTAGAAAATGCTTGAAGGTCAACTGTTAGTTGCAAACACCCATTTTTAGCCAGTTGGTAATGTCTCTGTGTCTCTTTGGTCCATTTCTTAAATATGGCATGTGGAATGGCTCCCATTGGAACAATGGATCCTGAGACTTGGAGGAAAAATAGGACAGTACACAGAGTATAAAAGGGGTTGAAGCAATGATTGACAATTGCTGCCAGTGGTTTGTTTTTTTTTAGCTTGTTTCATTCTATTATCTCTTGACCAGCTTCCTCCATCCTTTATTTCAATTAGTCACCCGGTGCAGTCTTAAAATGGACAAGTCCATGAAGGAGTTGACAGAGAAGGTGTAGCTGAAGTTGTCTTTACTTGTTAGACTCCCAGATGGATGTTCTGATTGTTGAACTTACTGTACTATTTTCTTTGCTACTATCCACCCATAGCCTTATCATAGTATATGTGTTCTCTTTTAAAAAAAATATTTGAAATTGGCATGGTAATTGTGTACAAATCACTTCTTTTTGCACTCTCATCTCAGTCCTTTGACCATGAGTGCTAGGACAACCAGTGTCTGAAGTTTAGATTCTAAGCCAAAGACATTAAGCTCAAGAAAGCAGAGGACCCCCAGTTCCTTTCCCAAAGCTAGACCAGCTACATCTTATACGATTCCTCATCCGCTTCCTTCCCTTCTTGAGCTTTCCAATAATCCTGTTTCTCCTTCTATTCTGGTGATTACGAAGTATTTGTTTGAAACACACATACCCATGTGGAGTCCTCAGTGACTAGACCTGGTGTGGTGGAGTAGCGTAAGATCAGTGGCTTATGTACCTAAATTCATGCTCCTGGTCTATTCTTTCTTACGTGTGTCTAGCTTTTCTACCTTCCTAGAAACAGTAGTGATCGCCATCTACCTTTAACATTTTGAGGTATCAAGGGAAAAACAACAACAAAAAATGTTTCATGTTTTCAGCTATATTTCCTGATTGGTAATAAGGTTGAACATTTTATATGTGAATGTGTAGGCTCTTCTCTTGTGTGTTTTCTGTTAATATCTTACGGAATTTTTCCTATGAAGTTATCCAACAGGGTACATTCTAACATGAAGCGATATTGTGACATTCAAGTAGGAATTTGAAGGAGAACGTTCTTTGGAAAACCCACAGAATGAAAGGGTTAGTTTATCCGTGATCTGTTCAGTGTAGATGCTGCTCAGAGTTTAGGGACCACTTTGTTGTTGACTTAGAAGTAGTGATACTAAGCATAACTGTAACTATTTGGCCATCTTCCCAATCTGATTCACAACTGAACACAACATTGCTCTAAACATTACACTTTTATTTCAGCCCAGAGAAAGAGGGAGATGGGGTACTCTGGGCAGAATGGATATACTTTCTTATGAATCAAAAACAATGACCTAGGACTACATTTCACTGGAAAGCTGCTGTAGAAAACGAGAGTTGAGTCAGCCTGTGGTACCCAGGGAACTGAAATGGAGATTTTGAAGACAAATGAGATTTACAACACCAGAGATCAGGTGGATTTGAATCATTAAGGAATCAAGAGAGAAAAAAATAATAGGTTGATAGGTACCATGGCCCACTCTTGATTAATTCCAGGTCTTCCACATGTGCGACAATGGTAAATATAGATCTGAGGTTTGGAGAGATATTGAGGGAGAAAGAACAGGTAGTTTTGAGAGTAGTCAGGACAGGCAGTAAGTGGTAGCTGGGTTAGGGGTGTGGTTTAAAAAAAAGACCACGAGGCCACTGATAAGAAGTCAAGAAAGCCTTGGAAATTGTTTTTGCACTGTTTGTGCTTGTCAGATTAAATCATCAAAACTTGAGAACAAACCTGAAACTGCACCACTACATTTCCCTCACTCCCTGCTTTGTATAGCTTATTAATTCACAAATAATAGACTCCAGGCACTTCTGCACCAAGGGTAAAACTTTCTGAGCTCATAAAGCAGTCCTTAGATCAATAAAGGACTCCACTCTGGAACTGTTTTCTCTCTCTCTGGCTCTTCCCTAGCAACTATTCTGATTATGCATTTAAATAAAAAGACAGTTAAAAAAATTCTTCGCTACATTTAGCTGCCTTAAGGGATAAGAATATGCAGCAGGAAGCATGATATGTAAAGTGCCTCTTCCTGTGTGGCCTCATGTGAAGGTGCACACTGGTGCCCTCTGCCGAGCCTTTGTACTGGGCTTCAAAGCCACAACCAGGGAGCTCAAAGGCCTGTGGGAGTGGTGGCATCTTCCCCCTCTTTACTGAAACTCCAGTGTGTGAGGCCTTTGATAGTTGAGTTGGTGTTTTAAAATGTTGGTTCTGGTAATACAGTCTTCTGAATGAACTTTTCATTTTATAGTTTAGTATTTGGAATATAAATGGGAAATGCTATTTACATGGCTATTAAGACAGGGGATTTTTCTGTTGAGGCAATGTTGAAATGGTCAGCTATGTTAAGACTATAATACTATAAGCAGCCAACAGGTATTAAGCATGTACTTTTATGTTGAGTGCCTTCCGTGAGCCTTTCTCTTGCAACCCCAGCAGACACTGGCTATGGCACATACTCTTATACTCACTGAACAGACTGAAAAAGAAAAAAACAAAACAAACAAATGAACAAACAGAAATGATTCTCAGATAAATGGACAAATACAAAGATAAATAAACTTGAGCACGTACCGCTCAAGTGAATATCCATCTACTTTGGTTTGGTAGAGAAAGCACTGGCAAGAAAGCAAACACCTGAAAACTTCCAAGCATTCTACAGAAAGTGCAATGTTACAGAGCAGAAAGGGTGAAGCCCCAACTTGACACACAGACACCAAGAGTAGCAGTTCAGATGCCAGTGTCTGGGTCACATTCCCAATATGGGTTGTGATTGTCCTCTGTCTTCTGTGTGCATACATTATGAAGCAGATTTAATGTTCAATAATGAAAGCAATATATATATATATATGTATATATATATATACATATATATATATATATATATATATATATATATATATATATATTGCTGTGTATGCAACACAATTCAACAACTCCTGCGAGGAGCTTGTTGAGCTTCCTAGGCAAATCTACAGTAATTATATTTTAAGGCATATTTGTAAACTCTAGTAATTACCTAAACAAAGACAAGCAAAAGAATGTGAGCTATATTATGATAGCCAAGCAGGTGTGCCATTGAAATAAGGAAAGCTTTTGGAAAGTGTCTCCACTCCTCAGAGGAGTTCTCACACACAGACTCTGCCTTGACTCCGGGCAGTGCAGGAGCTACTGTGTTGTATTTTTGGGTTTTTGTGTGTGTGTGTGTGTGTGTGTGTGTGTGTGTGTGTGTGCAACTTTTCTAAACAAATTGAGTTTCCAGAATGGATTTGTAATCTCGGTTCCTCCCAGGGCAAGCTGGAGGCGGTGAAGGTGTGGAGAACACAGTACACAAAAATAAAGAGAAAAGAAAAGGGAAGAAAAGCTTTGTTCCTTTCTTCAATGTTTGCCTTAAAAAAATGTTTTTAAACTCATTCCGACAGAATGGTGGAGCAGCTATGAACATCTGGCTGGGTTTCAGCTGTGGATGGTAGGGATTGGAGCTTAGTCTAATGGTTGAAACAGAAGAAAAAAAATAAAATAACCTTTTCAAAGTTCAGGGATCTAGGTTTATTAGGCTTCTCCGCCCATCTCTGAGCTCTTACTGTATGCTGGCCCAGGACAAGACGGTGCTGGGAAATGAATGATGCGAAGTTAACAGAAGGCAAAAATAAATGAAGGCAGCAAAAGACAAGAAAGACAAGCTCCCTTCTCTTTGTCTGGAAAGATGGCTGCATTTTAAATGGTTTAAGGAATTACTAGTAGCAGAGAAAGCCACCCTGTTCTGGTAAGTCCTCACCTATCCTTACTGTCTTTCTAACGATTTTGTTCCCAAATACTCTGGAAAGAAAATCCCTTTCTGCCCACCTCTCCTAAGTTTCAAGTCTTTGCCCAAGTTTTTTGGCTCCACAGTTCAAATTTCCTCAGACTCTCTGTGCTCTCCTGTAGAACATAGCAAGGGACAAAACCATATTTGTTGGTGACAAGTCTTCATTGTGGACTCTTTTGTAGGATCTGTCATCTTCATTGTGTGAATCAAGACATTGCTATCTAAAATTTGGAGAAGAGGTGGGGAATGTAAGTAAAATAATAAGAGAAAATGAAAACAATAGCCTCAGACCTTTTTGGTTGCTCCAGTGTGGAAGGGCTTGAGGGTTCTGGCGTTGCCTCTATAATGGAAGACACTTACCTGTATTCTAGTAAACTTTAACTCTCCCCGAAAACCTTCTTAGATCTTTTTTTAAAATAAAAGTCGTTGGAGGAAGAGAGGAATCCCAGAAGCTGGTGGAGGCTGCTGTCTTTGCATCTGCTTTCTTCCCACTGGTGGTGTGCAGTAAGCCACCAAGCATAAAGGTTCACATTTCACTGCCCCAGATGAATACTTCCTCTTCTTAGTCCAGAAAACATGTGAGTGAGGACTCCCGCCTTCAAGTGTGGAGAGGAGGCTGAACTCAGACATTGTCAATGGACATCTACTTTCATTCAACATCAATGACCCACATAATGCCCATTCATGTGCTGTGTGTAGAACATTCTATTGAATAAAATAAACCCCTTAAGATTATTACAAAACCCAGAACATTTTACAAACGTATTTCCTCATTGGCATATATTTGCTTCCATGAAACATGATTCCCCTGCATGTTTTACAATGCATGTAATGATCCTTTAGCCTCTATGGGCTCTCCTGTAGAACATAGCAAGGGACATATGTATATTTGTTGATGATTAGATCTCATTGTGGACTCCGTTGTCAGATCTGTCATCTTTCTTGTATGAATCAAGACATTGCTATCCAAAATTTGAAGGGGGGGGGGGTGAAGTAAGTAAAACAGTAAGAAAAAGAGAAAAAATACTCTCAGACCTTTTTTGTTTGCTCCAGTGTTGAGGGGTTTAAGGGAACCAGGGAACCGGAGTTTCCTCCATAACACAAGACACTCCCTGTGTTCCAGGAAACTTTTACTTTCCCCTCAGTGTATCGTTTTCTTACTTACAATACAAGGGGCCTAAGCAGGGGAAATAATGATCCAGACTTTACTCTGTTTCTAAAAGCTCAAGCAAGTTATTTGTCATGTTCATTCTCCTCATTTGTAGGAGTAAGAGGTTTGAAGCTCATGGTTCAAAATGTACAGTCTACTCATCTGTATCATTAGCAAGGCTCAAACATCTCCACACAGTTTTTCCCACAATTTCCAAAAGAAAACAAACAAACAAAAAAAAAACCACCCCAAAACAATAGCATGAATCACTTAGATCCATTCATTGTCAAACATCAAAGGACTGTTAAAAGGCTAAGAAGCTTGAGGTCCTCACCATTCTTTTTATTTAAAATTATTTTGAATTTTTTTCTGGTTTTCAAATGATTTAGTGTATTCAGAAATTTTCTCTGACAGAGGAGCTCTGGAATAATTTAATCTAGAATCTTAACTTCTAAATTAAGAGAAATGATTAATTGACAGAACATCTAGTTAAAAAACAAAATGAAGGGGAAAAAAGCAGATGAAAAGTGCAGAGAAATTGACATTTTCCTCTCAGAGGAGAGGCTGGAATATGAAATAATGTAAAAGGTTGTATTCTCCTATAGTACCAACAGAAGGCAGGTAAGGCTTAGTTAGAAGGTTCATTGATTGAAAAATGACTAAGTGGTCTATGCTTAGAAAGAACTTCCTGTGACCTTAGAGCCTGGATGTTCCTTCATCTGTTAGCTACTTCTTAGGGCTGAAAAGTCTAGGCCAATGCACAAAGGCCTATCTGCTTTGAACCAGCAACACAAAGAAAAGTCAGGAGGATCCTGATCAATCAATCAACTAGGATAAACAGCAGTGTGGAGGACTTGGAGACATTATGATAGACCGTGATATGTCCATGATTTCTCACTGTTTGTTGTTAGACTTCTTTATGAGTCTAAGCGTTGGGATCGTCTGTATTCCTAGAGCAGCAGAGGTAGCTAACTTTGAGCTCCAGTTACATGGAGGCTGCCAAGTGGCTACTTATAAAGTGATGTAATATATTGATAGGCAACGTTGTTATCATACAAAGAAAGCGGAATAGAGTTATCTTGTTCATGGACCATATGAATATTTATCATTCCATGAAATCAGTGCAATTGTCACCATTTGATAGAAGAGGAATCTGTGGCTGAGGCAGTTTCCTAATACTTAGACTGAAATGCCTAAGATCCCATGTATTTTATGAGAGAGCCACAATTAAAGCATGGCCTCCAACTAAACATTTAGAATAAGCTCAGGAAACCTGAGCAGTGCACTCGTGATTCTTGTTCAGTCACCTCACAGCACTTTTTGTGGGGTGGCCCTCTCCTTCAAGCCTGTGTTCAAGCTGAAGTTCTTTGTTCTTAAAGGGAAAATTCAAGCTAATTCATACTTTAATCCAAAACTGACTCATGGATTTAGTAGCAGGCCTTAATGACGGGCTTCAAATTGCTCTGTGTCACCTTTGCTGAAGTCCTAAAGTGAGAGAGCAAAGAGTTCAAAGGACACAGCTTGGGAATTGATTAGAGATCTTAGAGTATTGATACTCTAAGTGTTTCAGAAAGAAATGTAAAGAAGGCTCATCCCCCAATGGGAAAACCATATTAGAAAATTAACTTATCTGGGTTAGCTTCCAGTACAAGAGTGAGGAAAGTATAGAGTTTAGATACATGGGGTTTCCCAAATCCCTTGACACATTTGATTCAAGGTCTAGGTAGACAGAAACTAACAGCCTTTTTAGTTGAATGGACCTTCTTACATGTTGTAGTTCAAATTTGCATGGAAAGTTTTAGTTTCCTTCTTCTTTGTGATGATGGGGCAGATCACACCTTACTGGCAGAAACAGACCCTACAGTGTGATGGAGAAGTGGAATAAACATCCCACCACCTAATGTGTGCTACAGAGTGATGCATTGTTAAAACCTTGCCTTGGCTTTGCTTCAAAGCCACAGGCAGAAATGGTTACTGTCAAACCCTCAGGGCAACAGACTGGAAAACTGTACCAGGTGATCTTACTACTGACAGGAGCTTGAGACCATTCTGGAATGAGGTGGGACAAATGAATGTCGAGGAATTTCTTTCTTCCTCTTAGGGATCTCATCTGGCTGCAAAGAGGACAGAATTCCAAAGCATCGGAAATGACTTCAGTGGACTTATTGCCAATGTCCAACTTTAACTACTTCCCTTACTTTGTCATTCATGCTTCTATGATGCCATGAGGTATGTCCAGAAGGTAGACCCAAGTGTCTGATGATTGGTTTAATTATGTTTACACATGGAGAGCTGAAATTCTGACCAAAACAAAAAAACAAAAAAAGCTTCTCCTAGAAAACTATGGGGGCCCATTTGATTTGACTGAAACATAAGAATTATTCAGAAGGAAAATAAATCCCAGAGAAAAAAAAAAAAAAAAAAAAAAAAAAAAAAAAAAAAAAAAAAAAAAAAAAACCTCCTGGTCTCCATTAACAAAGATAAGTTTCTATGTACTTTATCCAAGGAGCTGTTGCTTAGAGCAAAACCAGAACTCTTTGAGAAACATTTAAAAGACAACTCGATTCCAGGCCCCTTCTGTCTCTTTTCCCAGATTGATACATATGACCTCCTCCATTTCAAATGAAAACTCCTCAGACAATCCTAATCACATTGTCAGTCAGATAACCGTCTCCTGAAAGGAGCACCTTCACCTTTAAGGATGCATGTACAATAGTGATATGTAAGCAGCTCAAAGACTCAATACCCCTTTTTTCTGCAAAGCAAGGCTGGGTTAGGAGAAAATCAATATGTTGGAAGTAAAGGTCAGAGGAGGGAAAGTGACATGAAACAGAACTAAGGGAACAATATCCTTCATGAAGACTGTTTGAAGTTTCCTTTACCCCTGTGCCGGTTCCAGTGCACATACATTTCATCCTAGAATAGAAGCCTGTATTCTTGAGGAAAAGTCATATTTTAAATATTTATCTATTCCACAGCATCCTACTGCATATTATCTTCTGCCCTATTGACTAATACTCAAAAAGAAAAGTGTATACTTTAAAGTGCACGCCGCCAGTGAATTGGAATTGCCAGATTTTTTTTTTTCTTCTTCTTCTTTCAGGCAATAGGATTGGATTCGAACACACATATGCATTTGCCTACCTTTTTGAACAGTTCTCAATTTACTTTTTCAAGTGGGCCAGATGTACTACTATAGCCCTTAAAAGGGTCAGGACCATCTCCTTATTTCCCCACTCTCTGTACTTATTGCTTGGGTATAGCTTTAAAGTAGCCCATGAACCCTTTTCACTCCTGGAACACATTTACCCACAATTAACAATCAAGCCGTCTTCCCTTCATTCAGGCGTCCATTCTCCCGGGCCTCATTTTCCCTGCCTCGCTCTTGATCCACCATTGTGCAAGGCGCTGTTTGTGCCATCTCAATCTGCCCCCCTCACCAGCCGCACAAGGATTGGGGGGAAGAAAGCGCCCGGCATTCAGATGCTGAATAGCAAATTGCTCTTGAGTGTCCTTGCTTCCCCCGGAGTCCCCCCTCCTCTTCCTCTGGAAGGACAAGGGGGGTGCTGAAAGCATCCGTACATTTTGTTCAGTGCTCTTGAAAACAAGCGTTTCACACCTGAAGCCTTTCACAGCAACCCAGAAGCACCCCTTCAAACCACTTAATTGCCAATTGCTTCAGAGCCCCTTGTAAAAGTCCATTATGCCAGCCAGCTCCATGGTGGAGACAAAGTATGCGAAATGAAAGAGTTCTTCTCCCAGGGCCAATGCGGCATGAAACATCCTCAGATCACTGGTTTTTCTTGTTGTTAACAAGGATGTGATTGGCTCCTGTTGGAGGCATGTACAGAAACCTTCCTGCAGTATTTGGGAAATGAAAGTTGCAATTTTCTGTGTTCTGTGTCAAAATAACATACAAATAAAGAGATAGCCAGAGATTGCCAAGAAAGGATCTTCACACAGACATTTGCCCCAGTGAGATTTGGGGCAGGAGCCTGGGCAGAACAACAACATACCTTATCCAATAGGTTCATCATCTGGATTTTTTTTATCCCATTAAAATAAATGAAATCATAGTTAAAAGGCTCTATCCTTGGAATCCATAGACACCCGCAATAAGATACTCCAGAAAGAGAGAAGGCTGGCCCTGAATACAATCAAATCCGGTGCACAATGTTTAGTTACTGGAGAATTGTTTCAAAGTTGCAGATGTGAAATATACTTTCCAAATGACTGGGTAATCTTTTTTTAGAGGAATCCCTCTGGAATACACTGAGCCTTCAATCTTCGCTACAAATACCAGCAATCAGTATATTCACTCTGAAGAAGGACCACACTTGGCAGGTATCTGAGTCAAGAAGATTCAGAGTCTCTCCTTCTTGAGACTGATTCTACTTAGCACTTAAGAAAACAGGGTTCTCAAGGGGATGGAGACATTGTGTAATAAAGTATGGTATGGTCAGAGAACCACCATGCTTGATGACAAAGGTATGGGTAGATTTGTTAGGTTGTATTGGTTAAAAGTATGTCCTTACCCATGAATATTCTAGGTCTCTGAGCTCCATTAATTGTTCCTTTTCCACAATTTTCGAAATCTTGAACTTAGAGATGGAGTAGTCTGGATAATCAGCAAGCATATTTTTCAGTTTGCAGGCATAACTTCATTTCTGTCTCATAAGCATTGTTAGTTTCTCAGAGGTGTGAGAGCTAAGATTACTTGTTGAAATTGGTGCCTTCCTTCATGTAAATAGAAATTGGAATATGAGAGGGAAAAATGATGAAATGAGAGGTTTTTTTAATTTTTTTTATTTCTAAGAAAATATAAAAACAGGCTTCTATTTTGAGCTGAACCTTCCCCGACCCCGTTCCGTCAACTGTACCATTGCAGGGGTTTGTCTTCCTTGTCTGTGTACACTTCCATTTCTGGTAAATAACTCTTCTTTGCAGACTGGAATTATCTCCCTTTCTTTATCAGTCCCCATCTCTTTGTTGGGGTCACTCTGTGACTCCCACCTGCTGCTGCTTTTCAAGCCTCAGCTCTTCTGACTTCTGAGGCAAACTCACCAGGCTCTCTCCCCTTCTTGCTAAGATAAGCCTTTAATTATGCCACCCGGGGCCTGTAATATACAGCAACCGTGGTGCATATCACACTTACAATGAGTCAGAACCTAGAGCAAGAAACGATGCACTTGTGTTGGTCTGTCCATATCCAAAAGATGACATCCTACACCTCCAGCATCTTCACCTAATCTTTCAGGAAAGCACCGCCCTCCTGTATTTTGTCAAAAGCTGTACAGATGAGATTTCTTCAAAGAATCCTTTAACTGATCAAGAGTAATTTTCAGTCAATATATTCCTTTCCTTTCCTTTCATTTCCCTTCCCTCCCCTCCCCTTACTTCTCGCCCCTCTCCCCTTGCCACCTTCCCTCTCCTCTCCATTCCTCTCCTGTTCTTTCTTTCTTTTGCTCTTCTAGTTGGCTTTTTTCCCTTCTACTTACTTAGATAGCTTTTTGTCTCTATCCCTTAGCTGGTTGTTCTACAGAAAAGTTGAAAGTAGAACTTGTTCTGCTAGCCACCAGGCAGGCTTAGTTATGCTGCATGGTGTCTGATGCATGTTCATTAGACCCCATGACAATTTTATTTTATTTTTTTATTGGATATTTTATTTACATTTCAGATGCCATCCCCTTTCCCCAATTCCCCTCCCTAAAAACCCCTATCCCATACCCCCTTTTCCTTTTTGCTTTTATACAATTTTTTAAAAATGTTAATCAAAGGCTATATAAGTTTAGTAATGCTCAATCAGAAGTGTAACCCAATACCCAACCTAGATATATCAACTATCTTTGACTGGTGGAGACATGTGACCATCTGCCTCCATGTCTCCCCCTCTCTTTCTCTCTCTCATCACCTAGCTTCTCTTCTCTTTCTTCTCCTCCTCTCCTTACTCCTCTTCCTCCCACCTTAGCTCCTCCTACATATCACCCTTCCTGTTAAAATAAAACTTTTCTCTCAAAATACAATTAGAGCATAATTATACCAGTTTGTACCAGTGAGGTACAAGATAGTCCTAATAACCAGTCCATCATTTTGTTGACTAACCAGAACCTCTGTCATCTCTCCTAACTAAAACACTTAATTCTGAACTTGGCTTTTTTTCTTGGCTTTAGAATGAATGTCAGCTGAAAACCATCCACTCAAATCTTTTCTCTCAAAGTAAATAGCCAGGATTGGCTATGAGACTTTAAGTTTTCAACCCTACCCCATGACAATTTTAATAGGTGGATAGATTACATATGCACTGAGCTAGTGAATGAAAGGAAAGTAAAAGCCTTATGAGCTCTATCTTGGGCCATAAGAAGAGAGTGTGGCTAGTGAATACTGAGATGGAACAGTAGTGGATGCAGCTGTATGTGAAGCTCCTAGTTAGATCTTAGCAAAAATGTCTCAAGACAATCTTCAAGAGTGCAACAATGACCAAAAAACAATGGCCAGTAGACCAGATCTGTTTTACCTCTCACTGTTTCTACTGTTTCTATTCACAGAACAGTAGAGGAATATGGTCATAATTGTAAGTTTGCATATCACCTGTGACTGCATTCACAGGAAGTGTAGTGGTTACAGTAGTGCTTGTATGGATAGCAGTCATAAAGTATGCACTATAGGGCCTTATAATTGAAAATATTTGTTAACTTTTAGACTCCAGAGAAGGAACTGCTGTGATATCCTTTTGCACAGGAGTATTGGGAGTGTACAGAAAATGAGATCATACATCTTCTCTGGGAGACTAGTCATTGTGTATTTAAGTATACCACATTTGCAGGTGTATATGAACTTTATTTAATTGCATGTTATTTAGTTAATGGCAATTCCCATACATTTCACGTATGTGAACCATGAAGACAAGGACACCACCTTGTTTGTTTGTTTGGTTGGTTGGTTGGTTTGGTTTGTTGTGGCCTGACTGGGTACATGCTTGTGGAACATTTGTTACTCATTAGGTCTATTCAGTGGATACTTGCTGAACTGATGCTTTCTGGAGAGAAGAAAAACATCCCAGAAATCCCTAATTCTTGAGGTCAGCTCTTTAGAAGTGGGGATCATGAAGCATTTGGATTGTGTGCTGGGAGTTATTTTCAGTCCTTATTTATTACACTTCTCTTTCTCTGGACTTTGAAGACTGGGTATGATTTCTTAGTGTACAAGCAACCAAATGCATTTCAAAACCATTTTCTTTGAATGTTTTGTCTTCTCTTTATTCTTCTTACTTCAAGTTTCATGCCGTTTTGAAAGAAGTTCATCTTTCTCGAGAAATAGATTTGGCATAATTGTTTAAGGGACAAAAACTCCTTCTATTATTCTAGAAACAGTTCATTTCCCATGGTGGAGTCTGGCTTCCTCTTCATGAACACGTTCAATATAACAGCTGTTGTCCTCAGTGCCCCTTGGCACAAGTATGCCAACCTCCTTTGCCACTTACCTGGCAACATTTGTTGACACAAATAGTGGCAGATTTAATCAAAGTCTTGCCAAAGCCTTTCTGGTGCCAGGTGTGTAATCTTGCATTAATCGAGAGCCTCTGTAGTGATTTCCAAAGGGGAAGAAAACACTGGTTTTCTTTCTCCTAAAAAGAACACTTCTCCACTGTAAGAAAGAAAGCAACTGAATTAAATCTTTCTCTGTGGGTGGGAGTCATATTTCTGAGCAATTTTAACCAAGAGCCTTAAAATCTGTCTCAAACTCTCTGAACCTCTTTGGCAGTCAAAGGAACCTGTTTGAATATGACTGGGTTGTAGCATGCCTTCATGAAATGTTGTTTATAATGAACACTTGAAGTTTAATTATTGGTGAAAACTGCCCCAATAATTCTGAGTGTCCATTTGAAGTCTAGATCATGATATGTATTATTTGATTCAATATTAACTGTCTGTATTGTTCAGTTTACTAGCGGTGATTGCTGTGGTAGAGGGGAGGTTTGGTCGAAAGTTTACCACTGAGAAAAACACTGACATGAAGAAACCAGTCATGTTGACCATGTTGAAAAGATAAAAAGTGTTCTGCTACTCCCTCAAGCTACTGCTCTCCCTTCACTGAAAGGTCTGGGAGATTGTAGATTATGGGAAATGACATAACTACAAAACACCATGAAATTCCACACAAGCTACATTTTCTGAAACAGGCCACTTGGGGTACTTTCACATATCACCACTAGAATAACCTAGAGCATTTACAAATCGACCATCCAATCAATCTGCTTAAGAGTAAAGTCTCTGGAGTGATATGAGTGGCAAGACTGGAGCTAGAATGAAATCTATATGGAAGGATTGATGGCCTGTCCAGCAGTTTTCACTTCTCATTCAAGAAAATCTACTTTGATATTGAGCCTCGTGTATGTGGCTTGTTTGGCTTTAAAACATGGACATTACACAAGTTCATTCTTTGTTCTAGACTGTCGTTGTTTAACAATGACAACAATATTAACAGTAATTGCTAAGCACATGCTATGCACTAAAACTTACTGAACTGTTAACTTTTTTCCCTCAAACCCATGACAATAGTCAGCATTATTATATTTTTGACTGGCAGGAAAATTTAGGCTTGACCTAGTTAAATAACTATATATAGTCATATAGCAATTTAACTTTAGCTGCTGGCTATTGAGTCTTCATTCTCTGGCAGTGTGCACAGTAGGACAGTCAATACAGGATCCTTTAGGAACTCATCCAGACCCCTGCCTTTAGCTGTGCTTAAACATATGGATGATGTCCCAGCCAAGTTAGTAATGAAGAGTGCTCTGCTAAGGACAAATGTCTCCACTTGCTTACAGATTTCTTGGTTTACTTTCAGATCACAACTCACATATATCTCCCCAAATCTGCTTTGTTTTCTGTGTCATCTCTGTCATCTTTGAATAAGTGACACTTTTTATTGTTTTTTTTCAAGATGGGTCCACAAAATGATTGCAATCCCATCTTCCCCACCTTCTAGAACATTCAGAGTGATTTCTAACCGTATCAATAATCTTTACTCTTTATCTTGTCTCGAATCTACTTCCTCACTTCTTCTCACTCATACTGGAAGTTATATCTTCTTCCATCAACATTTCTTTTATTTTTGATATTATGTGAATGAGTGTTCTTCCATGTTTGCTTGTATACCACATTCATGACTGGGGCCCTTGGAAACCAAAAGAAGACCATTATCAAATCCTCTGAGACTGGAGATACAGAGGGCTGTCAACTGCGATGAAGATATAGGGAACTGAACATGTGTCTTCTGGGAGAGTAGTTACTGCTTCTAACTGCTAAGCTAGTGCTCCAGTCAATATTATGATTTTTTTTTTTTTGCCACTAGCTTCATGTCTAAAAAGCCATTGTATGATATGGAAGTGGAGTGATTTGTCTAAATATATTCTAACTAAATTTTTTGTCACTGAAATATTTTCTATAAACTACATTTACCATGATCTTAAACCAATGCATAAGGACCTTCATGCCCTGGTTCCTTTTATTGGATAAAGTGTCTCCCCTCTCTCTTGAGCTGAACACAAGCTCACAAAATCAGTAGGAAGGCATCCTTAGCACAAGGACTGTTGCCTGGCACACAGATGATACTCAATAAATGGCTGTTGAATAGATTCATATGTTAATCAGTCAAAGATTCAATCAAAATTGATTATAACTTCATATTTAAGGTCTACAATTCGAAAAATGAGCTATATTTTAGTGTTGGGGCCAAATTGAATATTTGGCAGCCTATTAATTTCCAAAATTATTTGCAAGTTAGCAATTAAGCTATTATCACAGATATTCATATCATTGTTCAGATCCCACTGAGTTGGTCTCCTCAAACATTGACTGAAATTAATTTGAAGGCACATAGCTGCTTGGTAAAAGAAGTTATCTCTTTTTAATTATTTAAATAAAAGCTAAGCTTTTTGTGTGTTTTCGTTTGCTGTTATTGGTGTTTGCTGAAGCAGCTACACATTACGCCTGTTCTACAAATACAAAGTCAGAGTTGAAGGGGAAGATTTGGCAGTCGAGGAATAAGAGCCTTGGCCAACTTCTTGTTAGCAATTTGAACTATTGCATTGGCCGCCCCCACACACTGAAATTCCCAGGGTTGCTCTTAACAGGCCTCACAAATCTAATAGTAAAAGGATTTGCTGATGAGAAACATCTGCCTTGGGACCTTGTGAAGAATCCATGGAAAGCTGTACTTCCTTGCTGCAGCCTTATATAGACTTTCCTTACCAGGCTGTAATCTGGAGAACACCCTGTAAACATCTTTTCACAGCTCTGTCATGTTCTTTTCCCATACGCTCCTTCCATCTTAGTAGAACTAACTACACTGGGGTTTTGTCCAGGTAAAACTTTGGTTAAAGATAATCTCATGACCCGTCATTTCATCTTTACCTGAGAGCTTGAAATGCTAGAACTCTTTAGAAGTAAATATCGAGCATCCCAGAAGGGCTGGCTATTTAAACACGTAAGAAAGAATTTTTTCAGGAAATGGGGAGCAACAGCTTTGAATTTTCTGTCCTGTGTTTGTATTGTTCCAGCAATATGTACTGTCCAATCTAAGACCACACATGCTGGTGTTGAAGGAGGATCATTGAAGTTAACCAAAATAAATCCACTTAGCTCAACACAGGAACTTAAATTCCTTGATTAATGTTCAATACTAATATCAGATTAAAAGTTAGTATCTATGTTTTCTAAGTGAAATAGAGGATTTGATGAATGAAGAGTTATTAACAAGACAGGCAAATTATGTGGCAAAGAAGCCAGAGCTTTCCACCCACTGAAGAAGCCCCAGGATAACTATACATCTTGCAACAAGCTTTTTTTTTTTCTCTCTGGTGTGTGTATTCTACACCCCAGCTCTCTTAGTAGAAAAATCTAATTTACTGTGTGTTTAGGCATGTGATATTCATTGGAAAATTTAGAATGTAAGTGTAAACTTAACTACCCAGGAGGGATCTGAAATATGATTCAAATTTCAGAAGGCTTTCCTAGTCTTGAAGACCAAGAAAGCAGGAACTGTTTAGATGAATATATTTATAAAGGCAGAAAGGTCATGGTGTATTTTCATATCATAAAAATAGATTTTAACTTTTACAGTATTTTCATAACTATCTTAAAAAGTATTACTCGTTGTGTGAGCTGATGATGATTCCCACCTAATTTGGTAGCATCATTAAGTGGGGAAAAGAATCAAATTAAATTAAAAATGAAAATCAATCAACAAACTTTCAATATAACGCTTCTCATATGCTCCTTGTGTTTAAAGGCAGGGATAGTGGGATGGTGTTTGGTAAGACAGATAGTGTGAGTATTGTCCTGTATCAACTATACAGTATGAAAGTTTTTATACCTTAATCTTGATTATTTAAGGATACATTTAATGTATAATCATATATTTTCATAAGCATTTTATAGCCATTCACAATTTACAAAGCAATGGTTTGCAATGAATTTTGGAGAAGGTAAGATTTCCATTTGATAGCATATAAGAATCCAAAGTAATTTCAGAGACAAAACTTGGGTATTCTGTTTCCATGCTCTTGCCTAGTCTCAATGTGGGACTATTGCTCTATTCTGAGTGAGGAGTGCAGAGAGTTGACCCTGTGCAGACACAGCTCCCATTTTTAGCTTTGTTGTTCAGCATAGAAAATGAGGACCAATTCCATACCCTGTGATTCAGGATCCCAGTCCCTGAGTGGAATAAAGGCATGTGAAAACTAGTATGCCATTTGTAACCATTGCTTCCTTAGTATGGCACTCTCTACTACTTTTTTCCCAGGTCAGGGATTTGGATAATTACCTTGGTTCACTGTGGGTGGTATCTAAAGCCAAATTGTTTTCTTGAGAGAAGGACCACCTCATATTTTGCAGCTAATAGACTGGAATTTCTTGGGCTAGTAGATTTAGATTTGTAATTCACTGTATTGTGTAGAAAGTACTAGAATTAGCACCCATTTGCTGAGTAAAAGCCAACTTCGGCCTTCCAGCTTTGCAGTTAAGGAATAACAGAATTCAATTTGTGATATTTCTTGCACGGAAATTGTTTTTCATAACCTAAATACTGTTAACTTGTAAGCTTTACCTATGGACACTGACATTTATACTTTGTAAAACTCATCATGAGACCAAAACCTTTATCAGGGAATGGAATTGGCCACTGTGCTGTCCTTTGGTTGGTTCTCAGTCTGACAGCTTCTGTCTTACAAAGATTCAATGATAATTTGCTGAATGTATCCTCTCCCTCTCCCTCCCTCCTCCTCCCTCCCTCTGCCTCAGGTGTTGCCTGTCTTCCTCTATTATATTCCACATGTTTTTGTGAAAAGCTTTCTCACTTGTAGATTCAGCTATTTTACATAGCCAGCCTCCCTGGGATCTGCCTGTTCCTGCTCTTACTATTGTGATTATAGGTGTACACTGCTGCCCATGCTTAGCGTGCTGTTTCTGATGAGCCTACCTTGGCACTGCTGAACATGCACAGCATGCCGATGTTGGTGATCCTAACTCAGATCCCTGTGCTTGTGTAGCAGTCACTTCACCCACTGATCTATAACCTCACTCTCCCAACTTTTAACTTGTAAAATGAAACTTTCTGAACACATTCTTACCAAGCTTTGAAATTACTGTTCATCATCTCAACTCATCAAGTAATCGTGACAATTGGGAACAAATGAATACTAGAAAAATACACAGTGCTATATAAATACAAAGTATAAATACGAGCCTCGTATGATAGTATAAATGTGTTGGATTTCACTTTTCTACTTTTGCTTCATGACACTCTGATTATTACAGTTATAACAACTGGGATCCAGCACAGTCACTTCCTTGCTCCCCATCATCATCATCACCATCACCACCATCATCATCATCATCATCATCATGGTTCTCAGTTTTCTTATCTGTGTTTGACCTACTTATTTCTAAGCCATTTTAATATTTAAATATTTGATGTAAAGCCAAAGTTTCTTGAATTATATGAAAGACTGTGAACTGTACATTGAATTATATATTTAAATTTTATTTTATCTTTTGTTATGACTAAATCACTAGAAGATATATTGATAGTAAACAAAGAACTAAATATAGCAGTTCAACTGTACTTATCTTCATTCTGCATCAGTGAGTTTGGTGCTTCCTATACTTATGGTCCAGATATCCTTTTCAAGGGGCTATTATTCCACAATAATAATGGGAGTGCTATAGTGTGTGACAGTGAAGACTCACATCTCGGAGGCCACTTCTGGGGGAGATAACGTGTATCATTGTTGAGATGTGCAATACTTACTTATTTGTTTCTCAGCCAGATCAAGTGATCTCTTCTCTAAGTAGTCTATTAATAGTTGAAGTGAACATAGCCTCCCTTGTGTGAGTCTTCTTTTATCCTTCAATGATGTCTCTCGTACCTCATCAAGTGATTAACTGAGGCAATTGGTCTTGAGGTCTACTTTGTACTCTTCTTTTTGCCCTATAGGAAAAGACTCTGTCACATAGCAACACAAAATAATTTATAATGGTTCAATGATTGAAGGAAAAAATGAGGAATCTAGAATGAGATACATAGATGAGTGAAAAAGTGATCCTATTAGCTAGCTGAAGGTACACTTATAAGAGAGAGAGAGAGAGAGAGAGAGAGAGAGAGAGAGAGGCCAGACAAATGGTAAAGTCAATCAAAAGAAGGGCTCAAAGGCAACCAGTAATGATGACAGAAGAATTTGGTAGGACATATCTTAAAGTACACATCAAGCCTAGGTGATGGCAACAGGTGGGAGTTTAACATAAATCATCTTGGGTACAAGTAGGGTTCATCTGTGATGGCTTTAATCATGCTGGTTTACCCCTAGGCATCACAGTTATGGCCCATGACAAATAGCCTTCTGACTATGATACTGGTTATCAGTGGTTGAGGATAAGTACCTTTAGCTTCCTCAGACATTTTATTAATTTTACAATGTGGATAATGATAAAAGTGAGTACCCTGAAATATTGGGAAGGTTTAAGGCAACCACTTAAAGCAGTCAATGTCAGTGGTGGTGGCCTAAAGATCCTCACATAAAAAAATGTTATGCACTTGAAAAACTGGAAATTCTACAAGAATATGGACAAAGCAGTCCTGCTTAGACATCTTGCAGAAAAATGGAAATCACCTTTGGGCTCTATTCAAAGCATATAGTTACTGCATTAGATTTAGAGGAACAAATTGTATGTGTGTGTGTGTGTGTGAGAGAGAGAGAGAGAGAGAGAGAGAGAGAGAGAGAGAGAGAGAGAGAGAGAGAGAGAGGAAGAAGGAGGAGGAGGAGGAGGAAGAGGAGGAGGAGGAGGAGGAGGAGGAGGAGGAGGAGGAGGAGGAGGAGGAGGAGGAGGACTTTGCCCAGGTCCAGGTCCAGGTCCAAGTTTTGGGTTTTATAACTTAGTGAAGAGAGATAAATTATGTACATAAGGTGATATTTTTTCCATGAAAAACTGTATATGGTCAATTAAAATGTAGGCAGAGGTGGGGGAGGGAAAGGAAATGTGAGAATGTGCAGAGCCAGATTGAAGTCCCGGGCCCTGGTTCCTTTTTTGGCTGTAGATACATAGATCATTCTTGGCCTTCAGTTTCCCCTCAAGTAAGTGAGAAGGTTGGTTTTCAAGTCTTCAGGTCTTCCACTGGGCTTGTTTTGGTTCCCTACGGTTGCTATTGTCAGTTGTTATTATTGATGCTGGATGACCCAGAAGCTGAGAAATGTACGTGGGAGGAAAGCCCACATATGCCTGGTCTTGATGGACAGTCTGTCTGCAGCTTGGCCCAGCTAGAAAGCTAACAATGGACATGGTAACAATTTAACATAAACCAAAGTTTGTGAAACACAGGAGAAGGATTCACGAAAGAAGTTAAAATCCAGTCTAGGCAGGATAGCCTTAGTTGTCCCCTCCCCCATCCTGTATGAAGAAACAGACATAGCTCATCGAAATAACAAAAAACAAGCGAGAGATTTGGGGAGAAGAATGTGGGGGGGGGATAGGGGATGTACATTATGCAGCACAGTTCACCACACCACACATCAACTTCTGAATCTTTCCAGTTGCTCTCCTTAACTGCAGAAAGAGCAGACTCAGCAATGGAGCTACCACTGTGGCTGAATGGGGTGGTAAGTTTTGATACTGATTTTTTTTTTTTTTTAAAGAAAAGACATCAATCTAAGTGTGATTAAAACTTAGAGGAAATAACTGTTTTTGGAGAAGGAACTGTGTGCCAACCTCATAAGTCCTTCTGTTTCAGTGGTGTCTCTCTTGCAGTTGCTTGTCTGCTGATACCCTGATTATACAGCTGGCCACATGACCACGAGGACACATTTTTTCTTTCAGTGGGCTCTCACAAATGCTGCTACAAATGTGGCACTAAGAGAGCAAGTGGAAGGGCAAGTGCCTAATGCTCAAGCTGTATTGACATGGGTAATGTGAGGCATTCAAGTGCATAGGCAAAAAAATATAACACATATCAGCGAGTTATGTTTTTTCTTTTTTTAAAAAAATCTATCAAACATAAAGGTAAATTGAGAGGATAAAAGTATCCAGTCACGTCTGTTAACTTCAGATAGTGTCCTTGTGAACACAATGTCTGGCAAATATTGATAAAATTGAAAAGATCAGTCTAGATTTAGCTCAATTTGATAAACATTCCTTCAAATGCCAGTCTTGGTAAAAGAGGAAGCCTTGTAAAGGATGTAAAAATGACTTTTGCATTCTCACTTGTTATGACTGTTAATTATAAATGGCTCATATATGGTACAATTTAGATGGAGAAAAGCAAGCCTACATGTATCTGTGGCATAACAGTGTCAACTAACCTGGATCCCTGAGAGCTTCCAGAGACTGAGCTACCAACTCAAGAGCATAGCCAGGCTGGTCTGAGACCTTCCCCCGCCCTGGATACATATGTAGCAAAGGGCTGCCTTGTCTGGCCTCAGTGAGAGAGGATGCTCCTAATCCTGTAGAGATTTGGTATTTCAGGGTGAGGGGATGGATGGAGGTCACTCACTCAGAGGCACAGGGGAGAGGGGAGGGGAAAAGAACATGGTGAGGGGGGAGCCTTGGATGAGGGCAACATTTGGGATACAAATAAATAAAAGAAGTTTTTAAAAAGTTGCTTGTCTCTCTAGTCAATCACATTCTTTTAAAATAGAGCTGGAATCACACTGTGTGAACATGAAGTTGTTCCCTGTAATTCCAGAAAGTCTAGAAGATGTTTAGAAACTCCCAGTACCATAGAGAATTACACTTAGCATTAATAAAGTTACGCTAAAAAAACATGATTTTCCCATGTAGTGGCAAATTGTGTTAACTGTGGTTTTTACTGTGCAGTGATGCTAAGGTTAGGAGTCATAAAGTATTATTTTCCAATGTAATTTTTGAGGTCTTCTTCCTTTTTCTCCACTCTTTCACTTCCTTTCCTATTCCTTCCTTTCTTAGAAATACCACATTTTACTGTCTGTGGCACCCTTTGGCATGAGGACATTGTGACTGATCTAAGACAGAATCCTGGCAACCAGCAGGATTGGGACCACTGAAGAGATTGAAGCTGGTGTGAGCATCTCTCAGTTTTCCTTGCTTACATAGCTGGGATACAACATGCTAGTAACAGAGCAGGGATGTGGACACACTCTGTCCTCTGTCCAGGATGATGGACACTCTGTTCTCCAGGTGGGCTGCCTCTGAAGACTCTGAACTTTTATCTGGTTAGAACTTAAGATGAAACAAAAATTGCAGCAGCATTCCCAACCCATTCACATAAACTGGACTACCCAGTGTGCTTAGCTTGTTTATCCAGGGACTTATTTCACTTAGAGCATCTCTTTCTTCCTTTAAAATGAACACTGAGAATCTTTCTAATCCTTGCATAAATTGTTTTATTTGTATTTTTTTCTTTATAAGAAAAAACCAAATATAGCCAGCCTCAAACCATTTTTTTTTTTAATTAGAGTAAACAACCCAAATGTCCAATGTGATTGCAATAGCAGCTTTATGGAAACTGACTCCCACAGGACTGCTTAGTCCCGACTCCTGATTATTTTCTTGACTGGAATTCTGGACCAGGTGCTTGCCTTTTTTTTTTTTTTTTTTTTTTTTCTTCTCCTTGCTCCTGTTCACATTTTTCCATTCTGCAGAACTGCCAGAGCTTGGCTGTGCTATTTTGGTGTGGCTCGACCCCTCTGCTCGAGCAAGTGACTCCCGAGGGTAGAGAACAGCTTCTGAAAGTTTTGAAGAAGAAAATTTAATCAGCAGAGCAATCATTTCTGCTGTGATGGGGAGAAAAATGGAGGCCAGAGTGAACGACAAAACAGCTGTGGACCACCAAAAAAGTCAACTGGAATGGAAAGAGGCAGATCTTTAAGGGAAAAAAAAATCTCTTCCAAAGCCGAGCTTTCAAGGGAAAATGAATCAGAAAAGAGATCTGAAGTGGTAGAATTCACTGGCTAATAACTTTAAATAGTCCATTGAGTCTTCCGGAATTTTTTTTGTTCTACTTCAAGAATAATCTGCTTACATCGTTAAGACCTCAGCTAAGCTCGGTAACACAAATTACCAGATGTTGTATCCCCTAGTTTTTCCATCAAAAGACCAACCACCAAGCTTGTTGAAAGAGAAAGGTCATTGTCCCTCCCTGACTATAAAACTAATTTTTTGCGCCTCCTAACAAACGAAATAGGAATACCTTTCAGCTGTAGAAGGAACCTGTCTCCCTCCTTCCAAGTTCCCCTGTTTGGCTTTGTTATTTTCTAATAACGCACTCATGTGCAAGCTAATAATGTGAACAGAGGCAAAATGAAGAGACTTTAGAAAAAAGAGGAAAAAAGGAGAGGGAATTAGGGCAATTGAGGTCGCTCTGTTTCATTTTTGCTGGCAGGATTTTAGTTCTAGTTTTTACCTTATCGCTTATTACACAATTTATGATAAAATGAGATGTGATTCCATTCTTATTGTTTGGCTATAGTCTATTGAGCATGCATATATATAATTCATTTCAGATTTAAACACTATCTTAATTATAAACTGAACAAAATGGACAACCTATCGGGTTCTCTAAATTGCATTCTAACAAATAGTTTCATTTTTATCACATTTCTACTGATGACATATTGGGTATAATAACATTCATGGACTACTCCCTTTTTATGCAGTGTCTTAATTGTGCTAAAGTATTTCCCAAGAGATGACTGACAGTTTGTCCTGACTTGTGAGTCCAAGAATTTTAACTACTCTCCATACCTCGCAGTTGCATCATGTTGTACATAAATAATATTTCAGGAAATTCCCGAGTCACCTATGAATGACAGCCATTCATAACCAAAACAGAAGTGTTTTGTATAGAACTATTCTCTTTACTACCTAACCTGACTGTATTTAGGATGTCTGCGGACACACACTTTAACAAAAACCACATAACCACTTCAAAATACGGAAAGGAATTCTGGAGTTGTGATAAAAATGAATACATCTCTTTATCAAATAGGTAAAACATAATTGCAAAGAGAATGCCTGCTTTTCAAAATTTAGCAGGTTTACTTTCCAGTTTATAGTGACTCTATAAAGCATAAAACTTGCTTTTAGAGGAAAGTTATTAACATAACTGAAGAGCTTTATAAAAGTCCTCCATGCATCATATTTAGTGTAATCTTTCAAATAAGTGTGAGTTAATAACAGGTACAAAGTCCAGGATGTACCTCTGTATATTCTTCAAAACATGACTTTATATTGACACCATATTTTCAAATCTAAAATGAATATAATCATGTTGAGAAAAATCTTATTTAGACTTGTAGATACACAACTGATTTTGCATATTTTAATATGTTAGCATTTGTTGAAGAATTTTTAAATTAAAGTTACTTAGATATTATTGTACATGCCAAGTAAACAGCTTAAAGGGCCAGGAAGGAAAAACTAAATAATTACCACTGTATGTCATTTGTTTATTAATGTGTTGAATTTACCAAACTATCTTATTTACTTAATGGATACTGTCCTATAGTTGTGTTTCGTATGGAGAGCAAGGGTCTGCATACATACATACACTTCAGAATTTCTTCTATTTCATCATTAGGGAGTTCTCTCGCCTAAAATGTAAATGTGTCCATGTAGTCTTAGAATAAAGGCTGCTGTTTTTATATTTTTTGCAACCAATCCGTCTAATAAAGCATTGTCTTGCTGGACCAGGAGCCACTGTTGTCGGCTGGTATAATCTCACAGCTACCTTCATAAACAGAAATTCAGTTCATTTCTATCTTTTTTACTTGAAGCAGAGGATTGTCCAACACACACACACACACACACACACACACACACACACACACACGCATGCATAAGTGCATACACACAAGCACACAAATACCATTTTTCGTCATTTTTTTCAATTTAAATGATTTGCTATCACAGTTACTCCATCTTTTATCTCTAAAATAGTTTCAACCCTGTTAATGTGTGCATGTACTTCTTTCTTATCAGCCTCTCGGCAGCATTTGTGATTCATAGCAGCCATCAAAGTGATAATAAACTCATTCACAATACTAACAAACACGGGGCTTCCAGTTATTTACGAGGCAAATTCACCGCAAGGCTGGGCTGTGGAACAGGGGAGAATCAAGATGGTGTTGATTGATAAATTGACAGGTTAATTTACAAGTGGATAATAGGAGTTAGACCCAGAGGGAAAGAAGGAAGATCTGGGTTCTAGCTTGCTTGCACTGCCATCTGTCTTATGCCCAGAAATCTGCAGGACACTGCCTGGCAGGCTCCACTGCATCCACACTCTTCATAACTCAAAGACAAAGGCCTCCCTTTACTGCTGTTTGATGGGTCTGTTGTCTTGCTTCTTCACAGGGTTGACCTTCAGTATGTCACAAACAATCTCCTGTCTCAGTACTTTTTATAAGTGCCACTTAGAACATGATTTAGAGTAAGTTACATTGTCAGTTCCACAAACTAAACAATGAATAAAATTCTTTTTCAAGACTATTTCACACACACACACACAAAATCATTGCCATTTGATTATTGACAGTTGAGATGTATTCTTTTAAGTTTCTGAGGTCTGTGGTACATATTTGCTTTAGGAAATTCATTAACATCACCCTGAAGACACACCCCTTTCTCTCTCTCTCTCTCTCTCTCTCTCTCTCTCTCTCTCTCTCTCCCTCTCTCTCCCTCTCTCTCTTTCCTTCCTTTTTATTTATTTATTTTTTGATTTTTAGTATTCTGCTGCTAGATGCCCTGCTGTATCCAAGGCAGCACAGAACAAATGTTTCAGCTCTAGAATACACACTTGCATCGGTTGCCCTCTTGTTCTTTACCTTTGAAAATATGAATATGTTCTGAATTAAGAATAAGTTGGCAAAAATACTTTTAAAAATAGAGAAGTATATTGTTTTGTTTTCTTCGTCAAAGATACATTTAATTTCACAAGTCAACCAGTTTTATAAGAACACTATCTTAATGTCAAGTGTGCGTGTGTGTGTGTGTACATATATATGATTTTTTTTTTTGATGCAATGGAAATGTTGTGGGGGTGAGTTGTTAAATCGTGCCTCTTCATTGGACCAATGACAGTGTTAGGAATACTGTAGCTATTGCTACTTCAGAAAGCGCTAGCTAGTCTTTGGTCTTTTAACATTAGCTGCTTGGAGACTGTTAAAAGGACTGGCCCTGCCGGGTGCCTCCTGGTCACAGGCTGTGCTTCTCACTTGCCAGCACCTCTAATAACAGGGACTGAAATCCTCAGGTCCTAACTGAAATCTTCCCCAACCTCCAGGTCCAGGCTACATTGTAGACAAATCGTGTGTTTCAAAACCTGAAAACTTGATAGATCTGAACCAAATGGGAGTTTAGTATATTTTCAAAAGAATTTGAAAGGGTACAAAAGCAAGAAAGTCTGTCTGGCTTCTGTAACTTGTTGCAGAACCACAATACTAATGCTATCTTCCAACATACTATCTCTCACAAATCAGGTATTAAACTACTAAAATTATCTGGAGTTAAATAACATGAAAAGTTCTTGGAAAAAATTAGTTAAAAAATGAATGTCTGTAGAGCAAAACCAAATAACTTTGCATGCATGGAATTTTATGGTGTCACAAGGTTAAAAATGTCCCCTTAAAGGGTAAATATCCTTTGAAAAGAAAATTCGTTTATGTGTGAAAGGAATGCTGAACGGCTTTTTCTGCTTTGTTTAAACACAGACAATTATCTTTGTACTTTTTAAAAAATTTTGGCAAGTTGTATGTTTTTGAAAATAAAGTATAAAAAGATTACAATATGTTTAAAATTACTAACATTTCTTGATGCGATGGCTATTTTATTAAAAGGATACCTTTGACTAAGAAAAGTGAACCAGTGGTTTTCCAACTTTATAATCTATGCAGTCAAATAGAATTCTTTCTTCAGCTTGTAAAACAGCACATTTCCACGTCTGAGGGTTTTTAAACTTTTATTTATATATTATCTTTCTAGTTTAAGGCTTAGCGGCTGGCAAAAGGTTGTGCAAAATAGAAAAATAATTGGCAGATAGTTTATAGATATGTATGCTTTTATGGCATATTTCTATAGGGAATCTAACAGAACAGGAATGGGTTGAAAATTCACTTGAATATTAATCTTTGCTCTACAAATTCCAATGCTTAAAAACTATTAGCATTACAGAAGCATAATTTATAGCACATTTTACTTTCTCAACTTAAAATACATAAGCTAAATTCTTAGAGATTAATCTTTCTTTACCGGTTTTCAAAGCCTCCGATTTCCCTGAAATATGGCAGGACTTATTTTAATCAGAAGCACATTGATAAAAAGGCAATAAAGGCTCGATACAAGGATGGACAGGCACAGACCATATGATGTGTTTATAATTTTAAATTCTTTTTAATAAAGCATTCTTATCCTCTACGCAAGCTAAGAAGAGGCTCTTGGTTTTTTCTCTCTGCGGGTACTAAAAGTAATTCTGAAGGAAAAAAAAAAGAAAAGAAGAAAGAAAAAAAAGAAAAGAAAAAGCAACAAAAGAGATATCAGATCTAATATCCCACCCAATTTCTGAGTTAAGCCAGTGGCAGGTATGCTTCGAAGCAAGACTATTTAGACACATTGATTTTTGTTGTCACTTTTCTCCCTATTTCATATGTCACATCAAGGCTTGGAAATTAGATGAATGTGAGAAGGGTCCGCTGATGGCTGTTCCTCAGGAGGAATTTTCAAAGTCAGTCTAGCTTTGGTTGATAAAAGTGGTCCTGCACACAGCTCTCCTCTGCCCACGGGGAAGTTTAGGCAAACTCAACTTCATCACTTTACTGGGATTCTGGGTTGTCAAAGAGACAGCTACAAACTAAAATCTGGGACATATTAAAAGTAAGGAATTAAGAACTGAAGGAAAAGTACGAAAACAAAACCCACCAAACAAAAGACAGATACAAAACCCAAGCTCCAATAGCCTCCTCCGCCCCACCCCCCACATGCTTCAAAGTTCTTTTAAATGAATATCAAGTCTAATTTCGGTAAAGAAATTTTAAACAAATTTTTATAGAGGAAGTGATGTAGGCAGCATTGTTTTCAATCATATACTTCTAGGATAACATGTCTGCATCCAGTCTTTGTGTCTTGAAGAGTTCTAGTAATAAATAGGAATTAATGCTCAAGACCCGAGTAGCTATTATATTTCTTTTGTCTCAAAGATTCTTTCCATGTTGTGTTTATCTGTCCTTGTAAAATATCATTTTTTTCCACATCGTAAAGTGTTCTATGATTTAATTGGTGACATAGACACTGACTGCTGGAGGAGTCTAAATTATATTTGATGGAAATAAAACTGACTTTATCGCATGTCAAATAGAAAATATCACCGTGGTCCTGGAGTCTGAATAAGGAGACATTTTGTACAGAGGAATTTCAGAACAGAAATAAAGAACTTTTTTTAAAAAGGAGAGAAAGAAAAATATTACTGTTTAGACATTTGGTCTGTACAAGAAAAATGTAACGATAACGTTACATAGTTAGAAATAATCAGTATTGCAGATACACAGTAAGACTATTCAAACTGAAAATATTTATGAACAATGAACATAAACTGGTTTATTCCCATCCACTACAGATAAGGAGGCCATAAGTGGAGTGGGAGGAGGAAGTGGGTTCGGACTAGGGAGTTTGGGCTTTTGCCTGTTTCTGAAACAGGCCGAGGTCAAGGCTCCACAGCCCTGCAGCAGGCTGCAGTACCCTCTTTTAGGAAACCTTGCAGGCACTCTGGATGAGCATGCGGGGCGTGGCGTCCACGCCCTTGGTGACACGGAGATTTCCTCTACAGAGCAGATACAATTCCTTCTCTGCCTGGGGACTCTCCAGAGCCTTTAGGAAATTTTATTTGCACCCACAGGGAGAGAAGGCTTGCTAAGCTGTAATTTCCTATGATTTGAAATATGGCATCTGCAGGCCTCCCGTGTGGGATCATTCAGGAAAAACAACAACAAAGGGGTTTATCTTTTAAACTTGGCTGAATACCCAGTGATTTTTTAACTCAAATTCCTCGTCACAGCCTATTTTTTTTCTATAAAAATATGTCTAAGTAATTTTGTGGACAATTTTGGGCAGTGGTGTATTACATGATGGTAATTGTTTATTCACATGTTATTTTTGGCCTAAATCAATTGCTTCTCTTAGTGATGTTATTTCAAATATTGATTTCAATGAATTACAATAGGAAAATGTTAATCATTAATTTAAAAATAAGCACTTGTGAAAACCGGAATAAAGGTTAAAATTATAAATCAGAAAGTAAATTTAAAAAATGAATATTCTTTAAAATACAGATTAATTTTCTCAGCCTGTGAGGTCTCACAGTCCTCTGGTTGCCCCAGAGCCAAGACTCAAGCTCCCTGGCCTTAAGACTGACTTGGGTGGCACGCCAGCATGTTGATAACAACGTTTAACGCTGTACAATTACAGGGTTACCGAGAATACAGAAAGTCAGCTAGCCACCAAGCCTCAGTTTTCATGTCACAAAAATGGGAACAATTGCTCTGTCTTCTCTGTTTAAGCACTGAAAGCATTTCAATATTTAGGTGAACACTAAGGAAGAAAAATAGAAGGGGAGATCAGAGCTGCAGTGTTGATGATAACTTTCCATTTTTTGACATCAATACAGAAGAGAAGAAAAAATAAAAGCTGGACACAGGTGCAGTGACTATTTCTGGATAGATCTGTAAAAAGCTGTAGGTTAATTGCTAATTATGGCCTATGGTATATGGAGAACACACACACACACATACACACAGTTTTCCACAGCAAACTTTCACACATACAAATGTTGTTAATTCCATTAAGTAGGACTGTAGTTTGGAGACAGAAGTTTTAATCTTCTACGAAAAATTAAAATCTGTATTTTCACTCTGAATCTGTTAATTCCAGTGACAATGGTTTGTGTGGCTATATGCATTTGCTAAATGAGGTGTGTGTGTGTGTGTGTTTGCATGTGTATGTTTCTCTGTGTGTGTGTTGTGTGTGTGTGTTTGTGTGTGAATGTCTGTGTATGTCTGTGTATGACTGTGTATGTGTGTGTATGTGTGTGTTTGTGTGTATGTATATGTATTTGTGTGTGTGGGTAGGTGGGTGTGCCTGTGTATATGTGTGTATTTGTGTGTATCTGCTGGGATTGAGAGGTGCAAGCATGCTTCTTGGGCAAATTAGTTAGAAATGAGAAGAAAAATAATGAGACAAAATCATTTTCATATAACTTTTTAAAAAACTTGGTGTGAAAAGATCTGAGTGGATGGTTTTCAGCTGACATTCATTCTAAAGCCAAGAAAAAAGCCAGGTTCAAAACTAAGTGTTTTAGTTAGGAGAGATGACAGAGGTTCTGGTTAGTCAACAAAATGATGGACTGGGTATTAGGACTGTCTTGTACCTCACTGGTACAATTAGGAATAATTATGCTCTAATTGTATTTTGAGAGAAAAGTTTTATTCTAACAGGAAGGGTGAAGCTAGGTGATGAGAGAGAGAAAGAGAGAGAAAGAGAGGGGGGCATGGAGGCAGATGTTCACATGTCTCCACCAGTCAAAGATAGTTGATATATCTAGGTTGGGTATTGGGTTACACTTCTGATTGAGCATTACCAAACTTATAAAGCCTTTGATTAACATTTTAAAAAATGTATAAAAGCAAAAAGGAAAAGGGGGCATGGGATAGGGGTTTTCTAGGGAGGGGAAATGGGGAAAGGGAATGGCATCTGAAATGTAAATAAAATATAAAGAAAACAAAAAAAACTTGGTGTATTGACCTGAATTTGTTCTTAAACAACATGGTCAAAATACCTAGGAAATAGTAGCTCAAACACAACTAGAAGATGGACACATTTGTGCCACTGTGTTGGAAACAGGCTGGCCCTTGGTACAGGAAAGAAATGGATTTCACTAAAATCTCAGCAAATTTCAGTCATTACTCATTGGTTTTATTTATGGTGCCTCTCTGTAGCTCTGTTTAGTGACGGAGATACTTAAGATGCAGATGATGATAATGGCAGTGACAGTTAAGGTGATTGCAACTGTGCAGCAATTGCTGATCTGTCCTAAAAAGGCTGGCATTTCATAAATGAGGACAAAGAAGTAGTGAATCCGACGAGATGCCCAGTCACTGATGGAAGTGATGGTGAAATTTCATCCCAGGGGTTTGGGCTAGAGAAAGTTGTGTGACCAGTATACTATACTATTCTTTCTCCCTCTCCCTCTCCCTCTCCCTCTCCCTCTCCCTCTCCCTCTCCCTCTCCCTCTCCCTCTCCCTCTCCCTCTCCCTCTCCCTCTCCCTCTCCCTCTCCCTCTCCCTCTCCCTCTCCCTCTCCCTCTCCCTCTCCCTCTCCCTCTCCCTCTCCCTCTCCCTCTCCCTCTCCCTCTCCCTCTCCCTCTCCCTCTCCCTCTCCCTCTCCCTCTCCCTCTCCCTCTCCCTCTCCCTCTCCCTCTCCCTCTCCCTCTCTTCCTCTATCTCTCCCTCTCCCTCTCCCTCTCCCTCTCTTCCTCTATCTCTCCCTCTCCCTCTCCCTCTCCCTCTCCCTCTCCCTCTCCCTCTCCCTCTCCCTCTCCCTCTCCCTCTCCCTCTCCCTCTCCCTCTCCCTCTCCCTCTCCCTCTCCCTCTCCCTCTCCCTCTCCCTCTCCCTCTCCCTCTCCCTCTCCCTCTCCCTCTCCCTCTCCCTCTCCCTCTCCCTCTATCTCTCCCTCTCCCTCTCTTCCTCTCCCTCTCCCTCTCCCTCTCCCTCTCCCTCTCCCTCTCCCTCTCCCTCTCCCTCTCCCTCTCCCTCTCCCTCTCCCTCTCCCTCTCCCTCTCCCTCTCCCTCTCCCTCTCCCTCTCCCTCTCCCTCTCCCTCTCCCTCTCCCTCTCCCTCTCCCTCTCCCTCTCCCTCTCCCTCTCCCTCTCCCTCTCCCTCTCCCTCTCCCTCTCCCTCTCCCTCTCCCTCTCCCTCTCCCTCTCCCTCTCCCTCTCCCTCTCCCTCTATCTCTCCCTCTCTTCCTCTATCTCTCCCTCTCCCTCTCCCTCTCCCTCTCCCTCTCCCTCTCCCTCTCCCTCTCCCTCTCCCTCTCCCTCTCCCTCTCCCTCTCCCTCTCCCTCTCCCTCTCCCTCTCCCTCTCCCTCTCCCTCTCCCTCTCCCTCTCCCTCTCCCTCTCCCTCTCCCTCTCCCTCTCCCTCTCTTCCTCTATCTCTCCCTCTCCCTCTCCTCCCTCTCCCTCTCCCTCTCCCTCTCCCTCTCCCTCTCCCTCTCCCTCTCCCTCTCCCTCTCCCTCTCTTCCTCTCCCTCTCCCTCTCCCTCTCCCTCTCCCTCTCCCTCTCCCTCTCTTCCTCTCCCTCTCCCTCTCCCTCTCCCTCTCCCTCTCCCTCTCCCTCTCCCTCTCCCTCTCCCTCTCCCTCTCCCTCTCCCTCTCCCTCACTTCCTCTATCTCTCCATCTTCCTCATTTCCTCTATCTCTTTTTAATTCCCACTTACTCCCTCCCCCCAACCTCCCTCACTCTGAGAAGCAATGGTGAATTATGGTAAAAGACCATCAGAAAGAATGGTGCCTTTAGTAGACTACCTGGAATTCTCTGTTCTGAACTGACACATACTTAGCTCACATAGCTGATATCAGACTGGCTCACCTGACGTCCTCTCCTCATTTGGTATCCCATATCTATTCAACAGCATTGACTCATAGTCTTTGACAGGGTGTACACCCCATGGCCTGGTTCACAGTAAGGTCAGAGCAGGAAATAATACCTGTTTCTTCAACCATGTGTTTTTTGGCCAGTAAGAGTTCAGAAGTGCAACATATTTCATTAGAGAGTGATCAGAAATTCATGATCATGTTCTGTGACCATTTGCTTTATATATTCTTTTCCCAAAGAGCACTTGATAAATTATAGTGTTTGCTTGGGGGACTTTGATTTTTTAATCTCTTTATCTATAGAAAGAAGTGATATCAATGAAGAAATATTTAAACAAGCAAATATCCATAGAAACTTTTCAAGAAATCAGTTACACTTTCTAAGAAATAGGTTAATGAATGGGTAAAAAGTCAAATGATAAGTTATATCTTGTAGTTATAGTAAAAAAAAATCCATGATAAAAATTTACCTCACAGGTACAACCATAATTGACACGAATATTTTTTAATTAATTGATATCTAATTAGACTTCCACCTACATATATATGTGTACATATGTATCTATGTATTTGCATGCACACGTACATGTGTGTGTGCATGTGTGTATATGTGTGTACAGTCATTATTCAGGCTAATTTAGAGTCATATAACACTACTCTTAAACTAGGTTTTTATTTCATCACAGTTTTAATTGCTGCTCATCTCATTATGCATTCTCTCAATTGTTTTTGAATAATCTCCCAGAGATGTCACTTTGTTTATGTATACAGGTCTCCCATAAGTAAGAGTTTATACTGTTTCTTTAGATGTCTATTTACACGTACCACCATGATCCATGGAATTTTGCATGAAGTCCCATATGTAATTAAGTTCCTGGACTGTTATGTGGAAATTATTTCTCTTTCTCCTCAAATCCAAGTGTACCTTCAATGTGGAACATGCATTTCCTTAACAAAATCATATCAACAATTTCAAGCTTGGTCTGCCAAATTCTTCCTCAGCTGGTTACTGCCACTTTGATGTCAAGAACTATGTTTCAATCCCCCACAGCCCCACCCAGATTTCATGGAACTTGAGAAGACAAAGAATGTTAGAGTGGGGAGAAACCATTTGTTTAGGTGAATAGCACTCTGACTCTGACCCCTCCTCTGCTCTCTGCCATTAGTTTAGAAGTCTTATTTCCAAATGTCCTCACTTCACAGTCTCAGCAGGACATCTCCCTACACAGTGCCAGTAGCTTGGCTCCATCCCATTAATGTTATTCAATCCTATTGGGAATCCAGTTTTAAGTCCTGGGATGGGAGAGCTTTGGGTTGTTTTATTTTCAGTTAACTAAGTTAAGACTCACTGGTCCTATTCTCCTCCTCTTTTTTCTAGGAAGTTGGTTCCTACCCCATGGTCCCTTTCAATGGTTTCTTAGTCCACTGAGATTTACAGCACTATGTCTCACCATGTCAAGTTCAATTTCTTCAGTCTTTTTACCTGTTAATCATATTTTATTTGGAAGTTTCTATATTGAGATAATAGTTTGAAAGGATTACTTCAACACTAGCCGAATGAAGATGAAGTTGACTTGAAGTTAGTCCCATCACAGAAATTTCACATAGGACAACTGGGTCACACACAGAATTAAGATAGGATGACTGGTGAGAACAGTTTTTGGAACACAGAATGTATTCCTTCAGACTGCTTGCATCTGCCTGAATGACAGCTAAGAAGTACAAAGTGGAAACATTCATATTGAGCTAATGAAGAACATTTTAAGAAAACTTTGGAATGCTACAATGGCTGTCTTTCACAGGGATAAGTATAACCTGTTAAGTTCATTTAATACTTTGTTCCAGCACAGATCTTCAAGGGATACCCCATGGTACATCATTTCCTCTTTGGTATCTTTTCCTTTTAGCATAGACACTGACAACATGTAAATGTGCTCCAGGTGCTATGTGTTCATTTACATGGTCTCAGGGGTCACAGACCTTTCAGTTAAGCGGCTGTGTTTTGAACAGCAGCTTGGTGTTCTGCTCCCTAGAACCATGAGTATGTGTCTATTGGAATGCATACAACACTAGATGTGTGTCCTGATAATACTTGCATGAGACAGTTTCAGTCCTTGTATGTCATTGAATTCAGAGTGACAAATATTACTTTAGGGCTCAAAGCCAAAGTTCAGCCAGACTCTCAGCCACATTCTCAGTTCTAGAAAAACAAGCTGATGTGAGGCATCTCAATCCATTCCTGCTCAGCCTCTGTGTTGGCCTGTCCTTTTTCCCTTTGTCAACCCCAGAGGAATAGGGAAAAGACTGTATAGTTCTGTAGCTAACTGTTTTAAAACTGCCTGATCTTTTGTAACCTTCTAATTTTGGTGGTGGTGGGGGGGGATTGTTAGGGTCACAGGGATTAAGAAGCATTGTCAAGGAGAAATAGCAAATAATGCCAAGTGTCCTGATGTTTAGCATTCCTTTCTTTATACAAACACCCAGTGAAAACATGAAATTCAGTAGTAAAGACAGAGACCATTTCCTCAGGATTCAATGCAGAGATAATCTTGTATTTCGAGGTCTGTGTAGGCATAGAGATGTCTACAGCAGAGGGTTTTATTCATAGACTTAAATTTTACTGTTTATTTCTCTTGGCATTTTAGAACAGATTTTATTGAAAAATCTCTGAGATCTGAAGCAGAAACTTCTGCTAGATTCTGAGTAGTGTCACTAGTGCTTGCTTAGGAGCCTTCTATTGATGCTAGTTTGGTAAAGATTTAAAGCAAGTGAATTAAAAATATATGGTGTGTGTGTGTGTATGTGTGTGTGTGTGTGTGTGTGTGTGTTCATGTCTGCTAATATGTGTGAAGGCCAGAGCTCAAACTTCTATGTCCTTTTTCAGTAACTACCCACCTTGTATTTAGAGACATGATCTCTCACTGAGACCCTAGAGTCTGATCAATGAAGCCAGGCTGGTTGGCCAAGGAGTCTATTTGCTTTCCTTCCTCTTCATAGCCCTAGGACTGAAAGTGCATGGTTCCACAACTAAGCATTTATTATTATTATTATTTAGCATCTGGGGATTAAATGCAGGTCCACAGACTTTCATATTAAACATGTCATTTCCTGAGTCATCAATGTGATGATTTAATGGCGCTCATGAACAGAGGTTCCTTAGCTCAATGCTCCTTCTATTTTGAAAAAAAATGATTGGGAGTGTTCAAGACTTTTGGCATTGTCCTTCTCAGTACTCTCTCTCTCTCTCTCTCTCTCTGCAATGTGATATTTAATAATGGCAGGCAGTAGAAGGTGGGTGTCAGGCAGTCTCCTGTCCCTGGCTGCCTGAGATGGCCGTGGGAGGTAGAAATTGGTAGACCATTTTTGATCGTTCTATTCAAAGCTAGTTGTAATTTTCTCAGGTTTCATATGGGCAGGAAAAAACATGTCCAAGAGAGAGAAAGACATACACAATCGAAATATTGAATCAGGAAAATATTGCACGTGGACTAGCTCTGGGGCAACAAATTTGAGATTGCAAGGGAAAATTGATGAGCGGAGAAGGAATGGAGGGCAACTGTCTGACAGTAGCATGTGCTTTTTCTTGAGCTGAAGCACAAGGGGAGGTTTAGCAACTGTTTGCTGTGGCAGAAAATCATCTCTGATTATTTGCGGGCAGGGGATTGGAGTCAGGCAGATACAGGCAATCTCAGAGGAGAATCCTGACCCGAGTCGTGGAAAGCTGTGTTTGCCTGATGAACCTATTATAACTTCCTACACCTCCACTGCAAGGTAAGAGTTTTCTAAATCAAGAAAACAAAAGTAAAAATAAGAACTAACTTCTGGCAAGTTTGAGGGCATTCATGCTTTGTGGACTTGCAAGATCTGTTTTTATTTTTATTTTTTATTTTAAAATGTATACCTATTGCTATAGGTAACTAATTTAATCCTCTCTCATTGTTGTATTCCAGAACAATCTAGGAGTCTGTAGCTGCCAGTTCAAAGGTGTCATATTAAAGGGACTTTGGTGTTTGGTATGAAACTCTGTATACCGCCTTCAGTGCCATTGACTATGTGGCATATCCTCTCCTGCCATTACATAATGTGTGGTCTCAAGCATGTCTCTCTTTTGTTCTTTTCTTTTAGAGTAATTATCAGAGATCAGATATAGTTATATTAGTTCATGGAGTTTGCAGGACTACAGAAAGACATTGGCTGGTATAGCATATGTGCCTATATGAACCTCTTTGGAAAGGTAGCTGTGGTTACAATAGTCTGTGCTCCCTAATTTGTCTCTGTTGCCATAGTTTTCTGGTGATAACTGCTATTTCCAACTTTAAAATTTGACATTATTAATGCCTGTTTTCCCGGAGATACTTTTTGTCTGTCTGTCTGTCTGTCTGTCTGTTTGTTTGTTTGTTACCAGAGACACCAAGTAAAGTACAAGCCAGAGTATCTTGGATGAGGTACAAGTTCTTGTCCCACATCTTCTCTGATGGTTCCCTATTAGATGAACAGACACATCCTGGAAAGCAATGAGCTAGAGTCTCCTATAAGCTCACTTACTGCTGGGAGCCTGGGTGTCTATGGCACATTTTAGACCTCATGTGATAGAAAAATAGAAAAACATCTAAAGTCCTAAATCCTAGGTTAAAATCCTGTTTCACAACAATAAGACACAACTACTCTCTATTAAATCAGTGGTCCTCAATTTATGGTTGTGATGACCCCCCAACCATAAAATTATTTTGTCACTACTTTGTAACTGTAATTTTGCTACTGTTTGGAATGCTAATGTGGATGCCTGTGTTTTCTCATAGTCTTAGTTGAACCCCATAAAAGGGTCTTTTGACACCCAAAGTTTTTGACAACCCACAGGTTGAAAAACACTATATTAAATTGTAAGATCATCCACACAAAATCAAGTTTTCTTCTTTTAATGCTACTTTTAGCTTAATTTCTGAGAACAGTAAGTATGCTATTTTGGTTGTGTTCTAACATAATGTGTTAGCAAATTAGCTCTGCCTAGATTTCCTTTATAAAGCATCTTTGCCCTATCAGTATGGCCCCATAATTCTGTTTCTTATATATAGGTTATGTCCCTCTGAACTATGAGAGCTGCCTACCACCTGGACTGTATTCTTGCAGTTTCATGTCTACAGCGTTACTCTCCCCATAGCTGAAGGGAAATATTGACAATGGAATATTTGGAAGCCACTATTTGGTGTCCACAGGCAGAAAGACTTTGAACACTTCCTCATTGCATTTACCAAGGGCTAAACCCCTATGGTGCCTGTAGTTTCACTCCAGTATTGTTTCTGATAATCATATTTCTAACTTCTCCTGCACAGACTTGCTTCTTTATTTGTGCTGATAATTGAATGTCTCAATTGTCTCAATAGTCCAGCTGTTTGCCTTCAGAACTTAGCTTTGGGGTTCCCTTGGACTGGATGAAACCTCTCCAAAAATGGTTGACTTTGTTGTCTCTCAACTGTCCTGTCTGATTGAACACTCCATCTTGAAGTTATTTTTATATCCCTGGTTTGTCACATTTTCAGTTGTGTGTTAATATATAAAATCTTAAGGAAACTATTATTCACTGAAGAAAGCATGTTGGTAATCAAAAAAATCTTCTTTTTGGAATTATTTTATAGATGCCATTTATGAAGTGATCAAACTATGGAGAATTTTTTTCCTACATAAACTTCTGAGGAGATTAAAGTGGACATGATAAATAATTACTTTATGGGACAGGATAAAATAAATTAGGCAGAGTATAAAAATTATAAGTAATTGCTACTTGAGTATGAGTGATTATTTTAAATATATTCTAGTACAAAAGAGTCATCTGTATCATATGCAAATATGTGTGTCCAAGAGTCACCAATCCATCTGTCTGTCCACTAGCTTCCATTTGCTTTATCTTGCTAATTTTAAAAGTCAAACGTTATATTAGAGTATAATGGTACTTTATATGATTTAAGATAATGGATTCAATAAAGCAGCTTTACATAATAAAATATGAAAACAATGACTCTTCCACAACATTATTGAACTGAGTTAAGAAGCAAAATCTATGGTTCAAGGAAACATACATGATCATTAACACCAGGAGTTTGTCATGAACAATATAACAAACATGAGCCACAGAAATCAGGCAGCCAAATAAACACAGCAACAGATAATTTAAGCATATAATTCACATTACATGATACAGCAATATCTATTAGATTTCTATGCATTTGAGCTTACTAACAAGAATAAACATAGAACAAAAGTCATTACACTCTGGTCCTCCTAACTAGAGTTAGTAAAGTAAAGAAGTAGAAAAAAATAAGTTCATAGGCTTCTGGTGGATCTATAAATTGGCCCTGCCACTTTTATAAATAATATAACCATAGTTGAAATTAGAAATTCCCATAAACCTCAATTCAGTGCTTCAATTATACTGAAACACTTGCATTTTTGCCCAATGAATTTTGCAAAGAAACTCTCGAAAGTAAATAAAATCTATGTCTAGCAGATTAAATGTACTCTGGCAATAAGAATGGATAATACACAGTAGCCACGAGTAACCCTTTGAATATGCATTAAAAATCAACTATGACATCGAAGATACATAATTATGTGCAATGATTATGACTTCTACCACACAGAAATGAACATGTAATCAAGCAGCAAATGTACTTTATATATATATATATATATATATATATATATATATATATATATATATATGGATAAGTGACCTACCTGGGAATTATAAAAACGAAGTACAATATAACAGATAACATCTTAAGTAGGAGAGAAAAAGTTCAAGTGATTGTAAGAATAATAGAAAACATTTCAGCTTTAATTATACTGCTGTATAATTTAATAGAAATACCTTATGATCCAGGAATCCACTCAACCTTGAACCAGTAAACTAACTCAAGGAAATATTTGCTGAATATCTCATTTGTTGAGCCTCTTAAACCCATGGCAGTTATAGAAGTATCATGAATATTACTTGTAAAATATTTAACAGTCTATGGAATTATGAATAAGTGAATCCTAATTTAATAATCCAGCAGCAATTTCTCTTTATCTACATCAGTTTATACTTTGTATAATTTATTTATTGTAAGCTTATTTATATAGAGTGGTTCCTTAGCTTTGTGTTCTATAGTTCCAGTAATACTTTAATAGGCTATAACCTGAAAATATTTTAGAAATTCTAAATAATAAAATTCATGTTTTAAATTTCATTCTTTCCTTATCAGGGTAAAATTTTGTTCTCTCACACTCAGTCCCCACCTAAGGGATCAGAGTATCTACATTGTATACATTACTACTACTCTCCCACCAGTCAATTGGAGGTTATCTCAGGTGTCAGCTTGATGTATGTTTGTGTATGTGTGTGTGTATGTATGTGTGTGTGCGTTTTAATAATCTTTGATTTTCTTAATGCATCCTCCATAGAACAAGAGTAATAAATACTGCTATTTCAGCTATAAAACAGATGGTTTATAAGTGCTTCTTGTTTTTATTTTTTAAATATTATATATTTAATGTATATGAGTACACTGTAGCTGTCTTTAGACACTCCAGAAGAGGGCATCAGATCTCATTACAGAAGGTTGTGAGCCACATGTGGTTGCTGGGAATTGAACTCCGGGCCTCTGAAAGAGCAATCAGTGCTCTTAACCACTGAGCCATCTCTCCAGCCCCAAATGCTTCTTTCTAGTGAAAAGTGAACAATCTTTATTTAAATAAATAAAAAAAGTATATATGTTAAAGTAACTAAACTCATCAATGAAGATAAATAGTGGCACAGTGAATGTAGAATTCAGCAAATCCTAGTAGGAATCTTGAGACTTATCTCATGGAGATAAGAAGGAAAACTGAATTCACACACACACACACACACACACACACACACACATTTTTTAAAAAGATGTGTGCAATTAAATTTGAATTATAGATGCTTAATTAAATCTGTAAAAATTTAAATATGGAACTTGAGGTAATGGTCCAGTCAACAAAGCTCTTGTCTCCCAAGCATGAAGACTGAAGTTGGATCCCCAGGACCAATTTAAAAAAACCAACAAGCCATTCAACCAATCAACCAACCAACCAACCAACCAACCAGCAAACAATAGCTAAGCACAATGACATGTACCTACAGCCATAGCTCTTGGGAAGCAGAGATGCCAACTGTCCAAATCAGTACAACCCAGGTTCAGTTAGAAACTCTGTCTTCAAAACCATATGGATAAGGTGGCAAATGGTGGAGAAGGACACTCAGTGTCAACTCTGGCTTGCACATACCTCCACACACATGTGCAGCCACCTACATATATACATACATATGCACACAAAAATGTTAAGTATGTTATAGAAGTATCTGCAGCCTGCTTCTACTAACAATGATGCGCTGAAAACTCACAATTTAGACCTTAGTGGACATTATATAGTTTGTATGTCAACCTTCCTCAAGCCTAAAACAATGTTATATGACCTCGAGATTTTTGCCTGCATCAGAGACTTTATCCATGTTCATAGATTAGCTTAGTGGTCCAGACTGAAGACTTTAGACAGCTGTCACTGAGAAGTTAAAACTGACCCCCTTACATAAGTCCAGATTGTCCTACATGGTCTACTTAGAGGCTGACTTGAGGATAGGTCAACAAGCAAACCTCCATGTCAACATCTATAATTAACTCTTTCCTCATCCCTCTGCTTGGCCCTGTAGCACAAGATTTCTTCTTTCTCTTTTAACAAATACTAACCTTCTCTAGACATTCTTGAGGGTGTCAAGTTTTGGTTTCAGCTCATAGTATGAACCAAACATATTTTACTTATTTTTCCCAAAATAAGACTATTACTGGTGAAGTCAGAAATGTGCTGGAATTTCTTAAATCACACCCAAGTCTTCAACTACTTAGCTCTTTAGGTTCATCAATAGAGAATATTTTCTCCTAAAAATCAGAGGAAAACTATAATTTTTTCAAAGGAAGACACTTGGTCAAGATAGATGATGACCCAATATTATATTATACCATACCACAACTTGACACCCTATCAGGCCCAATTTCTCAACATACTTCTTTTCTTGTTATCCCAGGTAACTGTCACTCAGATATCTACTGGCGATTCCATTCTCCAATTCATGGAGTTGAAATGGTCTCTTCTCTTAAAAAATTTGATAAGCAATAACAAAATCTGCAGAGCAGTGTGACAGAGTGGGATCATGGAGTCATTTTTCTTACCCTCTTATTGACTTTTGATTGTAGAGTATTGCACCTTGCATAGGTAAGAAAGATAGTTCAGTGGCACAACTGCACTCCTCAGGGGAAAAAAAAAAACATCCTCAATAAGCATACTGCTGTACTTCATTCATGAGACTATGGATGGAAATGCAAATATACATCGCTACAGGGACATATAATATCTTAAGAGCTGAGATCCTGCACTTTCATTCTGCTCCAGTACTGCATAGCTCTATGATCTGTCTCTAATATAAATTTTTCCCCAGGAAAATACTTTAGTACCTTAAACTGCCCCAAATCCATTTGATGTCTAGACATTCTTTTTCAATCATCAAGTAACGAGTCTCTGGGGGGAAAGGCTTCCCCTGCTGAGGTGTGCTGTAGGTTGCTCTTCATCAGCTCTGCACCAGGGATGCTCTTCATCTCACCTGCGCTTTAAAAGACTTCTCAAAGTCACATTTAATTAACTCTGCCTTTGGATATCAAAAGGCTTTGTTATGACTGCTTATGCTCCATGCAGGTAATTTTTAAAGAAGATCTTTCAAATCTACTAAATTCATTGTAGAAACAACAAAGCGCAATATCTAAAATATGCATATTCCCTCTACCCCCAAAGAGCCCCCTTCACCTTGTTTCTTTCGATATTTTTCACCACACCCTTGTAGTTCATGCTCTCTGAAACCAGCTTCCCCTGTTCAAAAATCAAATATTTTTACATTGTGAATTTTCATCACAGGGAAGCATATTTTAAGACTATTAATATCCAATTTTAAGGGACCAGATTCTATCGTTCATTTAATATCTTTCTCAGAGTTCCTGTATAAACGTATTTCTGAATCTGAAGATACCATCATGGCTTTTGACAAAACCTGAGTGATAGAATAGTAGAAATAAGCATCTGAGCAAAAGTAAAACCTGGGAAAAAGAAATGACAAAGGTATTTTAGAGGCTTCTTGTGATGACTTCTTACCTAGTCGAACACATGAATAAAAATGGGTTCTGTAAGTATCTCACTATTGTCTCACTAAGCAGACCTTTGCAGCTGCCATTCCTGTGACTCTCCTAGTTAGCCACCTGAAACTAGCATGAGACATTTCTTGCTTCCTTCACTTTATCCTGTAGAATTATATTGAAAGGCAGAAAAAGTAACATTCAAGACTTCTGTGAGCTGGCTGCACAGTTTTGGGAGCCTTTATTTTATACCTACTCTTTCCATTGTCTGATGATACACACATTCATATCTGTGAGCTTTTCCCTAGGGCAGGTCTAGACTGCCACATGCATATGTTGCTGAGCATGGAACCTTCTAGATACTGTGGGCAGAATAAAACTTCTCACTCCACTTCTACTACAGGATGCTTGGCCTTTTTGACATAAACTTTTAAAAAGTTTTATTTTACTAGTTACTGATTTTTGATTTCCTCATCGCAAAATGAATGTTCTGAGGAAAATTCATTTCAATAGCAACTTTGTATTCCATGCCTTGCCTGGAACAATGGTTTTCAGAGAACAAGTCCTCAACCATGCTTGTCGAGTCATTAAAAAAAATGGGATTCTTTACTCAAATATATTTTAAGAGTCAACTCAGTTATTGATAATGGTATTTCTAACTTTTATATGGAAGAGGTTTCAGCAGTGAATTATACTGTTTTTGGTTAAGATGGCTGACTATTTTAGCACCTGACAGGAACTAGATGACATTCAATGAGTGATCTGACCACCAGAAGACAATGAGTGTTGGAGAACTGTATCAACTTCCACAGCTTATTGTGGCCCAGAGACACAGAAGGTGTCATTGTCCCTTAAACCTTGAGAAAATGAAGGGCTGGTTGTTGAACATTATCTTCAGAATGACTAGGTCAAATCTATTAAGTTTTTGGTTTGCTTTTGTTGTTGTTGTTACAGCTTCAGCATTGCTACTCAGGGTGACTGATGACCTGTTCACAGTATTACAACCTCACCCAACCATAGCAGTCCATGGTCCCACTACAGCACATCCAAGAGCATGAGTGAGGCTTTGGGTAAGAGCTTCCCTTCTGTCACTGGAACTATCCCTGATTGGCAAAGGAAGACTGTGCTGCATGGCATGAAATCTTGAGATCTCTAAGCTTCCCCGGGCACTAGTGATGATAAACAAAAGCAGTAACTATGTCGTGGTTAAGAGATAGAACATGTAGCACCACAGGCTTACACATAATGATGCATCAGAGAACAGTTTCTTGCACTTGGGTCAAATTTCCTCCTTCTATAAGCAAAAGTAATAGAGATAGTAATGTGTTAGTTGACATTCTTAAATTAACTCATGTATTTAGTTTTTGCAAGTAGAATGCCTGGCACCAAGGAAACTCCTGGTGACTCCATATAATAACACAGGACTCTTAATGCAAAAATTTTGCCAATACTTCTCTCATGAAAGACTGCAGATGAACAACAGAATAGACGAGCTTCGGGTTGTTTATATATGCCCTACTTTCATTGAAATTAACTAATATTAACTATATTCTCTTGATTATAGTATTAAGCCACTGTCATGAAAGAAATTCGCATCCACAGGTTATATTGCAAAACCCACAAATAATGTGAAAGGCCAAGAAAGTATGGTTCTTCCCCCACCCTCCAAGGCCAACAGAAATGTTCTCTGCTGACAATTACATACCTGAACACCAGGGCACAGAATTTAAAGGAACACTCTTAAACTTTACCAAAGTAGAAAAAAATCAGGGAGCATAAGGAAGACACAAGTAAAAGCTCAAATTTATTGCCTAAAGAGGATGGCAATAAATCCTGAAATGATATTCAAGAAAACGCAACTATATGACTGAATGGCATGAGTAAAGCAATTTGGTACTTGAAAACTGAGGCCATTAGAGAGATTGGGATGTTGAAGAAAACTCGAGCTTAACTGAAGGCAAACATGAAAACTATGATAGCTGATTAACCTGTAGGGCAGAGGTTCTCAGGGCAAAATTTCTCAACCTGTATGTTGTGACTGCTTTGGGATCACTTGTCAGATATCCTGCATGTCAGATACTTACATTACAATTCATAACAATAGCAAGATTACAGTTATTAAGTAGAAATGAAATAATTTGTGGTTGGGGGGATTTGCCACAACATGAAGAAGGGTCTCAGCATTAGAAAAATTGAGAACTACAGATTTAGTTAATACTTGTTATTTTTCTCTATGGCCTCTAAAACACAAGCAACCAAAGACTTTACTTTATCCTTTAAATATTATGCCTTAAAATTTTAACATTTTCATGTCAAGACACTATCAAAATTTAAAATAGCAAACATTAAAGATAGTCAATAAATGAATAAAATGATTACAATATCTGCTTATCAAATATGTCATGGTTTATTCTAATGAATGCAACACAATGTCATTTTAAAAACACAACCACTATTAATGAGATCTGCAAACCATTTTGAGTTAATTTTTGCATACAGTGTAAGTTAAGGGACCAATGTGTGTATTTCTAGTTTAAAAAATATTTTGTTGAAAATGCACATTATTTTTAACTGAACAGACTTGGTTGTTTCGGTGGAGATTAATTGAGCATGGAATCACACATTCATGTCTTCATCTATCGTATTCCACCAATCACTGTTTCCATACTTAAGACAATGTCATAGTGTTCTGATCACCATGTCTTTGTATTGTCTTGAAATAGGACATGTGGTTCCTTCCAATGTGTTCTTTTATTCAAGACTATTTATGAATGATGGAGATTGAACCCAGGGCATCACATAGATATAACAAATAAAATCACTGAGCTAAACCACCCAGACCCAAGATTTATTAAAAACTAACTTGGGGTCTCTTGAAATACCACATGTAATTTATGTTTATTGTGTCCATTCTTGAAAGTATGAAACTTGATATATATATTTCATTGAATCTGGGTATCACATTGTGGAGGGTGCTGTCTTCCTGTTAATATTATATGTCTCAGTATATGAGAAACATCATATCTTTTATTAATGCCATAATTTCTTTTAGAAATATATGTAGCTATAATTTCAAAGTCTTTTTTCTATCTTTCACTAAATGTTGTACTATTTTATTTTCTTAAATGCATTTATGATGATACTGCTTGTTGGGGGCTGACTTTTAGCAGAAAGCGGCTATCAGCTTTGCAGCCATCTTGAGCCATATACCCTGACATGAGACTTGGATTACAATAGCCTACAGCAGCTGGGCACACTCTGATAATCTTGGTTTAGGTACCTTGAGTGTGTGAGATTAAAGGTGTGTGAGATTAAAGGTGTGTGATTTAAGAGTGACCTAGAGATCAGATTTAGAGACAAGACCTAAGGGTATAATTATAGGTGTGACTTAGAGGCATGGCTTAGAAGTGAGACATATAAAAGGCAGAGACAGAACAGAACTGAGAATCAGACACAGCAGACAGACTGGAGAGGGAGAATCAGACATTAGGGAGACACAGAAGAGAGAAAGAGACACTTTAGAGAGAACAACTTGGAGTTAGTTATTAGACATTAGGCACGTGGCACTTGGAAGAAGAAACTTGGAACTTGGAGGCACTAGGGACTAGGAACTAGGGACTAGGAACTCAAGACTTGGGACTTGGACTAGGAAGAGAGACTGAAGAATAAACGGGATTGAAACACATTCTGTCTGGTCTCCATTCTTCGAGTCCAGCCTCACTCTCTCTTGCTGAACCCCGACCCTCGGACCGGATTGGCAGCTAGAGCTGGCATACAGCAGGCGCCCAAATGCGGGGCAGCCGGGGCCTCAACATTTTGCTCGGGGTGCGACATTTTTGGCACCTGAACGTGGGACCAGCTTAGGCCTCAACAACTGCTTTCTTAATTTCTGTTTCAGACTTTCAGTGAAGGTTTAAAAAATAACAACTGATTTTGTGTGTGTGTTGATCTTGGAGCCTTAAATGGCTGAATGTATTTGCCCTTTTCAGTTACCTATTTTATCTATATAAGATGATGTCATGTGAATATAAAGTTCTTATGTTTTTAAAATATTGAATGCCTTTTTGTCCCTACTCTAACTTTTAGGCAAGTTCATGTAGAAACATATAGGATAGAAACAATTGCAAGTTATTCCCAATTTCTGTTCTTGTGTGGGAAAATTTTGTTACTTCAGCAATAAGTACACCCTTAGCTACAATATTATTTTTAGATGCTCATCATCAGGTTGAAGAAGTTCTATCCCATTTTCTACTTTTATTGCTTCAGAAAAAATATTTTTTCTGTATCAGGTAAAATGATTATATGGTCTACTTTCTGTGTTTGATTGATATTATCTACTATCTTCTTTGGAACATGGCCACTTTTGTTTAAATAGTCTGTGGTCATGGTGGAGATCATTTTAACAGAATGTCAGATCTGCTTTGTTGGTATTTGCTGAGAATATTTTGTATGGACAGTCATAATAGGTATTGGCAAGTAGCTTTATTCTTATTTTATTCTTATGTCTTACATATTATATGTAATTATAATACCTACATTAAGTTAGTTATAAATTACTCTGATTTTGTCTAGTTTTTGAAGTGGTTTGAAGGCAGAACTTGACAGCAGCAGACATTGCTAAGCTTCTTATAAGACACTTACATGAAGAATTCAAACTACCTCTCACTGAGACTTCAGAAGTAAGCATAAACTACAGAATTTTGAGTTGACATCAGGTACTCCACACAAACATATTAAATAAAACATTGCATTTTGTTCCACTTTGTTTTAATGCCATGAATTTACCTGTTTAAGTGAATGAATTTCTAGCAATTAATTTGTAGAATATATATTAGTAGTTGTTTTCCCAGAAATGCATACAACTGCATTGTATGCATATGGTCATGTAGTCAAATTTAGTTTTGAAAATCTACCAAATCTTTAGACTGAGAGGTGTGTTTATCACTAGATTAAGCTTAACTAATACACTGTTTGTTTAAGATGTACTTGGGGGAGCTAAACACAAATCAGGAAAACTTTGTTAAAGAGACCTAGATTAGTTGATTGTCATTTATAAAAATAGAATTGAATGATGTAAATTTAACAACTTAATTCCACAAAGACAGTTCATAAAATAATATATGTGTTAAGTTGCAAAACCCAAAGGAGGGGAGCTAAGAGATAGTTCAGTAGACAAGAGTGCTATTGCAGGCACAAAGCCCTGAGTGTGAGTCTTCAGCACCCATGAAGGAAGCCAGGCGTGGTCACCTGTGCCTGTAACCTCAGCATTGGAAAAAAGGAGAAAGGTGTTCTCAAGAGCTCACTGACCAATAAGCCTATACTAAACAATGAGTTTCCATATCGAGAGACCTTGTCTTAAAGCAATAAAAAGAGAGTAATATAAGAATATATACAAATAATACAAGAAGTAATATAAAATGTTCTACTCAGATCTCTGTATGCCCATGATCTCAAACATATACATGAACAGGCACATGCATGTACTCATAGACAAGTACACACAATCACAGAGTTTTGCTTTTAACAGTGAACAGAATCAGAACAGTATCAGAATCTGTGTTCTCCTTTGATTGACAATCCCATTATAATTATGATACAATATATAATTTTAAAAGAACCTTTCTCTTAGACTTTAGAGAATCAACTTCTAGATTCACTTTCTGTGTCTTTGCTGGAACTGAGGTAAAACCTGTACCATTTTGTTTTGCTTGTACATCTGGTATGATGAGTTTTACAATATATGGAGGTGTGAACAGCAGAATTTTAAGTGTCCTCCAAGGTTTGTATTCATTGGTTCTTCAATCAAACACATGCTCTCTTTTTACTACAGTGAAGGATTTTACAGAAAGCATTAAGGTTCTTAATCACCTGACCCTAAAGGATGGAAACCATTCAGTTTTATCTGAACAGGTTCTTTGTAATCAACCACATCCTTAAAACCAGAAGAGCAGAGCAGAAGAGCCACTCAAATATATGAGGTGGAAAGCGAGGGCAGGGAGACAAGTAGGAAAGGGGTATAAGCAATACAACTATAAAATGGCAATTGCTGCTGATTAGAATAGGTTGTCTTAACAGCTTAGGGATAAAAACAGTCTTCATATTTGGAGTCTAGCCACCATGAGGAGTAACAGAAAATACCATTGATTACATGCGGTTGCCTTGAGTGAAATTCTGCAGGCAGTTTTGGATGGTGTCTTGGCATGAGTAATAGAAGGCAGAGTTGAGGTTGTTATACTGGAAGAGAATGAGGAAGTAACATCTTGAAAATGTCATTCAAAACATCAAGAGAAATCCGGATACTTTCTTTGCCATCATCACTCTCTTTCACAGCATGGAAACAAAGTCCAGATGAACATGAGAATGAAAATAGGATATTTATTGAATATTCTGCACATTATTTTTGTGTAATCCCCCCCCAAAAAAAAATCAAAGCAAAATATAAAGTTTTCAGAATGAAATCTTTGTAGAGTTTCAGAACTTTTGGATGACGGAAGTAGCTTTACTCTTTCACTTAACACTGTGATAACTATGATGGGAGGTTTTTTTTTGTTTGTTTGTTTGTTTGTTTTTTGTAGTCTACACTTGGTTTGTGAATTTCAGCACAATTAATAATAAAATTAATTATGTCAAAGCTTTGCCATATTTTAAACCAATAGGACAAAGGTGAAGAAAGACCCTAATTAAATGATGCTGTGATGATGTGAGAGAGATCTGCAGGTCTTGCGATACCCTTGCAAGCTGGAGTACCTAGTCTCTCTTTGTAGATCAGATTCCTTTATGCCTGTGTGAAGGCTCATTTGGCATGTCCCCGAAGAATTTGCCTTAGAAGATGATCTTCACTCTTTTCAGATACTGCGAGTTTTCTTAGAAACTTACTGTCTCACCAAAGAACGTAACTAGTAGTATATTGCAGAACACACCTGGTACAACTGTGGGGATGATTTTACAATGAAAACACATGTATGATTAAAACATTAATGTATGTATGTACTACTAATTTTCACTGACCAAACTCTGAGATATATGTATCTGAAAATATCTGAACTTATTTGTAAAATGGGGTATGATCATCACTTCTGATTTGGCTGATTTAATTGATATGGTTTCTGCATGCTGGCAAGATTCCCTGGAAGTGCTTATAATTGTTTGTTTGGATGAATGCCTAAAGTTTGAAACCTGGAATTCAAAGGTGGCCTGCACTTAAAAGAAAGAAAATTTTAGAATCGCCAGAAAATTCTCAGCATAATAGAGGAAGCCACAAAGACTTTGGGGTGAGGAGGCTAGGTGCCTTTACCATAAGCTCCTTCAGATCACTTCCCAACTTTTCTCTGCCACCTGATAAACCCCAGAACACACATTAGCAAGATTCAGAAGAACATGCTCATTGTGAGTACCAGTGTCTCTGAATCACGCCTGTAACAAATTTGCTTAGCTTTCAAGATGCTCATGAGAGAGATTCTTGGCAAGTTCCTAGTTTCAGTGAGAACTGACGGGAAACAAAGCAAAACAGGTCCATTTCATCCACAGAAGCAGAAGCTGAACATTGTATTTAGATCTCCATGTCTTTGATCCTGCCTGGTTTATGATCACAAGACACTTTCTGAGTTGAGTCTGGTTTTCTAGAGTGTGTGCGTATGGTTGCTTGTACGTGTTAGGTATGCTACAGGAAGGGCAGCATTGCATTTCATGAACTTCAACAAGACACAATATATCAAAACATGATATATTATTGTTGTGTCAACTTAATTCCGATGCCTGAGTTAGTTTTTAGATTAAATATCTCCCAGAGAAAAATGTAAGGAAATAATACTGGGAATGCATCTTGTGGCAATAGCTAAGCATGGGTTAGAATGTCATTCACGTTTATCTTAAAAAGATATATAAGATAGTATGGCATAGATAAAGAGGGAATGTTCATATTGTTTATGGATCAAAGGATTTAAAGTCAATGTTACCCTATTGTCACAAAATACAGAACATTACTGTGTCACCATTGGTTAAGATGGAGGCTGTACATGTCATATAACAAATGTTTTTTCTCAACAGATCAAACATTCTATTTACTTTCCTAATTATTTAGTGTTTATCTGGATTTTACAACTTAATATTAAATGGGCCTACAAAGGTTGTTCAGTGGTCAAAAGCACTTGTTGCTCTTACAGAGAACCTGGGTTCAGTTCCCAGCAGTCACATGGTTGCTTATAATCATTCATAACCCCACTTCCAAGGGATCTGACATTCTCTTCTGACTTCCATGGGCACCAAGAATACATGAAGTGCACACACAACAATAAGAAACATTCATATACATAAAATAAAAATAAATAAATCTAATATTCAAAATTCTATATCTGAAATAAACATACTATAGACACTTAAAAAATTCCTACCAGTTTTTATAAAACATCTAAAGTTTATCATGGTAACACAATATGTTCTGTGAAGCTTCTCATCATGAATAAAATAGTAAATTAAAAGCAATACTTCTTATATAAGAATTTTTTCAGGGGAGATATTAGTGCCTTTTTCAAAGACATGGCAAGTCACAACTCCTTATGCAATTACACTTATTCTGTGCTTGTGCAAATGCAGAATTAGGGTCCAAGGAATGACACTGAATTGCCTTAGAAATAACTAGATTTGATTCCAATTGTAACAGTTGCTTGCAATGTGGTTTCCCTGCTGGAGGAATTCAGCATTCCCAGGGGCACCTGAGAGGCATCTATGGACTTGGATTCTTCCCTTCTTCTTCCCTTTTAATAAATAAAAGTGTGAACAAAAAGCTTTTAAAAGCAGAAAGGAGATATAGTATACCCTGTTTCATCTCACCTCATGATTTCAACTGTGACTAATTAGTTTCTCGGGTCCTTGAGTTTCTAATAATACCAAAGGCTATTTTACTAGTCTGCTATATAAATAACATCACATAGATGGCTCCTGGAGGAAAAAAAGTTAGGTGCCATCTTAAATATTCCTGTGAGACACATGCAGACTACAGATTTATAAATGCATTTCATCAAAATGCTAAGACTTACAACCTTAGTGCGTTTTTTAGTGATCCATTAACTTGAAAGAAAAAATAAAGGTATTGTTTTAATAGGACGATCTTAAAAAAATACTTTTTGTTTATAAACACAAAAGTAAAAGTTTTTTCTAAAAGTTGAGGCAAAATACAGTATAAGTGACTATTCTACTTTTCCTTATATATGCAGTTTAAAATATGAGTGGATTCCACAACGAGCAAATATTTCCTGATGATATGGATTTTATGACATATATTCAATGACCTTACTCTAAGGACACTGGATATGTTTGTGTCTACTGAGGACGAAGTTCATTGTCCATGGAGCAACGTCACGTCTCTTAAACCAATAACTTCCTACTTCTAAGAAATGCTTCTTGGTTTGCTACACTTTCCCATGGTGATGGATTTTCTGATCATGTGCCTATGTCACTTGAGTAAGGCTCCTAGGAATGCAAGTGGTCTATATAACTTTCCCCACAAACTGTGGCCAGTACGCCAGTTTTCTATCACAAGGTAGAAATGATACAAGCACAACTGGAATCTAAAAAGACCTAAGGGCATGCCATGCACAAATAGAACTTGTCACTTTTAGGTGGCTTTCCTCCAGGAAAAAAAAAATGTTCTGTAAGCTTTCTCTGAGAAAGTTCTCTGTGAGTCTGCATGGACCTTTTGACCCAGTCAAACAGGTCTTCAAAGAGAAGAAACTGTGATTTGTATCTTGTTCTTTTGTGAATGAGTGAAACTAGATAAAATGGTGACAAACAATAAGGCAACTTGATTTCTCTCCATATTACTTTGCAATTAGTAGTGGTTTATGCATGTGGTCATGAGACTGGAGGGACAAGATGGAAGCTAACAGATAATAATAATAATAATAATAATAATAATAATAATAATAATAATAATAATAATAGTTAATAAGGAACCATGTTCCTCTCTCAAAGACAGTTTGGCATGCTTAGGTGAGATCATCCCATCCCATAACGGAGGAGGCTCTTTCCAGTTGATAGTGGATTTCTAGAAGTCTCTTAACTTTATGCTAAGATATTCAGGATCAGCTTGACAATGTGGACTTTCACTTCTGAATTAGGCCACTCATACTACTTTATATTTAGCTTCTCATCTACAAGTTAAACTAAAATTATGATATAACTTGCATTGGGGATCACTAGCAAGGCACTTACTAGCAGATAATAGTAATGGAAAATCTTTAAAGATGGAGGCTACAACTTCTTCTTCCCAACTAGTTTATGTACTTATTATGGATTTGAATTTGGAGTCTGTGCCTTTTGAGCTCCTGAAGAAAATGAGAGAGAATGTGCTGTTGAGTGTTAGCATAGATTTCCACATAAAACTGCCTCTATGATAGCATGCAAGATAAAACACAAGCAACCAAAGATTGATGAACTGTTCTTAATTAGTATCAACATATTTTCAATACCCAAGCAGTATCTGTCATTGCAAACTGTTAGGAATGACCAATGGAAGTCTTGGGTATGTGTGTAAGTGAGCGTCTCTCTCTCTCTCTCTCTCTCTCTCTCTCTCTCTCTCTCTCTCTGTGTGTGTGTGTGTGTGTGTGTGTGTATGAGAAGGTCAGAGTTGATTTTAGATATATTTTTCTATCACATTCAGACAGGATCTTTGAAGGATCTTGGCACTGTCAGTTTCAGCTAGCTTGGGTCACCAGTGAGCTCCTGGGATTTTCCAGTCTCCTTGTTCCCAGTGATGGAGTCACAGGCACACTGACTTTGATGTCTGGCATTTTCATGGGTTCTATAGTTTTGAGCTCAGATTCTCAAACTTGCAAAAAGTAAAAAGTAAAAAAAGTAAAAAAAAAAAAACTGCTTGTCAATCCTGTATCATTTACTTTGGCCATAATTTAATTAAACAATTGGATAAAAAAAAAGAACTCTAATACACAATACATATCACTTCCAAAAAACACAACACATGTATGCAATGAAATATTAGGTTACTCCTAGGCAAGATAATTCAATGTTTCTCACATTGTTTTCTATTGTTTCTTGTCTATGAACTAAAATCTACTCTTGGTATCTATGAGAAGGCAATAATGAGATGCCATTTTCTTTCTGTGACGATATCCCCCTCTGACTGATCCATCACTTCTTACTTAACCCAGAGAAACATGAAATTCATTCTGAATTTACATTTCACAGTTAAATTTCTGATCTTGCTCACAAAGCACCTTTCTTCATGTGACACCATGTTATGTGTGGCATAGACTGAATATGAAGACACAGGAACCTCCCTCCTAAGGCAGATAGCAGCCCAAGAGAACAAGTGCAACTATAAATAAACATGAGCATCCATAGACCAGCACAGACATGAGGGAAATTAATATTTTTATCTATGTATTTGATATAGAGTACAATGGTTGGGTGTCAGCAAGAAGATTTGGGGGAGAAATAATGCTTTTATATGAGAAAGGAACATGGAAAATTCAAGAGCCTTTTTTCCAACTGTCAGTGTAATTATTCAACTTGGTGCTAAACTTTATAGATTCAAAATGAGTTCTTCCTCTATTCATTAAGATAGCATCAAGAATGCTTGGCATAGACAGCATATGTCTGACTGGACACTGTGCTATGTCTGACTGCTAATGAGCCCCTCATGAAGTTGGGTCTTCTGTCTTTATGGCATTTGAGTTCCTGGCATACTAATTCTCTCTGACACATTATACTCTGATTCTCCGAATGTGTCTTTTCATATTGATCAGTTTCATATAAATTGTTTTTGTTCCTTTTAAGACAAAATTAGAGAAGTAGCTCTTGGGCAAACAATCATGTGTGCATACTAGCATGTGTGTGCACACGTGTACATGCAAGTACACACACACACACAGGAATTTGCTTTTGCACATATTTCTTTAAACATTTATTATTATTATTCATTTGTGTGTGATAGTCATATATGTATAGTGGAGGCAGCAACACATGTGCCGTGTTTCATCTGTGAAGATCACAAGGACAATTTTGTGGAGTTAGTGCTCTGTTTTGACATTTGAATGAAGTTGGACTCAGATCTTCAGTCTTACATCTTTTGGTAGCAATCATCTTTATTGGCTGAGCTATTTTGTCAGCCCTTATTTTCACAGTATTTAATAACTAGCTCACCAAACTGTATCATAACACTTTATAGGATATTGTAAGTGAATGAAAATGTCAACAGTAGATGTTTCTGGATGTAAAATGTGACTTAAAATGAAATTAAACTCAAGTATCTAATGGATTAAGGTGTTTTTGAGGATGATGGGGCAAGCTGCATCACATGACTCCCTGACAGCCATCTCTTTATGCCCTCCCCTCTCACTCTGATGCCCCAGTGGGCAAAGGCAGCTAGTGATCCCTAGAATATTCTGCTCAGACTACTGGCTATTTCAAGTGACAACCCTAGAGTACTTTTACTGTACATACTGTGCTTTCTGTTCTTACATCTCAACATAGTGTTGTGGTTACAGAGAACCAAGGATTTTGTTATCCTTCCAGCACCATTTCTCAGCACATAAGCCCAAAAAAGATTATCTCTGGAGTATACTATGTGGCAATGTTTGACTTAAAGAAATGGTCACTTGAGTTCCTGATTTTGATTTCATAAAAACTAACAAACAGACAAACAGAAACATTCAAAAAATTTTGGTTTAGGATGAAGAAAATGTCCCCAACCCCTCAATTGTATTTATGCCCACACTTCTACTGTCTGTACCGTGGTGTGTATAAAGCATCATTCTCAGCCCTAACTATTACAGATTCAAAATCTGGGTCCACTCTGAAAAACATTGATAATGTTTTTTGTTTGCAGTGTAAATATTCAGCCATGATTTGACGCTCTTTGTAAAAATAAACAACCCCATGTATCTCATCAGTGTGCAACTTTGCTTCCATTTTTAAGAAGTGGTAATGTTTATTATTCCAAAAAAAAATTTAAATAGGTTTCTTTACAGTTTATTACTAACAAATCATTGATTTGTATACCTGTGTTGTGTAAATATATAATAATAGTTATATGGTTTTTTATGAGTGAAAATTAGGTGTCTTAGAATTTCTGTTGCTGCAAGGAGACACCACAATCAAAAGAAGCTTGGGGATCAAAGGTTTTATTTTGTCTATACTTTCAGATAACATTCTGTCACTGAAGGCCATGAAAATAGGAATTTAAGCAGCACAGAAACCCATACTCAGAAATGGATGTATAGGCCATGTAGGGGTGCTGCTTATTGGCTTGTTTCTTGTGGATTACTCAGCCTGCTTTCATACAGAACCCAAAACCAGAAGCCCAGGGGTGGCAGCATCCTGATCATTGTGTACAAAATGTGTTCTTCTTATCAGGTAGCTAAAGTTTGTCACTTTGACATAAAATTAGCCAGCAAAAGTAGTAACAGTGAGTGAAACTGTTAAAAATAGATTCTTTCCCATACATTTTTTCTTCTGACAACTTCTCCTAATCCATTCTCTCCTACCCTCATCCAGATCTACTACATTTCTGTCTCTCATTGGGAAAGAACAGGATTCTAAGAGCTAGCAACAAAACATGACAAAATAAGATAACACAAAAGCCATTTCACTGAACCTGGACAAGGCAAAGCAACAAAAGGATAGGAGCACCAAGAGAATGCACAGATTCGGAGACCCATTTTTTCACACACCCAAGTCTCATAAAAATACTAAATTTAGAGCAATATTATTGGTACAGAAGACCTGTCATAGACCCATTTAGGCTCAATCAATGCTGATTAAATCTCTGTAAGTTCATATGAGCTTTGCTCAGTTGACTTAGATGGCCTTATTTCCTGGTATCTTCCATCCCTTATTTCTCTTACACTCTTTTGCTTCCTCTTCCTCAGGGCTCTCTGAGCTCTAAGAGGGAGGATTTTACAGAGACATCCTATTCAGAGCTGAGGGTTCCAAAGATGCTCTCTTTCTCTGTAGTGTCTGGCTGTGGGTCTCTCTTATTTGTTCCCATTTGCTGTAGAAGGATGCTTCTCTAATGATGGCTGAATAAGCTGCTGGTCTATGAGTATAGCATATAATCATTAGGAGTCATTTTATGTTACCTTTAAAAAATATAACAGTAGTGTTTGGTTTATCCTAGGTCTCTGGGTTATCTAGACTCTGGTTCTTGATTGGGTATGGGTTCCATATCATGGAGTTGTCCTTAAATCAAATCAGAGAGTGCTTGGTTACTCCTTCAGGATTTGTGTCAGACTTTCCATAGGATGTTTTGCAGGCATGACACATTGTATAGCAAAGGTTTTTATGACTGATTTGGTGTTTATGTTTCTCTTTTGATATCCTGCAGAGTACTTTCCCATATCAAAGACACTAGAACAAACGGGATTGAAGGCTCTGGGCAGGCACCAGATCCACCATTCCATGTCCAATGTGTTGTAAGGGTATTGTCTTCAGGGATGAAATCTTGTTTCTGGAGAGCAACCTATTGTTTTGACAACAGCCTGGGAGACTTCATTAGGTCCACCTTCATATATTTCTGACTTTTCTTCTGCCTTAGGCTTCCATATGACTGCTCAATTTCCCCTCATTTCTAGCTGTCTCTCCACATTCTCTCCTTCAACCCCAATTCCCCTTCCCATCCCCAGATGGTTATCCAGTTGATGCCCCACTATGCACTCCAGGGAGGACTAAAACACTCTTAAAATCACAATAAAGAAATAACTCATATGTTTAAACAAAAGTTTTTCAGATTGAATTGGCAAAACTAACCTTTCTATCTCACCCTTCCCAGTTAAATAATCTTAGAACATTTGAAATATTGTGTTATTCCACACAGGGACAATGGTTGTTGCATTAACAACAGAGTTGTCAAGATTCATGGTGAAGGAAAAATAGACAAATATCTTCTAAAACAATTTGTATTGTGAAGATTTGTGTTTGTTTATTTTTCCCTGAGATTCCCCTTTGATATTCTGGGTATTTGTCTTGAGATTAAGATGTGTTTTCTTGCCGGACGGTGGTGGCGCACGCCTTTAATCCCAGCACTTGGGAGGTAGAGGCAGGTGGATTTCTGAGTTCAAGGCCAGCCTGGTCTACAGAGTGAGTTCCAGGACAGCCAGGACTACACAGAGAAACCCTGTCTCGAAAAACCAAAAAAAAAAAAAAAAAAAAAAAAAAAAAAAAAAAAAAAAAAAAAAAAAAAAAAAAGTGTAAAAAAGCTGTTATTCTTAACATAAAACAAACACATAGGATGTAGAAATGTAGCCTAGTGATAAGGTGCTTGCTTAGCACACAAGAGTCCTTGGTTTTAATGCTCAGGATTCTAAGAAGAAACAAATAAATAAAAGCAAAGCACATGTCACTCAAGCTATGAACTGGTCACACTCGGGAGGAGTAAGACCCATCACTGCAAAAGGTTGTGTTTTGATAAATATTTTTCTATGGTAAGTAGTTTGATATCTGTACTTCCAACCAGAAATGTTTGCCTTTCTCAAGGGGGAAATGGTAATTTTAGGTATGGGAATGGGAAAGATTTCCTGAAAGTATGGGGACCTGGGTCTACAGCCATAACACACCTATAAAATCAGGCATGGCCACACATAACTAAAGCCATTGTGTTGAATGTGTGAAGACGGACAGATCCCAGAGTTGTTATTCAGGCAGTCTAGCCAATTTATGAGCTCTGGATTTAGTTTACTTTCATGTTAACGTACAACACACACACACACACACACACACACACACACACACACACAGAGGGGGATGGAGTTTGGGTCAGTTATCTCTCTTTGAAAAATATTTACTTTTACTCTGGTTGGCAATTAGAAAAACTGGAAAACATTTTTACAGTCTCACTTAGACTGGTCAAGTTCAAGTTCACCTGAATTTTATGCATGAGAGCCAATCCCTCATATTGATTTATATTGTCTTAGCTTCCTGTACTGATATATAGATATGGACATAGATATAGATATATAGATATATAAATTCTTAATGGACCTATAACATAGGTCTATAACATAGATTATACTTCAATAAATAAAGTTTAAAGGCTGCATATATAGCTAGTTACAGATCTAAAAAATACTTTTTGCAATCTATTTTTAGGAAAAAATGCATCTTTAATCAACAGTATTAGAGGAAAATAGAACTGTTCTCTCAAGTCTGTGGAAAATAATGTGACCAAATGTTTGCATATGAAAATTCAATCAATGTCACTCAATCAAAAAGCATTTAAAAACACACCACATATGAAGGGCACATATGCTATTTATATATTAACCATAGACAGGATGCTATGTGTCCTGGATGGTCTTGAACTTTCGTCCTTGCCTGCTTCACCTGTTTTGATTTTTTTTTATGGTCCTGGGAATCAAGCCATGTGATTTTTGTGTCCTAATTAAGTTTTCTACCATCTGGAGCTACATCCCCTTCCCTCCTTCGAGACTTTGATTTGATAGGAAGCTCTATGTGATTTGGGGGATAGAAATCAGTACAGATACTTTGGGATGCACTTGCTTGTTAGATACACTACAGAAGAGTATCTCACATTGGCTGAATTGATATTTTTAAAGCTCAAGAAAGAATCATGAAGTCAACCAAAGGAAGGGCAAGGTGAGCAAACAATGTCACTGGGGCCCGGCATTTGTTCTTTTCACTTCTTGGCTTAGCATGGATTAATTCACCCCAAATCTTGGTAGTAAGGGGAGGCTGTGCTGGCATTTACAAGACTCTTTATACATATCATGCTGGAGTGGAATGAATTTGCTTCCCATAGCTACTTGAGAACAAACTAGAGCTTCCATATTCTGGCGCCTCATTAACTGGAATCAGGCAATCTTTCACCATCTTGAAATGGAACAAAGAGAAGTTTAGAACAATACACCCATATTTGAAGGCAAGATTTATTGTACCCTAAGGATGAGCTATGGGAGAGGAGAAACAGTATCTGGAAAAAAGTGAAATCACTGGTGGTGATTGGGTATGTTTGTGAATGCTTATAATCCTAGCACTTGGGAGGTGCAGACAGATAGATGATTGTTACCTTCATAGAGTTCCAGACCAGCCTGTGACACCAGACAATGTCACAAACAAACAGTCAGACAAACAAGTGAATAAACAAACAAACAAAAATGGGAGAGAAAGAGAGGAGAGAAATTCCTGGTGACTGAAGCTCTATAGAAATATGATGTATAGACACATCAATATCTGGTATCATTCTCATTCTTGGATACCCTTCACATTTATATATTATTCACTGTTATTTTTGCCTATATAGTAAGATCTGTGTTTGGCTATCTTTAAGCAAGCAATGTATAGATTCTTATTATGACTTTAAACTTCATAAGCCATACCATAGGTCACATTGTCACTAGGAGTACACTGATTTCTTCAAGTTTTATACCTGTCCCAGTTATTTCATTTTTTTAAAAATTTATATTTATTTTTGGTTTCTTTTATTATTTTTTTCATACAATATCTGTCAATACTGCTTTCTGTTCTTTGGTTTCTTAATTCTGCTCCACTGCATAGAATTCTTTGGCATAAGCTTTATCTACCTTTATCTATGTTACACACTTCCTTGGTGATAGAGAAATAAGTGCTGCAGATTAAACATGGATGTAGATGCCTGGGAAACATGAAAACCTCAGCAGGAAAGGAGTGTTTGGTCCTGGTATTAGCCATTCTTATAAAACCAGTGTTTCAACATTTTCCATCAGGAGAGGTTAATATATCAAAAAACATGTCTTAAGATTTGTGGTAACTTCTTAATTATAAAGAAAATATTAGTAGGTCAAGATCTCTTTAGTATCAGTGCTGTGGGAATCTAACTCAAGGCTCTGTCTGAAATAAATGGATATTTATGGTTACTTACCAGTCAGCAACAGTATAAACTATAATCCAGTTATTTCTCATTTGAAACAGAATATCCATGTTCCCTGATCACCATTTATTATAGCTTGTTACTTGTCTATCACTGTTGATGTCTGATATTCTCCTGCCATCAACCTTCCAGGATCAAAGATACACTCATGATCAAACATACACACATGTGTAAATATGCAAAATTAGAAGTAGCCAAATTGAGAGAAAAATAAATATTTCAGTTTGAAAATGCCAATTTTTATAAAACGCTACACATTATTTAAATTAATAATTTCCTTTTATATCCAAAATAATATTTTATTCAAATATAATGTTGACATTAATTCAATTACTATTCTGTACTATAAAAAAATCATCTTATTTTGTTGTTGTTGTATTTGTTTGTTTTGCTACAGGAGATTAGATGTACAAATTATTCTAAAAACTATTGAGTGTTTTCTAAAAACTATTAACAAAGAGAAAACAACAATTTCCCATTTTAGATATTGTTTCAACATGTACTATATTTTGAGTCACTTATCAGAGTTCTAAAATGTCTAAATTTCACAAATTTTATATATACATTTATATAGTCATTTTTAAAAAGTGCATGTTTAGGAGTGCTAAGGCATTGCTCTCAAGATCTGTTTATGTCAATCTCAGCCTGACCATGGTGACACCCTTGGAATGGCAGCTTGTTAGCCCTCAGCATTGTGACAGTGCCACACAGATGCCAAGGCTGAATAAACCCCTTCTAGGTCTCTGGTCTACAATGTGTTAACAAAATCAGTTATTATGTATTCTATGGATTAGTAGATGAGAGGAGCTTAAAGCTTGAAACACAAAAGAATGAGAGAGAAATAGAAGCATCCATTACATATATAAGTGTTACACATATATGTATCACACATTACACATACATGTATCACACTTTGGTTCATAAATATTCAAACTAACACAATGATAATTTTGAGAGGCTTTGGGACTTTGGCAATGTTATTTATGCCTGCTGTCCCTTTTTCTTCTTCACAGAGTGAGCATCATCCATGTCTCATCAGGAGTTTCCAATGAAGATGTAATTTGTGGTGAGCTCCTTTAATCTCCACAACTTTCCTTCCATGAAACAGAGCAGTGTTTTAACTCAGAGCTCAGAAGATAAATTCCCAGCTTGCAGAGAAAAAAAAAAAATGGAAATAACACAGAGGCATTTGATGGCAACACAAGGCTTCTTCCCTAAGCAATGAACTGATGGACTAGCTATAAGATGAATAAATGCTAAACATCAGACAATCCTCCACAGATAAGATGATGTTGTACAAACAGAGATGGTTGTCTAGCAGGTGTTTGTGTCCAATTCGTTAATTCTCCCGCCCTACATTTTAGTCTACTTTACAAAAGTCAAGTCATGATACTAAGGCTCCACATAGAGATTTTAACAAATAAGACACGGAAACAAGTATTTTTCACATCTAAATATTTTACATCAGTTGGTTTTTAATTATTGCAAAGTATGTGTCAATTTATTTCTGGACATCTACTGTGAACAAAATATAATTTCTACAAAATTCTGTAATACGCAGCACAGCCTCTTGAGGACATACTATCCTAATTTGACTACTAAGTCAAAGCCTGCACCCAGGCAAGCACATACGAGCTATCTAGATCGCCCGTCCCACCCCAGCTCCTTGTACTGTATCATTCTGTGCCCCCTCCCTACCCAGTAGTGAGTAGCTCAGTGCATTACATGTTTGTTAGTAGCAGCCAGGGTGGGTGGCACTCCATCCTCTTGACTACTACGGAGATAAAGAGCGCACTGACAGGCAGCAGGATTTGGGGGAATGGAATCGGCAGGGCGATGGCAATGCTTGTGAGAATCAGAAAAGCTTACGCCATGTAAGATGGTGTTAGAAGAAGTCTCTACTAGAAGGTAGTGCTCTTGAATACAGCAGGAACAATGACAATAATCACAACACCCTTTGTTGTGATCTGTGGCAAAATCCAAGTGGGTAAGAACCCAAGGCAGGCTGCAGTGTGGACATACTGCCTAGCCCAGGCCACTGGCAGGTATAAAGATGCCAGGAAGTGGCTGGGGAATAATAAAATAAAGGGGAAGGTAAACCAATGACCCTTGTCGGCAGTGAAAAGCGGGAGATTAGAAAATGTTTCATGCTAATTTCCATGGAGATTTCTTTAATTTAGCGAAGATTGCTTGCCGGCTTTGCCTGGCCAGTGCCGGACGCATCCTCGGTGGTCCCCACCGCCTGCCTGCGTAGGTCACTCCTATGGCTCTGAGGATGTCTCTATCAGCTGCCAAGCTCTCTCTCTCCTCTGGTTCATGCTTGAGATTCTTGTCACATGATGGCTTCATCGCGGCCCTTCTCCTCCTGATCCTTTCAAGCTCTTTCTCCTGCCTGGCATATCAAAGGAGATTTGTGGGTCAGTGAGCCGGGACACGGTGTATGAAGTCATCAGCCAGTCGGGCACCACCTTGATCATTTCACTTTATGTTCTTGTTAGGAGCCAGGGATGTCTAGCTCCCCTTAATAACCAAATTAGTCCTTCAAACAAAACAAAAAAGTTGCTATTCTAGAGGTATTAAAAGAAAAAGAACAATGAACTCCTGTATCAGTTTCTTCACACCCTCTCAAAGGAAACATTATCAGGGTAAGAAAACGAAACAAAATGAATGATTTTAAATATTGTATAGCTTCCTTCAGCACGGCAGTTTACCTACTAAGCTCTGGGTAGATTCAACCTGAATATCACAAGCCACACCTCCCCGGATCCTCTCCCCACCCCAAGCTTGTGGTTGTCTGTACACAAACCTTTTTAAAAGTATTTGTTTTAAGCATGGCAAATAGTGGTGGCTGGGGCATAAAGATAGGTGAATTTTCAACAGAAGTGTTAATCAGGATACCTGCATGTGGAATCTGTGGGTCTTGGTACACACAGGTGGGTGAAGGCAGTCTACAAAATGACAGGGAGTTCATGAGGTTCACGGACACTGCCCATTTGTAGACACACAGGACCAGAAGACAGCTTTATTCTCCCTCCTCCCTCAGATTTTCCTGCTTCATCTAGTTCTCTGAAAGTCAGGCAATGGGCATAATTCCCATCGGGACTGGAGCTAAAGCCGGAGGCACTGGCTTCAGTGGAAATTTTGATGGAAAGAAAAGCCAAGTTAATTTTGATCAAAGTCTCTTTTGTGGTTCTCGTGCTTGAAGTCTGCATCCTCTATCCCCTTTCTTCTCAAAACATACTTTTTTTTTTAAGACTACCCTATCTATATTTCTAAAGCAGTATTGGGAATGTTTCTTATTTCCTAAAGATACTTTATTAACACACTTTAGTTTGCCCTATTCTGAAAGACCAAGTTGGCATTAATTATCTAGAGCAAAGTTCTTTCTGTGGCAAACATTGTTCCTCCTGAACTCTTGTCCTGTGATTAGCCAGACATGTCCAACATGGTGTTGTGTTTGGGAGAGGAAGCAAAGAAACTTGTTAAACAAAACATCAAAACAAAATAAAACAACAAAAAGAAAAGCAGAACAAAAGGATTTTCACTGAAATGTTTACAATTATTGGGGCCTTCTGAACAAACAACTTGCAGACGTACCAACAAGAAAACAGCTCAGCTTCTGTCCAGTCCAGAAACCTGCCCAAATATAAACTCTTCTTCACACCCTCTCCTTAATTACTAGAAATTATTAGAGTTGTCTTGCATGATGGCTCATACCAGTAGCACCAGCTCTTGGGAGACTGAGGCAGGAGTATTGCTGTGAATTCAGGGTCAGGCTGAGTTACATCGTGAGTTCTAGGCTGGTTTAGAGTATGATGCTGGTGATGTTCACGATAGAATTCTCATATCTGTAGCAGAGGCAACAAAAACTTGTCAAAGTGTGACCACATAGGGTCTCAAAACTTTCCATAGAAAGCCAAAGAAACTCCATCAGATAAATTCTATAGCCATCACTGATATGTTAAAAAAGACAGGAATTATGGTTTGGTTTTAAACTACTAAAATTGTCTCTTAGCAATTCTTAGAACATAAAACATTTTTTTCCAAGTCTCTATAACTAGAGGGCTGGATATCAACCCCAAGCTGATGATGTAGAGACGTCTGACTTTCGTTTGGTATTCCACTTTGAGAATATTCAGAACTTCATTAATTCAGAACAAAGGATATAAGGACCATTTGACTTACTCCTGAGACATGAACCCATTGACCTGCCATTGTGGTTGAAATTTAAAAATAAAAAAAGCCACATAAAACTTGGAAAATGCCATGGTAGTCACTTGCTACACATAATTGTTGCTGACACCATTACAAATACCAACAACAAAGAGTTGTGATCTATAATCCATCATAATGTTTTTAATAATGGTATATTAAAATTCATCTCCCTCACTGGAAACACAGGAAATCAGTTTTCTCTTTCTAACATCCATATATGTTGCATGCCAGCCAGTTAGAATGAGACATGTCACCTCTGGTAAATATATTCATTTGGAGATAGAGCACACATATAGGATGGCAGAATTAAGAATTTTGTAACCTTTACTTGTCATATAAATTGTCATAGGCCACATAAAAATAAAACCTAAACTGATATGTAAGAAAGAGTACATGGATCATTTTTGCTTGTTTCAATTTATTCTCATTAAGTTCCAACATTTGCTGTACAGTTTGGTCTCCTATATTCATCTCTCTTTGTCAGTTCTGCAAAATTTGAGATTAGTTTTGTATTTAATTCTGGGCTTAATAACCATGAAGTCCCACAGGATCAAACACCATCATCCACAGTTAAAGTTAGGAGGGATGGTAAGTGTTATGTCATTAATTTCATAAATATGCACTAGTTAAATTAAGTGCTATCCAATGCTGTCAGCATTTAGCAAATGCCTATGCATATACTAGATTACATTAACCAAATATATGCCTGGGATATTAGATACTCACTTTATAAGAAGATTTTCCAAAACTGATTTCTTTTCCTTTGTTTAAGGGTTGTATGGATTGTCAAGATAGAACATATGAAAGGAGGATTTTACATCACATGTAGCACCCAGACCTGACAAGTCACCGTGTTTCACTATCAGCACTTCCCACATACTGTTTTTAATGGCAGTCAGAATCCTTATGACACACTTTCCTCCGTATAATAATAGGACATAAGTGGAGGTATCAACCTGGACCAATTTGTCAATATCTGAATGCAGATAATATGATCAAAGTGATCTGAGCTTTCAAATAAAATTCTAGGATCTTTATCCCAATTCACCTTTTTTGGATAATTGTGCTGTTATCAGTTCTAGTAATCTGAAATTCTTTGTTGGTCGTTTTTTTTCTTTTTTTTTTTTAATATAAAATCTAGTATATCTTGGATGTACTTCTCAGAAAGCAATGGTTGAAAACAAGACAGCCCATGGGGTGAGAAGAAGGGAGAGGAAACAATGAACAAGAATTCAACATAGTGAAGACATCAATGTATGGGATCTTGATGACCTGTCAGTAATATGAGTTTTAATATTCCTCTCTTACTTACCTCTTCAGCTTAAAAAAAAAATGTGGTAAGATGAATACTCTGTGTCTCAGCATGGCATAGGGAAGGGAAGTCACACTGTAACTCCTTTCAGAATCTAAGAATACATTCATGGTATAAATGGTCAGGGCTGTGAATAGAGCCTTCCTGAAGACTTATTTCTAACCAGGGCTTCTCAAAATTTTGTTTTGAGAATTAGTGTTTGTTGTGAGAAAATCCTGTGTGTTGTATGATTTCTGGAAATATCTAACCCATCTACTCGCCCCTCCTGAGAGAACCAAAACATTCCTCAAATTGCCATATATTTGACAGACGCATACACAGTGACCTTAAGTTTGGCAACACTGCTCTGGAATAATTCCTTCCTTTTATTCTGGTTGGCCTCTTCTCATTTTCTCCTCTGCTCTCCTTAAATACTTGTCTCACAATGCCTTCTCACTCTTCATGTCTAGCTAAAAAATCTTTAACATCCTCTGGAAATCCTAGTTAACTTGGAAAAAATCTAAGTGCCCCACTCTGTTTATTTGGAGAGAACATGCTATCCCTATCTTCTGCTCCCGGGAGAAGTAGTTCATTTAAAGAAAAAAAACGAGGCTATGAAACTTCAGCACCTAGGACAGTGTTCACAATGGTTGTGGTTTGAGGGGGCGGGGTCTTTGAGATGGTTGCTGAGGAAGAAGGGGTCTGAGATTAAATTGCTGACAGGTATTGCAAATGCAGTGCTCCTCTTTGGACCTGGTCCAATTCCAAAGCAGTCTGTGTTGTTAAAGTAAACTCAGCCCCTTTCACCAGTGTTTTCTGTCACATATTTTACAAATCATAGTGAAGAAAGCAATTTCGAAGGTGACTGCCCGCTTTATTTGGTCTTTATCTTCCCAAAGAACTCATTTTGAAAATTCGGGTTGGTAAAAATACCAGCCAAGTCTAGAAGCTTTTTATTTCAATATGGCAAATTTCCCTGGTTGCCAGACCTTGGGGAAATGGTCACCTCAACAGGAGGAGAAAGCAAATGCAGATCCTTCCTGGTGCCAGTGGCTCCACAGCATTCTCTAGCCAGTCTGCTCCTAGAGAAGCAACTTGGCAGGCTGCAGGCCTTTCTGTGGGGTGTGTACCACAGAGACTGGCCACAATAGCAGGCTTGCACCCAAGCGCTGGCTCCTCTCCTGCGTTATTAAGATTTTTCTATTCTGTTCTCTCTCATTCTTCTTAAGGTGGGCCATTTCAAAAGAGGAGAAATGACTCTAATTTGGTGCTTTTAAGACAACACAGGCAAAAACTGGAAACATACGGATGCATGGACTCCTTTTATCATTTGCATAGGCCCACAGGCATTGAAGAGAATAATACGCAAACAATCTGTGCCTCCCCTCTCAAGCAGGGGCCTCTCATTCTCTTTGACCATGTAAATGTCTCCACAGAGGATGTAGCTTAAAGACGTGGCATGTGAGACAAGATACATTCATTCTAAACAAAGCATAAAGCCATGATAATAAGTATTTCTCTTCTTTATATGATTCCCTCTCTTGCTTATCAATCAACAAGTAAGCAAGCAAGTTAGCAAAGGAGTCAAACCATAGGGCTCGGTAGGGTAGAGAAGAGTTGGAAGCTTCAAGGGCATCTTCTTAGTCCTGTTGTCGGTTATCCCATGCTTTTATATTGTGCACCTCTATCTTTCTCCATGAGTCAACACACTTAAAGTATTAAAACCAAAACAGAAAGCAGCTTGTAAGTTGCAGGCTCTCCTTAGGCTCATTTGTTCAACTCAGAAGAAGTACCAAGAAACCAAGACCATATTCACATTTGAGTTGTAGCATAGGCATGAGAACTTTGCTTTCCTTAACAACTTACATTCAATTAGTCCTACTGTGTGTAAGCCACTGAGCATATTATTTAATCAACAAAATCACATGTTGTTCTCTGTCCAAAATGAAACAGAAATAGAGTGAAAAATTAGAACTTTTCACGTGGTGTTCAGCATGGTATTTCAGATATTTTATTTTTTTGTTAAACTGTTTATCTTAATGTAATTGTAAATGTACATGTAGATATATGAAACAAGGCTTGGTAATACTACTTCCCCTTTGTAACATTTTAGAATTCTAGAAGTAGAATCTAGAAACAATATTTCATATTTACACCTGTTTATGACTGTGTATTATATGTTCTCAGTGTCCATATTTTATTTTTCTCTTTGTTTAACCTGTTAAAAACCAGAGGTGAGAACATTACCATCTAGGCAGAGATCCCTCATATTATATATTTTTCATGTCCATGCCTACTTTCTCCTGCTCTAATCCCTTAATTAAATCCTTGAATTAGTTAGTCAGACCTACATCTTCTATTTAATTTTATCATTCCAGTATTACCATGTAAATATAATCATGTAGTGTGTATACTTACTTGCCTTTGGCGGAATTCCCTCTGGACTCCTATAGTTCTTGAATACATCTGTATTTTTTGTCACTACTGAGTAGAATTCTGTGACAGGGTTAGACAGATTTATACTAGATACTACATTGGGTTATTTTGGTTCTTAGATGGTATGAATAAAATGCTAGAAATATTTTGCAGCTTCTTTCTTTTTTAAACAGATTTTAAAAAATGTTTTTAGCATATATTAGTTACACATAATGGGTTTTATTGTGGCATTTTCATACTTGTACATAAGTATACTTAACCATATTCACACATACACCTTCAAATCTTCTCTTTGGTCCCTCTTACTCCTGCTAATCTGCTTTTCATAAAAATTATTATTAAATATTAGTATAATTTATTTATAAAATAGTATTTTTTTACATCCTGAGTGCAGTTTCCCTTTCCTTCTCTCTTTTCACGCCCTCTCCCCCAATTACCCTCTATCCCCCATCCACTGCTCCTCTATTTCTCTTTAGCGAAGGGCAGGCATTCCATGGATATCAACCAAACATGGAATATCAAGGTGCAGTAAGATTAGGCACCTCCACTTATATTCAGTTTGGATAAGGCAACCCAATATGAGAAAAGAAATCCCAAAAGCTGGTAAAAGTGTTGGAGATAGTTCCTGTTCCTACTGCTAGGAGTCCCATAAGAATAGGAGCCTTAACTAACCATTTCCTGTAACCATGACAGATTTTCAGTGCAGGAATTGGGGTGCCAATCCAGCCACATAACATTTGATTGATAATTTGTCCTGTTTACATACTTACTGGGCTGGAAAACTTGTGACTGGTTCAGATGGAGACTCATGCCATGAGATGGAGCCCCTCCATGACACTGTCTGAAGGGCCAGGACCCGGAGGCTGGATATCCTACAGTTATCCAAACATGACTGAGAAAAGGTGACAATGAAATGATGCCAAATGGTATTCTTCTATACTCATTGTTTGTTGCCTAATCCAAATTGTCATCAGAGAGGCATTATGCAACAACTAGTGGAAATAGATACAGAGATCCACAGATAAAACTTAGATAGAGCTCAGAAAGTTCTTAGTGAAAGGGGAAGAAGGACTGTAAGAAACAGAGGGGTCCACGACACAAGAAAACCCACAGTCAACTAACATGGGCTCATAGGGTCCCACAGAGACTAAACAAACAACCAGGAAGCCTGCATGGGTCTAAACTAGGCTCTCTGCACAGTTCCTTATATTAATATTTTTTCATTTCTTTGTGATAAATACTCAGGAGTAAACCATAGACAGACTATTTTCCTTTTTAGCTTTAGTGAGGAAGTTTCAATATATTTTCTAGAATGGCTGTATCATTTTTGCATCTTTTATCTCTTTTGCTTTTAGTTTAGTTTTTGAGGCTGGGTCTTACTGTGAAGCCTAGACTAACCTAAGCAAGCCCTTAGCACACACCTCTAAACAGTTTAACTGGAAAGCAAACAAACCCTTAGCTCACATTTTAAATTCCAAATAGAGGCAGTATCTTCTTACCACTTCTGCTGAAGGTAAAGGGAGGTAAAGGGATGAACTCTCTTAACTTATTTTACATTCCTACTGGCAATATGTGAATCACAATTCACTTTGAGTAACATAATCATCACTGGCACATTTTGTCTTCATCTTCACCAACACTTAACAGTTTCAGCTAAAGATTTAGCCCTTCTGAGAAAAACAACTAAATGCTGATGTTGATATGTAGTTATTAATTTGTGTTTTTTTCCACGGGTAATGATATTGAACATCTTTCTATTTCATATAATTGTTTTGTCATGTGACTTTTCAATTTCTAAATTCTAATACCAAATCGTCAGGCCTGAAAATGTACATTCAAGTAACATTATGCAGACTGAGCACTTTTTATGTTTATTTTGAATCATATGTGTGTATGTGTGAATATATATATATGTATATATATATATATATATATATATATATATATATATATATTAACAGACATACAAGCCATGCTTTTGAAAGAGAACACGAAGGGGTATTTGGGAGGGCTTAAATGGAGGAAAAAGAAGAAATAAGTTGTGTAATTTAACTATCATCTCATAAATTAGAAATAATTAAAAGATAAAAACTATCTTTCTTTATCTGTCTTTGTCATCTGAGGCTTTTAGTAGTTATCTGTGTGTATGACAGAGCTTCAAGATCTATAATTTACCAAGTGTCACACATCATGAAAAACAAGAACTAGAGTTGACAGTCCAAAGAAATTCATAGGAACTCATGTAAGATTTTTTTTTAATCAATCTATCCACCTATCCACACATCTACCCACCCACCCATATGCCCATCAATCCTTCCATCTATCTATCTATCTATCTATCTATCCATCCATCCAACCATCTATCTATCCATCTACCCATCAATCCATCCATCAAACTATTCATCCATCTATCCATCCATCCATCCATGCATCCACCCATTTGTTTCCACATTGGTTAGGAAATAGTTCAGGAATTAAGGAAAATTAGTTAAAATTAAAATAGAACAATAAGCAAAAGTTATTTAGAATATATTGTTCCTGTCTAAAAGAACTGCAGAAACAAAAATGGAGAAAAGACTAAGAGAAATGCGGTCCAGTGACATGCTCAAATTGGGATCTATCTCACCAAGAGGCCCCAATGTGTAACACTATTACTGGTGTACTTATAGACAGGAGTCTAGCATAACTACCCTCTGAAAGGCCCAACAAGTAGCTGACTGAGACAGATGCAGATACTTACATGCAACCAATGAACTGAAGTTGGAGACCCCTGTGGTTGAATTAGGTAAAGTCTGGAAGAAGTTGTGCAGGAAGGCAACCTCATAAGAAGACCAGCTATCTCAATTTACCTGGACCCCCAAGATCTCTCATACACTGAGCCACCAATCAGGCAACATTCATTAGCTGGTACAAGGCTCCTGACACATATAGAGCAGAGAACTTTCTGTTCTGGCCTTAGTGAGAGAAGATACACCAAACCCTCAAGAGATTTGAGGCACCAGGAAGGAGGGAGGCCTGGCAGGGTGAGGTGGAGGAGGGTGGGGTGGTGGGGACATTCTCTTAGAGACAGGGAGGAGGAATGGGATAAGTAAATGTCAGAGGGCAGAATGGGGGAGGGGATTACAACTGAACTGTAAAACAATTAAAGATAATTTTAAAAATAAAGAAAAAATGTATAGAAAATTAGTACTAAATAATAGTTCTATAATCCATAATGTGCTCAACTCTTTTTTGTCTTGATAAGAAGCTGTACCATATGGCCTTTCTTCATATACTAATTTATCTTCCAGTACAAAGTTGTGTGTGTGTGTTCACTAGTTCCTGTTCTTAAATTTATTCCCAGATCGTCACAAAGGTTAACCTTGGGGGGGGGGGGGGCGGTCAAGAGACTTCAGTAAACACACTGTATAACGTTCCTATTTTCTTTACCTGAGTCCCTAACCTCTTCCCTATCCTCAAAACTCTTCAAGTTTCATGTCTATTGAGAGAGACAGAGAAAGAGAGAGAGAGAGAGAGAGAGAGAGAGAGAGAGAGAGACTGAGAATTGTATATTTCTCTGTGTGTGTCTTGTGTGTATGTGTGTGTGGTTGTGCATGTTCATGCCATGGAACATTTGTGATGTCAGAGGAAAACTTGGAGGAGCTGATTCTCTTCTTTCACCATGTCCCTCCTGGTAACTGAACTCAGGTCATTAGGCTGGAGAGCAGGTACCTTTATCTGCTGAGACATCTTGCTGGACCATGCTCCTGGTGTTTTGAGCAATCCCTTAATATCTATGCTGATCCTCACTCTGCTTAAGCCAATGTGAGACAACAATAGCATATATTTGGAAAAGTGAGTTTTGGCTCCAGTGTAGGTATTGATATTCCCTAAATGTGATTTGAAGCTAGTGACCAAACATCTCTGATCTCATTTTTCAACTGAAATTTGGAGGTAAATTCAGTAATGGTATCGTGAGGAGGATTCTATGCAATATTTATTATCCTATTTGGTTGCTGTTAACCACTGTCTCCTAGGCGGTATTTTCATTGTTATTATTTTGTTTCCCCTATAGCTTTGTTTTTCTTTAGCCACAAGTTTCAAGGGGGAGAATATCAACACCCCATTTGTTATAGTCGCTTGTACTGAAGTTACCTAGGTACCTGCAGACAAGAAGGTAAGATATCTGATGCTCTAACTGCTAAGCTTTCCCCTGAAGGCATTACGTTTACCATGCCAAGTAAATGCACAAAGAGCTATTAGGTCTAAAGACTGGCCAATTTATTCCAACATTTTTGATACTTACATAAAAAAATAAATAAAATTAATAAAAAATTGGCTATCAATACCCAAATAATTTAGTAGTAACATGTCATTTCTGCACTGTAGTGTCTACAGTTACTGGAGTAGCTGAAGTGCCTGTGACACTATGCTTCTGCTGGCATGAAGTTCTTATGTGTGTGTAGCAGGACCTCTGTAGAGCAGTGCAGACTATTGATCATGAAACTAAGGGTTTATTTTGTTTGTTTTGTTTTGTTTTGTTTTGTTTTTTTTTTTTTGGCCAGGTTTCCTCTACATTTTCTGTTCTCTTATGTAGTCAGCAATCCCCCACAACTGCTTTTCATATGGAGAGTGTTTGCAGCCTTTTATTTTGGGTATAGCTGCCATATGGTCATTGATTACATCTCCTCTCATGCATCACCTCCCTCAAAGACTAGACACTGCTGAGTCCTTGTTCATTTATCTACTTGTCCAACACTTTTGGAAATGAAATTTATGAATTGTCCTCTTCTCATGATGGGTGTTGGGTCCTGGAAATGGTGTGGCTGATTCTTGTTCTAGATAACTCAGTTAGTTATGAACTAGAAATAAGGGTCAAGAGGCAGCCTGTGACATGAGCCTGGTAACTAGCATGTGTGATAGGATCAATGGAAGAACATGTTTCTGATTCAAGGGTGCAATGAGACAAGTGTCCATGCCCACGCCCACGACAGAAGGATGCTCGAGGCAGTTTTCCAGTATCTGTCAAGGGGGTTAGATAATGTCAGTGCCTTATTTGATCTTCCTTGAATTATGTGAGAGTCTGGAAAGTACCTCTTATCCTTTTTGTGTTCGCTAGATGAATCTCACATGCTTTGAAAGAAGGAAATGACCAAGATACAGCTGACTAAACCAAAGGCTTAAATTCACCCCTGACTTTCTTTCCTCTAATATTTGATGTCACATTTTCTTTCACTTCTAGGCAACAATGGACACTCATTTATAGTAAGAATGAGCAATAAGTTCCCTTGGTTTACCCTTTCATACCCAGAAGGACCTTGGTCAATGCCCATAGAGTGAAAAAGAGAGTAAATGTCAACAGGAATGTTGACTCAGATGATCTCTGGAGACCTGAGCAGTCCTAACACATCAAGAACCACAACATAATGCTATAGGCATAGGTTTACATTGTAAACTGGAGTCTGAGTCATGACCAGAAAGTTTGTTGATGTGATGTTATTAGCCAATCAACAAGCCCAAATTTTTATTGTATATAAGCACAGCCTTAAGGTCCAGGGCTGTATGTATGTGAAGAGAAGACAGTGAGCTAATTCAGAAGTCCTACAAAAATTCTCCAAAATTGGTGTAAAGCCAGGAGAGAGAAAGAGAGAGAGAGAGAATCTCTATTAATTAGGGAAATATTTAGAAAAAAACTGTAGGTAGAAATGGCTGGAGAACCACAGGGTTCCTCCAGCTGGAAGTTAGGCCAGGCTGCTCACTAAAGGCCTCTCCATGGCTCCTCACAGCATGGCCCCAACACACGAGGAAGTCCTTGGGTTTCCAAAACCCAAGTTTATTGGCATAATGGATGGTGGATGGATCTGAATGCACACCCCATAAAACCCAGGGCGAACCTGAGTTAAATATGGAGGGGAAGGGGGTGGAGGGGCTGGGGAGGAATGCTTAATTGACTCCACCCTCTGACCTTCAGGTATCTCATTAGTATGTAAATCTCTCTAGGGCCTGGGTCCTGTTTATTGCCCTCCACCTGTATATGTGACTGAACAGGTGAAGATTAAATGGAGATTAGACCTTGTGCTAGGCCTGACAAAAAACAGCATATACATTTTCAAATTTTATTTAAGTTTAGCACATATATGTGTGTATACATGGGGTATATGTATTAGTTTATATATTTAATAATTATGTATTAAATACCAGAAAATAGCTAGAAAATGATTTTGAATATTCTCACTATAAAGAAGTAATAAAAAATTTAAGTTGATGTACATGCTAGGCTCCCTGGCTTGACACATTGTATTCAGGTTTCAAAATCACAAAGTATCCTCATAAATATGCTCAATTATTCTGTGTCAATTGAAAATTGAAAATATGTAGAGAAATACCACAGAAAACTTTCAACAGTAAGCATGTTTTGCCTCTTGAAAAACACATGGTTACCTCAAAGTGAAAGAAAACAGCTAAACACAGGAAAATATGCTTTCCAGCTCTCTTTTTAAAAGTACTCTTCAATTATGAACAACCTTAGTTTCCCCTTTTTAATTTAATGTGATATTGCCTTTACAATAAGAAAGAATTATATGTTGTATTAGAGAGAGAGAGAGAGAGAGAGAGAGAGAGAGAGAGAGAGAGAGAGAGCAGGAGAGAAGGTTTTTTTTTTTTTGTTTTTGTTTTTAGGGACAGAGAACATTCCCTTTCATTCTAGACTCTTTTCCTCAAAGTCTACTCATAAGATGCCTTTGATGCAGAGTAAGGTTGAAACAGTTCTCCCTAAGTTCCCTTAATTGACTGGAGTTTTGCATCTTAGCTCGGATTGCCCAGAATGCAAAGGAATTCAGCTTGTTAGCATGCTCTGATAGAAATACAGGGGTGAGGTGAGAAATTTCTCTCCTGGTATTCCCTCCAAGGACCTCTGCAGACTCCAGAGTTGTTAGGTACACAGATTAAAGTCTAGTCATCTAGAAGTGTATTTGTATTGATTTTAATGATAGTCATTTCCATCCCCAACCTTGCAAAGAGGTCAGCAGCTGATGTAGAGTTCTCTTTAGCCACTAGGCTAGTCTTTGATTATTTTGAAATCTATCAGCAAGAAGAAACTTTATTTTCATTTTGTTTGAATAAAATAATAATAAAGAAACTGGTTTTTGTATTTGTTTTTTTTTTTTGGGGGGGGGATTAGCTTCCCAGTAGACTTTTACAAATATTTCCTCTCCAAGCTTTTAAGTTAATGCACTCTGTCAGAAATGTTAAGTATAAAGCCCCAGTTCAGCATTGAACCTCAGGGATGTTTTTTAAAGAACCATTAGGAGATCTCTTCTTGTGCATCTAAAGACTACAAGCTTGTGGCCTCTTCTTTGCGTAGTGGTTTTTTTTTTTTTTCTCAAGTAATCTTCTTTTCTCTGATGAATTAGAAATATTTGAGCATAGAGTACTGGCTGCTTGCCCTGTTCAAGTTGTTCATCTCATGCACTGTTGTAAGATACGCAATGATACTCTTTATGGATGAAGACAGGATATGGTTTTCTCATACTTTTAACAAATGCCACTTAAAGTTTCATAGATGGAGCTGGAGCCAGGGTGTCTAGAACACCAAGCTTTCTGATGGTCCAGCTTTTAAGTGCAGCAATTGGTTTTTCATAGCTGGTGACCCTTGGGACCTAAGCATTAACAGCATCATCTGAGGTCAATGCTGTATGTTAGGAATGCCACAGGAAGGCTAAGTTGAATGCCAAGTACCTTTGTGCCTTGTGTTTGTTTTGGGATACTTGTACCCAGAAAAACTCTCCCTGAGGATGGAATGGTATCTCTGTGTGCAACCAGAAGTCAACACTGCACAGCACCTGTTCCAAACTGAAGTGTCTACAGAAGGGCACTGATTATGAATAATATCAATTCAGAGTTTTATTAATAGGCACAGTTTAGAAGCTTATGGTGGCATTAATTTTAATGAGAGGTTTATCAACTTAAAATTAGCCCATAGTCATTTACTATTGATTGAAAATTAGACACCTTTAATGAATTACAATAGCAAAATGGATTTGGTACCTTCAAAAAAAACCTACATTGTTTTGCTTTTAGTAAAACTAACTTCTACTTGGCAATTTTATCAGCATGCTATATTTTTTACCTCATAAAGTCAATTGAATGAGAGAGTTGACTTAAAGTCATTTGGAATATTCACGGACACTGCACTGCTCTCAACACAATGTCACTAATACATAGGACAGACACACCATGCTATATGATGCATTCTCTAGACATTTGGGGGAAACACGGTTTCATAAATGGCTTTCTACACACATGCAAGCTGTAATATCAGACTCTGAACCTAAGGATTTCTCCTAAAGTATGCACCACTGTCTCTCTAATGCCTAGTAAACATCTCTCTGTTAGGCCCACATTCAGGTGGTACTTGGATTCCTTTATAATATGTTGTTTAAGAAAATTATGATCACGGGAATATTTATAGAAGCACATGATCTGAAAGGCCAGTGCCACACTCCACTCCAGCACTATCTATTTCCTTACCTTTCCTTTTTAAACACTAACTGCATTGTATTGTATGTTAACTTCCTGTTTTACTTCATATTTCCTTAAATGTAAAGTCAACTGAAATATAAATGTTGAAATGACAAATTTAGTTTTCTTCCAAGCTATAACTCTACTTACTGTTATATAGTCTACATCATATAAATATGTTTTGTATGAATTAATGTATATTTTGTTGACGGTCAGTAGGTTCTGTGATATTGGCATATATTTGCTGATGCTACAGTTTTCCCAAAGATTCCTGCATTGAAGGCTTAATCCTTCCTAATAATGTTATTGGAAGGTGATATGATCTTTATGATATGGGAGTCTATTGAAAGAAAGTTAAGTGGAGGGGCATTATGGAATGTCAGTTTCTTCCTTATTCTGTTCTCTTCTTTGTCACCATAGACTGACTTTCTCTATTCTATTATATGCTGCTATCATGAACTAATACTTCACCAAGCATCCCCAAACAAACAAAATATGTGATCATGGAAGGGATCCAAAGTAAACCTTTCTTCATTACCTCAGGTATTTTTATTAGGGTAATTAAAAGATGACTATCAGACAGACAGTTTCTCTAAACTATAAAAAAAAAATGCTTTTCCAAGGCCTTTCAGTTGATGAGTATTAAGCAGTTGACTAAGACAATGACTGTCTGTGGTGGTTTGAATAGGTATGGCCCCCATAGACTCATGTTTTTGAATGCTTGGCTATACAGATTGATATTATTAGGAGGTATGACCTTATTGAAGTTGGTGTAGCCTTGATGGAAGAAGTGTGTCGTGTAAAGGTGGGCTGTGAGGGCTCCTATGCTCAAGCTACACCCAGTATGACCCAGTCTTCTTCTGCCACCTGTGGATCCAGATGTGGAACTCTCAGCTCCTCCTTCAGCACCATTTCTACCTGCACGCTACTGTGCTTCTCGTGAAGATAATGAACTGAATCTCTGAAACTGTAAGCCTGCCAGACCTCAATGCTTTCTTTTATAAGAGTTGGCAAAGCCATGATGCCTCTTCACAGCAATAAAACCCTAAGCCACTGTCTCAGAAACTTATTTGTTCTTTGATTTTGTTAAGTAGCTTCATTTCTTTGATCCTAGTGATATTTATATATTAGAGTGAGTCTTATTAATGACATCTCCTGGGTCTTATGATAGTTAATGAGCAAATGTTACTTAAGACCAAATAAGAGTGTCCTATTTGTTATTAATATTGATACTGTATATGCATTTTATTATTATTTTTAAGGCCATGTTAATAATAGTCATTCCACGCCAAAGGGCAAATAAAAGCAACTGAGGCAATAAAAATGGAGATGTTACCACTTTTCCTGGGAGATGCTGAATAACTATTGCTTAAGAACCATGTCTTCTCAAGGACAAGAAAATGGCTCAGCAGGCAAAAGTGATTGCCAGCCAGCTTGAAGACCTGAGTCCAATGACTGAAAGAAGTGAAGAACTAGCTGTACTTTCACACACACACACACACACACACACACACACACACACACACACACACACACACAAACACAGAAGAGTCTGAGTGTTTTATCAAGCAAACATACTGTTTACATGTCAGAAGGAAAGCTTGACAAAGAACATCTGCTGTGAGGGACAGTTCTGAAAAGTGTTGTCAGGGCAAGTGTAAGTGATGTGTATTTATTTAATTCAAATTTAGAACATAGTTTTGAATAAGGTTTACTCCTTTAAACACTCTGGAATCCATGAATGTGGAGAAATCCCTTTGCTCTGATACAGGGCAGAGCGTGTGGTTGAGGAAACGTGCTCATTTGATAAAGTGTTGCTGTGTAATAATGAAGGTGCAAGTTTAGATCCCCAGGACTCTTGTAAAATTTAGGAATGATCATGCATGTCTGTAACTTGAGCACTGTTAGTGGAAAGGGTAGAGGCAGGAGAATCCTCGCAGCTGCTTGGACATGCAGTGCAGTTAGACACTGAGTTCAATAGGAGACTCTTAAAAGATCAGCAGAGAAGCAATCAAGAAGGACACTAATGTTGACCTCTGACCTCCATGCACACACTCACACACATATCCTCATATCCATATACATAGACATTCACACAGGCATACATTGTACATGTAAACGGCCACACATAAAAAGTAAGATTAAAGGGTGGTCTGATAATGGAGGTGACTTTTAAGTTGGGCCATGAGATTGAGTAAGATTTGCAGATGTATGGCCATATACACCTCTTCATCTCAGAAATTCAAGTATATAAGCCATTAAAGTTTAGCTACAACCTAGATAAATCGTAAAAGAAAAGAAAACACAGTGTCTTTAGTTTCTGTTGCTGTCTTTGCAGGTGCTCTGTGCAGTAGTAGCTTCTTCAAATAGAGTGCTCTGTAGCTCTTAGTCACTTGTTTCTTGTTTCACATATTGACAAACTCCAGTTGAAGCATGATGGGAATCTCCCTCTCTTAACTTCCCACCAAGTGCCCTAACTCAGGCTGATCCATGTTCCATGAACTGTACCTTCTGCCTCCTATATTTCTCTCATGTTGTGGAAAGCAAGGTCTTGCCTTTACTTGGTGATCAACTGGGCACCCCCATCCCTGTGCAAAGTACATGGGTGGGAGTACTGATTGTATTCCATTTACGGTTCATAATGAGTGCGGTACCCATACTGTCAGAGGAGTTGAGTATTTTCCCAATGGATGAATGACTGACAAAAAGGGAGAAAGCAATTTTCCGTAAGTGGGATATTGAAGTGCTGAAGTAAACGTGATATCATGTCTCCAACCATAGACTTTTACTTAATGGAAACCAATGTGAAAATGCCAACACTACCTTATTTACAAGGTACTCTGCTCACTACAACCATTAATGAGGCCTGCTATGGGAAGTGCTGTGTTATTGTAAATATGATGCCAGAGACCGCTTTCTGTCAAAATGCCAGACCAAAGAAACAAGGACAGTACTCTGGAGACCTTCACCCAAAATGATGATTAAAAGACTCAGCATGGGTTAACAAATGGGTGTTGGCTCATTAAATTCAACTCTAAATGTTTTACTCTGACCACATACTCAGTATGGACCAACCTAGAACACTAACAGAATCTGAAGTGCATCTTTCAGGCTAGGATGCCAGGCCTGGGAGGACGGTCAGCACCACTATGATGGTTAGCAGTGGTAACACCTCACACCAGCTGAACTCCCACTGTGTGCTAGTTACTAGCCATGGAGTTTTCTTTGTATAACAGTTTTTCTTTATAGAACACCTTGCAAAAAGAGATAACACAGTGATGGCTCCAAGTCAGAGTCTTCAGCAGTGTGTAGTAGGCTTCAGTTGTTCCCTGAGGTATGTGAGGTAAGGAGAGGGCCACTTCTACACTTGTTCATATAGCCCCAATGCCATGCAGGACTCTAGACAGTGATGGTGGTCATGAGGTCGTTGAGTGATTGGGTACATCTCCATACTTGCTCCTGTGATCTTGACCTTTCTTAACCATTATTAAAAAATTTGTAAATTGGAAATGATCTATCATAGCATAATGAGAAACCCCTGGATTTCAGATGTATTTCCTATTCACTTTAAGTACACCTCATGTCTTTGGGAGTTTTCTGGCTTTTTTTTTTTTTTTTTTTTTTTTTTTTTTTTTTTTTTTTTTTTTTTTTTTTTTTTTTTTTTTTAGTTGGCTGGGCTCCACTGACAGAAATAATGCTGCAGGGAACATAAAGCACTTTCACTAGTTTTTTTCTACTTGACAAATGCTAGTGGTTCCCAGTGTATTGTCCTACTTATGACAGGCAGTTTTCTGTAGACCAATTATTTCTTCCTTCAATATTACTTCCTAGCATAATATCTTTGAAGACACATGAAACCTCTACTAGGTATTTCTATTTTAATTAAAATTTGATTGGGTGGGCTGCAACTTATCTAAACAGTGAGGTGAAAGGATCTTTCTCCTCCCAGGATGGAGGCAGACTTTCTCAGGCTCCCTTCTGTCCCATTACTTAAAGATGACTTGTCAAGGAACTCCGGGAGTGAGTTCTCAAAACAGAGTCATGTGGAAACCGATGGGAGTGGTATGACTTCCTTGGAACAGATGGGAATCAGTGTCTCTGTGGTAACAAATACCTTTCATTTTATATGTTGTAAGAAATGGAAGTGGCATCCTCTCCATCTCTGCCTCTCTCTTCTCCCAAGAAATGGGGACAGCACTCTCCTGAGCCCCAGGTCCTACACTGTTCAGTTTTTAGCCTCTAATACCAGGGTTTCCATTTTCTTTGCAGTATTGGAAAAGCCAGCAGAGAAGAAAAGCTTTGAGAGCTAGAGGATTGCCTCAAAAGGATGGGGCTCAGATGTTGACAGCAAAGTAGGGGCTGTTAATTGTAAGAGAAGATACTATGTAGGGAAGATTTGGATTGGGATGGTGGCTTAGTTGAAGGTATGTCAGTTAGGGGAGTCATCTAGGAAATGTCACAGTAAAGAGTGATTTGAAATGTATGAAGCATTAGCCTTTTGCTGTGTGCTACTGATCCATAACCTTGTATTTATGACAGCAGTTAGTACTTATAAAGCCCCAGGTATCAGGCATTTATTCTGAGGTACGCAGCGACCTGGTAATTTAGCTTCTATTGTTACGTGAATGGAACTCTAAAGTAGTCATTCTCAACCAATGTGTTCCAACCCCTTTGGCAAACTTTTACCGCCAAAAATATTTACATTACAATTCATTGACAGTAGCAAAATTATAATCATGGAATAGCAATGAAGTAAATTTGTTTGGGGGTCACCACAACATGAGGAACTTTATTAAAGGGTTATAGCATTAGGAAATTTGAGAACCACTCTGGTCTAAAGTAATTGACCACCCTCCCCATGAGGGAGAGAGGACAGACTGAGGATCAGGAGACTATGATAAAAATGAAATGTGACTGCAGTATAATGACTCTGGAGATCCTATTGAAAACATTAAAAGGAAATCAAGTCATTAATTTATTTTTTCTTTACATGTTTTCCTTTCTGAAGATGCTAAATATCATTCATATAGATGTTGATTTATGTGCTTATTAATAAATGTGTCCCAAATAAAACTCCAAGATAATGTGTTAGAAGAATCTATAGGGACACTAGAAAAGGCCCACCTGAGTCAGATGGGACCAAATGTAGTTAAGTCACATATTGCCTTACTTATGACAATAGTTACTATTGCTGCAATAAAACACCGTGAGTAAAAACAAGTTGGAGAGAAAAGGATTTATTTGGGTTATGCTTTCACATCACTGATCATCATTAAAGAGTCAGCATAAAAACTCAAATAGAACAGGGAACCAAAGGCAGGAGATGATGCAGAGAACATGGAGGGGTGCTTCTGATTGGCTTGCTCTCCATTGCTTTCTTACAGAATCCAGGACTACATCCTACGGATGGCACAATCCATGATTGGCTGTGTCCTCCCCCATCAATCAGTAATTAAGAAAATGCCTTACAACCAGATCTCATGGAAGCATTTTGTTAGCTCAGGTTCGCTCCATTCAGATTTAACTAGTTTATGTGTCATGTTGATGTTGTACTAGCCAGCAGACATATCCTCTGCATTTTGAATGGCTTTGATGCTAGATTTCTTTTGTTTTTCCCTTTTTTTTTTTTTTGTTTTTGTTTTTGTTGTTGTTGTTTTTTGAGATAGGGTTTCTCTGTGTAGCCCTGGTAGTTCTGGAGCTTACTCTGTAGACAAGGCTGGCCTTGAACTCAGAAATCCACCTGCCTTTGCCTTCCAAGTGCTGGGATTAAAGGCGTGCACCACCACTGCTGGGCTGATGCTAGATTTCTAAGTCAAAGCATTCAATAGAATTAGCTCCTCCATTTTCTGTGTGCCTTCATTTAAACATCAAGGGGAAATTCAAAGGCTTGCTGAGATCTGATGGGTCATTCAAGAGACTACTGGTTTACCAGGAATCACCTTTGTCTCCACATTGTGGCTCAGATTTGGCTTATCTGAAGCCTATCTTCCATGGACCCCTGCCTAAGTCCACTTGGGAACAGAGCAGCACAAGCAGTCTTTTGGTCATGGGATAGATTGGCAGAGATGAGGGAATAGGTAATACATTTGAAGATTTTTCTTTCTGAACTGTTTAATTGCTGCTTTGTGTAGGAACTCCCAATGATAACCAGGGGTTTTACAAAACACTGTAGCCTCATTCAACAACAGACTACTAATTAGTTCATTTACTTGGGTACTAAACTCATCTAGGAAGAGTAGCAGAGCCTAATTAGAGAAATCTCTAAAGATATTAAGCCCTGATCCTATAAAGTTACAACTTTTTAAACACAAACCTGCAGAAATGTACACACATGCATGTATGTGTTTGCATGCACGCCTACACTGAAACCAAGAACTCTGCATGGATGCTATACCTGCCTGTGGGTCATCATTGTTAATTAGCAAGGACTTCAGTTACTGCTGTTTGTTTCAATATTTTAAAATAGAAAATATCAGCATATAATGTGCTCACACTGAACAAAACTGAAAGTTTATTTTCCATCCGCACTGGACACTGTACAATAATACATTCTTAAACTTAGAAGTTTTGATGTGAGTAATTTTGATGTGAACTTCTTTCTCTCCTTATTACAGGTTACAGTGCATTTGATAATTTTTTTTTAACTGAGCTGTGTTGTTGGTTAAGCTAATGCCTGTAACTTTAATTTTTTTCAAAGTCTCCTTTTAATGAGGGTTCGTAAAGACTTTAACCTCCTTTCCAGCCCACTACCCACCAGAGGTAATGGAAAAGAAAAGATACAGTGTAAGTGGACCTGCTTAGAAGTGATTCTTTGGAGCAACTCCCATCTGTATTGTCAGGAAATCTGCAGTTTAGTTCACAGATCAGCATCTGCAGCTCGATCCACTCACAAACACTTCATGGTTGTACCAACAATCTAGTTTGTTTGAGTCAGGATAGCAATCTCAAATTAGCACCAGTGGCACTATCTAGCAGAGCCAGCCAGGACTCAGCCTTAGCACCTCAGCAAGAGAAACCAGGTCCAACAGGAACACCAGGAAAAGTTTGCAGCTGTGTCTCTCTCAGTGAAGTAAAATTCAGCAAAGTCTTGAGAAGGACAAGCACTGCACAGCTAGTTCTAACAACAAGCCAAGCTCAGCCTCCTTCAGTGTTCATGGTGTCCTTTTTATTCTCCCTCCAAACATAACATATCCTCCATGGGTCTTGCCTCAACATATGTGTTTATCTTAGCTGATATCACTTTGCCAATCAGGCTGAGTCTGCAGAAGCAACAAGAAGCCACAGCATATGACTAGATGTTTTTGGTATTTTTTTCTCTATGGAGTCCCAACAAATGGAGCTCAACTGCATAATGTAAGTCACATGTAATACGTGTCAGTAGCTAAGAACTCTTCATCAACTGTCCTTTCATGTGTTTGCTTTAACAGAACATCCTTTCACTTCGGTCTGCTTCAGAGAAACATTTCTATACATGTCTGCTTTAACAAATTGTTCTTTCACTTGTGTCTGCTTCAGAAAAACACTCCTTCATGTGTTTCCCCCAGCAAAACACTGTTCAACACAACTGACTTCCAAGGAACCTTTAAGTTTCCACTTTAGATGCATATCTTCAGGAAGAATGACTTTTAATTTATTTGTTCATTCCTTGGATTTCTAAATAGTAGTAATATTTCAGACATTATGATGGTCACTAGGGGATTATCCAGAATCAGAAAAGAACCCTCCCTTCCCCAGATACATTCATATACAATTCTTTGGTCAAGAACGATTTAAGACTGCAATTTCTAAAATGCCAGGAGGCATTGTGAGATGTGTATGGTTGTTTGCTACCAATTGATCTCAATTCCTAGAACCTACATGATGAAATTAGAGGACTGACTCTTACATCCTGGCATTGACAACCACCATGCATGCCCTGGCATGTTCTAAACCTGACACAATAAATAAAAAATATACAGGCATGATTCCTTCTTCGAAAGGGAGAGAGAAACAGAATAAAAGACAAGATATATATATTATATAGATATAGATAGAGATAGATATAGATTTCTATATAGATATATATAGATATATAGACACACACACTCACATCAAAACCTATACAGATAGAAGAAGGTCACATCAAAATAATTTTTAAAGACATAACTTTAAGTATGTCTAGAGAATGTATGGTGCTAAGGAAAACTGAATCTTCAGTTTTATTTAGTATGAGAATATAAGCACAATTTATGATGACTTTGCATGTGTGTGTGTGCACATGTGTGCGTGTACATGTGTGTGCCTATTTTATAGCCTCCAGAGATGTGATCATAAACTTTTGTTATTTTTATTCATCTAGTTTGTGGTAATTTATATGGAGGCCTTAGAAAATGAAAAATTAACACAGTTTAGGATTCTTTTATTATTATTACTTGTTAAATCCATATTCAAACTAGCTCCTATCATGAGGTTTTGAATATTCATTTATTTCAAACTGCATCATGTCTGCAAAACAAGTTGTTATCAAGCAGAGCAAAGGCAGGTTCTGGAGATTGCTACTCTTTCCATAGATCACCTAAAACAATGGTTTAAAAGGCTGCAGGAGCCATCTGCATGGAATGGACCATGTTAAATCAGTCAGCTGGTCTTACTGTTAATCAAAGAAAGGGTCAAGGGCTATAACCATCAGTTACACAGGAAGGATCCACTCTCTCTTTCCACATCCTGAGAAGAGACTTTCTGGCCTACAGCCAAGGCCAAAGTTAAAATGTGAATGGTGTATTTTTGCCCAAGTGGACAGAATAATTATAAAAGTAATTCCTGCTCTTTGCAATGAATTCATAAATAATAAAATGTGTGTGTAATACCAAACAAAGAGATATAACTGGTAGAATATTTGCTTGTCATGGAGGAAGCCTGGGTTCAGCTCCTGGCACCATATAAACTGGATATGGTATGTTGCAAGTCTGTAAAACCAGCATGTGGGAGGTAGAAAACAGAAAAATCAGAAGCTCAAAATCATCTTCAGTTATCCAGTAAGTTCACATCCACCCTTAGCCTTAAGAACCTCTTTAAAGGGGAAAACGATGAAGTAAAATTTACTTATAGCTTCACTAGCCAGAGATATTGAGATCAAAACATAGGGCAAGGAAAATTTTTATATAAAACAAAAAAGATCATGTATGTGTGTATGTATGTGTATGTATGTATGTATAAATATATATGCATATATCTAGATATAATAAGGAAGAAGATTCATTTTGTAAACATAGAATTTATAATTGAAACTAACTAGATTTGCCCCAAGCTGTGTTAATATGGATGGTAAACCAGTGGATGAGAACAGTGTAATTGATTTCATTGTAGACTTTGATATTGGTTTAGGAGGTTTTGTTGTCCTGATGCATGTTAACCCATTTCATTTGAGAATTTATCAAACATTTTGATTTTTATGATAAGCTATAGAAATTTTACATTGCTAAATTTGTGCAAGATACATATGAAAATGGAAGAGATGACGCAGCAATAAGAGCTCTAGGTACACCCTGAAATCTAGATGGTTTATGTTTCTGGCTTCCATGTCTCTTTAGCTCTCTCAGTTCTGTAATCATTTCACAGATAAAATATTTAATTTTAACTTCCATTGACTCCTGTCCTGAACATTAGGTACTATGCTTTCTTCTACATTTGTTTTGTTTTGTTTTCCTTTAAGAAATGGGAGTATACAGAATGCAACCAACCCTGCAAAGTCACAGTTTAATTTAGTTCTCTAGTCTTGAAATCTTTGAGCTTTGCCCATGCCATTGCCTACAGAGGGCTTTGAATTTTTCCTTTCATAGATAAAATCAACTGGGCCTTGTTCTTGCTGTGAAATTTTCTGGCCAAGGTTTGTATTTAGCAGAGTGTAAGGCACAAAAGGAAATAGTAGATTTCTGACATTAAAAAGAATGGGTAGTTTCAAATAAAAACCCAAAGTTCTGATTTATGTTAGAAAGGAGAGGACATAGAAACATTAGACGTAGATGTTCATTCTTTTAAGCCATTAAAATTAAAATTAAATTTTCTATTTTATTCTTCTCAGCTGGTCTTATGCAGTCATAGCAAAATATGTTAGTTCATTCATTCATTCATTTTCTATCAATCCATTCATTCATTTACTTACATTTCATTCATTTCTAGCTGTTCATTACAATGGTATAAGAAACATTTTGGTATTGGTTCTCTGTAGACATAGAGCTGTAGACATAGAGCTCTCTCTCTCTCTCTCTCTCTCTCTCTCTCTCTCTCACACACACACACACACACACACACACACACACACACACACACACTATTTCCAGGGTGTTCACAGATTAGAAGAAACCAATAGATATGTTATATTTTTTGAATTTAGCATGCATTTCTACAAGAATATTGACTTGGGAGTCAGGGGTGGTCATGCTGCCCAGAGGAGGCTACATTTTTTCAGAGTAATAAATACAAAGAATTGTCAGGTAGAGAAGGCGTGAACAGTGGTAGAGGAAATAGTGTGTAAGAAGGCGTTGTGGCACAACTGAAAGCACAATGTTTGAGGCTTGTAATTAATCCATGGGTCTGTGGCTATAGGTAGGGAGGAATTGAAGTTACAGACAACAGCTGTAACAAAAGACTTGCTCATTGCATGGGAGAATGGTGGGTATTACACAAAGCACAGTAAACACAAAGAAGGAAGAGTGGAGTCATTCTCCAATGAGAAAGCAGCTATATCTGGGTACCTGTGAGCTCTGCCGCCCTTTGCCCCTTTCTGAAAACTTGTAATTTGCTAGTGTATGCAGGTGTTGGTCAGGCATGTTAATTCACTCCTGTTTTCCCTTATTTATTTTTCCCTTTGGTCGAAAATACCTTCATGTAATCTCTGGAAGTGGTTAGGCATCCTTTGGAAAGAACTAAAGCATTGAGAACTCAGTATGAGACACCCCAAAAGGTCTGAATGTGGGAGATTCACAGTTCCAGGGTGGGGCTCCAGTGGTGAGATTTCTTCGGTACTTCTTTTCTTCTTGCCATACTACCAGTGAAGCCATTTCCCACCCCCCACTCTGTCTCAGCTCAAAATTTCTTGGCAGTATCCAGGTGAAATACAATACCCATTAACCCTCATTAACCCTGAAGCGTCTTCAACCGAGGGGAGGTGTTTCCCAGTAAGATGAAGACTTGGGTTGTGCTGAGAATACAGTGTTTGTTAGACCGTCTCTAAAAATCAAACCTAGGATGGGGGAGGGGCTGTCAAAGGAAGGATAAAAGAATAAAAGGGAAACGCTAATGTTGCAAGGAACATGAATGCACTGCTGTTTACCTCCCAGAAAGCAGGGAATCGGTTCATATCATTCATATCGTATTGCCTTAATTGCTTGGTTGACCTCAGGGGGAAAACGAAGTCCAAGTTAAATGCACGACATATCTTCTGACAATGCTCATCCCCAGCCTCCAGTTTCCTCTCTGCTGAGTACCCGTGTGGTTTCTGTGCTTCTGAGCAGAGAGAGCCAGAGTCGCCTTAATAGCCCTGAAGAAAGTGCTTCAGGAGGTATTTGCAGAGAGCAGGGTGCCAGGCCACAGCCTTGTCTCCTCGACATGCCCCAGATATTGAACCTTCCAGTAACTACAATTACAATCAAAACCACAAAATGTAGATTTACAGATTGTTTTCAGCAACACCCATTCAAATTTACTTATATTTACACTAGAAAAATTAGGGTAAGTGCTACTGTGACCAGAGACACAGACCAGGATCAATAACCAACCAGTTCTTGGCAAATGCAGCACTTCTCTGAGGTCTATGGTCGCTCTCTCCTGACTTTGAGGTTGGCCTCTAATGTCTTATCCATTGACTTTTCCCGTAAATATGTCTAATCGAGGCCATGTAGGATTCTAAAGAGAAATGATACACTCGGTTTGGTAAGAATTGCTAATTAACTAAGTATGTAAAACCTGTAGCTGCCACGGGGCACACAGATTAATCCTATGGCAAAAATTTATGCCTGAAAAGAAATTCAAAGGAACCTATCAACATCAATTTTAGACATAAAGTTATAACTTTATTTTTGTTTGTTTTCTAAATCTAAACAGTACTAATACTATCTTTAAGAAAAGACTTTAGAAATGTCTATCAGTGTTGTCTAGATTTCTAAAACCTCTAACCAGGAAAATAATGTGTGGGATATTTCCATGATACACAGGAATTCTTTAATCATATTTATTCTCAGTTCGTATAAAGTTTGTGTTTTTTTTTTTAGTAGCCACAAAAGATTACACTTCATATTAAAAAGGTCAAGAGAGATTAATTTGGTTCCTTGAACACTTGAATCATTAATTTTTTTTTTCCGGGGAACAGAGCAGGGTATTTAATCAAACTTAAAGGAAATAAAATAATGTGTGACAGAGAAAGGAAGAAGAAAGAGAGATATGTAGACTTAAAATCCTGAACAGGCATTTTCATTGGATAGTCTCATGCCACTATGTGCATCCCACTGAAAGCATCTGAATTAGTTCACCTGCCCTAGCTCACCTCCCTCATGCTTGTCGTCGCTGCTCCATGTGCCAGTAGCAGCAATTTTCCCCTCTTGCTACAATGACTTGGAAGCTGCAATTCATTTGCCACAGATGCCAGGAAGGAGTTTTGTTCCAAGTTCCCAGACAGCTCCTGCTACTGAAACTAGGTTCAAGCATCAAACTCTGATCAGAAGAGAAACTAAGGAAAATGTCAACTTTGTAAGCATGAGGTTGTAACGGACTGGCTGTAGATCACTAGAGGTCAGAATGAGGCTGATACTAAGGGCAGAGCTTTTCCTGATACTGGGACGGAATGGGTGAAGTAATGCATGCTTGCAGACAAATGCACAGCTTTATTCAACATCCCAGGGCACCTATCTCTTACATCAATTTTAAGATGCCTAAATAAATAAATCCAGAACTGGATTACCTAAGGAAAACCTAACATAGGCTATACTTGACAGTTGAATGAAATCAGTCTTAGGTGCCTTGATCATGACGTGTTAACCAAATCTTGGACCAATAGTCTCTGTATTCCTATGCCATGGTAAAACCAATCTGGAGTCATCATTAGAGTATTATATTATGGATGAAAACTAGTTATTGGTTCCTTAAGGTGAACTAAAGAGAAGGGGACAATTTTTATTCTAGTATTAGAGATAAGTAATAACAGATTCGCACCATCAAAATTGTCACAGTCAGGTTGATGAAAACTCTAATTAAACTAGCATTATGGAAGTCATTAGGAACTGGAGCAGGGACTCAAGTTGTTCCTAGTTGAAACTTAAGGTACTGTTGTGTAACTTTTCCTGGAAAGACATAAGTATTGTTTCACTCTATATAGGGCACTGTAGACCAAATAAGAAAATGCTTTTGCATTATGAACCAATAGGTCTATGAGGGTTACTGATAGAAGCATGAATGGGAGATTACTTCCTGAGTTATGGGTCACTCAAATGCAACCGCCTTTACAAACCAACAAACCAACCACCCAAACAAAACAAAACCTTAATTATTGAGCTACATGACTAACTTGCAAGAAGCTCCACCAAAAAAAAAAAAAAACCAACCAAACAAACAAACCACAAACAAACAACAATAACAACAACCGCCCTCACCTCCCCAGCAGTTTGGTTTATTACATAACCTTCGGGGAGTGGTTTGGGAACTTCATAAATTCTGAGCTTCCAGAGTATTGTGTTTCATGAGCTTCTGCAATAATAAAGGTTTCAGTAAACTCTCGAATCCTAGAAATGTCTCTTCCCCCCCTCCAGGCAAGACAGTTTCTGTTTGGAAGAAACAGCTGCATAAAAGAGACGTATCGATGGGATGGCAATCATTTTGAGAGAGGAGGAGCTCTTTTGTAGGAGATATAACCTATGAGTTCCAAGAAATTTGATATTAAATTATTAAGAATTTTTTTCTGTTTAACATCATTGAAAAAATTGGAAGACTAAAGACAGAAAAATGGGAGACATAAGTAAGACAAAATATAGACGATATCTGAAATGGAAATAATAGTACAAAAGCTTATTGCTACTCACAATATTATTACAAATAAAAACACAATATAAATAAAGATAAATAGCAAGGAAGTGGATATTTCTATACAATGTATGAGACATTCATTCATCTAAAGCTATATTAGTAAATGCATAAACAAATATAAATGAAGACCACCAAGAGGTGATCACATTATGCCATTGTACCATGAAAAAAATCAATGAGAATAGATAAAACATTTTGCTGGTAAAAGTTTCCATTATTACAACTGATTTGGCATGCAATGTAAAATTAACTCACAAAGTTACGTTTACAGCGACTCCAAGCTTATTTGCCTCAGAATCCATGATGCGAATTTTCATAGAAACCCTGTTTAAAATACCAATGTTAGCAAATAACAGGAATACTCATCAACAGGAAAATAGATGAACTGTGGCATGGTAAAAACAATATCTTCTCTAGTATTAATGGGTACAAGCAACAATATGGAAGAAATAAAATATTGACCAAAAATCATAATATAAAGCATACTACAAGCTTTATAATTTCAGCCTTTAATCTTAAATAAACAAATCCCAATAACTGATATATGCTTTCAAACATACTACATGTGCAAGAAATATTCTATGTAAAGCATGGAAAAATATGTACAAAAATCAGGAGATTCCAAGTAATATTTTATCTGTATAACTTTACAAAATTAAAAATAAAGATTACATGTTTCTAGTATATAATTACACAAAGTAAACATTTGTATCACAGAGGGAGAAAGGGGGAGGATACTAAGGAACAATTGAACTAAAACAATATGGAAACACAGAAGGGCAAAGGTCAACCTCTATAGTCAGTGTCATAACAAACCCTAACTTATAGCCATGTCCAGTATCTGGGGCATGTGGTGTTGTGGTATGGGTTCCAACTCTCTTGAATAGCTTTTGTCTTAGAGGGTGGCATTTTATAATATATGAGACCACATTTCTGAGCAAGCCACTCATTACTGAAACTTTTCTTGGCAAATATCCATTTTCTTGACACCTCTAATGTCCTGAGATCTCTGTTGCAACATAGGCTTCTTTTATCTGGAACCTTGGCAAAAGCTCCCATTCATGTACCCATAACTCTCGCATGCTCCATATTTTCAAAACTAGCAAAACACTAATGATATCAGTTGAATCTCAAGAAGCATTCAGGTCCCATTGGATCATGGCTTCTGAATATTTTGGTGGAGTTCTAGCTAGTTGCAATAACCATGTCACAGACATAGGGCCCTTACTTTTTACAAGTGGGAACACTTGCATTCTGGTCTCTTGAACTTTCATTAGAAAGGCTCATTTAACTCCACTTACAACATTCTAAGGTTCCTCTAGTTCTTGTATGCAAACTTTTCTAAACTCTTCCTACGAGCCAGTTCCAAGGACCTTACACAGCAAGGTTAAGTTCCAGCAATGACATCAGTTCTCTGGTTCCAGTATCCTGTACTACTTTTGGTTGTTGTGATACAATCCTTAGCAGAATCAATTAATGAGAGTAGAGTTTATTTTGGATAATGCTTTCAAAGGTTGCAAGATATCTCTGCGAGCAAAGCAGCTTGGGATCATTCACTCTATGATGTCAGGAGTGGGGAATGATGGTTATTCTCAAGCTGGTAGGGCAAGAAGAAGATAATGACTATAAAACTTATATGTCTAAAAGGTCCACCCCTCAGTCCCTCCTATCAAAATGCCAGACTTGACCTCCTAAAGGCTTTATCTATAGCCTTCAGAAAATAGTGCAAGGTAGGAAACACATGCTCAAAACCTGATCCTGCTGGTTTTAGATCAACTACAGCAATGTCCCTCAAATATTGCTCTTGAAATATACCAAATTGTATATAAAATTCAAGGCACATCCATTTGATTTAAATTCCAGAAACGGAGAATGGAAACTGGACTCTCATATTTATTTCAATTTCTCCAGGTAACATTGATCTGGATCTAAGTTTGAGAAGACTCAAAATAGTCTATGAATTATAGTATGTGGCCAATGAGACCCTAATTCCCATTGATTTGTAGTGTGCCTCTAGGCAGATTTAGTGAAGACATTCACTTAATCCATGTTCCAGAAAATTATGCATTCTGTGTGTTGGAAAAAATGCAAAGTTGGGAAGCACAAAGACCCAACACCTAGCTGTATCAAAGTCTGGAGATATTCACCCTTGGTTCTAGAAATCTGGAGAGCTTTCAACACCTGTAACTCCAGAGAACCAAGTGAAGCTTTCTCTCCTTTTCTTAGGCTGGTATAGTAAGAAATTTCCTAAGAATCTTCTTCAGAAAGTTTTGTAAACTCTGGTGGCTATCTTGATGAAGTTTCCTTGATTTCCTTTCCTTTTCTGATCTTTCCTTTCCTTTCCTTTCCTTTCCTTTCCTTTCCTTTCCTTTCCTTTCCTTTCCTTTCCTTTCCTTTCCTTTCCTTTGCTTTCCTTTCCTTTCCTTTCCTTTCTCCGTGTCTACTCCTTCTCCTACTACTCCCCAGCCCCTCCCCTTTCATTCTCTGGTCTTTTGGGCCTTCCATCTTTCACTACATTAAGACAATGCAACCTCTGCTTATATTGCTTTCACTTTAAGCTATTGTATTGGGAGAGGAGCAATTTGAACTCTAGCTCTGTCAAGTACATGGACTTGTATCATTTTCTGAGACTCTCCATTTAGATTAGATCATAAATATACCAATGTAAGTTTAAAAATTAAGTGAACACACATATAATATGGCATATAATAATGAATGACTTATGGCTACCATAGTATTTAGCTGCATGTCCATTTCTGATTTTGTCTCTGTAAACAAGCCACCTCTTCACCAGGTATAAACCTAGAACCTTTAATTTAGAGAAGGAGGCTAACATTCCCTAGGACTCCAATCAACTCAGGCCAGGTTGCCTGGTTCTTGAATTGTAGAAGTCTCTCCAGAATCTAATTTTACCTATTGTTCTCCAGTTGCCACTCCAGCATCAAGTAACACCTCTTGAGAGAAGAGAGTCTCAATTGTCCAGACATATTTTTAATAGATAAAATCTGTTCAGGTGTAAAGCTAATGTGTCCTTCTCTTCCATATGTGTGAATATAAATATATTTATACATATACATCATACACACACATATATATGTACGTGTATATGTATGTATATATGTATATATATGTGTATGTATATATATATGTGTGTGTGTGTGTGTGTAGAAGAGATCCCAGAGTCAAGCTCACTGTCTCTGACTGCAGTGATAGAGTTGTGTTTTTATTGTTGTTGTTGTTTATGTTTTATTCTGTTTTGTTTGTATTATTGTTTAACAGAGAATAGGGAGATGGCTGAGTGGGCAAAGTTCTGGGAATATAAGCATGAAGACAAACGTTGGACGCCCTACATTCAGTTAAAAACTGGGCACTACAGTCCAGATCTGTTATCCCAGCTCTGTGGTGCAGAGACAGGCATATCTCAGAGGCTTGTCTGGCAGTAACCTTGGGCAACCAATGAGCTCCAGCTTCAGTGAAAGGCTTAGTCAAAGAAGGAAAGAGAGGAGAATTCTGGGCTAAAACCATCTAGGCCTTGGGCTATGTTGTTGTTTTTGTTGTTTTTGCTGTTGTTGTTGTTGTAGGACTATTTATATTGTTTAGCTGATTTGATTTAACTTTGAAAAGTGGAATCTATCAAGAAAAATCATCCATTTTGTTTAGATTTTTTTAAAATTTTGTTGAGTACAGCCTTTTGAAGTAAGACCCATTAATTTTTTGTATCTCCACAGTGTCTGTTTGTCTCCTGTTATGCCCCCTTTTTCATTTCTGATTTTGTTAATTTGGATACTGTCTTTCTGGCTTTTAATTAATTTGGCTAAGGGTTTTCCTATTTTGTTGATTTTCTCAAAAAACAGTTCTTGTTTTGCCAGTTCTTTATATTGTTCTCTTTGTTTCTAATTGATTTTTTTCAGCCCTGAATTTAATTATATCCTGCTATCTACTCTTCTTAGATGTGTTTGTTTCTTTTTGTTCTGGAGCTTTCAGACATGCTGTTAAGTTGCTAGTATAAGATCTTTCCATTTTCTTTTTGAAGGCACTCAGTGCTATGAACTTTCCTCTTAGCACTGCTTTTATTGTGTCTCAAAAGTTTGGGTATGCTGTATTTTCAATTTTGTTGTCCATTCCCCAAACTGAAGACAACCTAGATGTCTCTCAACCAAAGAATGGATAAAGTGGTATATTTACACAATGGAATATTACTCGGCTATTAAAAATAATGACAGCATGAAATTTTCAGGCAAATAGAACTCTTTCTGCCGCATTTGCCAAAATGATCCCAGAGTTTAGGAAGGGCAGAAGAGTATATGGGTTCCCTTTAGGGCTGAGTTTTCTGCAGTCTTTTACTAGCTGCATTTCTGTCAGTAGTTGGTCTCTGAGTTAGTCATCATCTACAGCAAATAGAACCTTTTCCATACATGTTTCACGTTCATAGCTTATTGCTTGAAATATGTTATCTATTATCTATTATACTTTATTTACCCACCTATTATTACTCTCTATTATTACTCTCACACATAATGGTTGGTCCCCTTAATAAAGATGCTATCTAAGTAATTAACTATAATCCCATGTTGCACAGTAAGTCTTTAAGACTGTTAAACTGGATGCCTGCTCTGTCCCTTCTGCTCTGTCCCTTCTAGCTCAGGTCATTTTTTTTTCCCCCATGAGACTCGGGCACAGTCACATGGGGAAATCGGGATTCGAACCGGGAAAGAGAGAGCACAGAGGGCACGGGGGTCGGCCTCTGCAGGCAGGCGCCAAACCGCTGTGCTACCTCTCGTTCGCTAGCTCAGGTCATCTTAAATGACTTAAAAAGTCCCCTTGTGAACTTTTTTGGCTGAGAAGTTCTTATATGAGTTTGGAGATGTATGAAGATAAAATGGATATATTAAAATTTACCAATAAGTCATCAAAATTATTTAAAACAATTGTTTTATGTACATTTAGATTTACCAGTCATCAAAGACAAAATAAAATTTTCATAATACTAGTCCTGTTGATAAAAACTATTTTATTCACCACTCCAAGTAGGGAGTTGTTTGTTATTTTAGGGCTTTGAGTTTCCTTCAAAGTATTTTGATAGTAAGACCCACCCAGCTCTTCCTTCCCTTCCTACACAATCTTGTTTGCAAAAATTAAAATATCCCTCAAAACCAGTTTGTGCTGCCCAAATATTTTTGGCTGTGTGGTCTTCTACTGGATTGTGGGTGACTTCCCAGGGGATACTCCTTTACAGAGAACCAACTCTCAGTCTGCCAGCAGCTATCAGTGGCTGATAGGTCCATGGCTAGGGCTGGAATGTCATGCTCAGTTCCCCTCTCTAAGCTTGGGATTGGTCTGGCTTGGGTTTGCACAGGTCCTGTTCATGCTGTCCCTGTCACAGCCATGTCCACATGTTTCGTTGTAGTCTGTTTGCTGCTTCCAACTCTTGCACCCTTTCTATCTCATTTTTTCAAATGATCCCAGAGCCTCGGAAGGGCAGTGTAGTATATGTTTTTCCTTTAGAGCTGAGCATTCTGGAGTCTTCTATTTGGGGCACTTTGGCCAGTTATGGGTCTCCATGTTAGGCATCATCTACTACAAAAATAAGCTTCTCGAATGAGGCTCCAGAGACATTAATCTAGTTTATTCTTATTTCTGAACACTTTATTTAGTTTTCAAATACCCTATTTCTAAGCAAGTATATTAGCTCTTCCTCTCACATATGTGATCATACACATACAATAAATATGTGAGATGATAAATACATTAACTTGATTCATATTAACAGCCAACTTTATAATCTGTATGGTATATGCCTTAAATGTGCACAATAATAACTTGTTTTTGTTTATTTGAGACAGGTTTTTTTTTTTTTTTCCCCTGGCTGTATCAGAATTTACTCTGTAGACCAGGCTGGCCTATTTCTGCCTTCCTGGTACTGGGACTAAAGGCGTCAGCCACCAACACCTGTGAAAACTTACTTTCTTAAGTCACTATAAATATCTGTGTAGTCTGTCATGGTTAGTGGTGACTTGTGCCTTTAGTCTCATCACCTGAGAAATTATGGCAGAGAGACTGCTCTAACTTTAAGAAAAGCAAGCCTGGATTACATATTGAGTTACAGGCTAAGCTTAATTGCAGTGTGAGACAATGTCTGAAAAAGGAAGGAAGGAAGGAAGGAAGGAAGGAAGGAAGGAAGGAAGAAAGAAAGAAAGAAAGAAAGAAAGAAAGAAAGAAAGAAAGAAAGAAAGAAAGACAAGGAGAGAAGACAATCCAAAAATCTGTGTACAGGCTTTTATATAAACTTGTATTTTCAACTTCTCCAGTAAATTTTATAGATCATGATTATATGTAAGAATATAGAGAGCAAACTGCCTTCCAAAATAGCTCTACTCTTTTTGTGAAGGAACTTTTGTATTCCTCCATATTCCCAAGAGCAACTGATATTGCCAGTGTTCTGAGTTTCAGCCATTCTCATAGGCATGCAATGGCACCTTTTATTTATTCATTTTTGGGTATATTGGGTGTGTTTGTGCATGTATGACCTAAAATAGCATATCAATTTTTATTCAAAATTTCTATTGTTTTGATATCAATTTCTTGATTTGAAGAAATAATTTCTTACAGCTGGATGCATTTCTATTCTCTCCCAAACTGAAGAAAAGCAGAGAAGCTTTATTTCTCAGTAGTTAAATTTGGGTTAACACACAAAAGTTACCAAGGGAGTTACTTGATATATTCTGCTTTTAGAACACAGAGCAGTCGTACTAAAAAAATGCAATCAGAATAAAAAGACACAAAAAGAAGATTTGTAAACTTATTTCATATTTTCATGTTATTATATATTTTCATACAAAGCTAAAGAGTATTATTTTCTGTATTTAACCAAGTTACTCATAACAGGTTTGTTTTTTTAGCTATATAGTTTAAATATTTATATTTTTATATTTATATATTTTATATATATAAATATATATATATTTATATATTTTTATATTTATATATTTTTATATTTATATTTTAAAATGGCATGTTCTCTGTACTGTCAAAATAGCATGTGTCATCAATAAAAATTTTTAATAGAAAATTCAACTTTTTAACATTGCAAGCAACTAAACAAAAAATATTAAAAATAACAAAACCATATTCCAAGCAGGCAAGGACATTGGTATTGATCAGAACTAAGCACAGATAAAGTATCTGAATACCTAACACATGCAACTGTTTTATTTTTCACATCTAAATGTTCAGATAACTCATAAAGCAAGCCTTGTAAAAACATGCACAATAAAATGTTATTTCTATAGTCTACAAAATGTTTTAAAAAAGAATTATCTTATAAATCTATTAATGATAAAAATATTGATACCATACATATTTATTAAATACGTAGAATTTTAGTTATCTTTCACATCCCTACATGAGATCTGTCTTTTAAGGACGTGGTAGAGACTACATAGTGACAATGAAGTCCTTGCTCCCAGGACATAGGAACCTGGTCCAGGAATGCTGAATGTGAATTCTGAAGCAACTGAAATAACCATGGAGGTAAGTATGTGAAATGTAAAACAAAGTCCAAATTGTCCATTTTTGTCAATGGACCATTTGAACACATCAGATGGGGTCAGAGGACAAGGAAGCCACCATAATTGGCTGTGGCTTTGAAAGTTTTACAGGCTTTCCTTTTGAGAGGCTACATAAATGATTGGTGTTTAGTGAGACCTCAGGAAACTTGGAGGAATGGATGTTAATAGTAGAGAGAATACAGCCAGTCTGCACACTGGGAAGGATCATTCTGGAAAATTCTGAAAGAAACCTTAGGCAGATTTCCAAGGTCCTTAACACGGCAGGTAAGAAAAAGCTGATCCGGGGTTATTTTTGTTGTTGTTTGCTAGAAGAAAGAAGCCACTGGCAGTTTGTTAGTGTGATGCACCTGGTTGATTTTGCATATGCTAATGATTTTCTAAATTAATCTATCAATGAATTAACAACTTGCCTATCTCCCCAGCAAAAAGATAGTGGTTCTCAGTTTGCAGAAGAGTTGAGGTGCTCAGCAAGAAAGTTGGAGAGAGAACTAAGATGTGGTGGCACACCCATCTTGGGATTCCAGAACGGAGGCTGAGGCAGCAAGATCATGAGTCTGAATCCAGCCTTGGCTTCAGAGTGAGAAGTAGAGAAGAAGGGAGAAGAGGAGGAAGAGAGGTAGGGAAGCAGTGGATGGAGGTGGACACAAAGAGAGGAAAGGGGTAAGGCTTGAGAGGAAGTTGGAAATAAAGAGCTTTTCACGTTTATCATCACAGTTTGTACTTGGTACTATCCCCCCAGCAAACAAGTCCCACTTATGCTAGATCCTTCACTAGTAATTTAAAGTGCCTATATATACACACATATACATATGTATATATGTGAACATATGTATATATATGCATATTTGTGTGTATGCTATTCTGCACTGTGTACCTCAATGCAATTAAGTAATCTCATATAAAAAGACTCACATCTTTCCATATTGAAATTTGTCTTAGTGTTTAAGCTTTTGCTTATTCATTTGTTTTGGTAGGTCTTACATAGAAACTTAGTATGAACAGGCTGGGCAGGCTACACACACACACACATGCACATGTTTACACGTGCATGCACACACACACCCACACACACAATCACGTGCACGCACGCACACATGCACCTGCACTCGCGTGCACAAACACAAAAATACAGGAACACACACTCATACACTATTGTGGACCAGTTGGAAAAAAAATAAGATCTCAGAAAATTTATGTAATCTTTAACAGAATCCCAATTTCTTCTATGCCAACTGAAGAATAGTTAAACTCACATGCCAACACAGTGATATTTTAACAAAATCTATCACTAGATATATTTGTGATAGATCAGTGTCAATTCCAGGTACAATGGCCAGAAGGAACATGGCCCACTCCCCTCATGTTCTAAAGAACATGGCAGAAGATGGTTTATGAAACTTCAAGACATTAGAAAGAGCTTTATCCAAAAAAAAAAAAAAAGAAAGAAAAAATAAAAACTCATTTGTCTTAGAGTTTTTATTGCTATGAAGAGACACTATAACCAAGGCAACTCTTATAAAGGAAAACTTTAATCAGGACTGTCTTACAGTTTCAGAAGTTTAGTCTATTACCATCATAGCTAGAAGCATGGTGGCATGCAGACATGGTGCAGGGGAAGGAACTAAGAGTTCTACATCTTGACCTACAGGTAGCAGAAGTGAAGACTGAGACATATTGGCCAGACTTGAGCTTCTTAGGCTTAAAAGCCCACCTTGACAGTGACACATTTCCTCTAACAAGGCCACATCTACCCTAATAAGACCACACCTTCTAACTTGTAATAGTGCCACTCCATATGTCTGGGCCAAGCATTCAAACACATGAGTCTATGGTGGGCATTCCTATTCAAACCACTACAAAATCAGAATTGATTCATCGTGGTTAAGTTAGATTTTATAAGAAAAATAAAAATGAAAAGAAAAAAGGAGGTACTCCCAGGAATGTAGGACAGCTTGTATAAGCATAGACATGCACATGTGTTCTTGTGTTCTGAGAGTGATACAGAAAGGAAGGTATTTTTCATTACCTTGTCCCGTTAGATAGACCATGGTGGGTACAAAAACTACCTATGTACAGAGAGTTGGAATGCAAGACTACAGTTTCTCTTGGAACAATATTATAGGGAAATGCCTTTCTTTTTTCCCAATTTCAGTAAAGATACGGTGTCAGAGAAATAATGGATTTGAGCTAACCAACCTGGTGCTGTATAGAACACGAGGGTGGCTTTACAGGGTCACAGTACTCCTCTATAGAATGTCTGTCGGTCAGGAATTGCTTAGTCTCACTTGTTGTTACAGAATTCTCACCAAAGACACACTCCCAAACTAGGAGTAAAGCTGAAACGATGGAGATGTAGGTCATGGGACACCCATGCTCTCAGAACCATCAGGAAACATGCTTTACTAATTTCCCCCATGCCTCCTTTGATAGGTCTGTGTTACCTCTTGAACAAGTACAAGCAACTGAGCCCTGCTTTCCTCTCCGAAGCTCCTTCTTGTCATGTCCCAACCCTTTTCTGAAGATCTTGCTGCATCCAAGCCAATGTAACATTTATTTACTTTCTCTTTCTTACTTTGCAGTCACCACCCCAATCCAGATGGATCTTCTGAAGCCCTTTAAAGACCCTAGTCAAGTTCAGCATTCATGAAGTGGGTTCAACATAATCCCCCCCAAACACTTTTACTAAAGCTTGTTAAATAAAAGGGTTTGGTTGGTTGGTTTGTACTTGCTTTTAAAAAAAACACAACCAGTCCTCAGAATGAATATTTCTAGAAATAAGTAGTCATTTGGGGATGAATGTGCATTTCCTTGGCCATCGAATTGTACCAAGATTGGATAAATCACCACTTAGAGAGTGAGGCAACATGTTGAATTCTTAGTATTTGTTCACTTAATACCTTTAAATCCTGAATTATGTACATGCCAGAGAGATTATCCTATATAAATATTACATACAGCATTTCCAGTAGGGCCCAAGATTTCCTCCTATAATCATTCTTCCTGGTAGGACGTGGACACAAAGCTTAGCCCTGAAAAGCCACTGTGGTTTTGAAAAGGTCACATTTGGCCAGCCATAATTTACCCTGTGTGTCTTTCAGTGAGAGGCAGAGCTTTGCTTGACAGAATTCGATGGTTTTTGCCGTAAAAGATTTCATAGATCTTTATAAGGAGGTGTGATTTCCAAACTGCACAAAATTGGAGAAAGAGAAAACTCAATAAGATAGATTGGAAAATGAAAAAGTAACAAATTTGAGAAACCAACTCTCAGCTCAGGGTGTAAGTACTAAATAGGAATGGTCATCAAATTTCCCACTGCTCAGAGGGGTTGAGAATCTTTGATTATCCCCCGCCCTTCATATTCATGAACCAATAAGTTTATGAAGTACTATAATTAATAAGGTATTTAGAGATAGTGTGGTATTGGAAAACTTTACAATATTTTCATGTTTGATCTGACTCAATTATTTTCAGATAGAAGATAAATACACCTGGGTAAATAAAGTTGCTTTTTCTTGTGTTGGAAATAGCCAATAACAGCAATTATTTTTTTTTAATATGGACATGAGTTGGAAATATATTTTTGTACTCAATTCTCTTGTTCTCCTTTATCATCTTGTCTTTTTCAGTTTTATTTGGTATAGTAAATCTTTATCTTGAATCTCAAATGGATATGAAGGAGGTTTTAATTATTAGCAATCGTAGGAGTGCTACTAAATTTACATGTTCGTGTGTGTATCTCTCTGTGTGTATGCATATATGTGTATGTGTGCGAGCATCCCGTTGTTCCATAGTGTGCACATGTGTGTGTGTGTATGTGTGCACAGTTGTGCCACAGTGTGCATGTATATGTGTATATGAAGATCCATTTGTGCCACACTGTGATGTTCATGTGTGCATGTGAGGGTGCATTTGTGCCACAGTGTACATGTGTATGTGTGTGTCCTGCAGTGTGCACATGTGTGTATATTAGGGTACACTTGTGCCACAGTGTGTATTTGGGGGTCCTAGCAACACCCCAGAATTCTATCCTCACCTTCCACCCTGTTTTACAGCTTTGGACTGTGTTTTCTTTTCTGCTGTTTGCTGGGGCTTTTGGAGACTGGCCAGCCTGTCAGCTTCTGGGGCTTCTGTCCCTGCCTCACAATTTGCCTGGGAGCACTAAGATTCCAGTTGGGCATGACTTGACAGGCTTCCTGTCATTTCTGAGAATCCAAAACCAATTCTTTACACTTGCACATCAGTATGCTTCTCACTCCCTGGTTGGTCCCTAAATCTTTTCAGAGGGCTTGCAAAGTACATTTTGAGCATTTTATGATTTTGAAAATGTGATAAAGCTTATACTGTTTTGGGATTATGTAATGATTGAGAATTGTGTCTAATATTTAAGAAACATGTACAAATTATCTTAACAGTTTATTTTAATTCTTAAACAAGTCCAGTTGCCCTTTAAAATGAAAACTAAATATAAATGGAAAATGGCGTATATACACATTGTAAAATTGGCCTTATTTTTGCACAATGTTTATAGTTTTATAATCATTTAATAACCCGATTCAGAGACATGGAAGATAGTACGCGCAGTACTCTCACCTGAATGTCAGAATCAAATATATAAATTCTGAAGCCTAGGGTGACTGAGGAGCCACAACTCCAAGATGGCCAATGGAAGATTGCCAGGATGCGAACAAAGCATTGGGGAGGTTGGTTAACTACGTGATTATAGATAAGATGACACACTTTTCTTCAGAATAATATTTGAAAGAAAATATCTAGTTTTATGTGTTATTAAAGACAAAGTTATGGTCTTTCTCAATGCTGGGACTCCTATGTGCATAAAGCTTGTTCTACATTGATATTATAGTCTGTTTGCCTCTAAAGCAGTTGCTGTTATTTATATTATGATTTATTCGTCTCTACAGAATCAGGTTGGGGACTGAACGCTAGAACAGGCTCTAAGAATCAAGTCTTAAGACACCAGTGTCCCTATTGTTTCAAGCCTCAGGTTAACCCCTGAAAGTGCTGATTCTGCTTCTAACTGTGACACCCTGTATCCCTCATTCCCAAAGGGTTCTCCCATACATTGATTTCCACAAAAAATGTGGAGGCAAACACAATTCATTTCAAACTCATCTGGTTATTGTTTGTGTTTGACCTGAATGTGCCCTATCCTAGAAACTGCCTCTTCTCCTGTGGCACACACCAGGGACTTTTATCTTAGGAAAACCCCTAACTTCTCTCTCTCTCTCTCTCTCTCTCTCTCTCTCTCTCTCTCTCTCTCTCTCTCTCTCTCCCAGTCGAAAAAATGCCCTTCATTTGCCTCTAGTTAGCATTTATTTTGGAAGCCCAGTTATTGTGTGGTGACAATGTGGCAATGTGATTTTTTATTTTAACGATTGTGTGATTTAAACCTCTTGGTCTGTTTCAGCCAACAAAATGAAAAGACAGAATCTTCCAGCTTGCTAAGAGTAAGTCAAATCTCAGCTCCTGTACAAAACCAGCCTCCTCTTTCAATGTAATATCATCACTATCATACCTTTTGAACTGTAAATATTTCTCTAAGTATGTATGTCACATACAGTTCTAAAAGATGCATGTTTACATAGGCAGGCATGCCCTCTATATAGTAGAATTATGTTATGCATGTTGCTGTAAAAATTTTTTGACCACAATGCTTAGTAAGCTGCTTTATAAGCAAGCAAATATGATTGATTGCTAGTGTTCTATTGTGTGTCTGTCCATTTTGACTAAAGGTAAAGTGTCTTTTTGTTATATATAGGGTTGTAGTAAATATGTTTTATAGGTAATTCTTTAAAATTCCCTTGTTTACCTCTTATCTGAATTTCTGGGTTGACTTAGTTGCATCCATGTATATATGTATATGAAATCTGATATATATTGTCAAACTAACTTCTAGACAAAAGATTTATACGGTATACATATAGATATGAATATACATACATATACCCTTCTGAATATATCTGGTTTTATATACACATTTAATAATCAATAGAATTTCATAATTGAGAATTGTGTCTAATATTTAAGAAATACATACAAATTATCTTAACAGTTTGTTTTAATTATTAAACAAATCCAGTTGCCCTTTAAAATGAAAACTAAATATACTGTATTATCAAGAGTGACACTGTGCCGGGCAGTGGTGGCACCGCCTTTAATCCCAGCATTTGGGAGGCAGAGACAGGCAGATTTCTGAGTTCGAGGCCAGCCTGGTCTACAGAGTGAGTTCCAGGACATCCAGGGCTACATAGAGAAACCCTGTCTTGAAAACCGAGAGAGAGAGAGAGAGAGAGAGAGAGAGAGAGAGAGAGAGAGAGAGAGAGAGAGAGAGAGAGAGACTGCTCAATGTGGACATCTGTTAAGATGACACAAGTGTATGTCTCTTACTCACTGGTATTTTTTCTTCTAGTTGGAGCAGTACATTAGAATAAACTTGACACTGAAAATGTATTTTACCCCTTTAGAGGACATAAAACAGGTTTGGTTTGGGTTTTCAAAACAATCTCTTGTCATAATAAAGTGCCATAAAGTTCAGAGCCTCCACTGCATTCTTCTTGGTCGTGGTTCAAGTACCTCCATGCAGCTGCCTAGGAGTCTTTCTTCCTTCTGTAGTTTTATCAAAACAATTACAAAAGATGTGGAAGGAACATGTAGGACCACTGGTCTAACTATGGATTATGGAAAAGGGCAACCCAAGAAGTAACTCAGATGCCTCAGAAAATAAGGGAGCACAGCTCCAACTGCATGAACACTTTTTATAAAGTTATTGCATATAATATATTATTATGAAGTTATTATAAAGACTGACTCTCTGTTCTCTACTGATGGCCACCTACAGCTGGACAAAAAGAAGAACCAATAGAGCCAATGCTGATTCTGATTGGATTCACAACTGTGTAGTTTCTGATTTCCTCTCCTCAGCCGTGCCAAGGTTGAAGCTTTCAGCTATTCCTGGTTTTGAGACTTTTGGTTTCTGATGCACAGGAATGACTGGGACACAGATGGGTTTCTGAAGCAGAGTTGAGGACATGCTCAACCTTGCACTACCACTTTAACAGGAACTTTTTGCTCCCAACTTCCCAAATAAAAGTTGCAAATCTGAGCATCCACATAGCTGTTCAAATGGTGGGCACAATACATCTGACAATGCTCTTTCATGCAGGTGACCCATTTAAGCAGTGGGACACTTTTCGGGGTGTTAAGAACTTTGAGATGGATTTTGCTCCTGGGAAATTGGTAATGCCTGCAAGAATGCAGAGATCTCTTTCCACAATAAACAAAGCAATTAATGTGTCTTTAATTTGCACCTAACCAAACAGAAAAGGTGCATTTATTCCATGTGACATGTAGACAATTTTTTTTCCTCAAAAACAAAGTTTCACGCTGTGACTACAATTAGTGTAATTGTCAGCACTTCTTTAAAAACAAATATGTATTAAGAGAAACGCCAGCATTGTGCCCTCCTCTGGTGTGAAAATGAGACAATCAAAATCTATTGTAATTACCTCAGTGATATTATAATTAGCAATGATTAAGTTATTCCATGCTGCTTTTCTCCTCTTGGCTACAATTAAAAAAGTATATATCTTTCCAGTGCACATTACTGTGATCATTTTACCTCAATACATTTCTGGTAAGTGGATAAATTAGAAGTAATTTTAAAGCAAACTCTGTTAAAACATATATCTTTCTATTTAACTACCTTAACCCTCTACTTGCATCTGTGTTTCCTGTTGCTTTTGCTGGGGGAAAAAAAATACTTTTCCCCTGGTTTCTTGGTCAGAATTCAAGCACAGTTTTAAATAGTTCTAGATAACGACTTCTTTGTTTGTTTTGTTAATTACAGATATTAGAATGCGATTAATCATTCAGTCTTTGCCAAGCATGCTCACCTAGCTAGGATACACCACTCGCTTAATCACCCTTTTTAAAAATAAATGTCTGAAAATGCCAGCCAGCTGTGTATCACAGCAAGAAAGACCTCGGGTAGATGAATATTTCTGTATTTGAGTTAAGAACAAAAGTAAAGTTGGGCACCTTTATAAATATCTTTCATAAAATGCAGATATCATTCTTCTATTTTTCGCATAGATCCTTGCATATCATCTCTCCCTACTCACTGTTGATGGGTAAAATGAATCAGTGAGAAAAAGGAAGATTTGATTACCACATGTAGCCTAACTCGATTTGTGGAATAAGGGCTAGTTATAATGTGGCCTCCTTCATCTCAGACATTTAGAGTCGAACAGGCTCGTTTGTCTATATGCCCTTATGTCCTATTAGCAGTGTATGGATTTCTGTTTTATTTGCCTGGTTTAAGTTCATTATGCCCCTTAGATGGCTATGGTAAAGAGAGTAGAAGCAGAATAGACGATCCCACTTTTCAGGAAAGATAACGCAAACATGAAATCACACTGATTTAGTAATGTGTGGGATGTGCAGACTCATGTTCCTTCTTAGATGACAAGAGTCTTACCCAATAATGAAAAATAGAGGGACATGATGGGGTTGTGGGGGAGTTAGACTCACAAAGCTTCAAGGGGCTTGGCCATATATGTGAAATCATTCCAAGCCACCAGTGACATACCATGCCTGCAAGACTTCTAAAGGTGAGCAAAATAGTTCTAATGCATTCTGTTGCTCTCCATCACTTTTCCCAGATCAGAACAATGGCAAGGAGAGGCTTCGTTGTCAGCATTTGCCATCTTGAACTGTTCCATCATTTGTTGAACAAGAGGTTCAGACTTTCATTTGCCCTGGATGCTTTCAATGTCGAGTTTAATGTGCTGGCCTCTTCCCCTGCTGTTGCCCTGGCATAGGGGATAAGTCAGTGGTCTACATCCATGCTGTCTTTTCAAGAGTGGAATAGCTGAGAGGTACTGTCTGTCTGGGCACTGCAAAGAGGACATTTCTGCATTTCAGTGTTTTTGAATTACAGTTAGAGGGTCCATCTGGGGGCATGGATTACAGGTCCTCGAGAGCTAGAAGTATACCATTTATGAAGAGTAGGACTCAGGCATTCACTAAGAAAATGCCAAGGATGAGTTTCTCTTCCATCCAGAACGCCATCTCCTTCTTCTTTTTTTGTCTGGGAGTCTCCTCCAGGGAGGGTCTGTACCCAGATTCTATTTCCTCCCAGTTTCTTTTCCTGTAAACAACACCCCGCTTCTGTTTTCTCTGCTCTGTTAAAAGCTAAGGAGCCTAGTGATCATTTAACTGCTAGATCAGATGGGAATCTCTACTGTGGAGTCCCAGGAGTTTCATGATTCTAAAGTAAATACCACAGAAACCTTTTCTCCATACCTAATATCCTCTTTGCTTTCAAGTATTCACAGGGTGTGGAATAAACCAAGCTCTCTGGGTTTCACTTCTTTGCACAATCTAGTGTGTCTAAACTTAATCATTTTTTTTTTCTCTTGAGTTTCAAATTTTAGAAAGCCTTCCAATTTTTTTTAAAGGAGGAATATATTTTAAATGAATGAATGACATTGATTGCAATGGTCTAGAAATTTTTAATATTAAGCAAGTGGGATTATAAGGGCTCAGTGAAATTTATACAATATTATTTAAAAATAAATATTACTCTGCTGCAGTGTTTTATACTCTGAATATTTAAGTACATCTGGGTTCTAATCCCTGATTTTTCTTCTATTGCTACAGATAGCCTGGGTTTTCTCAATGCCTGACATGGAGATAAAATGATCTTCTCTGCACTGGGATGTCTTAGGCCCAAGTAACTGAATATGCCTTAGTATCTATAGACTGCTGTGTGATACATGGAGGTTATTCCCTTTATATTCACTTTTAACATTGCTCCAGGTTATAAAGTCCTCTCACTTCCTTTGGTTATCCAAATGGTATTGTTTTCTTTTCATAAATTCAGCATACATATTTTTTGAAGCCAAAGGTTTGTTTTTCTTGAGTTTAAAAGGAAACCCCCAGAGAAAGCAAACTATAAATCTCAGCAGCTGTCTAAAGAAGAAGACTAGAGAAGAGAAGGGGGAGCTAACCTGTATAGTTTGGAAGTCTCAGGTCTGATGTGGGTGAGGGGAGAGACAGCCAGACAATGGAGGTTCCTCTAGGATAGCAGGCTTCTTAGGGTAGATTGGCTTGAGCAGAGGGCTCAGAGAACAGGGAAGAAGGGTAGCAGATGGGAAGCTTTCCTGTCTGGTTCAAGAGTCTGATGGAGGTGGAGGAGAAGTGACAGGAGAATGGAGGTCTCCCTGGGATAGCAGGCTGCTCAGGGAAGCTTGGCTTCTACTTTATTTAATTTTCAATATATTTAATAATTTCCTTGAGTTAGGAAGTGTGGATTAATCAACTTCACTCAGGTCATATCAACAGACATCATTTACATATGGATCTGGAGCCAGCTTTAGATTTTTGGATGGTCGTGGTAAAAGGTTCCAGAACTCATGCTCTTTCAATGCTAGAAGCAGTTAGTTATAATAGGATGTCTGGATAAGCAATATGGGGGTTTATGTCACTGTTATGAGTTCATTTGTAACATTAACCCCCACTACCAAAATTTAAATGTTAAATTCTCAGTGCCTAGTGTTTTGGGGGCATAACCTTCTTTGAAAACAGAGTTATCACAACAGTAGTTTATGAAAAATAATGATACAGGAGAGTTTATGAAAAATAATGATACAATATCACTGATGCCTTTATAGGTGTTAATTTGGGCACATTGGATGTGTGTACATGTGCAAGCATACACACACACACACACACACACACATTTCAGTATTATGCAATGCTAATATCAAAGCAGAAATTATAATGATGCCAAAGAGCACTTAGGATTTATAGCAAAGTACCATAAAGTGAGGGAAAACTCTGAATCACATTCTTCTCCAGTCCCTTTGAACAGAACTGTTCCCTGTCTTATCCCCAGAACTGTGAGGTAGCAAACATGTACTGTTTTGGTCTCTCATTTGTCAAACTGTGACAGGAGTCCTGACAAGCTGCTATGACAGGTAGCTGTTATTTTGTGGTTCAAACAAGGAATGAGTGGAAACTCCCTAATCTTGGAGCATGTTACATACCTTCTCTTTGAAAGAAATCATGGGAATTGTGCACATATTTTATGTAAAATGGAGATGTAGACCTGCCCCTTATTTGTAGAGAAAAAAGGATAGGGTGTGTCACACAGATACTCTTACCACCATAATTCAGTCTTGGTAGAATAGAAAATAGCTTTGTCTTCACCTATTTTCAACAGCAAATGCAGCTCCCAGTTAAAATCCTCCCTTTCATTGTGTTATGCAGTTCTCGTAGCATTGACTCCAGTGATTTCTCAAAATAGGTTCGTGTGTGAGAAACAGACTGAGGAATTCAAGTTTCTTTTCTGGTACTAAGACTCATAGGCATAGTGCTTGCTTTAAAAGCTGCTAGCTAAATCACAGCCAAAATCATTGTCAGTAGTCGGCAGAGAAAATATGCAAACTAGAGGATTGTCATATCATTTTCGGGCTCTGTCTGAGAGCAGTCATGCATCTCCCATCTTTATCCTAGGACTGTAGTGTTGTTGTTATTGTTGTTTTTGTTTACCTACTCAAGTATACTGTTAAGAATGGTTGTCCATCCTTCAAGGCTCTCAACTTTTCTTTCTATTTTAGTGTTAGATTTTTAAAGGTGTAAAAATATAGACATGCTGTGACCATGATCACAGCATGTTCACAGTTACAGGTGCTTGTTCCTGCAATGCCTGAGCGCCCCCCCCACCACCCCCCCATGATAGTGCCTACATCATGACACAGCAAACATTTTTATATTGTCTATCTTTTTAGTTAAGATTTGTCAAAGGCCAGCTTTGACATCCAGGGTAAACTGAGGCAGGGCATAGAATTCGGGCTACTTACGATGGCAGCGGGAGTGGGACAGCCCTCAACAAAGGTTATTGTTTTCATGGTTACAGGGAATCAATCTCTTTTCTGTATTTTTTAACTCCTTGCTTTTCAGTGTGATTGTGGGACCACCAATTCAAGAGTAGCTGAGAGTTTTTTAGAATTATAGACTCTCACTTCCCCATTCCCAGACAGCTAAATCACAGGCTGGGTTTTGGCCAAGAGGTCAAGGGTTTCTTCTGCCTCTTACAGTTTGACATAAACTGTTCTGACTTTATACAGTTACTACCATGTCTAAGTTGTTCACTGGTAGGTGGGGTGGCTTAATTTTGATGTTCCCTATGCCCTCTTCCTTTTTGATGAATGTCAAAACCTTCAGGTAATCTTTGCAGCCATTTCAGGAAGGAAAAATGAAAATCCAGAACCTTTCTATTTTTTTTATAATGGAGCTGTTCCTCATGAGTCCTTTCCTTGTCCTCAATGATCTGATTGTCAAAGCTACTACCCAGACTACACAAGACTGACAGGTCCTACATCTGTTAGTGCTTGATGGGCCTCCTTCTCTTTCCTTTCTAGTAGTCCAGGCTGTTGAAGACTGGTCTTAGGATTCTCTTTTTTACTTTGATCTGAGAGGAATAGACAGGACGGTGCCTCTTCATTTTTAGTCCTTTCCTGTCAGTTACCTTATGGACTTATCCTGCATTATACTGTCTCTGAATTCTCAGCCCTCTGTATTCTTGGCTGTTTTACTGATCTCACTCCTGTTTAGAGAAAGTACATCACATCACTTTTGACAGGACCTCAAGACTGTCTCTAAGATGTCTCGTCCAAGACTAGTGCTCTGATTTTTCCTGAGACAAGATTTCCTGTTTCTCTTTGGTGATCCATGAAGCATGCACCATTTTGGCTATTGTTTAAGTGTTTTTTCTAACTCTTTTAAGTGCTAGAAATCTCTGTTAAACTCTTTGAAATCAGTTGTTTTTATCTTTTGGTCACTCAAGAGCCTTTTGACCAGTGTGTTTATGTACAAGTAAGTTGTTTTTGCAATCTCCTTTCCCGAAGTCATAAAGTAGTTCCTATTACACTTGTACTATGGCTTTTGTCTTTGCTACTCAACAGCCAATGATAAAACAGGTGGCTGACTTGTTAATAACAGAAGCTGTTTTATGTTTCTACCCGTGTTCTTCTATACATTGGAAGATGCCGACATAGGATACTTTCTTAGTTTGTGTGGGATGCTATAACAAAACATTATAAACCGGATAGCTTATGAACAACAAAAATTGATTTTGCAAATCGCTAGAGCCTGAGCCATTCAAGTTCAAGGCCCTAGCAGACTAGGTATCAAAAGAGGGCTTTTGAATTTGTAAATAACAAAAAAGACAAACAAATATTTGAGGCCTTTTGTATAAAAGAATTAATCTCACTTTTGAGGGCTCTGCCTTCATGATCTAATCATGTCCAAAAGCACAATACTATGAAGAGAAGGTATTTATTATTGTATGCCATCAGAATTTTAATGTATACATATGTGGTGTGAAATCAAGCTTAGGTAATTCACTTTACTATAAATTCTATAAAATCAGACTTCATACACAATGCCATTAATAATAAGTACATGATCACCAATCACTCAAAGTATGTACACACCTGCTATACTTCAGACATACACCTTAAATATAATCTCTTTTAACAAGATCTTCCTCTACTGCCCTGGAGATTGAAATAAACATGTACATCAAATATATTAGGATACAGAACTGAATTACAAAAGTGACTTTGAATTAGTCTTTTTATGAACAGTGGCAAACTTATAATATTATTTCTATAAATATATATGAATTATTCATGTTAATTAAAAAAACATAGCTGTAGAGACAAAAGGAAAACATAATTCTGAAGAGAAATATATATTTTGTGCCTTTAAACCTTGCTGAGAGTGGTGGTACAGTAGGATTATACCATCATTTGAAAAGGAATGTAGAACAATCAAAGAAGAATTTTTTTTCTATCAATTAGAAAAATATATTAGCCTTATATTGACATAGAACACACTTCCTCTGCTTCACATTCATCACACATGCCAGGAACTTCAATGGAGATAGAATTGAACTCCTTCAGAACTATATCAAAGGAAGATTTTTCTCAATGCTCATATTTTTATTTATAAGCCAAATTTTGATTAATAAGATCCTATCTTTAAGTATTATGATGATTTTGACCCAAGAGACAAATGTCTAATGATGTTGTAGCCTCTTATTTTTGATACTTGGAGAGCACTTTATTAGAAGGGGAGAAATACAACTTCTGGAAATTTAATAATGATATTATAAAACAATACTCTCAATTGTTTTCATATGTAGATAAAAAGAAAGGGACAGAACTTTCTACATAATGAGCACATCTTTGGGTGAGAAGAAAGAAAACTTGAAATTCTCATAACATATTTATCAAATAATACATCAGAACATAAATTTATTTCAACAAGGGTCTAAACACACACATGTAGGAGGAACAGCAGAGCCATCTCTATGTAAACGCTGGAGGCTGTGCAGCCACAAAAGCATCTCCTGCAGGAGGACCTAATTGAGGCCTGCCTGAAAAACCAAGGATTGCTGACGCAGACAATGACAACCAATCAGAAACTGCTATTTATAAGAGATGCTTTCTTGGAACCAATAAGGGACATTGCAAGAGGGTGATAAAAGAGCTTGAAGCAGTGTTCAGATGTGCTTGCTGCAGCATTTCTCACCTGCTCCCAGAGTCTGTGTATGATTCTGCACCACCTCTTCTCCAACCCTCAAGGGCAGGTAGGATTGGGCAGCAAGTTAATGCAGCACACATATACTTCCACAAACTACTTCATTTTCTTTGGAAATATAATTTTTCTTACATCTTTAAAATATCATTCAAATTATAATTTCAATGGACTTTTGTATTTATGTGTTTTATTTTTTCAAATGGCATATTTGATTATTTTCTCTTTCTTTACTCCTCCTCTATCCTCCTACCTCCTACCCACCCCATGTTCCTTCTTTTTCTTTATTTCAGGAAATCAGAAATACAATAATACCACAACCAAAACAAAAGCACAAACAAAAACAATGGAGTCTGGTTTTTGTTGACTCATGAGCATGGAGTTGGTGTTGGCACATGGTTGATATATACCATGATATATTCTCTGCAAGAGAAACTGGATTTCCCTCTCTCAGAGGTATCTTTGAAAATACCTTTTTTAGGGTAGACATTTGTGTCTACTTTGTCTTCTCCACTGCTGGAATTTTGTGTTACTTGACTTGTAGAGATCTGTGAATGCTATCACTATTTCTGTGATTTCATTATCTCTGTTTAATCTAATGATGTTGTTTCCTTGGGGTCCTCCACCATTTCATGTTTTGGGGATCTTTCTGCCTCCATTTCCATATAGATTTTCAAAACTTTAAGGAAGGGATTTGAAAAAGACATCCCATTAAAGGATGAGTACATACAAATATTTGTTTCTACAAATATTTATTGTAGGTTTTTGTGTTGATTACCACCTATGGCAAAAACCTTCTCAGATTAGGGTTGAAAAATGCATGGATCTATGGGTATAACTGAACATCCTTAAGTGTCATTTTAGTGCTATGTTAATTTTGCAGAGTAATAACAAACTTTTTCTGCGAAGGTTAATGATTTATCTGGGCTATAGTTCGTGGCCTTTTAGCAGTGTCAGATATAGGTTCTATCTCATGGAATAAGCCTTAATCTCAACTTTAAAAAGTTTGGTTGCTCAGATAATATTTGTGCCACTACTGTACATCTCAAAGGCAGGTCACTATGTAGGTTAAAAATATCTTCATTGAAGTGTTGTTATCAATGAGTGGTTTATATTAAATCTTGTTATTTTTGTATGACATTTTTTCTTACCTCTTCTGTAATGTTTTATTTTTGTGACTATGGGATATACTTGTCTTCATGGTGAAATTTTTATTTATTTATTTATTTTTTAGTGTCTTCTACAGAACTGGAATGGTGAACTGAAATTTCTGAAACTCATTTTTACCTTGAAAAGTTTATCTTTTTCTAACAAGTATGATTGATAGTTTTGCTGGGTATAGATTTTCTTGTGACTCAACTAATTTGCCTTATCCACAGCCTATTGCAATAGGGTTCACATTTCTGGATGAGACATTTTGTCTTGGGTTTTTTTTTCATGTTTATGTTTTTGTGTTGGTATTTGCCTTCTGGGTTTATAAAGTTTGTGGTGTTTCTTGGTATGGCTGTCTGGGCTTGTCTTTGCTGGGTACATGTTTGGTTCTTTAGTTGTTGTTGCTCTAATCTGACAAGATGTGAAATTAAAGATTTTGGTTTTCGTGTTAATGTCAGAATAGTATTTTAGGAGTAGAGGGTGAAAGGACTTCAAATACAGGTAGGGATTAAGTTTGGAGTTCTCTTAAACAGAAAAAGGTCTAGCTCAAGGAAGGTTGACAAAAACCATGAGGAACAGTGAGTCTGAATGATGTGGATGTAGGCTATGAAGTTGAGAGTGGCAGACAGATGAGGTCTTAGAATATTTTGTAGATATCAAAATGAAGGAGGAGAAGGAGGGTGCTGGTAGTCTACCTGAGTTTCACCAAGTATGTCAGCTGTATAATGAATGGTTCTGTTGGTCAATGGGGAGTCCCATGGGGATTGAGATGGAATAAGAGTTATAACTGAAGGGGTATGGGAGAGTGAGGGAAACTCTAGGTCTGTACTATAAATAGATAGTTCCACTGAAGAAAATGCTAAATTAAAAAAATAACATAACATCCAGGAAATCTGGAAAACTATGAAAATATTAAATATATAGATAATGTAAGCATAGGGGAAGAAGAAAAACCCAGATTAAAGCCACAGAAAAATATAAGCCTCAAGGTGATGGATGTGGGCTGGGCTTCAAATCTACTCATTGAATACATAAAAGTATAATACATGTGAACTGTTTATATGATGAGTTGACCAAAATTAGGGTAAAAATCTTCAATTTCAATAATGACCTGATAGAACACTGCCAAATAATGAGACTGTTCTTAATCTTGACCACTGATGAAAACAGATACTGGTAAAAAGAGGCACTAGATTTTAAGTTTCTGTAGGTTTTAAAAATACACTATGGTTCTGTTATAGAAAAATACAATCATAGTGATGATGATGATGATGTCAATGTATGCAAAATGTTAAACATACTATCAGTAAACATAATAAGTCATGCCATATATTTTGTTATTTAATATTTACCGATTTTACAACATAAGTTTGACATCTCAACTGTGTACACTATTAATATCCATATGAACATATAATGTGGAATGAGTTTCTGTTCCTTTTTTTTTCACTTAATTGAGTCACATCATTCTTTGTCATCATGTGGTACAGTGTTATAAAGGATGCTCTTCTTGATGGCCTTAACAAAACAGATTATACTAGAAACATTTGGTTCTGAATCAGTAGTGTAATTTTTTTCTCCAATGTGTAGATTTATGTGATTACTTTGCTTTGAAACATTATGTAAAGTATTGTTAAAAGTGCCAATTATTTAAATTAATTAGAAAGCCATTTAAAAAGTTTAAGAATTGACAAAATTATATTTTTTAACAGTAAGGAAATATCTTTTATTTTTCCCATATGTACAGTGACTTAGAATATAAAAGTTCTGAAATGTGAAGCAGCATTCATGATTTTCAGTTAGCATATGCAAACAATTCCATTATTATATGCAAACACATGCATTCCTCGAGTGTTTGAACTTTTTTGTCTTAAACAAATAATCTTGGCTACCATTTTGAGTACCTTGATAAGTTGCTAGAGAAATCTTTATGGATTTTTTTTTTTTGCATAGATTTGTTTCAGCCCAGCTCTCAGTTTTTTAGTATACACTCCAGACTAGGAAGGTGCTAACTTCTTATCCCTTCTTGAACTCCTCTCTTTAGTCCAAAAACAAAAGGCTTCATACTTTACATTTCTCTTTGAAAGTCTCCAAAACTTCTTGATGAATAAGGTCCTTCTTTTTGAAACTGCTGCTCCTACTGTTATGGATATAAGGAAACCCCCTATATTCTCCAGCTAAATTCTTTATTTCTATCTGTTCCTTTTTTTTAGCTTAGAGTATTGAAAGCCTTGAAGTCAGAAAGTGTGGATCTGGAACAGTCGCTGAAGGCAACGGGTGTTGAATAAGCTGTTAAACAAGAGAATTGGGAATCCTTTGTCATGATTCTCAGAACAACATTGATTGATGTGCACTGGACTCAGTATTGGTTTTAGATAAACAAGACAAAGGCAAAGACTGAGAGTAACTGTTGAGGTTAAGGTGTAAGAACAGGTGGTTTCAGGGAAAAACTGTCAAGAAAATAATAAGGGACTTTGTTATTTCTCTATTGACTTTCCCTACCACTGAGTTCACCTCAAACATGATGTGAATGGACTGGCCTCCTGTACCAGCAGGTCACATCCTGCATAGGTGAGACTTTCACTCCCTTTCCCCTTTATATGAAAGGAAGAAAGTATAACACCACATCTTGTAGGGCAGGAGGGTAATGAGACATAGAAAAAAAGCTATAAACCTCTTAAAATTCAACATCTTTGACTGTAAAGCTGTCACCTCCCTGAAAGAAAGACTAACTCATCCCTATAGAAGTTCACAAAAAAAGGGTATTGGAATAGCAGAAAGTATTGCTTTTATATATGCAAAATGTATTACTCTATAGTTTACAGGCAAAGGCTTTTGCTATTATTAAAAAAAAACTTTCAGAAACATTTGGTCTAATTTGTTCTGTACTAGTGTAATTTTGGGGTTTCTAAAGCTTTTATCTTGAGAAGAGATAAATAGAAGAAGGAAAACTCAAGATCACATGACATTTCATAAATATAATTTGTACATGTCAATAAAAATTCAAATAATATTTTAAAGGTTAAAAATTAAAACTGATAAAGGGTGGTGAGTTTTCAGTCATTCCATGGGGATGGGGGAGTCATTATTCACATTGGGATGCCTACCCTATCCTCTGAGTGTTTTCTACAGTAAAGGATGACCTCCTTACCCTGGAAAAATCTACCTATTATAGATCATCAAATGTCAAATGAGGCCATTCTTACTATTAGAACTAGGATTTTGGCTGATTTGTTTTTCATTTTCTTTTTTAATAAAATGATGCTGGGCATCACACCCTGTGAAGAAAGGATCTGCATCACAGTTGTGATTCCTAGTATGATGTTTTGCTTGGTGTGGATTCTCACACTTATTTTGTTGGCCCAACTGAGATGTTACTTTTCCCCAGAAACACTTGATAAACATTCCATCTAACTCTTCATAGGAATACCTGCTTTCATGTTAAAATTCACAGAAAAGTCAATCCTCAATACAATTAAGTATAGCATCCTATGATAGCCACTAGAAATTATGATTGATAGTCTACAATATAGTTACATTTCAGATTATCACTTGCTTACAATGTCTTGTGTCTAATACCCTTAAATTGAGTAAAGTTGATGAGCCAGAAATACTATTTTCTACAGGGTAAAGAATAGTGCTTCAGGTACAAGCCCGTGCCCATGTATCTACCACTGAACGCTTCTGGGGAATTTTGAGAAAAAAAAGTAGTCAATATCCTACCCTGTTTTTTATTCCGTACTACCTCCATAACTAGACTAAACTTTCTACCTTTTCTTTCATGCTCCTGGTGTTCCACAGAACTATCATCACAAAGCTAATGCTTTCATCCATTAGAGATTAAATATTCCTTTGCTAGAATTCAATATTAAATTCTTAGTACCGAATACATGTTTGTTAAAACTTACTGAGTATTCTATAGCTATTGTAAAAAGAGTCAGCCCTAGAGTCTGTAACATAATAGCTATGGTTGCCTTTATTCTATCTATGTTCATAATTCAGTTCATGTGTTACTAAGATACATAGCTCTAATCTTCATTAGATTTGACAGAAGACAATCATGGTAGTAGATATGTGGGTTTTGGATTCAGCTAAATTGCTATTTAATCACAGTAGTCTGTGTTTAATTGCTAAGTGATCTTGAACACATGCATTTATAGCATTCTTTCTTGTATTTATCCACATACCCATGCACTCATAAAACAAGAGCATTTAACAAATGCAGTATGCCAGGACTCTCTTGTTACTGGAAACAAATACACAAAAGAGTTTCACAGGGCCCACTAGATGGCTTATAGGGTAAAGTTGCCTACTCCTACTGTCAAGCTTGACTACCTGAGTTTAAAGTCTGAAACTCACATAGTATAAAGGAGCCCCAACTTCATCAAATAGTCCTCTGACCTGCTCTGTCATGTTGTAACAAGCATATACCCTCACAAATATGAATAAATAAGTAAATTAGTAAATAAAGACATAAATGATATATGCAAAGAAGAGTGCTATTGCCCTTCTCATTCACATGCTGAAGACCCTCTAAATGCAGGGTCCTAATTTGATGGGATTAATGGCTTTATAAATGCAAGAAGTAAGATTCTCTCTCTCTTCTTTTTTCACTTTCCCCATATTCCCTTTCTCTCCTTCCATTCTCTTTTCCTTTCTTTCTCCTCTCTTCTGCTTATTTCTAATCATGTACTATGGAAATGTTATACAAAGACATAGCAAGATACTGAAAGCAGATTCCTTGGCATGATCTACACCAATGGACTCTTACAGTTCTCAATGGGGTAGAAGGACTCTGAATTTTTGTCAGGTTTATTGCTCACCTTTTAACATATACATGTGTTACAGTACAAGTTTTTATGACTTTTAAAGATCATTCTGCCTGCATAAAAGCATCAATAAATGTAATCAGATGATACACTGTAGAAGCGTAAGGTGACCAAGGTTCCTGCAAACTAAATTCTAACATAACCATATACAATTAGTAACTCTCTGAAGAATGAAAAGAGAAATTACATTGCAGTTTTTACCAGATAAAATAAACTTCTCTAATAGGATATTGTAAAGCATAATGACAAACAGAAAGAGTTTGCTACATTTATACCTGAGTTTTGAAGAGAAGAAAATGTTAACCTTCTCCAAGCAAAAAAAGATCTCATTTGAACTAGCAAGTGTAATTGGAGACACCTAGTCAACTACCAGTAACATGGTGCCATTCTCACAAATGACCCACTTCTTGCATAAACCAGACAAGGCATTTGAGTAAACAGGTTAGGATTTCCATCCAACAGTAAATATATCTATGATTGGTCTATGAGCCTCTGTAATATCTCCATAGTAAGATATGGGTTTTAGTTTTAGTTTATGGTGGTTTTCTTGGTTGACTCAATTTACATCTAATTAATCTTCTTGGAGCACAAGATATCTAATTCTATACATATCAGGGAGCTAGTACAAAGAACAAAGATTTTGATAGTTATAGAGGCTGTTTGCAGTGATTCTGAATCCTAGAACATGGTAAGTGATCAAAATAGATTCAATTAGGACATTGCGGGTACACAACAAGAGATGAAATGGGTAGAGGAAAGAGTAGATCTGGTATAGATGCTGTGTTCATGAATGACATTCTCAATTTAAACAAAAATAATCAAAAGCATGGCTATCAAGAGGGAAAGGCTAGAGATCCTGAGATCAGAGTTGAAGATTCAGGTGGGATATCTTATTTTTTAGAAAAATATCAGTCTTGACATTTCAAATAATTATATAAGGTTTAGGTCATCAAGGATAATAATCTTTTAATTAAAATTGCATAACAAGGTACGTATGTTCTAGAAAAAAATCTCTCAAGAATTGCCATCAATCAGAGAATAGTCTTTAGTTTCATGTATTCCAACTAGAAATTAGGAAAAGAACAGGAATTCGTATAACTGCATTTAAACTAAGCAACATATTAGATAATCTACAAATCAAAGGTAATTAAAGTGAATAAAACTATACATCAAATTCCATTTTCATGCAAACATATTTGCATTTGGAATATATGACTCAAACAGGTATAAGAAGAAACAATAGTTGTAAATGCATAATGTAGAAAAGAAAAAAGTCACCTTCTGGTCTGCTCCCCCCCCTACCCCCACCCCCCACACACAAAACAAGCCTCAACAGATACTGGAAGACTGAAATAATCTCATGGATTGTATCAGATCACCATGGACTAAGACTGGACTTTAATAACAACAAAAACAATAGAAAGCCCACATACTGAGGAAACTGAGAAACTGTCTCCCCAATAACTTGCTCAGGGAAGAAATAAAGAAAGAAATTAAACACTTTATAGAATTCAATGAAAATGAAGACATATTATACCCATACATATGGGACACAATTAAAGCAGTGTTAATAGGAAAATTCATAGCAATAAGTGCCATAATAATGAAATTGGAGAGATCACATATAAGTAATTTAACAGCACACAGGAAAGCTCTAGAACAGAAAGAAGCAAACACACACATGAAGAGTAAGATGGCAGGAAATAGTCAAACTCAGGACTGAGATCAACCAGTTTGAAACAAAGAGAATGATACAAAGAATCAACAAAACCAAAAGCTGGTTCTTTAAGAAAATAAATAAGGTAGATAAACCTTTAGTCAAACTAACTAAAGGGCACAGAGGCTGTATTCAAAGTGACAAAGTCAGAAATGAAAAGGGAGACATAACAACAAAAACTGAAGAAATTCAAACAAATCATCAGAACCTACTAAAATAAGCCTATACTCTACAAAACAGGAAAATTTAGACAAAATGGATGATTTTCTATATAGAAAACATATACCAAAGTTAAATCAAGATCAGGTAAAATATCTAAACAGTCCCATAACCCCTAAAGAAATAGAGTCATTAAAACTTCCCCAACCATAAAAACTCTAGGCCAGATAGATTTAGTGCAGAATTCTACTTGACCTTCTAAGAAGAGCTAATTAAGGAACTCCTCAAACTATTTCACAAAGTAGGAACAGAAGGAACACTACATAACTTACTCTATAAATCCACAGTTATTCTGATACCTAAACCACATAAAGACCTAACAAAGAAAGAAAACTTCAGGCCAATTTCATTTCTAAATATTGCTGCAAAAATACTCAATATAATTCTTGAAACCGAATCCAATAACACATGAAAATGATCATTCATCAAGATAAATTAGGTTTTATACTAGGGAGACAAGGATGGTATAATACATGAAAATCCATCAACATAACACATTATATAAACAAACTTGAGAAAAACAGTCACATGATCATCTCATTAGATGCTGAAAAAGCCTTTGACAAAATACAACACTCCTTTATGTTAAAAGACCTGGAGAGATTAGGAATTTATGGCACATATCTAAACATAATAAAAGCAATATAGAACAAACCAAAAGCTAACATTAAATGGAGAAAAACTAGAAGCAATCTCACTAAAATCAGGGACAAGGCAAGGTTGCCAACTCTATTCAGTATAGTACTAGATAGCGCAATTAGAAAACAAAAGGAGATCAAGGGGATAAAAATTGGAAAGGATGAAGTCAAAGCATTATTTGCAGATAATATGTTAGTATACAAGAGTGACCCACAAAACTCCACCAGAGAACTCCTACATTGATAAACAACTTTAGTGAAGTGGCAGAATATAAAATTAACAATCAGTAGCCTTCCTTTATACAAATGATAAGTAGACTGAGAAAGAAATTAGGGAAACAACACCTTTTGCAATAGCCACAAACAGTATAAAATACAATGGCCTAACTCTTACCGAGCCAATAAAAGATATGTATGAAAAGAACTTCAAATCCCTGAAGAAAATAATAGAAAGACATCTTGGAAAATGGAAAGATCCCCTATGCTATACTCATGGATTGATAGGAATAACAGTGAAAATGGCCGTCTTACAAGAAGTAATCTATATGTTCAATGCAATCTCCATCAAAATTCCAACTCAATTTTTTATAGACCAGGAAAGAGCAATTCTTACTTCATATTGACAAATAAAAAACCCAGGATAACAAAAACAATTCTCAACAATAAAAGATCTTCTTGGGAAATCGCCATCCTTGATCTCAAGATGTACTACAAAGCAATAGTGACAAAAACCATATGATATTGGTACAGATAGAGACATGTCAATGGAATAGAATCAAAGACCCAGAAGTAAATCTGGAACTTGATCTTTGATAAAGAAGCCAAAAACATCCAGTAAAAAAAGAAAGCATCTTCAATAAATGGTGCTGATCTATCTGGCAGTCTGTATGTAGAATGAAATAGATTCATATTTATTAACTTGAACAAAATCCATGTCCAAATGGATCAAGGACCTCAATGTAAAATCAGATACACTAAATCTAACAGAAGAGAAAGTGAGAAAGAGATACAAACTCATTGGCACAAGGGGAACTATCCTGAACAGAACACCAGTAGCTTAGGCTCTAAGACCAACAATTGATAAATGAGACCTCATAACAACTCAGCAACCTAGAAATTGGGAAAAAAATCTTCACTATCCCTACATCAGATAGAGGGATAACATCCGAAATATATAAAGAACTCAAAACAAATATATATAAAACTCAAAACAAAATATATAAAGTTTCCCTCCAAAACACCCAAATAACTCAAAAACAGGATACAGAGCTAGCTAGAGACTTCACAACTGAAGAATCTTGAATGGCTGAGAAGAACTTAAAGAAATGTTTGAAATTCTTAGTTATTAGAGAAATGCAAATCAAAACAAACCTGAGATTCCACTTTACACCAATCAGAATAACTAAGATCAAAACCCTTGGTGATAGCACATGTTGGCCAGAATGAAAAAAAACAAAAAAGGAACACTCCTTCATTGCTGGTGAGATAGCAAACTGTACAACCACTCTGTAAGCCAATCCTGTGCTTCCTCAGGAATCTGAAAATAGTTTCATCTGAAGACCCAGCTATACCACTCCTGGGCATATACCCAAAAGATGCCTCACCATACCACAAGGATATGTGCTTTATTATGTTCATAGCAACCTTATTTGTTTTTTCCCCTTTTTTATTGGACATTTTCTTTATTTACATTTCAAATGTTATCCCCTTCCCTGGGTTACCTCACTCAAGGTGATATTCTCTAGTTCCATCCATTTGCCTAGGAATTTTGTGAAGTCATTATAGCTGAGTATGTCTTCTGTTGAAGGACATCTGGCTATTAAAGCCAGAAGCTGAAAAGAACCCAGATGCCCCTCACCTGAAAAATGGATACAGAAAATTTGGTTCATTTCCAAAATGAAATACTATTCGCTATTAAAAATGATGACATCATGAATGTTGCACGCAAGTGGATGAAACTAGAAAATACCATCCTGAATGAGGTAACTCAGATCCAAAAGGACATGCATGGAAGGTACTCCCTGATAAGTGGATATTAGCCACACAAAAAAAAAAAAAAAAAAAAAATAGAATATCTAGGGCACAACCTACAGACTGTAAGAAGTGAAACAAGCAGAAAGTCCCAAGTGAGAATGCTTCAATCCCACTTAGAAGGGAATAAAAAATAATCACATGAGGCAGAGGGAAAAGAGACCTGGGTGGGAAAGGGGCAAAGAGGGGGAAGGGAAAAAGAGAACATAATTAGATATGGAGCAGGGGAAAGGGGAGAAACCCAGAGGGCCAGGAGAATGAATGGAAATAATCAGCCTGGAGATGAGGAGGTCAGGTGGGGGAGGCCACTCTAGAAAGTACCAGAGACCTGGAAGGGAGGTAAGAGACTCTCAGGATGCAATAGGGGTCGTTTTAGTCAAAATGCCCAACAATGGAGAGAGAAAACTTGAACAGTTTACCTCCAAGAAATAGACAGGGCCTCAAATGGAGGGACAGGGTTACTAATTCACAGTCAAAATTTTTTACCCAGTGTCTTTCCTGTCTAAAAGAACTACAGTGACAAAAATGGAGAAAAGATTAAAGGAAAGGTGGTCCAATGACCAGTTCAACTTGGGATCCATCTCATGGTGGGGGCACCAAGTGTTTGCACTATTACTGATGCTATTATGTGCTTACAGATGGGAGTCTGGTATGACTGTCCTCTAAGAGGACTTTCCAGCAGCTGACTGAGACAAAGGCAGATATTTACTCCTAACCTTTGGACTGAAGTCTGGGACTCCTATGGTTGAATCAGGGAAAAGATTGAAGAAGCTGAAAGGGAGAGCAATCCCATAGGAAGACCAGAATCTTAACTAACCCAGACCCCAGGGAGCTCTCAGAGACTTAGCCATCAACCAGGAGCATACATGGGTGGTCCAAGGCCTGGGATACAGATATCACAGAGGACTGCCTGGTTTGACATCAGTGAGAGAAGATGCACTTTTTTCTAGAGGCCCCAGGGGAGGGTAAGGCCTGGAGGGGTGGGAAACACCCTCTCAGAGGCAAGGAGGAGGAGGAATGGGATGAGGAACTCTGGGAGTGGATACCAGGAGAAAAAAATCTGAAAACACTAACCATAACATATATTTAGAAATAGTAAAAACTGAAAAATAGCACAAAATATGAAGAGAAGAAAAATAATATTAATAAATAAACAGAGATAAGTAAAATCTAAAAACAATATAGTATAGGTAAGCCATAGACATCACTTTTGTAGTAATAAAACTCATAGCCATGTTGACCAAGAGCAAAAAAATGGAATGGAAAAGACACAAGTTATTAATATCATTAATGGACCAGGAGCTACTAGTACAGACGCCATAGCTGCTAAAGGTTAACAAGGGACCATAGTTGACATTTATATATATAATATGGCAATTAAGGTGAAACAAACCAATTACTCCAAGAAAGTCTAGCCACCACAATATCTAATCCCAAAGGTGAATAATTTTATAAGTACTTAGAGAATTAAATTCACACTTTAAAATTTTCCCAAGTAAAATTTCATTTTCCTTGTGTTTCTTTGGAGAAATTTAAAAGTTATTGAAAGAGATACTACTTATCATATATATCTAGAAAATAAAGATGTTGGCCCATTTTCTAATTCACTTCATAAAGTAAGTATTAATCTAATATCAAAACCAGACAAAAATAATAAAAATAAAATGCATAAATATTATAAATGTAGGTATAAAAACTTCTAAAACTTTATGGCAAATAGAAATCAATAATGTATAAAAATAATTTTATGTCATAATCAAGAGGGTTTATTTTTAAAGTAAAAACTGATTTAATACTTGAAAAATAAATTCCTATTATCTACTATGTTAAAGCATTAAAGAAAAATTATATGATAGTATTAATTAATGCAGAAGCTCACTGAAAATAATCAAAACATATTTATAATAAAAGCATCTATAAATTAGATATGAAATTTTGCTCAAGTTGATAAATGATGTATATACAAACATACAGGTAATATTAAAATATCATTTTCTCCCAATATCAGAAATAATGAAAAATGTCTTCACTCATTACTATACTCAGTGTATTTCTGAAATGTGTAGTCAATACAGTAAAGCAATGAATAATTATTTAAATGCATAATTTGAAAGGAAAGAAACATAACTCTCTGCTAAGAACAGCCTATGCAGAAAATTCCAAGAAATAACATAGTTTCAGTAGTAATAAAGAAATTTAAAAACATCTATCTATACAGTATAATATTTATAGTTACAAATTTAGTTAACTATAAAATATTGAATAAACATATAGTATATATGTGTTTAAAACTTTGTAACACTTATAAAAATGATCAGAATGAAGATCTATGCCATGCTTATTCAAAATTCTTCATCAGAAACTGATCATGTACCTCTAAGTTGATATGCAGGTTTTATAAAATTCCTACCAAATTCACATTAAATAGACACAGTAGGCAAACCGATGATGGAAGATGGGAGCATAGATTACACCGAAGGACTGAGAAATAGACCCAGGAAAAATGAGTGCAACAATTTCCGAAAGAAGTTCCAGTGAAGTTTAACATAGGAAGAACAGACATTTCAAAACAGTGCCAGAGTAATTATACATCAATAAAATGGCCATAAACTAAGACTGACAGTTTATATAAAAGGTCCAAAATCAATACTAGATACACAGGTAAGATGCAAAATTATAGAATAGGAAAATTAAGCGGCAGACACTGCTTTTCCAAGCTCAGTCAAGAGGTCTAACATTTTATATAAAAGGTTTAATCTATAAAATAAATGATTAACAAAATGAATATCATCAAAGCTACAAATATTTTTTCCCATTGAAACAATGTTCTGAAGACTAGAAAGCAACAAAGAACAGAAAAAGTATTTGCACTATGTTGCCGATCAAGTATCAGCTTTTAGAATTTATTAGAAACTGTCAAAGATCAACACTAAAATATATGTGAATTAGTAAATCAATTAGAACATTAATTGTAAAAGACAACAACAACAAATATAACTCATTCAGTCAAGAAGGGAGATGCAGATAATGAATGGGGCCTCTTTGGATAGTTACATGGCAGCTTGATTGCCTGTCCACCAGAGAATCTCCTTTCTTTACAGTTAATGCAGAAAGACTCACACCTGGTGGATGTGAGGAGATTTAGCAGCTGAGGTCCTTATCTCTAAATAGGTCATCTGTAGCAAGCCCTGCAAGGCTCAAGGGGCACCAGGAACTACTCAGAAGAGGAGACAGAAAGAATGTAAGACACAAAGGTTGAGGGTGCTGGGATATGGCATCTCCTTCACAGGACATCATCTCTGCCCTCATGAGCTTACCACACTCTGGTTAGCAGAACAAGGGCCATGGAAGATTGGAGCTGTCACCATTCATCACCTATGTGGAAGGTGCCCAGGAATCACTAGCCCCGACTGTAGGATGGCTGCTGGTGATGGAGGTATATTTGCTTCAGTAATATTTTTTCCCATTTAAAAATTGCCATTGTTTCTGGACATCACTCCCCACTCATACTTATGCAACATAATTAATTGAGCTCAATCAGTGGAAAACAAAAAACAAACAAACATCAAACCAGGAGGAAAACAGTATTTTCCTAGTAGAGAAGGAAAGAAAGAGTAATGATAAATAAATAAAAAAAAAAAACCCAAACTCAGTCTATATGTGAATAGGATTGTCAAGAAATTTTAAAAACATTAATAGACAATAGGAATGGTAAGAACAGAATTGCCCCCAGAGACTAAGCCAGC